>NC_135328.1:137815466-138415466 GCF_023851605.1 Tamandua tetradactyla
TTTTTAATATACATGATTTTAAACCTTCTTTTTTCAGAAATAAAAGAATGTTACTCCACGTTCAGAAGTTATGGGTGTCCCACTTGACACAGCATATAGTATATTGTATTACATGAGCACAATAATGTTTCTTTTCTGCAAAACCATTTTATGATCATATATGTGTGATGAGACATATTTATCATTTTTTCTCCTAAAAATCTGTGCCCATCTTACACATAAACAAATATTTTAGGTATTAATATCCCTTTGTTATAGATGAGAACACAGAGCCGGGCAAGTGTGAGTGTGGCAGGACGGAGAATGTCTGCTCCAGCGGGACAGAGGGTGGCGGCGAAGCGCATGGGCTATGGGCTAGGGTTTGAATCCTGGCTCCACCATTTACTAGTCATTTATCTCGTCCTGTTACTTAGTATTTTTGAGCCTCCGTTTCTCCAAATGTGAAATATGCATGGTAATAGGACTGACCTCATAAGGTGATTGTGGGTATCAAATGAAACAACCCATGTAAAGTTCCTGACAGGTAGTCAGTACTCACTAAAGGCAGATACTAGGATTACTATTTGTGTTGGTTTGAAGCTGTATGAACCCTAGAAAAGACCATGTTCTTAAGTTTAATCCACTCCTCTGGGTGTGGACCCATTGTAAGTAGGATCTTTTGGTGTGTGGGGAAAAAGCCACAGAGAAGCTAAGAGGGAGAGAAGCAGAAAGAGCAAAGCCAGAAGCTGAAAATAACAGAGCCTTAGAGGGAAGGACCAGCAGGCGCTGTGATGCGCCTTCCTGTGTGACAGAGGAGTCCCTGACGCTGGCAGCCTTTTTTCAGGAAAAAGGTATCATCCTTTTGGTGCCTTGATTTGAACCTTTTCATGGCCTCCAAACTGTAAACTTGTAAACTAATAAATCCCATTGTTAAAAGCCAGTCCATTTCTGATATATTGCAATTCGTCAGCTTTAGCAAACTAAAAACACTATGGTTAATCGTATTAGTTCAGTATCATCAGGCCATATTGGACTTTTTTTTATTTCTGAGTGATGGCTTTAGAAAAAATTGACCTGGTCATCTGAAAATTCTCTGAGCCAATTGAGAAGCACATGGTTTTTCCCATTCTGTCTGGTGGCGACATTTGATGCAGTTGCTCTATTTTGAGCAGAGCCCATTGTCATATCAGAGAGTCTTTGGACAGAGTAGTTTATAAAATGGTTTGCAATTTTCAAAGGACTTTGACACGCATTAGCTCTTATTTGATTTTAAAAATGACCCCATGAAACAGGCCTTGTGAATTTTCTATCAGAGCTGAGGAAATGGATGTCAGAGCCCTACAATGATCTCTGGAAACTGGCCAATCTGGTATTTGAACTCTGGTCTTTTGGCTCCTGGTTTTGTATTTCTACTAAGCCTCGTTCTTAACTACTTTTTAATCTCATTACTCTTTGGGAAGAAAGACAATGCATATAAACACTACTCAAAATTTCCATGCAATTTCTGAAGTTCAAAGATACAGATCACGATCCTCCACAGGAAGTTTTTCTGGCTTTGATGCAGGAGATTCATCCCAGTCCCCTGAATTGAGGTTTAGTGGGGATCCGCTCCTCATATCACTCACCGCTGGATGGAAAGCTCCCTAGGGCAGGACTTTGTCTCTCTTGTTGATCTCCATATGCCCCTACTTTGTCCAATGCTTGGCTCTCCAAAGGTGTTCAATGAATGAGTGACTTTTAAATCTCCGTCTTTCATTCTCTTCACCTATTCCCATTTTCACTTTGCACTTGCCCTTCATTTTGGTTACATCCCAGTGAAGTGGATCAAGACGATGGCCAGTTCTAGGGCCTCTTGCAGGGAAGGTGAGCAGTGGGCAAATGCAACTTCCCAATGCCCACTTCAGTCTTTTATTACCTTGGGTCTCCACAAGGAAAAGGAGTCAGGCTGCAGGACTCAGGGTCCTCAGCTGTGCCTGCTCCTACCTCTTCTCTTTCAATTCCCAGGTTCTTTCCTGCGCTGCTGGGGGAAAATTGCAGTCTTGCTGCATTGACTGACTCTTGAGGAAACAGAAAATTGGAACCTTCGGGACCTGCCAACAGCCTTTCTGCTTGTAAATTGGTCCTGTCAGATCAAGGCCTCTGTCTAAAAAGCCGGAGCTGCAAAAGCTCTCTAAATCAATAGCCTTCAGAGGTGGGAGAAATTGCTCAGCCTAGGTGGAAAACCACTCAGATAACCTGGCCTGGGTGTGGGGTGCAGAGATGCAACCTGGCTCACGCTCGGGCTGCCGCTCTCCTGCCCTCAGCGAGACCAGCAGAACGTTACTCCTAAGGTGCCTGAGCATGATTTTAGGGGTGCATCGAGTCCGGGAAAGGAGCCACAAGCACCTGCTGTTCCTTTTCTCCCCTCCTCCAGCTGGCTGGGGTTCTTTTTTTTTTTTTTCTTTCTTGTTGATATATGTTCACATGCCATGTAGTCATCTGACGTGCACAATCAATGGTTCACAATATTATCATATAGCTGTGCATTTATCATCATAATTGACTTTTTCTCTTTTTTGTGAAAAAAAAACATATATCTAGAAAAAAGTAATAAATTTCAAAGCCCATTGCAACAATTAGTTGTAGAATAGTTTTCAAAGTTTGGTGTGGGTTACAATTCCACAATTTTAGATTTTTACTTTTAGCTGCTCTAAGATACTGGAAACTAAAAGAAATATCAATATAATGATTCAGCACTTATACTCATTTGTTAAACTCTACCTTCTCCGTATAACTCCACCATCACCTTTGCTCTTTCTCCTATTCTTTAGGAGTATTTGGGCTATGCCCATTTTAACTTTTTCATGTTGGGGGGGATATTGATAATACAGGATAGGGGGATGGAAGTAGTTGATGTTCTGGAGAGGCTGGCCCCTCTGCATTTCAGGATTTATCTGGTCCAGGGACCCATCTGGAGGTTGTAGGTTTCTGGAAAGTTCCCTAGTACATGGAAGCTTTGTAGAATCTTATATAACACCCTGGCATTTTTTAGGATTGGCAGGAATGGTTTTGGTTGGGAATTGGCAAGCTGTGATAGGTAGCAATGTCTAATTGAAACTGGCTGGTGTTCATTTTGATTCTAGTTCTGTGGAGGGCCATGAAGCAAATTAAAGCAGACCTGGAATTAGAAGTGTCACACCAGTCTTAGAAATACAGTAAATGCATTGTTCTTTGGTGAATAATAAGTGTGCCAAAGAGCCTTGGAAGAAGAAAAACAATGTTCTCCGCCACTCAGGGACACTTGGTCTTAGGATGGAATAGAAGAAAATGTACCCAGAACCTTTGCAGAAAGTTGGGTGTGGAAACACAGTTCCTTTGCATAGCTATTGAAGAAAACTTTGCAAAATTGAGTCCACTTATGTTTTAGGTGGATGCTGTCCTAGTCTGCCAAAGCTGCCAGAAAGCAACACACCAGAGATGAATTGGCTTTTAATAAAAGGGGATTTATTTAGTTAAAAACTTGTAGCTTAAAGGATGGGGTCAAAGTTCAAATATAGACTCTCAACACCCAGCTCTTTCTTTGGGGTTGGGGGGGGAAGGCAGCTAATGGGGTTAGCATTCCTGGCCAGGAGGCTATTATCGGGGTTGTCTATTCTGTCCCTCCAGAAAGCCAGCTGCCCTCAGAGGTCAGGGCTGCTTTGTGCAGCTCTTTTCTCTCCTATAAATCGGTTTTAAATAGATTTACTGGGGTCTGCTTTGTGGAGGATGGAGAATGAACACAGGGAGGAGTGGCGTCATAGAACCACACTTCAAGAGGAAAGTGACTTTGCTAAGGGCATATAGCGAGTAAGGGGCTAGAACCCAGACCTTGGGCCAGTGCCTTCTCTGTACCCCATTTGCCCTGCCAAACGACTCTTCCCTTTGGCTCAGTGTTTATCCCAAATGCATATGGGTGCTGCATATATTCAAAAACTGTCTCCTCTTATTTGCCTTGACATGCCCTGACGTGTCCAAACATCTCTCGATCTTGCAAGCCTTGCTAATCTAACCCTCCACCTAGCAACTGCGGACCTCACATTGCACCACTGTCTTCTCACTCTCCGATTGGCCCAACCTTCGTCCTCTCGCTCTCTGCCTAGCAACATCATCAAGCTATTTCATTGGACCATGTACACACCCTCTTAACCAATCCACATACTCCATACTAGCCGTCCGTCAAAGTTTCCCCGCCTATGTTACCGCCCCTTCACCAACCCTATATATACCCTGTGCTTTCCCCCTCTCGGGAGCCTAGCCTGTAAGCCTTGTCAGCCTGCTAGGCTCCGCGAGCTACCCCTGCAATAAACTGCTGCAAGTATTTCTTTTGCTCTGGGTTTATTGTGCTCGCGCGCCCTCCAGACCTTCGAGCCCCGTGGTTTCGGCTGACTCTGCTCTCCAGCCAACCGCATCCGAGGACGAGACCCCAGTGCGGTCGGGCAAGGCAAGCCCCACGCCGCATATGGGAATAGTCTGTTCTCCTAAATTTCTGCTCCCAGTTTTAGGTGGGCTATCTCATGAAATAGCAACTCAACTCCCATCATCATGGGGCAGTGGAAAATGGATTTCAGACCCCAACTCTGCCACTTGACAACCATGAACCCCAAGCAATTATATTACATAAAAATGGCAAATTAATATGTAGCAGTCTGCAAAATCACTGCTTCCTTAATTTGAAAATGGATGCAGAATTGTTTTGAGGATTAAAGATAGCCCACCTAGGATGAGTGGCACATAAATGCTAGCTTCCATTATTGCTAATCGATGTATTTTATTCTCAGTTTAAGCAAGCCCCAATGAAAGGGATTCTTAGCAGCAGTGTGCACAGTGCTCGTACCATCAGCACACACCTGTGGCCAGGCTGATGGGGACCGAAAATTGGAATAGGTGTTGTCGGACCTGGTGTCTGACCATGGAAGAGGCTGACCATGGAAGAGGCTGTATAGTAATCGATGTCCTGAAACGCTTGTTAGGACCCAATGTACCTTATATTTGGGTTCCTCTTTCTAGGGTTCTGAGATCAGTGCCTGTGAGCTCTAGAAGGTTCTGAATGGAGTGCTTTCCAAACATAAGCTCCCCCTTGAGGGACTTTCAGAAAGTTTGTAGAAGCCTGAGAGAGATGCTGCGGTGGGGGTGGCAGAAGGTACTGAGTCCCAAAAGAAGGACCGCAGGTAGGGGAGAGGAGCCTTTGACCTTCAGCCAGCAGTGGTCCTGATTCCATCCAGGCTGAGAGAGCATACTGGCTAGGAGAGGCTGGAGGTGAGGAGGTGCTGGGTGAAAGTATGCAGGGACTGTGTTGGCTGACTAGCCTGGACTTGCCAGACCCTGTGGGAAAGCAGTTCCCGTGGTGTTTAATGAAATCATGCTCTGAGTCCTGGGAGGAAAGGAGCAGGGCTGGGAGTGACTTATGTGGAGTGCTCATCTTTTCACAAAATTGATCACTTTGATACTGTGGGCAACTATGTGCAGCTTAAGGGTTTTGTTTTATAGTGCACTTTTGGAGGAAGGAGGGTGAAAGGGATGATTCTGACTCTGTACCAGATTCGACTTGGTTCCACTCTGTCTACTCACCAAACTTTAGCAAGCCCTGAGGGCAGTCAGGGGAGTAAACTGCACCCAGGAAGAAAGGTTTGCTCTTTCCTGTCTGGGCCCTGGCCGCATGTGAGCTGGGTTCTGTTCGGACTTAGGGATGGGACATGTTAAGTCTTTTTGCTAGTGAGTGATGGGACCAGGCTTGAAAAGGCAGAAAACGGGGTCTCTGAAGAGCAGTCAAGTGGGACACCTCCCAAGGATGGGGCTGAGAGGCGCCCCTGGGCTCAGGGCCTGGGCACTGGCTCAGGACCAGCCTTCCACTCTCAGTCTAGCTCTTACTCCTGCTCTCCCTCAGGAACGGAAGGAGTTGCCGACAGGAGCAGGGAGAAGAGGAGAGGAATACAGCGTCTTTGACTCCTGCCTTGGCTCCAGGTGTAAAGGCTCAGGGCAGAGGGCAGGGATGGGAGAGGCCTGCCATTTAGCAAGTTATGATAAAAGCTGCCACATGAGAGGCTGTGTGCTGTGGTTAAAGGACCAGCCACGGAGCCTGATAACGTGAGTTTACACCCCAGCTCTTCCCCCTACTGGTTGCATGATCATGAGAACATTTAATCTCTCCGTGTCTCCATTCTCTTATCTATGAAATGGAAATCATGATAATATCTGCCACATGGGATTAGTTTGAGGAGTGTAATGCCTTGAATGATACCTAGCTAATAAAAAATTAGTTTTAAGAACTCACCATGTGCCAAGAACTGTGCTAAGAACTTCACTTACCTCATCTTATTTAATCCCCAATTGGCCTTTGGAACAACTATTATGATTCCCACTTGATGGAGGAGAAAACTAAAGCTCAGTGATATTAATTTACTGGAGTGCTTGTGAACAGCAAAGCTGAGATTCAGACATTGAGCCCCAATGCAGTTATCAACACTTGCCTGCACTGCCACCTGGGGCTCCAGGCAGGCTACGTGGGAAACCACTGATAAAATTCTTTTTTTTTTTTTTTACATGGGCAGGCACTGGGAATCAATGATAAAATTCTTATAGAGAGCCCTGGGAGCCAAGAAAGACCTCTTTGCGCTCTGTCTTGAGTTTCCTCTCAATATATATATATTTTGTATCCTGTATGGTGAGGGTCACATCTCATTCTTTTTCGATGTGGCTATCCTGTTACTGAAGCACCATTTGTTGAATGTTTTTTTGAGGGATGGGGAGTGCATGCGCCGGGAATTAAATCTGGGTCTCTCACATGGCAGGTGGAAATCTACCAGTGAGCTACCCTTGCATCCCCTCCTTGTGATAGTTTTTGAAAATTGAAATCCCCACCAAGGCAGCTGACCTAGATAGCCAGTCAAGGCTCTAGTTCATAATGATTGACCCAGTACGAAATAAAGCCCACCTGTCCTACACCCATCCCTTATAAGACAACAATCTCTGGTCCAATCAATAGCAGTGAAGCTAACTTCCTTTATATGTCTATAAACATCGTTTGCTATCTCTAGAACTTCAAAGTTACTTCTATTCTTCCAAGTGATCAGGTTTCCTTTGCTGCAGCAAAACTTTAGAGTCCTGCATAAAATGCTGTGGCCTGCAAATTCGTCTCCAATTTGTCTTTTGACACCCCATTTGGCTCCAGACTCTAGCTGGTATCTTTGGTAGTCTCCTACAATGGAGATGATTTCCTGTCTTCAAATGGTTCTGAGTCATAACCCTCTTTTCTATTTAAATAGGAGCATTAAATTCAGTGGATTCAACATCAGCACTTGCAGGGAAATGATCATACTGTTGAATGTATCCTTCATTGTCACTTTATTTATTTATTTATTTTAACCTTTTTCTTATTTTTAATGATTCCCCAAGCTTTCCAGTTTCTCAGAAAGGAAGGGACGAGGAGGGAAATGAACATTTATTGAGTATATGGCAGAAAGCTTTCTTGAAGCTTAAAAAATAGATGTATATATTTATATAATTTTATTTATGCTTGAGATGATCTCCATTTTACAGGTGAAGGAACGTGAGTTGTGCAGTCACCCCATTAGTTAATTGCACCGTTCTTCCCACAACATTCCACCCCCCCACCCCCCATGCTCCCCGTCACCATATGGGGTTTTGTCTCAGAAACTTAACACAACCCTGGGATAGCCAAGAGTTCAGAATTATCACACAGGGTCAAACCTATTGCTGCCTCTGATCAAATTTAACCCTCATTTTATATTGCAGAATGTGTAAGAGTTTCAGGAAGAGTGTAGGTTGGGGCATTCTATGTGGAGGGAACAGCTTCAATGAAGGCATACAGGGGTGGACTGTGGTGTATCACCTCTTTAAAACTTCATGGTTTCTTTAAAACTAGGATGGGTCCAGGCTATGAGTCTTCATAGTAGTGATCGGAAAGGCAATTCCTTTAAAAATTGGAGCTTTGGAGGGCTCTCCTCAGTTCTTAGCACCTCTTCCTTAATGAGATGTGATGAGCCCACTGCAGGATTCCTTCCCTCCCTGTGGCGTGGGCGAACTACTTTCATTTGTGGGGGTTGTCTGGTAGGGGGATCCTAGATAACCAGGCTTCTCTTCCAGTCACAGAAAGGGAGAGATGGTTCTGACCTTGTGGCCGCAGAAGTGGCCATCCCCTGCAGGATCCATTTCCTTCCATAGATCCATGTGGTTAACCACAAATTAGTGGGCCACAAAGAACTAACTCACTTTTGTTCCAAATAGTTCTTCAATTTCCCATTCTCATCAAATTTCCCCTTCTCATCCCATTTCCCACTCACTGTTCCCAATTCATTTCTGTTTCTCATGGCTCCAAGAGGACCATGACCCTGTCGTTCTTCAAGAAGTTTCTTTCCATAGTTTTGATGGTGAGGGGCAGTGGTTCTCAATGGGGTATGTAGCAGAACAGCCCATGGAAGTTTTTGTGTTTGTTTTTAACAACATTATTGAGATATAATTCACATGCCAGATAGTTTACCTATTTAAAGTATATAATTCAATGGTTTTTAGTATATTCACAGACCTGTGTACTCATCCTACCACACAATTTTAGAACATTATCATTTTCCCCCAAAGAAATCCCTTTCCCCTTTAGTAGACACTCCTAATTTCCTGCTAACCCCATGCTCCCTGCCCTGGGATACCACCGATCTACATTTGTCTGTATAGATTTGCCTATTCTGGACATTCTATGCAAATGAATTTATACAATATGTGGTTCTTTGTGACTGGCTTCTGTCACTTTAGAATGTTTCAAGTCCTGTGATGTGTATCAGTATTTCATGGCCCATGGAGTTTTTTATTATTATTATTATTATTGTGAAAAATTACATATATACAAAAAAGCAATAAATTTCAGAGCACACTGTGACAATTTCTTATAGAACAGATTTTAGAGTTTGGAATGGGTTGCAGTTCCACAATTTCAGGTTTTTTTCTTTTAGCTGCTCTGAGGTACTAGAGACTAAAAAAAAATATCAATATAACGATTCAGCAATCATCCTCATTTGTCAAACCTACCTTCTCTGTATAACTCCTAGTTCTCCTTTGATCTTTCTCCCAATCTTTAGGGGTATTTGGGCTATGCCCATTCCAACTTCTTCATATTGAAAAGGTTGGTTGATAATATGGGACGGGGGATGGAAATAGTTGATGTTCTGGAGAGGCTGGGCCCTCTGGGTTTCAGGACTTATCTGGCCTAGGAACCCATCTGGAGGTTGTAGGTTTCTGGAAAGTAATCACAGTGCATGGAACTTTTGTAGAATCTCAAATAAAGCCTTAGATGTTCTTTAGGGTTGATAGGCATGGTTTTGGTTGATTTGGCAAACCATGGTAAATAGCACTATCTAGTTAAAGCTTGCAAAAGGATAGTCTCCAGAGTAGCCTCTTGACTCTATTTGAACTCTCTCAACCACTGATACCTTATTTTGTTACAATTATTTCCCCCTTTTTGGTCAGGAAGGCATTGCTGATCCCACAGTGCCAGAGCCAGGTTCATCTGTGGGAGTCATGTCCCACATTGCCAGGGAGACTTTCACCCCTGGATGTCATGTCCCTTGTAGAGGGGAGGGTAATGATTTTACTTCATCTCCTTGGTTATTGTGAGATGAAATGGGATATAGGATACAAAGTGCATAGACATACAGGATGTCTTAGGGCATTTGCTCCTTTTTTTTTTTTTTTACCTTTTCTTTTCACTGCTTCTTTTTTGTGCATTTATCATTGCAGTCAACTTTTTTCTCTTTTTTTTGTGAAAAATAACATATATACAAAAAAGCAATATATTTCAAAGCACATTGCAGCAATTAGTTGTAGAACAGATTTCAGAGTTTGGTGTGGGTTATAATTCCACAATTTTAGATTTCTACTTCTAGCTGCGCCAAGATGCTGGAGACTATTTTGCTCCTTTTAAATGCTTCTGTTCAGAGACACATCAGTGGAATTACTACTAAGGCTTTCAAATCTGTGGTGTTTTCAACACTCAGTGTCAATCATAGATACACAGACTTTCTTAAGGGGTGGGGATGACACTTTTAGGTATAAACATGACTTTGTGTTCAGCTCATTGAAGGAGGTAGGAGTCAGTTTCTAAAATTTCACAACAGTACTTTAATACACTGTGGTATATTATTTAGTTGTGATTGGAGTGGAAAGAGTAGAGTTTCACAGAGATTTAATTTGATGAGGGCAAGGACAGTTCAAACCAAATCCCCATCAACTAGCACAGTGCTCAATAAATATTTGATGAATGAATGTAAATTGGTGTGAAGCTTATGTAGATAGAGGAGAAGCTTAGCCTACCTATAGATATGACTAAGTGTCACTTCTGGAGGACCTCTATTGCTCAGATGTGGCTGCACTCTCTCTAAGCCTCTCTGTAAGTGAAATCATTGTCCTCCCCTCTATGTGGGACATGACATCCAGGGCTGAAAGTCTCCCTGGGAGTATGCAAGATGACTCCCAGGGATAAGTCAGGCCCTGGCACTATGGCATCAACAATTCCATCCAGACCAAAGGGAGAAAAGAAGTGTAACTAATAAAATATCAGTGGCTGACAGAGTTCGAATAGAGTGAAGAGGATACTCTGGAGGTCACTCTTATGTAAATTTCAGTTAGACATTGCTACCTATCATAACTTGTCAAACCCCAACCAAAACAATTCCAACCAATCCTAAAGAACATCTAGGGCAATATATAAGATTCTACAAAAGTTCCATGCAGTAGGGTCCCTGGACCAGGTAAGTTCTGAAACCTAGAAGGCCAGCCTCTCTAGAACATCAGCTAATTCTACCTCCCTATCCCACATTATTGACAGCTCCATCCAACATGCAAAAGTTAGAATGGCCATAGTCCAAATACCCCTAAAGAGTGGGATAGAAAGATTAAAGGTGATGGTGGAGTTATACAGAGAAGGTAGGGTTTAACAAACAATTATGATTGCTGAATCATTAAATTGATATTTTTGTCTCCAGTATCTCAGAGCAACTAGAAGTAAAAACTTAAAATTGTGGAATTGTAACCTACACCAAACTCTGAAATTATTGTTGTGCTGTGCTTTAAAATTTATTGCTTTTTTGTATTTATGTTATTTTTCACAAAAAAAGAAAAAAAGTTGATTGTGATGATAAAAAAATATTTATTCCTTCCAGCCTCCTATATTCTGGAGCAGCTAGAAGGAAAAATCTGAAATGATGGTAGGGTAGCCCATGACAAACTCTGGGATCTGTCCTGTAACTACCTGTTGAAGAGTGCTTTAAAAACGATTGCTTTTTCTTTCTTTGCATATGGTATATCATACAATAAAAAAACTTAAAAAAATGTTAATTGGACAGAGAGAATTCCATATAACCCCTCACCTACTTTGCTTGTGTGGCAGCCTATGAGTCATGCAACTCCTGGGACTGTGCTCTAGTGTCCCAGTGTTCAATGTTGAGAACTGCAGATCTTTCTGTGCAGCTTCCTGGCAAGCTCATGGAGACTGTTGTGGCTAAGAATCCCAGTCCCATGATGCTCAATGACTTTTCCGATACACTGTTTGGCATTCCAATCCACTCTAATTATTTGGATTATCAATCACAGAAAATAAATCTGGAAGCAACTGCAGAGATCATATAGTTCAATCCTTACAATAACGCAGGATGATTCGGGTGTTAGATGATAATGATTTTGCAACGTGATCTTCAGGCACATGACTTGCTCTTTGCTTGTAGCTCTGTGCTGGCCTGAAAGAAGGGCCTTAGGCAGTACTTGACTTTTTGATCTTTATTTGAACTTGTTTCTCATCTATCCTTAACACCTGCTTACTGCAGGCATGGAGGGCTCACAAAGGCCTTAAGGCACTCATTATACAAGATCATGTGAGAAAAAAATCCATAATGCATGTCGAATTAGGGCTCTATCATCTTGGTCTTTAACATACTTAGAGCAATGGGACTGGCACGTTGAGGGTGGTGGAATTCCAGATGCACTGGTTGAAGATTTTGAAGCACCTGATAACTATTCTCTCTCTGCTGGGTATCTTCTGGGCTCCAGCTTCTCTCCTTGGTTCTGTTTCCAAGCCCTCATGCTCCTTGACATTCATTTCTGATCGGTTTCAGACCCTTGTCTGACGAGATCCTTAATCATGGTCAGAACCACTAAACAACCTGCACCCTTTCTTTAGGATGGAATAAGAAGCCAATGAAAGATGCTGTTCTAGTTTGCTAGCTGCCAGAATGCAAAATACCAGAAACAGAATGGCTTTTAAAAGGGGAATTTAATAAGTTGCTAGTTTACAGTTCTAAGGCCAAGAAAATGTCCCAGTTAAAACAGGTCTATAGAAATGTCCAATCTAAGGCATCCATCCAGGGAAAGATACCCTGGTTCAAGAAGGCTGATGAAGTTCAGGGTTTCTCTCTCAAGTGAGAAGGCACATGGTGAACATAGTCAGGGCTTCTCTCTTGGCTGGAAGGGCACATGGTAAACGCAGTGTCATCTGCTAGCTTTCTCTTCTGGCTTCCTTTCACGGAGCTCCCCAGGAGGCTTTTTCTTCTTCATCTCCAAAGGTCACTGGCTGATGGACTCTGCTTCTCGTGGCTATGTCGTTTCACTCTGCTCTCTCAGAATCTCTTTCAGTCTCCAAAATGTTCCCTCTTTTATAGGACTCCAGAAACTAATCAAGACCTACCCAAATGGGTGGAGACACATTTCCCTCAATCCAGCTTGACAATCACTCTTGATGGGTTTACATCTCCAGGGAGATGATCTAATTATAGATTCAAAATACAGTAGTGAATAGGGATTATTCTGCCTTTACAAAGTGGGATTTAGATTAAAACATGGCTTTTCTAGGGAACATACATCCTTTCAAACCAGCACAGATGCTCATGTCATCCTTCCCTTCATTGAAAACCACCAAGGTCAGAGGTTGCTTCTCCTTGAAGAAATTAAAGAGCTGCCATCTAGATTATTGTGCAACTATTATGTGCTTTCGTTATCTTGATGAATGAGTCCCAGTTACTGTCCTTAAACAGATTTTAGTGTCTATTGACATGTATGCCTCCCTGGGGACATATTGTGAGCAGGTGAAACCTCTTGCCCCTTCTGGAAGGCAATACGTGTTCTTCCACCTTGGGCCCTGGGCTCATGCTACAGTATCCTATTAAGAGAGGGGGTTTTCTTTCTTTTCTTGGAGGGTGGGAGGTGGTAGCTTCCAAAGGAGAAAGGTCAGAAACAAAGCTAAAGAACTGGGTTACCCACAAACCAGGCAACCACAGACCCCCAACCCTGTCAAAAGAATTGCGAGTTTCATGTGGTGTTTCTGAGGGTGGAGAGGCCAAAAGGACCATCTCTGCTGGCAACTGGAAGCTTGTCTGTTTGGCAAGGACACCCATTGCCTAAAAAGCTCAACCTGGGCACTAGATCTGGATCATACTTTCAGAGGTCCTGGGGCTAGGTGGGAGCTGGGGGGCAGTGGCCAGGGGCAGGGAAAGGGTTTCAGGTGGGGATGGGGGAGGAGAGGCAGCTCTCTGGCTGTTCCAGTGCCCAGGAAGATCCTTGTGTAATTTTACCCTTCCTTTGTCATTTTAGAAACATTCACACTTTCGGGCAAGGATCCGGATGGAAACATCCAGTTCTCTTGGCTGGGGAAGATAGCCTAAGGTCTGATGATCCGATTGCTGATGGTGCTTCGAAGTTCTTGGACTGTATAGGTGCTGAGTAGTGTTTATTCATATTGACGTCTCTTCATCCTACATGAACCCCATACCTATTCTGTGGCAAGGATTAGGGATAGGGATGTGATGGTCTGTTAGGCACTTTCAAATGTTTTTATTTCTTGTTCTTATTTTAAAGATAAAGCTACAGCTACATTTTAAACCATTTCAAAGAGGCAAGCCCTTGTTCATTCGAATGGAATTGTGGTTAGTGAGCGCAATTTAAAGTGTCTAACTTCTAGGACCAAATGTCAGACTGGCATCTAGAAAGATATCAGAAACAAAAAAATTAAGTTGCAACAAGGTAGAATGAAGATGCAAAACAAATGAGATCTTTTATCGTGTTCAAAGTCACATGACGTTTTATACAGAAAACACTGCGGCACTTACATGACCAGGTCTGCATCCCCGTAAGCAGAGGCTCCCTAATGTTAGTTTGGTCTAAGGGGACTGTCAGAGGTGTGGAGATGTCTCAAGTGTTTAGGTCAGGAGAGAGGATCAGATGTAGTAGAACTAGGGGACCAGGTTGCTCCTGGCTCTGCCAAGCTGTCTGGGCCCAACCACTTTCTTTTCTTCTTTACAATGGGAATGAAATTGGCCCATTTCCTGTTATCTAGGGGAGGCCCTCCTAGAAACATAGCTGTGGATTCTTCAAGACATCCAGCTGATAGTGTAGAACCTAAAATTTCATGAACATATATTAAATATAAAAATTATGTATAATTTATTTATATATGAAATATATTATTTATTTATCTGCAATTCTCTCTATATATTTCCCATGTATAAGGTACACACATAGGAATATATATTTATAAATACACACACACCTATTTTTTGGAAGTCTCTTTTGGGTCTAGAGCTGTCTAAGTCATAAAGATTTTTTCTAAGTCACATTTTTATAGTGCTTGGGCTCAGGAGTTAGTCAGTTAAGGGCTTTACTGTTTCCTATTATTGAGCAAAGCAGTTATCAGAGAGTGGAGATGTACAGAGACCAGATCCACGTGAGCAGGAGAGCAGCGATGCCCTAAAGCACAGGAGCCCCTGTGTGCTCACCCTGGCCCCATTCCTTCAGAGTGGCTGTGCCACCGGTTGGGCTGACCTAGGATTTGGAGGTTGGCGATACTCCCTGCTGGCCCGTCAGTCTCTTTTCTCCAATTCCTTACAATTTTGTGAAATTATAAGGCATTAACTGGTTATTTCTCTCTTTCTTGTTGTTCATTGGTCCCAAGAACCTGGCCTGTCCCACTGGAGCTACCATCTCTTAGCCACCCTGAGCTATTTGAGCTGATTTCAGGGGCCAGTGGGGAGACAGAAATCAATGAAAGTTGTGGGCCAAAATGATTTCCACCTTTCTTTAGTGATATGCAATCTGGGGACTGCCTTGGGCTTTTCATGCTTTAGGAAAGAACGTGTTCTCGGGAAATGAGACTGTTCAAAACTGCCGAAATGGGGGTTAATTTCTTGAAGAGAAGGCTTACTACAGATGGAGCTGCTTCTGAAGCCTGCCCTCAGGAAAGGGGCTCAGCTTCAGCCCTCCCAAGGGAGGGCGCAGGGATGGGTTGCTTGGGGAAAACGGAATTGTCTCCCCTACTTGCAAACAGGAAAAGTTGCAGTACCATGTGTGTCAGCGTCTGCCGAGTCTAAAGGTAAATTCTTGCTGAAGGAACTCTTTCCTGACAAATAGCTAGAGGGGAAATGCAATTCAGGCTGGTTTGGCTTAGAGATGGACACAGGGATCTCTGCTGTTGGTAAGGAAATAGGCGCCACAGCCTCGTGTCCTAGGGAGGTGGTGGGGATAGAGCTGGTTCTTATATACACACTTTGGAAAATCAAGTATGAGATTTCCAAAGAGCTACCAGATAGAAAATATGCTTGCTCTTTGGCCTCTGTATAAGTCTGATTAAGGATTGAAATTTCTACTTCCAGAAATGGATCTAAATAAATAGTCTTAAATGAACACGACTCCTAAGCATGGCAAAATACTAGGCAGTTTTAGTGCTACCTTAAATTCCCTTAAACCCAGTGATGAAGAAGGGGAAGGTTCTTCTGAAGGAAGGAGGTGAAAGCTCTGGGATTTCACCCCTCAGGGGTGTGTGGGTGGTAGAGAGTGGGAGGTGGGGGTGGGGTGGCAGTGAAGGCACTTTGGGGTCTCAGCACTGAGGGGAGGCTCTGGCATCTCACCACTCAAGTAGGATGCAGCTCATTGATAGGAGAGAAGAAGGTATATTGGTTTTGATAGCCTGTGGGTCCTGGAAGAAAATGGGTCCTTCCTGTCTCATCTGGGGGAGAGAACCAGAGCTTCCATCAGCAGGACTCAGCAGGTGAATGTCCAGCCACCCTCAGGCTGCCTTGAGGGACCACCTGGCCTGCCACTTTATGGGTGCAGCTGGTTCTCTGATGCTCACCGAGAGCCACAACCCAGGTTCAGATCCCCTCTGCCTTGTTTCCCCAATTCTCCCTTGCATTTCATCCTAGTATAACTGCCTAAATTTAAAGTCTATGCTACGATCAAGTTGCGATGGTAGTTTTATATTTAAGGCCTGTAGACTTCATCTACTTTAGAGGGTAAGCTGATAATCCCCAAAATACAGAGTGATTACCAAATGGCATTTTCTTTTGGGTGTCTCAGGTCCCAGGTAAGTATTTCCCTGGGGACTCCTTACCAAGAGAGCCCACGAAGCACGTTAGAGATCTCAACGTTATGTAGTTTTCCTTTCAGAGACCTGTCACTTGCCTTATGCTCCCTTTTCCTCCCCAGAAGGTGGTTGTAGGTATTGCTGTTAGGTGTGGCTTCGTCATTGGCCCCTAGAAGTTGCATCTCAGGAGAGCTCAGCCTCTTCTTGAATCCGTGGCTGCACATGGTGGAATTGTCAGGGACATTGCTGCAGCATCCTGTGCTGCCTCTATCGGAAGCCACCCTGTACTTGATTGTAGTGATGTGTTTGATGGCTTGCCTTCCCTACTCCAGGAAGATAGGCCAGGAATGTGGAGATAGCGTCTTCCTTATTCCTCCAGAGCTTTGAACCAAGCTAGCGCAAAGTAGGCACTCGATGTGACAAATACATCCTTTCCTTTGTAAATGAGGTTTTGTAGAGCGCTGACTTGACTTGTTTTTCCAGCAACGAGGAGGGGTTTGCACTAGCCATGCACAAATGAGATAGAATTTCTGGCAGCAGAATGACCAACGGGGAGGATTGCTGCTGCTCCATGTTAAGCCCAGGCCTCTGTGGGGTTGTGAAGGGCTAAGTGAGCTTTGGGACAATAGCCATTACCTGCAGGGGCCTTAGCAGAGCTGCTCCCCCTTTCAGTTCTTCCCTTAACCCCATGATGCAGGAACAGAGAAAGCTGCTGCCTCCTGTGGGCTGACTCCGAAGTCGAGAATCCCATGAGAGCTCTTAGACTCCCCCACCTTCTGCAAGAAGGATTGAAAGCAGCTCAGTGGAGGCTTAAGTCAGCCTGGAGAGACCTGTGGGGTTCTAGGAGCCCTGCTCAGCTATTGCACTCCAATAGATACAGAGACAATTTTTTCACCTTGTACAAGCATAGTTTATTCTCTTATAGTAAACATGTGCCCCCTCCCAGCCCCCAGACTCGGCTGAGGCCTGGAACACAGAGGCTGACATTTAGGTGAGAGGTTTTGGGGCTGTACGGGATATGCTAGGTAACTGCACACCAGCAGGGCCGGCGAGTCCCTTTCTCCTGCTGAGAGTGCAGGGCCACGGATTAGCTTTCTCCTCACATCCACCTGCCCAGGCGGGGCTTCTCGTGATTATGCACAACCACAGAAGCAGCTTTGAGCAGGGCTGGGAGTGTCAGGCAGCTGGCCCTTCCACAGGTAACAGGAGGCTCTTCCTGGCCGAGGTCTTGCCAGCATCCAGTGCTGGGCAGCCCGGCTCTGCGGGGATTATCCATCATGGCTCATCACAGCTGGCAGAGGGGCTTCCCCACTGCTGCTGGGTCCTGGCTCCTCTCTAATGCAGCTTGTCTTCTGAGTTGGGCACAGTGGGTCCGGAGAACAAAGTCTTCCCTTCCTTGTCTGCTGTTGCTCTCTTTGCTTGAGTTGGTTGACTTAAGTCTACTTTCTACTCACTTCAAGCTTCAACCTGCCAGCTTCCCAGATGTCCGGCAACTCTTCAACTTTAGATGCTCCACTTCCTCTGAACATTGTTGCTTCTGGCTCTGACTCCAGGATGTGGGCATTCCTTCACATCCCAGCCCACTGCCTCTCTGCTCTTCTTCCGTGGGAGCCACAGTCCCTGATCAGTGTCTCCCTTCTGCACGCTAACCCTTTCCTTTGACTTGTGAACTCTTGAGAGTTCGCCTAATTGAAATAGAGAACTAAGACATCCATCGAGCTCTGTGATGTCCACTTGGCTGGGTTATGGTGTCCACTTGTTTGGTCAAATAAATACTCATTTCATTGTTACTATGAAAGAACTTTGTGGATTTAAAATCATTAGTCAGTTGGAGAAGGAGGGCCCACAGTGGGGAAAAGGGGGATGATTTGGAATTCGCAGGTGGTGAAGACAGATTTTGCCTCAGTGTGATATTCGCAGGTCTGTGCTTGGTTCATCGGTTGATTGAATGCAGGACTTTATGGGGGATGGAAATAAGGCAGAGAACATCTCAGCCAGTAAGTTGCTTAAGGTCTCGTGAAGGCTGACGATGCTTTTCCCTTTCCGTTGTGGAGCATCATGGGGGAGAGCCTTTAATTAAATGAACTTTCTTGTTTCTGTTTGAAAAAAAATCATGTTAAGAAAAAATGTGTAATGTAAATAGAAACAGAAATAACAGTGTACTGGAGCCCAATACATTAACAATTAGATTTAACAATTTTTAATAATTTGCCTTATTTATTTTATTATTTTTTGCAGAAGAATGTTAAAATTAATCACAGATATGATATTTTACCCTTTATTATGCACTCTAAAAAAGGACATTTTTATCGATCAGGCACAACACAACATAACACAATCAACAATATTTTCTTAATAACATCTAATAACCAATCTATAGTCAGATCTCCTTGATTGACTTTTAAACGCATTTTTACAATAATCTAGAGTAATCTTCCCTCTTTTTCATATTCTTGAACTTTTAAGAAAAGTTGGACTTTTAAGAAAAGAATGCTGGCAGTATGAATTTGCTCTACATATTTTTTAGTCTAATTAAATCTCTTGCAGAGCTCCCATCCTTACAGGCTTCCTCCCTCTCCCCTGGGCCACACAGAAATCTGGACGGTGTACATGGCACTGCAAAGTGGGAAAAGTGGGACATTTTTACTCTACCATGGTTGTCGCTGATGTCTCGCTGCCTAAGTCGGCACGGTTCTTGGAGTGTGTGCCTCCTGCTCCCGGGTCGCGTTCGCTCCAGGACTGTCTGGGCTGGATGCTTCTCTCAAGCCCACACCTGGCCTGACCTGAGCCCTGCCTGGAACTGGGAAGAAAATCACTGGAGGGAGCATCTCCTTCCGCCCTCTACAAATCCCTCCTTCTGAATCCTTCCTCCCTACTCCTTGCTCTCTCCTAGGAGCCCAGCTTTCAGAGGAGAAAAGCCCTACCAGGTGATTCTGTGTGTCATAATCCTCCCCTGAGACCAGGAAACACACAGCTTGACCATCTGCTTACAACAGTGGGAGGGAAACTCACCCGGAGAACAGATGCAGCTCAGGGGAATGATCACACTGCATGGTGGAGAGGGGAGAAGGGAAAACAAAGGTTACACTGCAGACCTCTCCAAAAGGGTTGGAACTCTCTGGGTTGGCACTTCATATCACTGGTTTATTTATTTAAGCATTAATTACTACCCCTCCCCCACCTTCAGGCAAGTTCTACAGATGGCCTAGATTGTCATCTTACTGCCAGTTTCTCTGTGACACAGCTTCTTCCTCTGTACATTGGGATAAGAGTATACATACCTTATGGGATTGTTGTAAAGATTGAGACAATGTATGAAAGCTCACAAAACAGTGCCCGTTTCCCTAGGAAACGTGCCATAAATATCAGCAGTTATTATTGGGTTTTGCAGTTGTTACTGTTAGAGGCAGTGTTTTTGTCTCATTTGTATATTTTGAGAATTGCCAGCCAGGCTTCCCTTTGGTCCTGATCAATTTTAGTTCTAAAATAGATGCCCTTGAGGTTTAGCAATATTCTCAGAGTCAGTGTATCACTGAGTGTTCCTTTTAATCAGTGGGGGGCAGCGTCCTGCCTTCCCCCAACTTCCGTCCACTTGAGGCTCTGATGACACCAGGCCCAGGGGAGGGTCCTTGCTAAGGTAAGTCTGCACTAGAGGCAACAGCTCTGTTAGTAAAAACAAGAAAACAGTTGGGGAAACATTGGGGTTTTAGAAAGTACTGATGCTCTGTGCCTATCATAAGCCTTCAATTTAGAGAAGAGAAGATTAGGAGATAAGAGACCTAATCTGGTGATGAAATTCAAGCCAAAATTATCCTCTGGTTAAACTTGTCCTGCTTATGCTCTGGAATAGATTGCTAGGGAGGCTGTTTCAGAACATCGTGGACACAAAATGAGTGGATTTACACAATGGGCATAGGATGCTCCTGTCTGGCCCCCAGGCTCCTCCTGGTGACGTGGAGCTGAATCACCTGGCCATCTTGAGAGCAGTGGGGTGGGTTCTCATGGCATGGAGTCACCCTCTTCAACTTTACTCAGTAATTCAATTAATAAACATTTCTTAAGCACTAACTTTGTGTCAGGCTCATCCCTGGGAGCTGCAGAGAGAGGGTACAATAACGAGTAAGACAGTTTCCTGCTTCTAAGAAGATGTCATGGTCAGGTTTATGTGTCAGCTTGGCCAGGTGGTGGTACCTGCTTGTCTACTTTAATGGGGGGAGACAGACCCATATACAAGTAATAATGATTTCACAGTGTGCGTAAGTGCTGTAAGGGAGGTGCAGAATATCAGGTCTGCAACAGGTTAATGCTGTCTCAGGGAACAGAGTCTTCATGCACGGGGAGGCTGGGCTTTTAGGGATGTGTAGGATTTTGACAGATGGAACTTCATTCATTCATTCAATATTCGTTGAGCATCAGCTATATCCTAGGTATTGTGCAAGGCGCTGGTAAATGAAAAGGAAAGTTATTCCAGATGGAGGGGAAAACATGAGAGAAGGTAAGAGGATCGATAAAGAGCCTGTTTGGAGAAGCTGGGCTCTAATGGAAGATTCCTTCAAGCTGTGCTGTGGCTTTGAGGCTGTCACCACAGCCCTACAGGACAGTTTGGGTCATGTTGCTGCATTCTTCCTTGCTTATTTTTATCTTCTGTTCCATGATCTGGCCTATGTGAAGCAACATGGTACTTTTCATTTCTGTGTCGGAGGGAAAACATTCAGGCTACTCCCCATATAGGGCAAGATCTTTGGACTCCCCAAGGTTCAGGTTGTGTGGTAATGTCTACCCAGCCCATTTTCTGGGCTGGAAGGACCCAGAGAGCTCTTTGGATATTCAAGAGACACCTTCTGTGGGGGATGCCCAGCCGTAAGCCAAAGCACCTGGATATGCAGCCAGCTTGTGGCCTCTCGAGCTATCCTAGGGTGAAGCAGTGGGGCCAATCCCCAGAACCCCAGGTGCCCTGGGAACAGGGTCCTTTATGGGGAATGTTCTGAGAAATGCCTAGAAGTGTTCCTCTAGAGCTGAAAAGAAATCCTGATGTGTGGCTGATGGAGCTCAGTAGGCTCCCCACTTCCACCTGCATTCTTGAAACATTTACTACTAATTAATTTCTCAATTACACAACAATGCACTTCCTAATTACACAGGGGAAGCACTAGCAGCTATAATGGGGTCATTATCTATTGCACAAGTGATTCTAATAGATACTTCCCCAGAAATGAGAGGGGAAGAGAGAGGCAGAGAAGGAAAGAAAGAGAAATAAAATTGAGAAGAAAAGCGCCAGGCCGACGGACAGGGCCCACCTTGTCTCAGGGAGCACGGCTGACATCTGGAGAAGTTCGGCTCTCTGGGGATCTCAGCAAACCTTCCAGGAGATGTGCAGTGGTCTCTGGGTTGAAATAGGAAACCCTTCCTTGGTAACCCTGCTAACTGTGCAAACACCAACATGGAAATGCAAATAATAACATGCAGATGTGATGCAAACATAATTATAGCCCAACATTGTGAGCAGAGAGACTCACTGTGGACTGGCCACATTTTAATGTTGTAAAGTTCCATTTTACAACACGGTGATTAAAGCCAGGAGATTCTAGTTTCTATCTCTCTCTCTCTCTTTTTTTTTAGTGTCCATATGCCAGGCTGGATGGCATACTTGAAAGAATGGATTTCATATCATGATGGAATTTCTGGAGTCTTAAACATATAGTAGGCTTATCAGATATTACTGAGCACCTACTATATCCTGGGAAGTATATTATACAGTAGGGCTGCAAGCAGGAATGAGATATGATATCTGTGCTGGTTTGAAATGATGTATGTACTCTAGAAAAGCCGTGTTTTAATCCTGATCTCATTTTGTAAAGGCAGCCATTTCTTCTAATCCCTATTTAGTATTGTACGTTTGAAACTGTAATTAGATCACCACCCTGGAGATGTGATTTAATCAAGAGTGGTTGTTAAACTGGATTAGGTGGAGGCATGTCTCCACCCATTTGGGTGGGGCTTGATTAGTTTCTGAAGTCCTATAAAAGAGGAATGAGAGAGAATCTCTCATTTGGAGAATGAGCGACTCAGAGAGAACGGAGCGGAACGATGCAGCCACAAGAAGCTGAGTCCACCAGACAGCGACCTTTAGAGATGAAAAAGGAAAATGCCTCCCGGGTTGCTTCATGAAACAGGAAGCCAGGAGAAGAAGCTAGCAGATGATGCTGTGTTTGCCATGTGCCCTTCCAGATGAGACAGAAGCTCTGACTATGTTTGCCGTGTGCCCTTCTACTTGAGAGAGAAACTCTGAACTTCATTGGCCTTTTTGAACCAAGGAATTTTTCCCTGGGTGCCTTAGATTGGACATTTCTATAGACTTGTTTTAATTGGGACAATTTCTTGGCTTTAGATCTGTAAACTAGCAACTTATTAAATTCCCCTTTTAAAAGCCATTCCATTTCTTGTATGTTGCACACAGCAGCTAGCAAACTAGGACAGTATCTTTGGTATGTCACCCCAATCTAAAGAAGGAGATAGGGTAAAAACAAGTGGCTTAATATGTGGTGATGGGACAAAGAGACATGTAGAGGGGGCCACAAGAGCATGACCATCTTTGGGTTCAGGCAAGGCCATGTAGAATAGAGGGTAGTGTGAACTAGGAGTTCCCGCTGACGTTACCTAGACCACCTCCCCCAGTCCCCCAACATCAGGAATGCAGGTAGAAGCCAGGTGGTTAGCCTGAGTGGTGGGTTGGATCTGTTGAAATCCAGCAGGGAGCAAGAAACCATATCAATTATTTCAACAGAAATAATTTAATATAACAAATTGTTAACTAGGTAAGTTATAGCTGGTAATTTACTAGATAGAGTATTAAGCATTAATTTATTATTATATATTAATATATAAAGTAATGAAATATGATCATATTAAGTATTAAGGTATTACAGAGGTAGTTACTTCAGGAAGCCACTACCTGTAGGGCTCTGCAAACAAAGAGAAATGTTGGAGTTTAAAAACTTAGAAAGTTAGAGGAGTGACCCCCATTGAGCTAAAACTCAGACCTCTGAGGAGCTGGTGTCTGGGGCAAAGAGAAGGAATTACACCATGTTGTGGCTACTTCTTCAATTGTAGGAAAAACTGCAGAGCGGATTCCACTGCTACTACAGGAAAGAATTGTTTCTAAAAGGTGGAAATGCCAGGAAGTAGATGGGAAGGAACAAGTTTCTTCTTTCTCCTCCACTTTTCCAGTCTTTCTCTATCGCCCCCTGTTGGTAGGGCCTAATAGAGCCAGTTGGCAAAACAGAAAAGTAACTTGCCGTCCCAGCCCCAGATTTACAGCAGAGAATAGAAGGTTGAGTTGGGAGTTGCAAGACAACAGCTTAATAACTGGCCCATGGGCAGATGTAATGTCCGTGGGGTCTGCCAGCTGGCCAGTTGTCAAGTTTCAGGCCAACAGAAGGCAGCATGAGAAGTTTGCCTGGATGTATTTGCAATGGTGATGAGACTCAGTCTGGGAGAGGATCAAGGCTTGGGTTTTTTTTTTTTTTTTTTTTTTTTTTTTTAATTTTTTTATTAATCAAAAAAAAGAAAAGAAATTAACACAACATTTAGAAATCATTCCATTCTACAAATGCACTCAGTAATTCTTAGTATCATCACATAGATGTATGATCATCATTTCTTAGTACATTTGCATCGATTTAGGAAAAGAACTAGCAAAACAGCAGAAAAAAATAGAATGTTAATATAGAGAAGAGAATTAAAATAATAATGCTAATAATATATATATATATATATATAAAGGAAAAAGAAAAAAAACAAAAACAAAAGATACAAACACACAAACAAACAAACAAAAAACCATATTTCAGGTGCAGCTTCATTCAGTGTTCCAACATAGTTACATTACACTTAGGTATTATTGTGCTGTCCATTTTTGAGTTTTTGTATCTAGTCCTGTTGCACAGTCTGTATCCCTTCAGCTCCAATTACCCATTATTTTACCCTGTTTCTAACTCCTGCTGGTCTCTGTTACCAATGATATATTCCAAGCTGATTCTCAAATGTCGGTTCACATCAGTGGGACCTTACAGTATTTGTCCTTTAGTTTTGGGCTAGACTCACTCAGCATAATGTTCTCTAGGTCCATCCATGTTATTACATGCTTCATAAGTTTAGTCTGTCTTAAAGCTGCATAATATTCCATCGTAGGTATACGCCACAGTTCGTTTAGCCACTCGTCTGTTGATGAACATTTTGGCTGTTTCCATCTCTTTGCAATTGTAGATAATGCTGCTATAAACACTGGTGTGCAAATGTCCATCTGTGTCTTTGCCCTTAAGTCCCTTGAGTAGATACCTAGCAGTGGTATTGCTGGGTCGTAATCCATTCTGCCATTCTATGTCTTTTCATTGGGAAATTCAGTCCATTAACTTTTAGTATTATTACTGTTTGGATAATATTTTCCTCTACCATTTTGGCTTTTGTATTATATATATCATATCTGATTTTCCTTCTTTCTACACTTTACTCCATACCTCTCTCTTCTGTCTTTTCGTATCTGACTCTAGTGCTCTCTTTAGTATTTCTTGCAGAGCTGGTCTCTTGGTCACAAATTCTCTCAGTGACTTTTTGTCTATAAATGTTTTAATTTCTCCTTCATTTTTGAAGGACAATTTTGCTGGATATAGGAGTCTTGGTTGGCAGTTTTTCTCTTTTAGTAATTTAAATATATCATCCCACTGTCTTCTAGCTTCCATGGTTTCTGCTGAGAAATCTACACATAGTCTTATTGGGTTTCCCTTGTATGTGACAGATTGTTTTTCTCTTGCTGCTTTCAAGATCCTCTCTTTCTCTTTGACCTCTGACATTCTAACTAGTAAGTGTCTTGGAGAACGCCTATTTGGGTCTATTCTCTTTGGGGTGCGCTGCACTTCTTGGATCTGTAAATTTAGGTCTTTCATAAGAGTTGGGAAATTTTCAGTGATAATTTCTTCCATTAGTTTTTCTCCTCCTTTTCCCTTCTCTTCTCCTTCTGGGACACCCACAACACGTATATTTGTGCGCTTCATATTGTCATTCAGTTCCCTGATCCCCTGCTCAAGTTTTTCCATTCTTTTCCCTATAGTTTCTGTTTCTTTTTGGAATTCAGATGTTCCATCCTCCAGTTCACTAATTGTAGCTTCTGTCTCTTTAGATCTACCATTGTAGGTATCCATTGTTTTTTCCATTTTTTCTTCTTTGTCCTTCACTCCCATAAGTTCTGTGATTTGTTTTTTCAGATTTTCTATTTCTTCTTTTTGTTCAGCCCATGTCTTCTTCATGTCCTCCCTCAATTTATTGATTTGGTTTTTGAAGAATTTTTCCATTTCTGTTCGTATATTCAGCATTAGTTGTCTCAGCTCCTGTATCTCATTTGAACTATTGGTTTGTTCCTTTGACTGGGCCATATCTTCACTTTTCCGAGCGTCATCCATTATTTTCTGCTGGTGTCTGGGCATTTGATCAGATTTCCCTGGGTGTGGGACCCAGCTGGTTGAAAGGTTTTTCTGTGAAATCTCTGGGCTCTGTTTTTCTTTTCCTGCCCAGTAGGTGGCGCTCGTGGCGCTTGTCTGTCTGCACCGCAGTCGGCCCGGGAAACCGCGCGTGGAGGTGGGGGTCGCTGGCCGCCGCGGCTTGGGAGAGTGCCGGTCCTAATTGCCCAGCTGGCCGGAAACGCCAAGCGTGACGGGAGGGCCCCGCTATCCAACGTTCCCAGTCAGACCGGGGAGCCACGTGCGTGGAGGGGACCCCAGTCGCCAGCCGCCCCGGCCGGGAAAACGCGCGCCCCTCGGGTAGCTCACCGCAGCAGATTCTCCCTGCCCGTTCAGCTGTTCCAGAATGGGGTACGCTGTCTTTTTGGTCTCTGTCGTGACTCCGGGAGCTGTTTTGTATTGTTTCTGTTTCTTTAGTTGCTTTTCTGGAGGAGGAACTAAGACCCGCGCGTCTTACTAAGCCGCCATCTTCTCCGGAAGTCCCAACTAAGCACTTTTATTCATTTTTAAAAGCTACAGATTTTTCTGAAAGTTTTTGGTTTTTAAGGGCTGCTTTACATCTTCTTCCATCTAATGTCTTCTGAATTGGTTCAGATGGTGCAACACCCAAGCCATTGGTGTTAAGAAGGCAGTAAAAAAAACCACAACTCCAACACTAATGTTCGCAGCGGACAACGACTGACGACCAGGATTTGAGTGGATGAGGCGGCTGCGGAACTGGAAGACCACCGGGGCCCCGCGGCGGCGGGAGAGCGGACAGAGTACAGCCAGACGCAGCAGGGGAGGCATGGCGTGACCAGAGAGGCTACGCGAAGTATTGAGGTGTTGAGACGCGAAGCTAGGAAGCAGTAGCTCAGGCGAGGCGAGGTAGCGAGTCCAAGGCTTGGGTTTTAAAACTAGAATCCAGTTGCTGGAACTTGGGTCTAAGTTAGGGGTAATTGTTTGTAAGGGCAAAGCAGGGGTAGAACTGAGTTATATAGTCAGAATTGGAGAAGCAGTAAGTTTACTCCCAGCTGAGCCTGTGAGCTCTGGGACCAGGGACTGTGTTGGTTCTGGATTCAGGAACTAGATGGGACCCAGAGCCTAGAATGTACCGACCCAGTGGGGGAAGCTGGGGGGTCACCAAGTAAGGGAATCAGTCTAGTTTTACAGCAGACACAGATTCAAAAGGTAGTATCGTAAGCTAGTGCTTCATTCATTCAACATAGATTTACTGAACACCTACTAAGTGCTAGGTACATTCTTTTAATCCTGGGACACAACTGTGAATAAAACAGGCAAAAAAATCCCTGTCTTCATGGGCTTATGTTCTAGTTGAGGAAAACAGACAATAAACAAATAAATAATTAAATTATATAGCATAGGAAGAGAAATAAAACAAGGATAGGGATAAAAACTGGGAGAGGGGGAGGAATGGGTTTAACTCTAAATAAGTTCTGCAACAGTCTCCTTGAGAATGCAACCTTTGAGTACAGACCTGAAAAATCTGGGGGAGCAAGCTATTTTGATATTCAGAGGAGGAGCACTCTAGCCAGAGGAAACAGAAGAACACGGAATGGGCAAGCTTGAGGAACAGCAAGGAGGCTTGTGTGGCTGGCTGCAGGCGGCGGATGGAGGAAAAGAAGAGAATCAGGGCAGGCCATTCGAAGCCCATGTAGTAAGAGCTTTTAACTTTACTGTGAATGAGATGGGAAGTCATTGGAGGATTTGAGCTAAAGAATGACAAAGCCTATTTGTCTTTTATTTTCTTTTTAACAGATTTATTGACATAAAGTTCACATAAAATACAATTCATCCATTTACGGTATACAATTCAATGGCTTTTAGTTTATTCGCAGAAATGAGCAACTGTCACCATAGCTGATTTCAGAACATCTTCATTACCCGCTTTTTTTTTTTTTTTGTATACTGTATGGCAGGGTCACATTTCATTATTCTTCCATGTGAGTATCCCATTATTGCAGCACCATTTGTTGAATTTTGTTTGTTTGTTTGTTTTTTTTGGCTTGTTTGTTTTTTGGGAAGTGCATAGACCAGGAATCAAACCTGGGTCTCCTGCATGGCAGGTGAGAATTCTACCACTGAACTACCCTTGCATCGCCCCCCGCACCCCCCGGCTTTCATTTTAACAGGACCAGTCTGGCTACTGAGTTGAGAATAGACAGAGAGGGGGCAGAGGAACAGCAGAGAGACCTGTTGGGAGGCCAGGGCTGCCATCTGGCTGAGAGGCAGTGGTGGCTGGGACCAACCAGGCTGGCAGCCGTGGAAGTGGTAAGGGGTGGGTGGATTCTGGACATCTTTTGAAAGGAGAGTCGATAGGATCTGCTGCCTTCTTAGACATGGTATATGAGGGGGAAGGAGGAGTCAAGGATGATTACAATATTTTTGGCTGGGGCAAGTGAAGGCTGGAACTATATTAACTGAGTTTAAAAAATATTTCAAGCATCCATGATTATAAAGTTATGAAAAAATATTTCATTTTAATTCATTAAGAGAAGATTAATCTGAAAAATGCAAAGTCATAATAATGTGAACTACACAATTATTCTTCTAAATAATTCAGAATATCTGCATGTTTTCTTTTCAATACTCCCATGGTGCACACAGAGATAAAAATGATCATTTCCCAGCTATGCACTGGGAGTAGAAGTGAATTTATGCATTCTGGGGCTCCAATTTCTGAATACATGTCTACCCTGTCTTCCCTTTAAGAGGTTTTGTTTTGATTTATTAATGTTTTACTCCAGCTACCCATGGCTGGCCTCCCAATTGCTAGCTACTGAGGGCTTGTGCATCTTTACCTTCATGCACTCTGCACTCCCTGGGTTTCCTTCTCACATTTCTCTTCCCTCTTTCTCTCTCTCCTTCTCTGGCTCCTGCAACTATCAAATCCCACCTCCAGCCTAAATATCTCTGACTTGGACTTGAATTTCCAACTGCTACGGAGGGATACCCAAATGGTTGTTCCTAGGATATATGAAATTCTCCATGTCCTCAACAGAACTTACTCTTCCCCATTTATACCTGATTTTTTCCCCAGATCCTTGATGCCACTTAATGCCATCACCCAGACATTCTAGCTGCAAAAATCAACCATCTTTGACTTCTCTTTCTCACCATAATAGCTAATCTATCGCTAAATCTTGCCTGTTCTCATTTCTCTCCTAGTTTCCCTGTCTCCTTTCCACTGCTCATACTGGTTATTATATTACCCTGTCTCTCTTGGCCAGCTGGTATGTAGAAACCTTATTAATTTTTCTCCATCCACATGCTTGCTTTTCTGATTCATCCTGGACCCTGCATCTTGAGTTATTTCCTAAAGCACAAAAGGATCACTTTCTCTCCTTAAAATTTTCAGTGGTGTCTTGTTACCAACAGAATGAATGTCAAATTACTTAGCTTAGTGTCCCAGACCCTCCTTGGATGGATCTCAAACCATCTTTCTAGACTCTTCTTGGTTTTATCTGTGTGTTTTAAGCACCCAGGTTGATTTGGCATTAACAAAAATCACCAGACATGTTTGCCCTTCGTTATAGCTGTTCCTCCAAATTGAGAGCTCCTTTTTTTAAAAAAAAATAATTAATTAAAAAAAATTAACAACAAACAAACAAAAACATTAACATATGATCATTCCGTTCTACATATATAGTCAGTAATTCACAATATAATCACATAGTTGCATATTCATCATTTCTTAGAACATTTGCATAATTCAGAAAAAGAAATAAAGAGACAACAGAAAAAGAAATAAAACAAAAACAGAAAAAAAGATTATATATACCATACCCCTTACCCCTTGCTTTCATTGATCACTAGCATTTCAAACTAAATTTATTTTTATTCCATATGTTCTACTTGTCTGTTGACAAGGTAGATAAAAGGAGCATCAGACACAAGGTTTTCATAGTCACACATTCACATTGTGAAAGCTATATCATTATTCAATCATCCTCAATAAACATGTCTACTGGAACACAGCTCTATATTTTCAGGCAGTTCCCTCCAGCCTCTCCTTTACATCTTGAATAACAAGGTGATATCTACTTAATGCGTAAGACTAACCTCCAGGATAACCTCTCGACTCTGTTTGGAATCTCTCAGCCATTGCCACTTTGTCTCATTTCACTCTTCCCCCTTTTGGTCGAGAAGGTCTTCTCAATCCCTTGATGCTGAGCCTCAGCTCATTCCAGGATTTCTGTCCCACATTGCGAGGAAGGTCCACACCCCTGGGAGTCATGTCCCACGTAGACAGGGGGAGGGTGGTGAGTTTGCTTGTTGTGTTGGCTGGAGAGAGGCCACATCTGAGCAACAAAAGAGGCTCTCTTGGGGGTGACTCTTAGGCCTAAATTTTAAGTAGGCTTGACCTATCCTTTGTGGGGTTAAGTTTCATATGAACAAACCCCAAGACTAGGGACTCAGCCTATAGCTTTTGTTGTCCACACTGCTTGTGAGAATATCAAGAATTCAACTTGGGGAGGTTGAATTTTCCCGTGTTCTCACCATTCCCCAAAGGGGACTTTGCAAATACTTTTCCACTCACTGATCAAATCACTCTGGGATTCATCAGGGCATCACTCTGGACAAACCAACAAAATTTCATGTCCTACCCAAGATTCCAAGTACCCACGGCATTCAATCAAGCTATCTACGTAAGTTATGTTAGGAAATGCACTAGCCAAAATATAAACCTTGTACCAAATAAACATTTTTTGCTTTAGTCCCACACATAAGGTGAAATTTAAAAATATTAATTACCATCTATTTTCAGCACCCTGCAGTAATGACATTCCTTTGCTCTTCCTCATGCAAAAACATTTTTAAATTTGTACATTTAGTCACTATCATTATACACTCTAGGCATTCCCAGATTACACCATCTCAATCTTTATTGTCTATCTTTCTTTCTGATTTCATTTATGCCCCAGCCCTCCTCCCTCTATCATTCTCACATGCAGCTTCATTCAGTGTTTTAACATAATTGTATTGTGCCATCCATTTCTGAGTTTTTACATTCAGTCCTGTTGCACAATCTGTATCCCTTCAGCTCCAATTACCCAATATCTTACCCTATTTCTATCGCCTGATGATCTCTGTTACCAACGAAATATTCCAAGTTTATTCACTAATGTCAATTCATATCAGTGAGACCATACAGTATTTGTCCTTTTGTTTGTGGCTAATCTCACTCAGCATAATGTCCTCAAGGTCCATCCGTATTGTTACATACTTCATAACTTTATTCTGTCTTAAAGCTGCATAATATTCCATTGTATGTATATACCACAGTTTGTTTAGCCACTCTTCTGTTGATGGACATTTTGGTTGTTTCCATCTCTTTGCAATTGTAAATAATGCTGCTATAAACATTGGTGTACAAATGTCTGTTTGTGTCCTTCCCTTATGTCCTTTGAGTAGATACCTAGCAATGGTATTGCTGGGTCATATGGCAATTCTATATTCAGCTTTTTGAGGAACCACCAAACTGCCTTCCACAGTGGTTGTACCATTTGACATTCCCACCAACAGTGAATAAGTGTGCCTCTTTCTCCACATCCTCTCCAGCACTTGTCATTTTCCGTTTTGTTGATAATGGCCATTCTGGTGGGTGTGAGATGATATCTCATTATGGTTTTGATTTGCATTTCTCTAATGGCCAAGGAAGTTGAGCATCTCTTCATGTGCCTTTTGGCCATTTGTATTTCCTCTTCTGAGAAGTGTCTATTCAAGTCTTTTCCCCATTTTGTAATTGGATTGGCTGTCTTTTTGTTGTTGAGTTGAACAATCTCTTTATAAATTCTGGATACTAGAACTTTATCTGATATGTCATTTCCAAATATTGTCTCCCATTGTGTAGGCTGTCTTTTTACTTTCTTGATGAAGTTCTTTGATGTGCAAAAGTGTTTAATTTTGAGGAGTTCCCATTTCTTTCTTTCTTTCTTCAGTGCTCTTGCTTTGGGTGTAAGTTCTATAAAACCACCTCCAAGTATAAGATTTATAAGATATTTCCCTACATTTTCTTCTAATTGTTTTATGGTCTTAGACCTAATGTTTAGGTCTTTGATCCATTTTGAGTTAACTTCTGTATAGGGTGTGAGATATGGGTCCTCTTTCATTCTTTTGCATATGGATATCCAATTCTCTAGGCACCATTTATTGAAGAGACTGTTCTGTCCCAGGTGAGTTGGCTTGACTGCCTTATCAAAGATCAATTGTCCATAGATGATAGGGTCTATATCTGAACACTCTATTAGATTCCATTGGTCAATATATCTTTATGCCAGTACCATGCTGTTTTGACCACTGTAGCTTCATAGTATGCCTTAAAGTTAGGTAGTGTGAGACCTCTGACTTCATATTTTTTCTCAGGATACTTTTAGCTATTTGGGGCACCCTGCCCTTCCGGATAAATTTGCTTATTGGTTTTTCTATTTCTGAAAAATAAGTTGTTGGGATTTTGATTGGTATTGCATGGAATCTGTAAATCAGTTTAGGTAGAATTGACATCTTAACTATACTTAGTCTTCCAATCCATGAACACGGTATGCCCTTCCATCTATTTAGGGGTCTGTGATTTCTTTTAAGAATTTCTTGTAGTTTTCTTTGAATAGGTCTTTTTGTCTCTTTAGTTAAATTTATTCCTAAATATTTTATTCTTTTGTTTGCAATTGTAAATGGAATTTGTTTCTTGATTTCTCCTTCAGATTGTTCATTACTAGTGTATAGAAACACTACAGATTTTTGAGTGTTGATCTTGTAACCTGCCACTTTGCTGTACTCGTTTATTTGCTCAGTAGTTTTGCTGTGGATTTTTCAGGGTTTTTGACATATAGTATCATATCATCTGCAAACAGTGAGAGTTTTACTTTTTTCTTTCCAATTTTGATGCCTTGTATTTCTTTTTCTTGTCTAATTGCTCTGGCTAGCTCTTCCAACACAATGTTGAATAACAGTGGTGATAGTGGACATCCTTATCTTGTTCCTGATCTTAGGGGAAAGTTTTCAGATTTTCCCCTTGAGAATGATATTAGCTGTGGGTTTTTCATATACTCCCTTTATCATTTTAAGGAAGTTCCCTTCTATTCCTATCCTTTGAAGTGTTTTCAACAGGAAAGGATCTTGCATTTTGTTAAATGCCTTTTCTGCATCAATTGAGATGATCATGTGGTTTTTTTTGCTTTGATTTGTTGATATGATGTGTTACATTAATTGATTTTCTTATGTTGAACCATCCTTGCATAACTGGGGTGAATCCTACTTGGTCATGAAGTATAATTCTTTTAATGTGTTGCTGGATTCAATTTGCTAGAATTTTGTTAAGGATTTTTGCATCTATATTCATTAGAGAGATTGGTCTGTAGTTTTCTTTTTTGTAATATCTTTGTCTGGCTTTGGTATGAGGGTGACGTTGGCTTCATAGAATGCATTAGGTAGCTTTCCCTCCTCTTCAATTTTTTGGAAGAGTTTGAGCAGGATTGGTATTAATTCTTTCTGGAATGTTTGGTAGAATTCACATGTGAAGCCATCTGGCTCTGGACTTTTCTTTTTTGAGAGCTTTTTAATGACTGATTCAATTTCTTTACTTGTGATTGGTTTGTTGAGGTCGTCTATTTCTTCTCGAGTCAAAGTTGGTTGTTCATGACTTTCTAGGAAGTTGTCCATTTCATCTACATTGTTGTATTTATTGGCATAAAGTTATTCATATTATCCTGTCATTACTTCCTTCTGTGGGGTCAGTTGTTATGTCTCCTCTTCCATTTCTGATCTTATTTATTTGCATCCTCTCTCTTCTTCTTTTTGTCAGTCTTGCTAAGGGTCCATCAATCTTATTGATTTTCTCATAGAACCAGCTTCTGGTGTTATTGATTTTCTCAATTGTTTTCATGTTCTCAATTTCATTTATTTCAGCTCTAATCTTTGTTATTTCTTTCCTTTTGCTTGCCTTGGGGTTAGTTTGCTGTTCTTTCTCTAGTACTTCCAAGTGGACAGTTAATTCCTGAATTTTTGCCCTTTCTTCTTTTTTGATATAAGCATTTAGGGCAATAAATTTCCCTCTTAGCCCTGCCCTTGCTGCATCCCATAAGTTTTGATATGTTGTGTTTTCATTTTCATTTGCCTCAAGATATTTACTGATTTCTCTTGTGATTTCTTCCTTGACCCACCGGTTGTTTAAGAGTGTGTTGTTGAATCTCCACATTTTGTGAATTTTCTGGCACTCTGCCTATTATTGATTTCTAACATCATTCCTTTATGATCTGAGAAAGTGTTTTGTATGATTTCAATCTTTTTAAATTTATTGAGACTTGCTTTGTGACCCAGCATATGGCCTATCTTTGAGAATGATCCATGAGCCCTTGAGGAAAAGGTGTATCCTGCTGTTGTGGTGTGTAATGTTCTAAAATTTCTGTTAAGTCTAGTTCATTTATTGTATTATTCAAATTCTCTGTTTCTTTATTGATCCTCTGTCTAGATGTTCTGTCCATTGATGAGAGTGGGGAATTGAAGTCTCCAACTATTATGGTAGACATGTCTATTTCTCCTTTCAGTGTTTTCAGTGTTTGCTACATGTATTTTGGAGCGTTCTGGTTCAGTGCATAAATATTTATGATTGTTATGTCTTCGTGCTGAATTGTTCCTTTTATTAGTACATAGTATCCTTCTTTGTCTCTTTTAACTGTTTTACATTTGAAGTCTAATTTGTTGGATATTGGTATAGCTACTCCTGCTCTTTTCTAATTGTTATTTGCAAGGAATATCTTCTCCCAACCTTTCACTTTCAACCTATGTTTATCCTTGGGTCTAAGATGTGTTTCCTGTAGACAGCATATAGATGGGTACTGTGTTTTAATCCATCTTGCCAGTCTATGTCTTTTGATTGAGGTGGTTAATCCATTAACATTTAGTGTTATTACTGTACGGGCAGTACTTTCTTCTATCATTTTGCCTTTTGGATTTTATATGTCATATCTAATTTTCCTTCTTTTTACCTTTACTCATAGTCTTCCTTTCCACACTCTTCTCTACACCTCTCTCTTCTGTCTTTTCATATCTGTCTCTAGTGCTTCCTTTAGTATTTCTTGCAGAGCTGGTCTCTTGGTCACAAATTCTCTGAATGATTTTTTGTCTGAAAATGTTTTAATTTCTCCCTCATTTTTGAACGACAGTTTTGCTAGATATAGAATTCTTTGTTGGCAGTTTTTTTTCTTTTAGTAATTTAAATATATCATCCTGCTGTCTTCTTGCCTCCATGGTTTCTGCTGAGAAATCTACACATAGTCTTATTGGGCTTCCCTTGTATGTGATGGATTGCTTTTCTCTTGCTGCTATCAAAATTCTCTGTTTCTCTTTGACTTCTGACATTTTGACTAGTAAGTGTCTTGGAATACGTCTATGTGGATCTATTCTCTTTGGGGTACACTGCACTTCTTGGATCTGTAATTTTAAGACTTTCATAAGAGTTGGGAAATTTTCAGTGATAATTTCCTCCATTAGTTTTTCTCCTCCTTTTCCCTTCTCTTCTCCTTCTCCAACACCCACAACACTTCATATTGCCATTCAATACCCTGAGTCTCTGCTCATATTTTTCCATTTTTTACCCTATAGTTTCTGTTTCTTGTCAGATTTCAGATGTTCCATCCTCCAGTTCACTAATCCTATGTTCTGTCTCTTGAAATCTACCATTGTAGGTTTCCATTGTTGTTTTTTCATCTCTTCTACTATGCCTTTCATTTCCATAAGTTCTGTGATTTGTTTTTTCAGTCTTTCGATTTCTTCTTTTTGTTCATTCCTTGCCTTCTTTATATTCTCCCTCAATTCATTGATTTGGTTTTTGATGAGGTTTTCCATGTATGTTTGTACAATCTGAATTAGTTGTTTCAGCTCCTGTATGTCATTTGAATTGTTAGTTTGTTCCTTTAACTGGGACATATCTTCAATTTTCCTAATGTGATTTGTTATTTTTTGCTGGTGTCTAGACATTTAATTACCTTAATTAGTTTATTCTGGAGATTGCTTTCACTTCTTTTATCTAGGGTTTTCTTGCTGGATGAATTTGTTGTCTTTCTGTTCTTTGACATTCAGTTCAGCTTTATCTGGATCTCTAGCTTAGGTTTTGTTTAACAGAGGAGACTTTTTCAGTTCTTGTTTTCTTGTTTCTTGCCCTGCTTGTATGGTGCCTTTTCTCCCCCCACCCTTAGGAGGGTTTACTTAGGTGTTATAGACCCCAGCCAGATTTTCCCAGACCAAACTGGCCTCCTATCGGGGGAAAGAGTCACCTGCATTGGTTTTCCCTGAGGGTGAGACCCAGCAGGTTGAAAGACTTTCCTGCAAAGTCTCTGGACTCTGTTTTTCTTATCCTGCCCAGTATGTGGCTCTTGAGTGCCTGCAGGTCCCACCAGCAATAGGTGATGTGGTACCTTTAACTTTGGCAGACTCTCCCTGCTGGGGGTGTGGTGAAGACAGAGGAGAGGTTGTAGGGTGGTTTTAATGGCTTCAAATTACCAAGCTCTGGTGTCTGAATTTCTTGAGGGAGGGATTCCACCTGGTTTGGGCTTCACCCCTCCCCTGGGGAAGGCACAGGCTCCAGACAAGCCCTCAAACGAGTTTGTTTCTGCCTATGCCTGGGGCAGCTGCAGCCTGGGAAGTCCTGCCACTGAATCCAAAGGCAGTTAAGCCTTTGTAGAAACACAGCAACAAAAATATCTGTGTCTTTTCTTTTTCTCTTTTTCCATCAGCCCAGTGATTGACCTCTGCTTTGACCAGGTTTACCTGAGGTGGGGGCCTATTTTAGTAGTCAGAATTTGTTAATTAATGCCACAATTGGTGTTTGGTTGGGCTCAGCCCCTGCTGCAGGTAAAGTCTCTTTCCTTTTCCCTCTGGGAAGCAGCCTGTGGGGGAGGGACACCGGCTGCTGTGGCTTGGGAAACTCATGGTTCTGGGGAGGCTCGCAGCCAGTCCAGCTGGTCCAGATTGGGTACGCTGTGTGTCCAGTCACTGATGTGGCCCCAGGAGCTGTTCTGTACTGTTTCTGGTTATTTAGTAGTTGTTCTGGAGGATGAACTAAAATGCACACATTGCTAATGCACACATCTTGGCCCAGCGCCGAGAGCTCCTTTTGTCCTTCCTCCTCCTTACAGATGCCCCACTCTCACTACCAGCATGCTTTTCCACTACCCACTAAGCTAAGGAAAAGGAGAGTTTCTTTCCTTCTTCCTAGCATGTCCCAAGCCCAAATTACATCCTCTTCAGTCTGAGTCTCCTGTTCTTATAGAAAGAAAAGGTCAGGGCCCTGGACCAGAGAGCACAGGTCTGCATCACCCAGAACTTGATCCACTGAAGACCCCTCTGTCTGCCCCAGGTGTGATTTCAGTTTAGTCCAGGGAGATGGTTTTCTGCCTTGTCCCTTACAATCCCTAGAGAAGAAGGTGCTTTCTTAAAGTCTGTGATAGGTAGGCCCCTGCATGCCATTTGCCAGTAAGTTCCCTGTGTTTAACCAAGTGTCTGCAAAATGAGACCACCACAGACTGAAGCAAGGTCTTTCCACTACCTCTGGCCTCACCTTTGCTCTCAAGAGGGAGAGGAGCTCCACTGAAGTGGTTTCTGGTACCCCAGCAACCCCATCTAGTCTCTCCTTAACTATAGCTCGTGGGTCTCCTTCCCTAGGTCTCTTCCACCAGTGGGGCTGCCCCGATCCATCCTGTACTAATCCTCTCATCCCTGGTACTCCTTGGGCTCTAGAGGAGAGAGCCTGGCAATCCCTGGGCTGCCAGTGCTGGTTGTCTTTCCTCCAGCCAGGGTGGAGGCTGCTCCACCTGCCTCTCTTACCCATGGTGTTTTTAGTTCTCTCCCTTCCCCTGTCCTACCCCAAATCACTCTCCCAATCCCAGCAGAACAAGATTAGGGCCTGCTTTCTCCAGGGATATGCAAGGGACCATCAGGAGGTATCAGTACCCGCCTCAGGAAACTCATCTGTTTGTGGCCTCTGGGTTTTCCAAAGGGAAAATTCCTGAGCCAATTGGTGATCCTGAGGCTCCTACCTCCTCACCCAGGAAAGAGATTATGTGTCAACACAGGCTTTAAGACAGCCTTACCACAAGGTGGCTGGGAGTCAGGAGATGTATGTTGTGTCTTGGCCCTGTGGTTAACTGTTGAGGGATCTTGGAGAAGTTACTCCACCTCTCCTCAGCGTATCAAAGAATATACTGGAAGACCTTGTGTTCTAGATCTATGCTCTAATTCTAGATGGGCTCTCAAATAGGGTCTACAGTACCCTATGGTTGCTGTCACAAAATACCACAAACTTGGTGGCTTGAACAACAATTTTGTTTTCTCACCTTTCCAGAGACTAGAAGTCTGGAATCAAGATGTCAGCAGGGTGGTGCTTCCTCTGAAGGCTCTAAGGAAGACTTCCTTGGCTCTTCCTCGCTTCTAGTGGTTCCTGTCCATTTTTTGTGTTCCTTTGCTTGCAGATACATCACTGCAATCTCTGCCTCTGTCTTCGCATGACTTCTTTCTGAGTCTGCATGCCTCCAAAATCTCACTCTCTTCTTATAAAGACACCAGGCATTAGGTTTAGGGTCTACCTTAATTCAATATGATCTTGTCTTAACTTGATTACATCTAAAAAGACCCTTTTCCAAAATAAGGTCACATTCACAGGTTCCTGAGGTTAGGACTCCACATATCTTTTTGGAGGACACGATTCAACCACAAGCAGAGCGCTTTATCTGGGGACTTCTTGCAGCAGCCCCTGGGTCACACTGGGCATAGGGGTGATTGGCTCTCTTTATGCATGGAGACCACCTGACTGCATACAGAGTGAGGACTCGTCCTGCCCTCCTGTCCTTCCTCACCAAGCCCTTAACAGCCCCTTCCTTGCATTTCAAGTATGTCAAGGGTTGATCGTTAAGTTTGAATCCAGCATCCACCCTAAGTCTCTAAAGCCCCATATGCAAATTTATGAAAGTAATATGCAAATATGAGTATAGCTCATGACACGTGCTATAGAGGAAACCCTCTGAATTATTGGGAACCCAGGCTCCATGCTGGACTCTGCTCTCACCTGCTCCATGACTTTACCAGGCTTCAGTTTCCCCGTCTGTAATGCAGGGGAATTGGGCTTGATGCCCACTCAGTTTCCTTTCCAGCTCTTCAAGCCTAACATTCCATGTTTGGGAAAGTTATTAAAGTGTCCATTTAGGGGGCAGCTTCTTGAATGGAATTCAAGACTGTGACTCCTTTCCCTAGGAAGTTCTTGGGCAAAACCGGAAAGTGCAGAAAGCCAGGTACCTGGAGTACTAGGGTCCCTTCCAATTGAAATTCTGTGCTCATACCCCAGTTGATCTTTTCTTTCCATCCCACTAAGATGCATAATTAACAATAATAGCTCACAGTTGTTGAGTTTTTGTCTGTGTGCCAGAATTTCTATTAAGTGTTTTCTGCATTATCTCATTTAATCAATAAGGCATAGTGGTTAAGAGCAAGGTTTGTGGAGGCAAGCCATCTAGCTTCAAAGCCCTGCTTGGTCAGTCACTAGCTGAGTGGACTTTGGCGAATTAGTTACAGTTGATCCTCATTATTATTTGTGGATTTCCTATTTGGGATTCTTGGTCCTTCACAGACATGCACAGAGTGGTAAAAAATTTGAGTGCTCATTCCCAGCTGCGTTCCAACTTCGCAAACTCTGCCTTCTTATTTTGGCTTTCATACTGTAAACAGTGTTTATACATTTCTCTAAAATATTCTGAAGGCAATGATATTGTTTCTAGATGGGGTTAAATGGGAATAATCTCTAAAAGCCTTTTGAATAAAGAACTTCCTAGGGAATCATTATATGCAAATTTAAAGAGGAAGTAAAAGATATAAGATATCTCTATATAGAAATACACATAAAATAAGGTTATGTATTTGATCTATTGAGAAAATACTGTGCCCAGAGGCTCACAGGAACCTAACCCTGTATTTCCCCTAGGGGCAATGGTTCAGTATTAGTGAATTCAGTGTTATAGGTGCCTTTATAGATGATAACTACTGTGAATAACTTGACTGTAAGTGACTTTTCTGTATGGACGCTTTTAAATCTGAAAATGGGGATAATTATCATCCCTACCTCATAGAGTTAAATAATAATTAAATGATCTAGTACATGTGACATGATTAGAGCAGTGTTCAGCACATAGCAAATATGTAATTCAAATGTAGCTATTAATAATGCAATTGATAATCCTCACAACAATCCTATGAGGTACATTTGTTATTCCCATTGACTGCTGAGGGAATTGAGGCTTAGAGCAGTTAAGTCTTATTTAAGGTGAGATGGCCCAAGTGGAACTTAACCCAATGACCATACCACCCTGTTCTAGTCTGCTAGCTGCCAGAATGCAATATACCAGAAACGGAATGGCTTTTTAAAAGGGGAATTTAAAAGTTGCTAGTTTACAGATCTAAGGCCGAGAAAATGTCCCAATTACAGCCAGTTTATGGTAATGTCCAATCAAAGGCATCCAGGGGAAGATACCTTGGTTCAAGAGGGACGATGAAGTTCAGGGTTTCTTTCTCAAATGGAAGGGCATACGGTGAACACGGTCAGGGTTCCTCTCTCATCTGGAAGGGCACATGGTGAGCATGGCGTCATCTGCTAACTTCTTCTCCTGGGTTCCTGTTTCATGAAGCTCCCTAGGAGGCATGTTCCTTCTTCATCTCCAAAGGTCACTGACTGGTGGACTCTGCTTCTCGTGGCTATGTCATTCTGTTCTGCTTTCTCTGAATCTCCTTCATTCTCCAAAATGTTTCTTTTTTTATAGGACTCCAAAAACTTCTCAAGACCCACTCAAATGGGTGGAGACATGTTGTCACCTAATCCAGCTTAAAAACCACTCTTGATTAAATCACATCTCCAGGAAGATGATCTGATTACAGTTTCAAACATACAGTATTGAATAGGGATTATTCTACCTTTATGAAATGGGATTTAGATTAAAACATGGCTTTTCTAGGGGACATACATCCTTTCAAACCAGCACACTCCCCAGCCTAGAGCTCAAGGAATGCCTCCCTCTAGCCTGTTCATACTATAGCACCCAGGCCAAGAAGTATGACTTCTTTTCTCTCTCCTTCCTTCAGAGCATGTTCTCCAGCTGCTCTCAGAGACCGTCAAATTGAGAGGAAAGCAGCAGACCTGTTAATTCATACTATTTTGCTCTGAAACCCAAGGGAGAGGCAAAAAACAAAGCCAACCAGCAGGGAGACCTGATGCTACTGTCAGGACTAATGACTGAGTGGAGGGGCCGTGGTATTGTGAGAGGTCACCCATGGACCGAAGACCAGGCCACCCAACTGAAGACTCGAGCTTTCCCACATCCACTCAGGCCTCCCCAGACACAGGGACAATGAGCTCAGGGACAAGGAGCTCATCTACACTCAGTGCACACGCAGACGCTCTGGTTTATCTACAGGACTAATGAACTCTGCCAACACGATAATCAGCAGGAACAGAAAAGTCAACCAGAGTTAATTCTTTCTAGAGTGGAACATAATTAATTTAAAATGACTTATTTACTAAAATGGTAATGATGAGGCTAATGTTATCTTCCCAGATGACAAGGCTATTAGTTTTATGGTGCGTTCTGGGTGAAGCAGGAAAGCAGGGCAGTTACACAGAAGCGTGTGACATCTTGAAGGGCTTCCCTTTCCTTCCATAGCTTCCTTGGCTTCTCCCTCATGCTGGAAATTGATTGGTTTCTGCTTCTTACTAGGACAGAGAAGCTAGAGGAGCACACTTCCATCACTGCCACAATAGTTTGGGGAAAATACAAGCCCATGGTGACCAAATGTCCTCGAATCGTCAAGGTGGCACCACTGTGGCTTGAAGAAGGGCCGAAGGCTGCAGATGGACATTTCTTATTCAGGAAGAAGCTCTGGCTCTGAGATAAGTAGCTCAGGAAGGAGACTTATATTTAGGTAGATCTATCTTTAAATCTCATCTGCCACCTCTCAGCTGCATGACTTTGAACAATCACTCAACCTTTGGATCTGTTTCCTCATCTGTAAACCAGGAATACCTGCCTCATGGAACTGCTTAAGTTCTCCTCTTACTAGCTGCAGGAGATATTAAGGACAAAATTATGGCCCATACATAGCGAGGATTTTATGTAACACACTTTTGCATATTAATCTTGGTTTATGTGCCCCATTATTTCTCTTTCTTCCTTTGCATCTGCTTTTAATTCATGCTAGTGGATCTTCTGAAGTCTCATAAGGCTTCTTAACCCATTTCTGGAATAAAGTGGAGAATAAATAAATTACGAGATGTTGAGAGAGTTAAGGGGCAACTGCCTTAAGTGTTTAACATTTTGCGAGTGCTCCCTCCCTCTTGCCCCAAAGTGACTCCATTGTGTGCTTCCCTTTTGGTATGGCAGGGTTGTGAGGAGTCTACACAGCTTCAGGGGGGACCCTGCCAGGAAAGGTGGCAGGGGAGCCAAAGGACAAAAATAGGAGCAGGGTCTAAGGGGGCCACTGTCTGAAATGAAGAGATGATCCAAGAATCAGGTACCACTGATTCAGAGAGAGAAGATGGAGCCAAGGAGTGAAGGAGAAGTGGGTGACTTTAGGGGGAGCTGATGGTAAAGATGATCAAAGCGGATGCTTGTGGAGTAGAGGAGAGGCCTGTAGCAGTTTGAGAGCTGAAGTGCTGACAATTGTGGCAGCTTGCTATGTGGTGTGTAGGGGTCAAAGTAGGGGGATCTGTTGAGAGCCCCATTTGGTAACCATGAGATGGAGAGTCCTGTGTTATCTAGGGGTAGAGGGGCAATGAAGTACTGACTGAGCCTGGTAGGGTGACCCCAAGCTCCATAGGCCAATGAGGGCCTCTCTGTGGACAGAGTCAGAGGACCAGCCTAATCAAGCTTCAGCAAGCAGCATTCAATTTCTCTGTTGTCTGAAGAAAACAGTGTTAAAAATGAATCTCAGAAAAGTACGAGCAGTTAGGACATATTGCCATCAGTCTTCAATCATTAAGCCATATGGGAGCTTCAGTGCAATGGACTCTTTGATTCACCTTTCTGGAAATGTTCTCTGACCCGAGAAATAATTGAACATCTGAAGGGTTAGAACTTTATTTTTTTCTCAATCTGGGCAGGAGTTTAGTTTTCTTAAGCCTGTGAGACTGATAAAAATGAAGCAATAGAATCAGGAGAAGTGGAGAATATTTAGACAAAATTCCAGAGAAAAAGTCAGTATGTGTAGTGGTTAAAACTCAGGCTTTGAGTCAGATAGATTTTGAATCCCTGCTTACCTGTTGTGTGATTATGGATGAGTTATTTAACCTCACCAACCCTCAGTTTCTTCATCTGTAAAATGGAGATAACAATGGCTCTGCTTTATTGAGTTGCCATGAGAAGTAGGTGAGTTAATATTTTCTCAGTACCCGCAATAAAGGTTAGCTCTTATCACTACTGTGGTGGCTTGAGGCTGTGTACCCCAGAAAAGTGTGTCATTAAACTTAGTATATTCCTGTGGGTATGATCCCATTGTGGATGGACTTTTTGAATAGGTTCCTTCATTTGGGGTGTGGTCCAGCTGAATCAGGATGGGTCGTAATCCCATATTACTGGAAGCCTTATAAGGAAGGTCAGAGAGAGAGAAGCCAGAAGAAGCAGTGGAAAGCTGGAAGTCAGTGGAATCGAGAAGCCCTGTGATTGCCATGTGACAAAAAAGCTGGGGACCAGGGATTTCCAGAAGCCTCAGAATGTCAGAGTCTTCTGGGAGAAGGTATTGCCTTGCCGATGCCTTGATTTTGGACTCCTCCTAGTCTCAAAACCATGAGGCTATAAATTCTCATCGTTTAAGCCAATCCATCGCATGGCTTTTGTGTTGGCAGCAAGGAAATTAAAACACTATTAAAAGCAAAACTAACACTTAGAAAATTCAGAAATTTTGTTATTCTTTAAAAATACATTTTCTCTAGCTTCTTGACATCAGAAAGCATTTAGTCTGGAAAATAAGATAACTTTCTTTGTTATGATAATATTGATGACTTCAACTCTCTGATTTTGTATTCATAAACCAATAAAAGCTGAGAGATGCTACCTTAAGAATCCAGTTGCTTAATGCGCCATTTGAAACAGAAACTTAAAACATTTTGAAGTATAATCTATTATATTTTAAAACCTTGTGTGAACAGGAACTCATTTACATTGAATTCACCAAATACGACTATTTTAAATACTATTTAGACATGATATTTTTTCCTATATCCTAACACCTATAGGAGATTTAAGAAATCTACCTTGCATGAGCAGCAGGGTGCTCAGTGTGGGGTTGCAATGGGCCTGGGTGTATCAGGTGAGCTGCTGGGGTGTCAGCTTCACTGCCGCCTTTTGCTCCAGTGACTTCACATGGTGGAAGGGCTCACCTGGAGGAAGGGGCATCTGGGGCATCGGGGTTGACCTTGGTATTGAAGGGTAAGGTGATTCCTGTCTCACACTCTGGCTCCTTCCCAGACTGGTGCCTGGGCCTTCTGCAGGTGGATGTGGAAGAGCTGCTTTGGGAGGGACAGTGAGGCAAGGACATAGGGAGGGTGAGGCTTGACTGGAATGGTCTTCTCCTGACCAGAGGAGACTCTGTCAGAGTGTGGTTCTGGGAGCACCTGGAAAGAGCATGAGGGGACACCCCAGCTTTCTCACAGGAGACACCACACACCGTGGGGCCATACCCCTGGGAGAAGAGGCCCTCAATCATCCTTTGGGCAATGGCCATCAAGAAGGGGGACAGCTCTGGCAGTAGGGTAAGTAGGGAAGAACTGTGTATGAGTATGTGTGATACACTGCCTGGGGCACCAGGAATAACTGAGTAAGGCTTAAAAGTGGGCTGGACAACTCCGCAGGTGAACTCAATGCCCTCCCCCTATGTGGGACATGAGTCCCAGGGGTGTACATCTCCCTGGCAGCGTGGGACAAAGCTCCCAGGATAAACCAGGACCTGGCACCAAGGGATTGAGAAAGCCTTCTTGAGCAAAATGGGGAAGAGAGAAAAATGACACAAAATAAAGTTTCAGTGGCTGAGAGATTTCAAGCACAGTCAAGAGGTTTTCCTGGAGGTTATTCTTATGCATTATATAGATATCCCTTTTTAGTGTATGGTATACTGGAATGGCTAGAGGAAAGTACCTGAAACTGTTGAGCTGTGTTCCAGGAGCCTTGATTCTTGAAGATGATTGTATAAAGACATAATGTTTACAATGTGACTGTGTGATCGTGAAAACTTGGTGTCTGATGCTCCTTTTGTCCAGGGTGTGGACAGAGGAATAAAAAAATGTGGATTAAAAAATAAATAAATAATGGGGGTGGTAAGGGGTAAAATTAATTGGGTAGATTAAAATACGGGTGGCCGATGAGAGGCAAAGGTAAGGTATATAGGATATATGAGTTTTTCCCCTTTTAATTTTTCTGGAATGATACAAATGATCATAGTGATGAATACACAACTATGTGATGATATTGTGGGTCACTGATTGTATACCATGTATGGACTGTATGTGTGTGAAGATTTGTCAATAGAAATATTTTTTTTTTAAAAGTGTTCTGGAAAAAGTAGTCAGTGAACTGTAAGTTTTATTGTAAACATGACAATGACATAAACAAGCTGTAATGAAGACTGAGTCAACTCAGGCAACATATACATTTCCATTTTTTATTGTTATTTTGTTACTGTTGTACATTGTTTTGCCCAAATACAAGAATTTTTCTCTGCTCACAAATTCTAAGAAAAGAAATGTACATGATTTCCTTCCTGACTTCAAGGTTACCTCAGTTTTGAAATGTCTAATCTTTAGCCTCTGGTCTTTGAAGTCTGCTCACTACTTCCTGTCTTCTTGTCACTTTTAACCTCACTGCCATTCTCACTTGCTGTGTGTTGAGCTGATTGCCTGGTTCTGAGTTTCATGGGGGGCTTCTGAGTCGATGGTGCTCCTTAGGACTGCGCTGGACCTCAGGGCGCTGAGCAGTCGGTGGTGGGTGGTTGACTGTCCTGTAAGTGACATTCAGTTCCCTGATATCCCACCAACCCAGTCACCCTCAGCAGTAGCTCTGGTCATCCATAGGTAGCAAGGACTACAAACTTTTTCCCCAAAAGATATATTTTTCTTATTACAGAAGCAAATTTTGATCAACATAGAAACTTTAGAAAAGCACAAAGGTCAACAAAAATTGCTCATAAAACACTCTTAAGTACTGTCTCCCATGTGTATATGGACATATTCTATTTTGGTGTACAAAAGTTGAAGAGTCCGATTTATATTGTTTTATGCCCTGCTTTTTAAACTTAATATGTACTGAATGCTTATCCATGTCACTATATACATTAAAAATGTACTTTTAAGGTATTCTATAACATTTAATATTTTATAACTTTTAGACTTAACTTATTTTCATTTTTTTTCAATTATGCATAATATTATGATAAATAGCTTTGTAGTTAAATATTACTAGATTCAAAACTGGATTTGAACGCTTTCTCTGCCATCTATGGCTGTGTGCCCTGGGCAAGTTACTTGCTCCTTCTGAATCTGTTTCCTCATGTGAAGAATGAGGACGGAGAATTCTACCTCCTCCCCAAGGCACCGCAACGTGGTACCTGTCGCCTAGTGAGAGCTCAATAAATGTTTTGGTTGTGGTTTTAGTTTCTTAGGCTGCTCAAAGCATAGACCATCAAATGGGTTGGTTTTAACAGTGGAATTTATTAGCTTAAAGTTTGAGGCCATGAAAATGTCCAAATCAAGCCGTCTTCAAGGCTCCTGAAGATCGGCTGCTGGTGACCCTTGGTTCCTCTGCCACATGGCAAGGCACGTGGTGGCATCTGCTGGTCTCCCCTTTCTTTTCCAGGTTTCATTGCATTCAGCGTCTTGCTCTCATGGCTTTCTCTCTTTCTTGTCTGAATTTCATTCCCGTGTAAAGGACTCCATTAAGAAGATTAAGATCCACCTGGGCCATCCTTGACTGAAGTAACCTCATTAAAATCCTACTTGCAATAGGTTTGCACCTATAGGAATGTATTAGCTTTAAGAACATGATTTTCTTGGGGACATGCAGCTCCAAACCACCAGAGTTGCTATTTGTGATTACTTCCTTAGGAATAATCCCTAAAAGAAGATCTGCTGAGTCAAAGGATAGAAATATTTGAAACACTTGGATACAAATAATGCAGAGGTTTTAAATGGTCAGAGCTGTGCATTAAAGGTACAGCCCTTAATTTCACAGGTTGGCCAGTGACACAAAACACAGGGGAAATTGAATAATAACCCCAAAGCTCAATGACAACACAAAGCAGCATGCATAAAGATCTGACAAAGCTGTGTACAGTTGCAGCCAATAAATGGTGCCTGTGGGGGGCTCTGTGTGGTCAGGGGCTATTTCTGAAGAAGGACACTTCAGGTCACCCCTGAAGCCTGTGCTTATATTATTTAGCCAAGGCCTAAAGAATGAAGAAGAATCAGATCTATCAGGGGTGTGAGAAAGACAATTACAGGAAGGGGAAATATTACGTGAAAAGTCGCTGAGATAGGAAAAAAATTTGGTGTGTGTGAAAAATTGGAAAGAGACCTACTTTGCAAGAGTTTAGTGAGGGAGTAAAGGGAATTGAAGTCAGAGAAGTGGGAGGTGGCAAGCTGTAGGATGTAATGGGACAGCATGAGGAGTGAGAGGTTTGGACTGATTCTAAGCAGGAGTTCTCTGAAATGCTGTAATATGGAAATATACCTTCACATGGTTCACAGAGAGAGAAAGGAAAGATTCAGCTGCAGAATGCTCTTCTCCCTTGTTTCCCAAGGTAAAGGTTTACCTCTTAGGGAGTTAACTCCACTGTGCTTCTGCATCGTGTTATTTGGTCCTTTCGTCTTATTCAGGAAACCAGATCCCTCATCTTGCGGTGAGGTGCTCCATCTAAGTCCCTACATGGAGAGGTGACCAGCATGGGTGGGGCATTGACTAAGAAGGAGAGAAAGAAGGAGAAGGCCAGGAGAATCTAAGAAGGAACTCGGGGTTTTTTGTCCTAATGCAGCCTACCCCTTGCACTGTCTGATCTACCTGTATCTTGGTCTCACATTATTACGTGGGGCCTTTATTTCTTCCCTGTGAAACTGAGAATACAGTTTCTCTCTGACAGGGGAGATACAAGTCCCATCAGTTACGGAGTCCCCTTTTAAGATGGTGACAGGGGAGATACAAGTCCCATCAATTACAAAGTCCCCTTTCCATATTACAGCACTTCAGAGAACTCCTGCTTAGAATCAGTCCAAACCTCTCACTCCTCATGCTGTCCCATTCCATCCCACAGCTTGCCACCTCCCACTTCACTGACTTCAATTCCCTTTACTGCCTCACTAAACTCTTGCAAAGTAGGTCTCTTTCCAATTTTTCACACACACAAATTTTTTTTTCCTATCTCAAGGATTTTCACTTAATATTTCCCCTTCCTGTAGTTGTCTTTCTCACATCATTTGTGATCTCCTACAAAATCAAAGCAAGAGGGTCAATACAATTTATGAGCCCCACTGCTGTAGCTAGTCCCAAACCTATACCCCGATATTATCTCCTTCTTTCTCCACTCTTTCTATATCTCTTCGCTGTTAACTAGCATTTTATCTGGTCTGTGTTGTTTGATCCACCTAGTACAGAAACTTCTGTTTTGGCTGTTGTTCCGTTGGAATAAAGTACCCAAAGTGGCCAAATAGTAGTCTCAGCTTCTAGACAGTGTTTGTGGACATTTATTAGGTGGAACATTGGCAGAAATGTTCCACCTTTGTGAGCTAGGATCCTTAACCATGCAGAACTCAAGGTTTTAAGGACAGAAAGTTAAAGCTCTGCAAGTGAAACTGTATAGTGAAGAATTTAGTCTTGCCTTGAAAGAGGTCTGGCTTTTGTCCTCAGCTTCTGGAAGATGATCTCCAAGCCTTTGAAATGTCTGACAGAAGTATCTTTGTTCACCCGGGAGTGGGGTGGGGTGGTGGTGGAGTTGGATCATGGCAGATCATCTAACACTGTGATTTAGGGTGGGGGCTGACCATGAAAGAAAGACCAACCGTGTGATAGGTGGCATCTGGATCACATGATGTCAACCTCCTGAGGGGCTGGAAACTGAGATCAGTCATGTGGGCAGTTAGTTATTCCCAGATAATGGGAACCCAAAAAAAGCTCTGGAAACTAAGGGCCAGGTGAGCTTCCCTGGTTGGCAATACTCTGTTTTGTCACACATAGATTCCAGAAGGATAATGTTGTCCATGGCTCCGCTGTGAGAGGACCAGGAAGCTCTGCATTTGGAAATTCTCCTAGTCACTACCCTATGTGCTTATTTCCGTAGCTGATTTTAATCCATATCTTTTCCCTGTAATAGAATATAACTAAGCCTAACAGCTTTCAGTGCGTCCTGTCAGTGAATTATCAAAACAGAGGGTGGTTTTAGGAACACCTCAAATTTGGAATTGGTGTTGAAGTGAATGTGGTCTTGTCTGGACTGTGTTCCCTCAAACTTCAGAGCTGGCTAATTCCACAGAGTCATCAGCTAAAACAGTGAAGACCATTCCACATCCATGTCTTAGTTTCTGGACCCATGTATTGTAGCTGTAAGGGACCCAGCATTATATATCAGCCAATGGTTCAAGGTATACATAATTTCTGGAAGACAGTAATCCAACACTATGGTGTCCAGGCTTGATTTAGCATTCAACATGAAATTTTTACCACTGTTTCAGGGCAACTGTTTGTGGTGATAGGGCACATGATAAGACCAGTGAGTCCTATGGTCTGGAACCTATTGTCATTACTCCTTTTTTGTAAAATGTATTTATTAAGAGATAAGAATCACTTAGGGAAATGTGTACCCATGCTGAGTTGACAAGGGATGGACTATAAAAACTTTGCAATGTCAACTTGGCTAGGACAGACAACAATTTGCAGAATTCCCTTCCCTGTGTATTTTTGTTAGGGTGGGTCACAAGAGACATTCTGTGAAAGATTTGGAGGGTAGAAGGAAAACAGCAGCCATTTTGTACCTTACACATGTTGTTATTTATCTGCTGGCTCACTTCACTGGCGTGAGGCAATAGTTCAGCGTGCAACTACTCCACCTACCCCTGATCCTTCTTCAGCTTCTCCAATTCCCAGGCCAACCAAGTATATCTTTAGCAATTTCTTGTAGTTTTCTTTGTATAGGTCTTTTATATCCTTAGGTAAACTTATTCCTAATATTTTAGGAATAAACTTATCCTAAATATTTTATTCTTTTGGTTGCAATTGTAAATGAAATTTTTTTCTTGATTTCCCCCTCAGATTGCTCATGACTAGTGTATAGAAACACTACAGATTTTTGTATAGAAACACTACAGATTGTTGATCTTGTAACCTGCCACTTTGCTGTACTCGCTTATTAGCTCTAGTAGTTTTGCTGTGGATTTTTCAGGGTTTTTGACATATAGTATCATATCATCTGCAAACAGTGAGAGTTTTACTTTTTCCTTTCCAATTTTGATGCCTTGTATTTCTTTTTCTAGTCTAATTGCTCTGGCTAGCTCTTCCGACACAATGTTGAATAACAGTGGTGATAGTGGACATCCTTGTCTTGTTCCTGATCTTAGGGGAAAGTTTTCAGATTTTCCCCTTGAGAATGATATTAGCTGTGGGTTTTTCATATATTCCCTTTATCATTTTAAGGAATTTTATTGATTTTCACATAGAACCAACTTCACATAGAAAAAACTTCTGGTTTTGCTGATTTTCTCAATTGTTTTCATGTATTCAATTTCATTTATTTCTGCTCTAGTCTTTATTATTTCTTTCCTTTTCTTGCTTTGGGGTTAGTTTGCTGTTATTTCTCTAGTTTTTCCAAGTAAACAGTTAATTCCTCAGTTTTTGCTCTTTCTTATTTTTTAAATATAGTTATTTAGGGCAATAAATTTCCCTCTCAGCACTGCCTTTGCTGAATCCCCCAAATTTTGATGTGCTCTGTTTTCATTTTCATTTGCCTCAAGATATTTACTGATTTCTCTTATGATTTATTCCTTGACCCACTGGCTGTTTAAGAGTGTGTTGTTGAGTTCCATGTATTTGTGAATTTTCTGGCTCTCTGCCTGTTATTGATTTCCAACTTCATTCCTTTATGATCCGAGAAAGTGTTTTGTATGATTTCAATCTTTTTAAGTTTATTGAAACTTTGTGACCCAGAATATGGTCTATCCTTGAGAATGATCCATGAGCTTGAGAAAAAGGTGTATACTGCTGTTGGGGGGAAGGGATAATGTTTTATAAATGTTTTTTAAGTCTAGTTCATTTATTGTATTATTCAAATTTCTGTTTCTTTATTGATCCTCTGTCTAGATGTTCTGTCCATTGATGAGATGGGGGAACTGAAGTCTCCAACTATTATGGTAGATGTGTCTATTTCTTTTTTCAGTATTTTCAGTATTTGTCAGGCCAACCAAGTATATTTTAAGCTCAATAACAAATGGCCCCAGCTTCTCCTGAGGGACACCCATATTGTCAAGTTCAGAGGCAGCAAGAGCTGACAGGTTTCAATCCAACCTTGTTGATTCTAGCTTGTACGTATGGATTCCAGCTTGTCCTTGTTCTCACCTACTTTACTTACTTACCCCTCTTCCTTACTGCCTGCCTAGAAAACTTGCAGTTCCAGCATCACATATGAAGACAAAAACCCTACAGAGATTGCTCAACCAGCTTCTACTGTCACATAAGGTCAAATTGCTGAAAAAAATACATACATACATATATGTATGAACTTTTTTCTTTGTCCTTAATGGTCCATTCTTTCACAATAACGTGCCTTGGTGTAGGTCTAATTTTGTCCATTATTCTGGGCATAGAGTCACCCCTTTCAACTAGAACCTCATGCTCTTCATGTCCCTCAATTCTGGAAAGTATTTTAAAATTATATTGTTGGTTATTCTATCTTTTCCATTTCTCCCTCTCTCTTCCTTTCTCTGTTGAACTGAGTCTTTTGAGGATTCAGTGGTGTTAGCAGAATTAATCTGGTTTTCCCTACTGCTATTTATGACTTAGGATTCAGCTTCCTTAAATCTGCTAAGTTAGTTATTATTTATCCATCTGATTTCCAGCTTTTTTAAAATTAAAAAATTATTTACTATAGTTTTAGTGGAGCATAGGGAGGGAAGAATATTAGGTAAACATGTTCAATCTACTATCTTTACCCAGAAATCTGGCATTTCTTTCTAAACCTGTGAGTTATATTGTTTAAGAAATTGTTCATTTCACTCAAGTTTTTAACTTTATTGGCACAGGATTGTTTGTATATTTTCTCAGGAGGTTAAGATCTCTGCTGTAGGGTGGGCCATGGTGGCTCAGCAGGCAGAGTTCTTGCCTGCCATGCTGGAGACCTGGGTTCAATTCCTGGTGCCTGCCCATGCAAAGAAAAAAAATTTCTGCTGTATTTGTAGTTATATCCTGTTTTCACTCACATTACATTTCATTTGTACCTTCTCTTTCTCTCTTTTTGATCTAATCTTGTCAGTTTTGTCTATTTTCTTAACATTTCACAAAGCCAGCTGTGTTCTGTCCATATTCTCCATTTTTCCCCATATTAGAACAACCTTGGCTCATCACCAGGATGGGCTCTTGTGGTCAACTCTTTTTGTTTTGTAAGCTTAGAGATAGCATACTAAATTTGTCACACTAAAGGATTGTGTGATAACATTTACAGAGTCATATTCTATTTCTGATTTTTTTTAGAATGAATGGATCTGTCCCAACAATGTTGTATCAGAGGTAGAGGGGAATGTGTGGAGATGGGAGGGGTGTAGTTTGGCCTTGAGCTGTCCACATAAATGCCATGTAACTAATAGCAACACTGTATATTGGAAGGAGGACACTCCCCTTTAGAAGGCTCTACAAGTGCTCAGTGAGCAAAGAACTAGCAACCCCAGCTAAGACTGAAGATTTAATGGTTAATTTTTATTATCTCACTTTTTTTCCCACAGAATATTAAAAGCTATAATCAGTGGAATCAGTGTCACCATAAAAACCCCACATCAGAGCTCTTTTGATATTTTAAGTGGATTTTACTGCTGACGATTTTTAAAACAGACACATATCTCTTGTGGGAAATGAAGAACGGGGACAAAGTCTCCACTCACATTTAATTCTCAATATACTGCAGGTGTTCTTTCACAGAGATCTTCTTTCCTGGCATGGATTTTTGTGTCTGCCTCTAGTGACAAATTTTTTCCATCATCTATAACATTATATATATATGACAATCACTTACATGGAGAGTTATTTATGTGGTACTCTGAAAGGTGCTTTAAAAAATGCACTTTATATTTACTTATTCCTTACAACTCCCTTGTGAGGAGAATTATGTCTATATATCATGCTTTGGAGAATCCAGAGGCATGATGCTTCTTGCGTAGGTCCCATGGGAAGTCAGAGATTGGAATCTCTGACCACAGGCTCTGGATATCTCTATTTGTGATGGTAGGTTTCTCTGCAGGAGACATTTCCAATTCAAATGGTAATTTGACAGGGAACAGAAAGAAGAGGAAATCAGGGTAGCTTGTGCTTGGCCAGGGCACAGGGCACCAGACACCCAGAGTCTTTTGGAGCCCAGGAGCTTTCGGGCAGAACCGCTTATCCTTATGAACAAGCATTTCCCTGAGGACACTCTTCAGGGATGTCCATAAGGGCAATTGTTCTCATTTAGTGGCATAACTGGGACATGGATGGGTCCTGTACAAACAATTCCTAAAGGCCAGAACTGCTCTTGTCAGGTGGTTGAGCATGGAAGTGGGCATTGCAGCCCCCATGAAGGCAGGCCCACAGTGGATGGTTTGGAAGGAAGATGCCAAAGAAAGAATCCCTGAACTCACAGCAGTTGCTGCCATCTTCCCTGAGGCTCTGTGCCATGGCCTCTGTGCCAGTTTGAATCTATTGTTTATTCCAGAAAAGTTAAATAAAAATATTAATCCTCATTCAATATTGCTGGGTAGTAACTTTTGATTAAATGGTTTCCATGGAGATGTGTCTCTACCCATTCAAGGTGGGGTTGCTGACTGGAGCCCTTTAAGAGGGAAACATTTTGGAAAAAGATTTGGAGCCACCAGAACTGATAGAGCCAACATAAATGACAGAATCTCGGGGAAGTCATTGTAGATTCCTGGAGAGGAAGCTAGCAGATGTTGCCATATGCCTTTCCAGCTAAGAGAGAAATTCTGAACACTATCAGCTTTCTTGAACCAAGGTATCTTTCCCTGGATGTCTTAGATTGGACATTACTATAGCCTTGCCTTAATGTGGACATTTTCACAGCCTTAGAACTGCAAACTTGCAACTTAATAAATTCCCCTTTTTAAAGCCATTCCATTTCTGGCATATCACATTCCAGCACCTTTTATAGACTAGAACAGTCTCCATCTGGGGGCAAGGAAGAGATGGCTCCAAGCTAAGTGAGGAAAGCACTTTGCAGCTGTTTCCTCAGTGCTCCACTCCACTGTTTTCTTTTCTCATACCATACAATGTGTTGACTTAACCACAAGACTATATTGACTCATGGTTTTGAGGCGAGGAGAAGTCAATGGTTATGAGGCAAGGAGAAGTTGAGAAGTCAGCAAGGCAATGCTTTCTCCTTGAAGAGCAGTGTTTTGGGGCTGGTTGTGGGCAATCCTTGGTCCGTGGCTTTTCCATCACATAGTGGTGCACACAGCAATGTCTTCTCTTTTTTTCTCTGTGCTGTCCATGAGGGCAATTGTTCTCATTTAGTGGCATAGCTGGGACATGGATGGGTCCTGAGCAGACAACTCCTGAGGGCCAAACTGCTCTTGACAGGTGGTTGAGCCTGGAAGTAGTCGTAGCAGTCCCCATGAAGACAGGCCTACAGTGGGTGGTTCCAGCTTTTTCCCTTTGGCTTTCTCTGTAAGGCCTTTAGTAATAGAATTAAGACACATCCTGATATAGTTGGGCCACACCTTAACTGAAGCAACTTCATCAAAATGTCCTATTTATAATGGGTTCCCACCCACAAGCATGGATTGAACTCAAGAACACATCTTCTGGGGGTACATAATTCCAAGCCACCATACCCACCATCCAAACCCTGGCTGATGCCCCACACCAAAGGCTACATAGATCCCCTGCCCACCTCATCCCCAGAAGCTGGCAGACTCAAAGTTTTGTGGGAGAAAGACAAACATGCACATTATGATGATGTCCAGCCTCTGGCTGCATCCAGGAACCCCAAAGTGGGCTTGCTGACAGTCCCAGAGACTTCATGGTCTACAAAGCACTGCCCCCACATGCCTTGTCTCATTTAATGTTCATGGCAGTCTTATGCAGTAAATGTTATTAACTCCATTTTACAGATGAAGAAACCAATATTCAAAGTGATTATTTGACTTCTCCAAGATTACAAGCTAATTAGGGGTGGAGAGTGGGCTCATTAGCTTCTCCAATGAGCCAAAGTACCTATCTGCCTTTCCCTGGGGCCTCTGTTTCCTTCGGCGTAAAATGAGTATCTCTTGTACTTCTTTTGGCTGTGGTCCTCTGGCCTACACCCAACATTCATCTCAGAATTATCTGTGGCAAAGTCTGTTTCTGGTCTCCTCACTTGGCATGATCTTAGGTGAAATCTCTAACTTTTCTGTGGGGTTCCTGGAAAAGCTGAATGTATACAGAGAATGCTGGTAAGAGGCCATGGGGTCACCAAGATAAGTGAGATTTTGGTCACAACTGCAAGTTGAAGAGTCTGTGACATTTTAGTGAGTCCTCGTCCTTTGGCAGGTGATTTGAGGAAAGAGGGAATATCCCTGCCCATGGGTTCTTGGTGGGGATTAGGATCTCCAAAAGCCTGTTATAGTTCACTTCTCAACTACTGCTCTCTTCCCTTGAAAGCCATCAAAAGAAATCTCTTCTAATGGGCCCCGTGTGAAGTATTGGTTTTAACTCAGTGGTGCTCTCTCTCAGTTTCTCCAGGAAAGAGAACCAGATTTGAAGGCATGTCTCCTGAGCCCAAGTTGAGGGCAGGCATTCTCATCTCAGTAGAGACAACTTTGTACCCCTCAGTAGCTTTTATCCTTCAGGGGTGTTCTAGTTTGTTAGCTGCCGGAATGCAATATATCAGGAACAGAATGGCTTTTTAAAAGGGGAATTCAATAAGTTGCAAGTTTCCAGTTCAAAGGCTGAGAAAATGTCCCAATTAACAAGTCTATAGAAATGTCCAACCAAAGGCATCCAGGGAAAGATACCTTGGTTCAAGAAGGTTGATGAAGTTCAAGGTTTCTCTCTCAAGTGAGAAGGCACATGGCAAACACAGTCAGGGTTTCTCTCTCATCTGGAAGGGCACATCACAAACATGGCATCATCTGCTGGCTTCTTTTCCTGGCTTCCTGTTTCATGAAGCTCCCCGGGAGGCATTTTCCTTCTTCATCTCCAAAGGCTGCTGACTGGTGGACTCTGCTTCTCATGGCTATGTCGTTCTGCTCTGCTCTCTCTGAATCTCTTATTCTTAAAATGTTTCCTCTTTATAGGACTGAAGAGACTTGTGAAGACCCACCCACATGGGTGGAGACATGTCATCACCTAATCCAGCTTAACAACCACCCTTGATTAAATCACACCTCCAGGGAGATGATCTGATTACAGTTTCAAACATGCAGTATTAAATAGGGATTATTCTGCCTTTATGAAATGGGATTTAGATTAAAACATGGCTTTTCTAGGGGACATACATCCTTTCAAACCAGCACAAGGGGTCTCCAGTCTTCCAGAAATGTCAGCAAACCACTGCCTGGGTAAGTCTTTTGTGTGGAACTAGACAACAAGTTAATGACAAAATAGGGAAATTGTTCCTTTAGCTGTTTCCTGTTGCTCTTACTCAGCAACTTCCTTCACAGAAGGTAGGGAAATGATGCTGTGCCAACATTGGAAATACCCTTTAGGAAACTGAGATGGAGTTAAGCAGTCACTGGCCACAGTGATTAATTATTTCTTAGCTCTGCACCTACTGTGGGCAGAGCATTAGGCTATGGTATCAGGAGAGAGTAAAGTTATAGTATGGCAAATATTCTTGGTTGCTGAACCAATAACCTATCCTGACCTCCTTCTTTCTTCGCAGTTGAGCATGCCACACACGAAAGAAGCTAAAGTTTGCATTTCTCACTTTCCAGGTTGCTTCGCAACTGGGGAGTGTACAAGGGACCTAAACTTGATTAAGGAACTAACAATGGAAATTGACTAGTGAACCTCTGGGAAAGAATGTCTCTCTGACAAAAAGAGGAACACGAGGAGAGGTGGTCCCTCCTTCCTTCTGCATCCAGAAGGATTGCATGCAGACAGATGATTGATAGCCATATTGCTACCTTGAAGGGACCAGGCAGACACTGAGAATGGCAGAGTGGAGAGGTAGACTGCAATGGGTCCTTGATGACTCCATTTCACTGCTGAATTAACGAGCTCTAGAACTTCTTATCTCCATATTTCCTAATGGAAATAGGAACAATTTCCACAGGAACAATAAGGACATTTCAAAATGTCCTTATTGGTGAAGTCATTTAAATAAAAGATATTCTGTTACTTGTCTCTGAAAGCATCCTAACTGATATACATAGAAAATACATTCTTCTTCCTTAAGGAACTCAGCATCCAGAAGAAACAGGGCATACATACATCAGACATCTGGGAAGTAGTTACCTTCTGGGCTAGTTTGAAGCTATAGGTACCCCAGAATAACATGTTCTTAAATAGAATCCATTCCTGTGAGTGTGAACCCATTGTAAGTAGAGCCTTTGGATAAAGCTACTTCAGTTAAGGTGTGGCCCTCCTCAGTCAGGACGGGTTTTAATCCTACTTCTGGAGTCTTTAATAAATAGGATTAATTCAGATATGAGTGAGAGAAAGCCACAAGAAGTAAGAAGCTGAAACAAAACCCAGAAGAGAAGAGACTAGGAAATGCTGCCATGTGCCTTGTCATGGGACAGAGTAAGAAAGGATCGCTGGCAGACACAGTCGTTCGGGAGAAAGTATCACCTTGATGATGACTTGATTTGGACAGTTTTCCAACCTCAAAACCATAAGCAAATAATCCCCATGATTTAAACTGAGCCATTTCATAGTATTTGTTTAAGCAGCCTAGGAAATGAAAACACCTACCTATGTAGTACCTATAATGTACAGATGGCCCTTCTTTTATATGTATATAAAGATGCATTCGCGAAACAGTGGAATGCAAATTAGAATTCTCCATTGATTTTATAAGTGTTTCTAAGATATTTTCTCTCCATTAATGATTGCTGTTTAACTAATAGTTTTTAACACTTTAGCTTTTCTCTCTTCTGTTTTGACAAGCAGTAAATATCTAGAAATCCCTATTAAAATGAATAAAGAATCCTTTTTGTTTTTACCAAATGAATAGACATCCTTTAACTAATATCTTTGATAATATCATATTTTGGAAATATATGTTCTACGGTGAAGCACACTTGTGGTTCCACCTGAATATCAGGCTCTGTGATCATAACTTTTATTCTCATAGGCCAGACTGGGGTAGAAATAGAATTATGTTCATACTTTCATTATTCCAATTGTTTTTTATATTCTAGTTGTTTCTAGGTGTAATGGGGTATGAAAGTGGTTCCTGTGGCTAGAACTGAACCATATATAGATTGTTCAAAGGGGGAGGCAGATCGTTTGCAGGATTTACAATGGAGCTGTCTAAAATCCAGTCACCTGAGTCTCAAATCCCTCCTCCTTGGTAAGGCCATCAAAGGCTTGGAAGGTGAACGTTAGGAAAGCGATTTTCAGAGGGAGCTCCTGGTGAGCACAGTGGGGGAGGGATTCTTATTCACTCTATACATTCTCCTGTTCAGAAGGGTTAGAAGCCTGTTTTCAGATTCTCTTGTTAGTAGAGTGCTGGGTGTGGTTAGGAGAGTGCAGTGAGGTTCCTTGCAGCTAGATTTGGAAGCCATGCAGAGGTTGAAATCATTCTCCTTTCTCCAGCATGGCCCCAGCCACATGGGTTCCAACCAGCAAGAGTTTTTCCAGTGGTTTCTGTTTCTCAGAAACATAGTCTCCTGCCTCCTGCTGGGGAGCTGTGGACACCATCCATAGTTTCTGTAATGCTCCAAGTAGCAATAGCAACTTCCTGATCATTGTAACCATTGCTAGGGCAGTGAACCTGAAATTCTGTAGTTGGTTAGTGTCCGCACTACGGAATCTCTTTCTTCCAACCTTCCCAAGAATTTGGTAAGTACCAATTTCGGTATTTAAATCTTTCACCATTTTTGATAAAAATATTTTGAGTGGTTTCTACTTCCCTATCTGAATCCTGACTAATACAGGAGCCTGGGAGTTACCTCTTCCTTCACCACAAGTCAAGGTGCAGGAGTTTTAAGTAGATAACTCAGAAAGTTCAACATGGATACCTTGCAGTTTGGGGGACACAATGGGCAAGGCTCTCATCCCCCCTTGAGCATCTAAAACACAAGACTTCCAATGGCTTTGTGAGGAGCAAAGTAGACGTCCCTGCGGTGCTGAAACTGACCTGCACTGTGGATTCCCACAGACCTCTTTGGGCCACATGTGAGGAAGAGCCACCTGCAGGGGCCAGTAGACCTTAGTTGAAAGAAGTTGGAGGTATTGCTGATGGGTAGCCCAGAGGAACGAATAAAGAATCAACCAGAATGAAGAGGCTTTCATAGCTATCAAGGGAGGTGGCGGTGTGAGATCCTCAGTTTTGGGTGTCTCTAGAGAAGCCACAACAGTGCATAGGAAACAAAAAAGTCTTCTTTTAACTTCAAAGGGAGTTGAAACTAGATGGCTATAGCAGTGACAGTCAAGAGATTTTTCTGCTCTTCATTCCCTTTTTTCTCCTCCCCCTTCCAGTGCTGGTGGATGTGGAACTAGAGAGAAGGAATAGTGTCCCAAGGGTGGAATAGAGAAGAGGCAACCATTTCACCTACCCAGTCCTCCTGCCTTACAGCCTGAGCTGGGGGAACAGAGAGGCCTTCTGTTTGAATCAAGATGGTACTTTTGATGATTCTGTGGTCTGGCATTTTAATTACTAAACCAAGACTCGTGTTTGTGGTAGTGAGTTCTGGAAAACTGTATCATTTGAAAGTAACCAGAAGAATCACAGGGTCTGTCAAGTTTTCATCCAGGGCAGGGGAAGAACAGCTTCAGTGAATAAACGTAAAGAAAATTGGGAGATGTTGGGAATTGAATCATGCATCTCATAAAAGACATGTTCAAGTATTAATATGCATGCCTGGGTGTAAAGCCATTTGTAATAGGACCTTTGGAGATGTCGTTATTGCTTAAGGTGTGCCCAAAATGAATGAGGGTAGGCCTTAATCCAATATGGCTGACGTCCTTTTAAGCAAAGGAAATTGGACACAGAAATAGAAGCCAGAAGTCAGCAGAAACCAGAGGAGCAGATATAGGGGGAGAGAGAATACCATGTGGTGAGAGATTGCCAGAATGCTACAGAGTCAGGAGAAAGCCTGGCCTGTCAAGATCTTGATTTTGGACATGTCTCCAAAACCACAAGACAGTAAATTCCTGTTTTAAAAGCAAGCCAGTGTTTGGTATTTGTCATAGTAGTCCTAATAAACTAAGAGAGGAGACAAATGTAAAGTTGCTCGTTCAATGTAATGGTTACACAGGTCTGTTTTTCTCCCCTAAGTGTTTACTTCACTATAGGTGGGAATGTGTATGTCTCTGTGTGTGGGTGTGTCTCATTTTCAAATCCCCAGAAGCTGGTATATTATGGCCACTCATAGGTGTCTAGGGCATTACTAGTAGATGCTTGGGGGTATAAGGTACACTATCAGCAGGTAATGTCACAATAATTCTGCCTAACAAGCCAAAACTTAGTGGCCTAAACCAATGAGCATTTATTTCTCATTCACATGTCTGCAGGTTGTCTTAGCTCAGCTGATCTAGATTGAGTTTAGGTGTCTTGGAAGATGGGTCCAAGTCTGTGCCACAGATTTCTCACCTCCCTTGGAGTAGTGGCTTCCAGGGTGCGTTCTTCCCACAGCAAAAGGCAGGTGTGCAGGAGGGCAAGGCCAACCTCTCAGGCATAGTCCAAGTATCTAACATCCCACTGACCAAAGCAAGTAATATGGACCCACCAGAAGTGAAGGGGCAGAGAAGTACCCTCTACCCACCATAAACCCTTGACAAGGGTGTGAAGAAATGGGACCAGTAATTAAATGCACTATAGTCATCACATATATTTTGTCATTCAAACTAAATGAACAATATGCTTGGCCTCATGCTGTTCGTGTTTTGTGATCTGGGCTCTCAGCTGAGCAGAAGGGACTGCTGGGCTACCAGCCGGCTCTGATCACTGGACTTGGCATCAGGAGTTTTGAGTTTTACGCCTAGATCTGCTGAGTGATTAGGAAGAGAGTTGATGCAAGGCCCCCTAGTTTTCTGGGCTGTGACATCTGTCTGCAAAATAAGAGGGCCTTCAGCCACAACTGGTGCTGGCCAAGTCTCATGGGCAGCCCTGGCTTCACCGGAGTGTGACCTGTGAAGTCACATGGGGCCCTGCATTGGTTTAATGCTCTGCTGTTGTCATCTTGAAACTCTGAATGCTACTTTTGTACAAGGGACCCCTCATTTTAATTTTGCACTGGGTCCCACAATTTATGTAGCCAGTCCTGTCCACGAAGATGCAGGTTTCCTCAAAATTTACTGGTGTTGTTGCAGCCCTGGAGGGTTAGCTGCTCGCTCTCACCTTACTCATTCAGCAGTGATAATAAAGATGACAGCTACCATTTATTGAGTGTCCACTTGGGGCTGGGCACTATGCTAATGGCTTTACAAACATCACTCCACAGCTCACTGTGAAATTTGCAAGGTTTTCTGATCATGAAACTGAGATTCATTGTTTATGTTTAACTCATGCAAGATCACACAGCCAGGATATGAATCCAGCTTTCTTTGGCTCCCTGGTCTTCTGTCTAGATTATTCTGCTATTATGTGCCAGGAACCCTGCAGAGACCTCGGGATACACAGTAGAGACCCTGTCCTCAGAGCAATAAGCATCTTAACAATAATAACAAACCTCCACATAGCATCTCTTCTGTGCCAGGCACTGTTCCAAGCAATTTACATTTACCAACTCATTTAATTTGCACAACCACCTTTGTTGTAGGTTCTATTATTAGCCCCATTTCAGAGAGGGAAGACTGAGGTATAGAGACGGTAAATAACTTACCCACAGTTACTTGGCTGGGAGGTGTCAGGATGAGGGTTCAAGCCCCAGTTTGCTATGCCATCTCTCACCTTGGCTACTGTGGTTCCCTTGGTTAGGCCAGGAGCGTTGCTTTGGCAACAACGAAAGCAACGTAAATGAGTTATTGAGCTCTTCCTAAGAGTTCTTATGCTGTGTCGGATTCTGGGGTTACAATAGAGAACAGGACTCAGCCCCTGCCCTCAAGGAGCTTACCCTCTAGATGGGGTGGTAGATGAGGAGAGTTTAAGAGCTACGAAGTGTCACCTGCAGGGCTTTTGGGAAGTCCTGAGCAGTGGAAGTAAAGGCAGGTTGTGGTAAGGTGGGGGAGAAGGAACTTTCTGAGGAATATTTGAAGATTAAATAGGAATTAGGCAGGTGGGGAGAAGCAGCCATGAACAGTATTGACAGAGGAAGAGATGAGAGAAAGCTCTGAGGGTTCAGCTAAAGCCACTAACTCAGAATGGCTGGAGCAAAGTGTCTGAGGGTCAGTGGCAGAGAGACCAGGGGAGGCGAGCGGAGCACACCATGCAGGCCAGGCCTCATTTGCCTGGGTAGAGAGTTTCCATGTATCTGGGAGAAACTGGGAGTTTTTGAAAGGTAGCCTGGTTAGATTTGCCTTTTGAAAGGATCACCCTGGGAATGAAAAGGAGTGTTGGAGGAGGCGAGACAAGAGAGTGAAAGGGAGGTGGGAGGCTGTGGGGGAGACCCAGGAGCGAGATGAGGGGGCCTGGGGTGAGGGAGTGGCGTAAGGGTGATCACGCAGGGGTTACCAGTTCCGCCTCAGCCAGGAGGAAGCAGCCTCCCAGCACACGGCTGGCGGGAAGCCGCGTGGTGATCGAGAGTCAGACCCATCTGTTCCAAAACATGCTCACGCTGTCGACAACCAAAGGGATTTATTTTCTCACTTCTCATCCCAGCAGATGGTCCGACTACGCTGCTCACTTTCAAAGGAAAATCTCTCATCCAGACAGACCCAGGCTCCGCTGGTGCCCAGCAAACCTAGACTGGAGGAAAGCATACCCAGGTGAGGTGGCTCTGGCCTGCAGTGACTTGGGCACTTAGGGGAGGGTCCTGGTGGGCGCTGCCCGACACTTGTGTACACTTACACAAATACCCACCACCCATCTGGGGCAGGTGCATGCTGAATGGAGTTCATTTTAATAGTAACCTAATAAAGGCATAATTGGGAGCATAAATTACAAAACCATCCCACAACACCTTCCAGAAAGCAACATTTATGACTTTGGGTGGTCCCTGGCTTCCTTTTATTGGTGCTGCTGCCTCCCATCTCAGCGAGGGTAACGGAGAACTGATGGTCTAATCTTTACTATTGATTAGGCAGTTATGCTCTACTTGGAATGTGAAACAAAACCCAACACTTTGACTGAGGAGTGCCTGCAGGGTAGTGAGAGCAGAATAGGGCGAGGGAGGGGAAGGAAGCAGAGGCCAGGTGATGAAAGGAGAAGCAGAGGCGGAGAAGAGACGGAAGGATGGGGAGCAGTGGGGAAGCATAAGGGTTAGACTATGGTTCCGGGAGAGCTTTTGAGGCTGGACCAAATCCTGCCCAGAGAAGGGTTTGGGGTCCTCCACGAACGGGTCCTAGATACCCAGATAGGCCTGGAGCAGGGCTCTCTGAGAAAGGGTACACCCATGGTGAAATCCCCAATGTGGATCTGTATTACTGCTAAGACTGACCTAGTGTCAGAGGGACCCTCTGGGCTGGAGTTCATGGCTGGGCTGTGGGCCAATCCTCCTGGATGCTCCAGAAGTATCATCCATCCCAAACTCTCTGACTCCTGGAGCTTCCAGGCACTATTTCCAGGCATCTCCATCCAGAGAGAGTGAGACATGCTTCTTCTCTGCCTCCTGGGCAGGAGCCCAAGTCCCCTGGTGGCTGATAGCTGGGCCTTCGCTTCCAAGGGATTTGCCTCTTAGCCTGGGAGGGGAAGCATAGACAAAGCAGAAGGGGAAAAGGACAAAATTGAAGGCTTTTCCCTTGTACTTCTCTCTATATACTTTTTTTCCTTTGGGTAAAGACAATTAAATTAAAAGGTCAGTATGTTTGGGTTGAGCAATGAAATAGAAATTCAGACAATGCAAGCATTTCCTCTCTTATAGGAATATTCATTGAACTTAATGGTCGTGTTTGGACTGGGTAGTGGCTCTGGCAATTTGGAGGCCTGCAAGATTGTTGTATCCGTAGTATAATTTTCATCAATTTCATATCTAAGGCATTTATAATACAGTGTATGAGCCTTCTTGCTGAGGTCACTATCGTAAATGAGAAGTCATTCCCAAAGGATCTTATCTCGTACAATAAATGGATAAAATTACTGAATTTATTAACATCTAAATTAAAAAGTCTGAAAAACTGAGTTCTAATTAATCAGCTTGCAAACAACGACTTCCAAGGATAAGATAACAGACCCTTTATCAACAGCAAGTGATTTGAGACATATGATTTTTTTCAACAATATTTTCACAGCAGCTCATATCTGAGGAGTTCAAAGCTTCCCATAAATGTTAATTATTTAAAGACTTTCAGAAACTGAAGCAGATAATTACTATTTTTTCAAGTTTTCTAATGAGGAAGTGGCTGCTGAGAAGAAGGGGTGAATGCCTTTGCCCCAGGTCCTGGTTGGGCTGTCAGAAAGGGTGGGGGAATGCAGGCATGCAGTTTTTCTGACCTTGGTCCTGTTCTCTCCTTCAGCCCCTGGTTCCCTGGCTCCTGTTGTGTGCTCTGACTAATCTCGTCCCACCCACCCACTCCACTGCCATCTTGCTCAACAGCTCCCAGCTCTGCCCTTTTAGGACTGTGCTGGGCATACCACTCACACTGAGCTTAGAGCCTACCTTGTGGGCACCAGCCTCCTCCAGACTGGCACCTTGTGCCTTGCCCCCAAGTTTCCCCAGGTGCTGTGGAGAAACTTGTATCTCCACAGCAGTACATCCTTATCAGAAATGATCAGTAGCTACCAGATACTGAACTGAGCAGTCTGGCTTTCCTACATGGGTGCTCATCTGCATGGAAACCTGGCAGCCCTGTGGCTGACACTTCAGCCTGTCACCCCAGGCTGGCTGGGACCTTTCAGTCTCTGATCGTTTCTGATAAGGATGTTTGACCTTTAGAGATGCCTCTTCCTCTCTGGCCCAGTCTATGGTCTATTGACTTTGGGATCTGACATCTTGGTCTTCTGGGGTGTTCTCTGGGGTGGTCTATCCCCTTTCCTGAGTTTTCTTAAGAACTAGAGGTGTCTTATCAGCTGTCAGGCAGATTGGAGTGTGAGCTGTTGAGACCTCATTGTCTTCCCTGTTTGGCGCTGATTGATGAAATCACCATGCACATCATTAAATCATTTACACACATGGTAGAGCAGCCAGGGCTGACAAATCAACATTGTTGAGTAATATTGTGCTGGGCAATTTGTATGTGCTATGCCATTAAGATCTCACAACTTTAAATAATTAAAAAAAGAAGTAAGACTGATGCTCACAGAGATTAAGAAATGTAGCCAAGGTCATACAATAAATGAGGAAAGGGGAGATTTGAACCTAAGCTGTCTTCTTCTAAAACTTGGGCCCTTCTTCTTGCGGTTCTCCATGACAGGGGCTCCTGAGATCTTAGGGAGGCCGCACGAGTCTCCCAGAGACTCAGCTGGCCGTGGAAGAAGCTCAACCCCTTGAATGCCAAAGCAGCTTCAGTGCCCTACACTCTGCTGGGGTGAGGTCAGGACCTACATGGAGATCCTCGATCATCACTTTATGAACCAACCAATGTTGGGCACAGTGTGGGCTGGGGAAGCAACTTCAAAGCAGGCCACTTTAATCCCTCTCAGTCCTGGTTGGGTGACTCTTAGCCTGGGAGTAAGATCAATTGTCTTTACTCCTGTGCAGATGCAGAAGGACCAAACTTTTCTGGGGCTGAGCTTGGCTTTTACAGAAGCCATCAGCTCCCTGCAGTCTGAAGTGTGAGCTAGTAAACTCTCCTCCCTTGGAGTCCTTCTGGGAGCCCTTTATCATCTAAAGAGCTCCTACTCCAAGTTGTGTGAGGTGACACTTGGAGCAATTTCAACTGCTACTGGAGTCTGGAGGAGGGGCTGGGACTTAAGCCCACTACTTCAGGGATGGGGGTCTAGCAGGAAGGGGATTGAAGTCTCTTTCTATTTCTGTTGTTGACACATGTTTTCTCAGCACCCATTCATTCTCTCTTACATTCATTTACTTACTATGTGAAATTAGCGTGTTACTTTAATTCTCTTTTACTCATCTTTGCAATGGGAATTCTATTAGCCCTACCTCATTGGGTTGTTGTAGTGATTAAATAGAATAATGTATTATGTATTTAGACAGTACCTGGCACATAGCTCAATAAGGGTTAGCAATCATTAAGCTATTATTATCATTGATATTATTAACAGCCTCCCTGAACCTCCATTTCCTTCCCTATAAAATGTGGATGAACATACCACTAGGGTTTTGGGGAGAGTGAGAGATGATAAATATAAGATACCTAGTACAGCATTTGGCCAGAGCCAGAGTTAAGGTTTTCTTGTTGACTCAGACACATTTATTATGTGCCAGTGCAAAATCTTGGGGACTTAGAAGTAGGACGAGTTTCCTGCCCTGGGGAAGGAGGGTCTGGGGGAGAAGCTGAAGGCAGGGTGGTAAGGGAACTGTGCCTTTAACTAGAGATTGTCCCTGTAGCACAGTGTAGTTTATATGGCACCAGTAGAAACTTTTCAGTTCTATAAATGTATAAGACTCTATATGAGGTACAGACTAGGATTAAAATTCTTTAATTTATAGGGCATTTACTCATCCATTATCACATTTGACTTTTACATTAACCCAGGTGGTATGACAGTATCATCACCCACTACTTTATCCATGAGAAAACTAGAGCCTGGCCCAGAGTCTTTTCCACTCCATTCTCTGAGAGTGGCTGTTATCGTCACTTTGTTCTCTCTGAAGAAATCATGCACCACCCCTACCCCTTCCCCACACCTGCCTGTGGGGAGACAGGATCATGGTGAGTTGGGTGTAATGTGGGAGTGGGGTGAGGGTGGAGTTCAGGCTCTAGTTCATTCATTCACTCACTCAACAACTAATTCTTGAGGACCTATATATTGAAAGCTCTCTGTGATCCCCTGGGCGAACTGGTGCCTTTCAAGTAGTTCCAGACATGAGAAATAAAACTGGGACTTGAGTTTGAAGGGGAAAGGACTGGGCTGGTGGACGTTCAAGTGCTTGTGCTGGTTTGAAACTATTATGTACCCTAGAAGTCATGCTCTTTTAATCCTGATTCAATTTTGTGGGGGCAGGCCTCTTGTTTGGGTGGGACATTTTGATTAGATTATTTCAATGAACATGTGACCCCACCTATTCAAGATAGGTCTTAAAAAGTTTACTGGAGTCCTTAGAAAGAGCTGATACAGAGAGCAGACACCTAGACACAGATGCTTGGAGATGCTGAGAGAGCCATTTGAAATCAGAAACCCAGAGAGAAGGACAGCAGATGTCACCATGTGCCTTCTTCCCATGTGACAGAGAAGCTCTGCATGTGATTGGCCTTTCTTGAGTGAACGTATCTTTCTCTCCATGCCTTAATTTGGACATTTTCACGGCCTTAGAATTGTAATGTATAACTTATTAAATCCCCTATGTAAAAACCAATCCAAGAGCACCGTTCGCAGCATCTAGCACAGGCTATGGAACCTTTCTAGTGGAACAGCCACTAGGACCTTTGGAAGGCCTCCTTTGTTCCCATGGCCTCTGCCCTAGTCATCGTCTCTTCCCAGTAGAACCTCCCCCTGACCTCAGGCCGGCTGAGCCCCAAGTCCCTGCCCCGCCCTACTCTGGCGCATTCCCTCCATCCCTTGCTAGAATGGACTTTATAATGCACACCTGTGGTCCCGGCCCTCCGCCCTTACGCAGCCCTGCCTTGATCCCCATTCCCCATAGACTGACGTTCAACATTCAAGCTCCCTGATCTCTTGCCCATGCTCACTGGCCACTGGCCCCACGAGGTACCTGGTTATCCAGCTCCATGGGCCCAAATGACCCTGCGTGTTGGTGCCTCTTGTTCTTCCTTGTTTCTCCCTGAAAGGATCCTGCTGATCTTTCAGGGCTGAGCACAAATGTCACATAATCATTTCAGAGAATGGCGCAGGCACAGTTCATTCCTTCCTTCACTTTGATTCCATAGCATACCTTCTGTTTTTAAAACAACCCTGCTCTAGGCTGGTTGGAGGGGTTGAATGAGAGGGGCCAGAAAAACCCATGCACCTGACTCCTTGTGGGTCCGCCAGCAGGCAGCATAGGCCTCGTCAGCCTTGGCACCCTCTGCTGTGGCACTGGACCTCACATAAGCCCCTTTACATCTCTCTTTCCCAGTTCCACTATTTCTGTCAAGTCTTCACCTTTCAGAGATGCTGTGAAGACAAATGAGATAATAAGAAGAAGTGCCTTAAGCCCCAGAAGATGGACTATATTATTACGGCTGTAAAGCTCTCTATTGGGGAAATCAAACTTGATGGTGAGTAGGAAAGAAGGAGACAAGGAGAGGGAGAGAGAAGGTGGGGAGAAGGGGGTAGGTAGGAAGAGAACGAGTGAAGGAGTGGGGGAGGGGAGGAGAGGGTGAGGAAGGAGGAGGAGGAGGAGAGAACACACACTAGCACCCCTACCCTGGGAGATGGAGAGGGATGCTAGAATTTGGACTGGTCTTCACAAGGCAGCAAACTGTAATGTTTGCCTGCACCTCTCCCCCTCAAAATAAAACGTACTCACGAAACTTTGAATTCAGCTTCTGCTACCTGCTAACTGGGGAATTCATCCCAGCCTTGGGCTATAGTCTATTTAGCGAGCTAAAGAACACTTAGTTCAAGCAGGTCTGAGCCAGGTTCCACCCTCACCTCCTCTGGCTGTGAGGGGTTGGACAAGTGACCCCCATCTTCCACCAGATGCGCACTCCCTCCCTCCAGGGTGTGTGTGTGGAGTCCTGTGTGAGGCCCCAGGTGCACTGCCATGAATAGTAAATGCTCTGCACGGACCAGGGCTGTCTCTTCTCTTCTCCCCACACCAGCCTAGGGGTGGGCCACGGCCAGGGGCTTCAGGCAGAAGCCAGTAGCTGCTGGGAGCGCACATCACGTTCTTCCTCACCCTTCAAGACCTCCGCGGAAAACTCCTATATGCACAAACCCAGGAGCTGCCAGGAAGCTTTAAGGAGTCCGTGTGTTACCACCCCCTCTCTTCCCTCTCAATTTCAGAACTATCTGAGATATGGCTGCAGGTGCCAGAGGATTGGAGATCAAAATGTCAGCTTTATAACCAGAAGAGCCAAGTGGAGAATGCAGCTTTAGCTCTGTAGCCAGAAGGGCTGGCTAACATTTCCCTCTTGAGCCAAACAGATGTATCCACCCGGACACCGACGGTGCTGGACAATGCAGGCCCCTCCTGGCCAGCCCTCACCATGGCTCGGGTGTGCAGACCTGGGGCTGGGCAGGGGGTGGGGTAGGGGGACGCCCAGTGGGCTGAGCTGAACATGCCAAGTGTCTGCTCCCAAACTCACAAACCAGAGGAGTCTCCTTTTTCCCAGGACCAGTGAGTGAGGGGCAGAGTGAGGCCAGAACAGGACCTGGGACCCAGGAGGGAGGCTCCTTGCTGCCAAATAGGTCTGTTACTCATCCAGAGATAGTTAATTAAGGGTATAAGTTTTGAAACCCGCCTTTTACAGGAATGTTTGGAGGATAAATTGTGCTCTTGAGCTGTGTGGGTGTGCATATTTAAAGAAAAACAACCAGCCACAAATAAGGGTCTTACTGTGCTGAAAAAAAGACAAAAGGGCTTCAAGGACCATAGCCTCAAAACTGCCCAAACCCTCCTGTGGCAGCCCCTGGCTGAGCCCCTTCCCCCCACCCCACACCCTGCAGGCCACAGGCCCTGGTGTCTCTGGAAACAACCCATGATGGAAGAGGAGGTGCACACACAGCACCGCTCACAGCCACTGACGGTTTCTCTCACCGTGGGCAGCAAGGACACTCAACTGCAGGAACGACTTGTTTTTACCCCAAGACATCCTTCATTTTCTCACTGAGACAGTCTTAGCAATTACTTACTTAGTGAATGCTTAAGTAGGCAACAGAGTGGACTGTCAAGGCCTTGAGGGAGGGGCCTTTTTCCTTACAGATTTCCTGAAGGTGGGACAATGACAAGGGGCAAACAGAACGTGAGAGGCCTTTCAGGGAATCTTCTCCTGACCTGAGCACTCACTCCCTGGCCCCCAAACCGCCCAGCTCTCTTTCGATGCTGCCATTGAAAAGGTCCCAGCTCCTTCTTCAACAATCAGCAAAGGCACGGACTCCTCCAGGAAGCTCTCCCAGATAACCCTGTCACCTCCAACCCTGAATGGTTTCCCCCACCCTGATACCAAAACACAGGACTGAAATGGTATGTGTACTTGTTAGTTTCCTTGCTGGGAGGGCAGAGGAGAAATTCTCAGTCATCTTTGTATTCCTAGTACTTTGGGCAATGCATGTTGACTGACAGAGCCTGACCTGGCTCCAGTCTAGCCCCCAGGCAGTGTGCTTAGTGGTCCTTTGTAGGAAACCAGGAAACTGAGTCCCCAGTCCCTTTCCTTTCATCCCCATACTTGTCTGCCTTGTTTCTGACAATTCATTTCATTTAGAAACGTGGGAGGTATGCAAAGGTTTTTGCTGTTCTCTCCAGATGCACAAGGCTCATTTTCCCTCTTCTATTTCTTTTCCCTTCCTCGCTGGCCTTATTAAACCCTTTGCCCAGGACCCACACCCCTTTGAGGAGGGAGGCAGGTCTGGTGGGGTGGGGGTGAGGGGCTCAGCCAGGGGCTGCCATGGGAGTTCGGGCAGTTTTGAGGCCATGGCCCTTGAGGTCCTTTTGTTTTTTTTTCAGCACAGAAAGACCCTTATTTGTGGCTGATTATTCTTTTTTTTTGCACGGGCAGGCACTGGGAATAGAACCCGGGTCTCCAGCACGGCAGGCAAGATCTCTGCCTGCTGAGCCACCGTGGCCCGCCTTTTATTTATTTTATTTTATTTATCTTATTTTTTTTTGTAGCTAATTGTTTTTGATGGCATAAAAATGACAACTCAATGTGAGGCTTGTGGAGGGCACAGACCACCTGCAGATATCAAACCCTGCTGTGTTCTGCCTCAGAGGTCAGTTTGGTTTTGACACTCTCATACTTCAAAGCTGAACCCAAGCCCGTTTGATTCTGAATCTGGGCTCAAAACTTAACTAAAGGAATGCACCTTGAATGGTAACATGCTGGGAACCAGGTGAGGGAGAGCTGGGTAGTTGGGGCAAGGTGTGAGTTTAGAAGCTGAAATGATTGGAGCTCCTCAAAGCACACTTGGTTGGCTATTGTGAAGTCAACTTTGTCTGTGGGCACCAGGGTTTTAAGGTTTTCTTTTCCTTCTGGCTAGGGGGTTTATTTACTACAAATGAATATTTCTGATTGCTTAGGATGATCAGAACTCTAAATTCACAGCAGAGCTACAATGGATGGTGTTTCACCACACAGCCGTTGCACCAATGGCTGTGAACCATGTACTCAAATTGCCTCTTGAATTCCTTCCTTCTGGGCCTAGTGGGGGTGGTACATTTTAATGCAGCCTGGTCAGACCCCCAGGCTGGTCCAGCCAGACACTGGTCCTAGAAGGAACAACAACAAAATAACTCAACATTTATCAAGTGCATACTAGAGGCTAGGCACTGTTTTGCATGCACAACCTCATTTGATTCTCAGGACAACTTTTTTAGGTTAGGTTCACTAGAAGCCAGTTTGAGGTAAGGATTCTTATGCTGGTGATTTGTTGGGTGAGAGCTGTCAGAGGAAACCTAAGTGGAAGTGAGAGGAGTAGGATAAGGCTGTGGAGAAGGCTAAGCAAAGATGTGGTCTCAGCTGCACTCCAGCCTCAGCCTGACCCCACAGGAAGCCCTGGAGAGCGAATGCCACCATGGAGTGGCCCAGCTTTGAGGCAAGTGTTTTTGTTCCCCTGCTCAGTCGGTCATTAACACTGGGCTGCCCTGGGGAGTAAAGACTCTCCTCTGGGTGACGGAGCTCAAGGGAGCTGAAGGCAGTGCTCCAAGAAGGGCTCATCTGTGAGCTGTTAGCAGCCACGCCTGGTGTACTGGTTTGAAAGGATATATGTCCTCTAGAAAAGCCATGTTTTAATCTAAATCCCATTTTGTAAAGGCAGAATAATCCCTATTTAATACTGTATGTTTGAATCCGTAATTAGATCATCTCCCTGGAGATGTAACACAATCAAGAGTGGTTGTTAAATTGGACTAGGGAAGACCCATTTGAGTGGGTCTTGATGAATTTCTGAAGTCCTGTAAAAGTGGAAACATTTTGGAGAATGACGGAGATTCAGAGAGAGCAGAGAAGAATGACATAGCCACGAGAAGCAGAGAGCCAACATGTCAGTGACCTTTGGAGATGAAGAGGGAAAACGCCTCCTGGGGAGCTTCAAGAAACAGGAAGCCAGGAGAGAAAGCTAGCAGATGACGCCATATTCGCCATGTGTCCTTCCAGCCAAGAGAGAAACTGTGACTGTGTTTGCCATGTGCCCTTCCACTCGAGAAAGAAACCCTGAACTTCATCGGCCTTCTTGAACCAAGGTATCTTTCCCTGGATGCCTTAGATTGGACATTTCTATAGACTTGCTTTAATTGGGACATTTTCTCGGCCTTAGAACTGTAAACTAGCAATTTATTAAATTCCCCTTTTTAACAGCCATTCTGTTTCTGGTATATTGCATCCCAGCAGCTAGCAGACTAGAACACCTGGCTAAGGGGATCTGGGCTAGACCTCAATGTATCTTCTAGTACAACCCACTGAAGTACCTACCAATACCATCCCCATGCTACAGAGGGAAACTGAGGCCCAGAGAGGGCATGTGCCTGGCCCAAGGACACACCTGCAGTAACTGGTAGAGGCAGGTTCTGGACTAAGGTAGTCTTACCCTAGAGTCAGTGGCTCTTGCACCACTGGAGACAGGAAGCATCTTCTGGGGAACAGAATTTGCTTCTTCCTAGGAGTCAATTTTGTGATCACTTCTGTGTGCCTGGCTCTGGCCGTTTAACTGTATTAATGGCAGATAACCCCTCAGATCTCAATGGTTTAACACAATTTGCTGACTCTAAGTTGACTGGCAACAGGTAGAGGGAGAGTCTACATCCCATGGTCACGCAGGCTCCAGGCTGACGGAGGCTGTGCCATCTTCAGAACACGCTTCCAGTACCAACAGAAGCCCTGGGCAATGGTGTCTGGCCAGGAGATGAGGTGGAAGGGAGTACAGAAGATGGGCAGGAGGCTTTTATGGGCCAGGCCTGGAAATGATGACTATCCCTTCCACCCACATTCCATACATCAGGACTCAGTCCCTTGGGCACCTCAGAGACATAAAGGGCCTGAGAAATGTAGTCCCTGGCTAGGCAGTTGATTCCCAGCCATGACTGCAGAGTGTAGTAGGAGTCACAGATACCCTGTTCACAGCTCCTGTCTCTGCCACGTGTGCTACTTCCTTAGTCCTGGAGAGTCAGCTTGGGCTGGCCTTGTAGACTGTCCTTTGTCTCCAGCTCCTTCTCTTCAAAAGGCTGCATGTTCTTTCCCTTATAGATGCCTGGATAGATCTTAAGGACTGTTTCTCAGGTAGCATTCAATCCTGCCTTTGTATACTGTTTTTACCCCTGGGAAGTGTGTGTTGGTGGGGAGGACTGGTGAGGAGGCTGGGGGCTGTAATGCCTGGCTGGCGTCAGCGCTGGCAATTTTCCTAAGAAACATGTCAGAGCCAGACAGAGTAAAGACGATGGATTCAGGGAAATAATTCTAAAATCCAAATTCTAACTAGAGTCTGCATCTCAGCAGTCAAACTGAAGTCCTGGGATTATTCACCTTCTTAGAAAGCATATCCTAATGGTGCTATGGCAGCCCCTACCTGGGCCTGAGGTAATCTGGGTGGCTTCCTAGAGGAGATGATGCCGAGTTTAATATCGAGAGATGACTAGGAGTTGTTCCACAGACTTTTTGAGGGGATGGTAGGTGGGGTTTGGGTGTATGTCAAGCATAAGGAATGGATGGGAGCATCATGTGCAGAGCTGGGTGATACAAGAGAAGGAACGGGCAACCCATGGAGAGCTTTGAAATTTGCCAAGTGGTTTGGGTTTTAACCTGAAGGTCCTGGGGACTCACTGAGGATCACTCAGCAAAGAAATGTAACCAGTGTGTGTCCTGAATGTTGGTGGAGAATGGCGTGGAGGGTATTACATTAATCCAAGTGAGAAATAAGGACCTGAACTTAGGCAGTGGTGCTAGGGATAGAGTAGAGGGGTCTGACCATGGAAATGTTTAGAGTAGAAGTGGGTGGGAGTAGGAGGTGATTAAGGGAGGAGTCAGGAGACATCAGGTTTTCTGGCTTGGGAGCTGGAGAGTGGAGCCATTCACTGAGAGGGACTGAGGCTGTGACTACTGGTGTCCCAACAGGCAGGGAGGCATATGTCGCCCCGGAGCAGCGACAAGACCCAGCTCTGAATGGATTCCCCTTAAAGTTAAGAGACCTCAGGCAAGCTATCAAGCTTTTAGTGCCTTAATTTACTCATCTGAAAAATGGTACCAATACCCACCCTGCCTTCCTCCAAGGAAGTGTATGAATCAAATAAAATAAGTGTGCAAAAGTGTTTTGAATGCCATAAGGAGTTTTCAAAGTTAGGGTGTTGATTCAGGGAGAAGATGCTGTCACAGGAGACACTAGGCAGCCAGTCAGCCCTGGCCCAGGCGCTTGAACCTGTCTTGTTCTCGGAGCTCCCCAGACAGCCTAATGCCCTGCTGGGGCCCGAGTGCAGTGACCTGCCTGGGTCACTGGGACTACCCTACCTCTGCTGCAGCTGCCAACGTGGGCACTTCCCTCCTGGGGCTCCTGGGTGGGTGGCCTTTCTCTAATACCCTCTACCTCTGCAATGGGCTGCAGCCCCTTGGCTGTCTGGCAAATCTTCCAGGGCTTAGCCAGGAGCTCTGGGACCACAGGGCCCTCTGGACTTGGCATTTCTTTGGGCATATCCCTCCCTTGCTTTGAAAAGTGTGTTTGCAGAGGACCATAGCGCTTCCTCCTTTGCTCTGCAAAGAAATGTTAAGCAAACATTTAAGGCATAAGGGCTTTATAATGATGAGAGTAAACACTGAGGAATACCAGCTATTATGGAACATAAGTGTAGAAATAAATAAAAAAAAGAAAGAAAAAATAAATGGATAAAGTCTGCTTTTACGGAGCAGGAGGCCGTTCAGTAGAGGAGGGTGGGGGAAGGGCAGGGATGCAGCCTTTCCCTTGCCTCCAAATTTCAGGCTGCATCTTCCACTGCAGGACTGCACAAGGGGCAGCTCTGGTGTGCTCTAAGCTGAGCAGCAGGCACAGGCTCATGCCCTGAGAGACAGGTAGGGTTGGGGTACAGGAGACGAAGACAAGGTCCCCAGTAGGGGTGTCCAGTCAGATGCCCAGGGTTGCTCAGCGGGTGTGAGCACTCTCACTAAGCCTAGGAAAGGGACTTGTTCTGAGTGCCCCGTCTGGCAGGCCATTCTGTTTTTCTCTGTGAATGGATGCTCCAACTTCTCTCTGGTTTAATAGCAGGGGGTCAAATTCTAGTCCTGTCACTCACTGACTGTCGTATTTGGTCACTTACCTTCTCTGACCTTAGCTTTCTTCTTTGTAAGATGCTTTAATGAAGACCTACCTCTAAGGTTATTGGGAGGATCTGATGAGATGGTTCATGGAAAGGACTCAGCCTAGGGCATAGTACTTGCTCAGTAAATTTCAACCACTCTGATGTCCTCATCTCCTCTCCAGCAGTGGCCTTGCTGCTGGCTGAAGTGTACTATCTTGGAACGTCAGCTTCCCAGGTTCACCCGAAAGCAAGCCTCCCTGGGCTCTCAATTTGGTTTGGCCTCCTTCTAGACTACTTGCCTAGGAACCCATAAGATCAAATTCAGTTGGAAAGGCAAGGAACTGCAAATAGCCAAAAACATTTTGAAAAAGAACAAAATTGGAGGACTCATACTTCCCGATTTCAAGACTTATTACAAAGCTACAGGAACTCAAAACAGTGTGGTACTATATGGCAAGTACAGACATACAGACCAACAGAAGGTTGGGTCTTCAAAAATAAACATTTATGATTTTTGACGGGGATGCGAGTCCCCCTCAATGGGGAAAGAATAATCTCTTCCACAAATGGTGCCAGGAAAGCTGTATATCCACGTTCAAAAGAATGAAAATAGACTCTTATTTCACACCATATACAAAAAGTAACTCAAAATGGATCAAAGACCTAAATATAAGAGCTAAAAGTATAAAACTCTTAGAAGAACACATAAAGAAATATCTTCAGGACCTTGTATTAGGCAATGGATTCTCTGACTTTACAGAAAAAAGCATGAGTAGCAAAAGGAAAAGAATAGATACACTGGACTTCATCAAAATTAAAACCTTTTGTGCATCTAAGGACATTGTTAGAAAAGTGAAAAGAAAATGTGCAGAATGGGAGAAATTATTTGGAAACCATATATTTTATAAATGTTTAATATCCAGAACTCAACAACAAAAAAGTCAAACAACCCAATTAAAAAATGGGTCAAGGACTTGAGCAGACATTAAGAACATATACAGATCACCAATAAACATATGAAAAGATGCTTGACATCACTAGCCATTAAGGAAATACCAATCAAAACTCACACCCATTGGAATGGCTCATATTAAAAAAAATAAAAAATAATAAACACTAGTGAGAATGTAGAGAAACAGAAACACTCATGCATTCTTGCTGGGAATGTAAAATGGTGCAACTGCTGTGGAACACAGTTTGGCCATTCCTCAAAAAATTAAACATAGAATACTATATGACCTGGCAATTTCACTTCCAGGTATATACCCCCAAAGAATTGACCACAGAGACTCAAACAGATACTTGTGCACCAATGTTCATATCAGTATTATTCACAGTAGTCAAAAGTTGGAAGTCATTTAAGTGTCTATCCATCAATGAATTGATAAACAAAATGTGGTAAATACTTAGAATGGAATATTACTCAGCTATAAAATAGGAATGAAGTTCTTATACATGCTACAATATGGACGAACCTTGAAGATATCATGTTGTATGAGATAAGCCAGATACAAAAGGACAGATATTGTGAGACTCCACTCATATGTAACAGCTAGAATATGCAAATTCAGAGAGGTAAATAGTAGAACACAGGATATGGGGGAGGGGGAGGGAGAATGGGGACTTAATGCCTAATGGGTGCAGTGTCTCTGGGGTGATGGAGAAATTTTGGTAATGGATGGTGGTGATGGCAGCACAACATTGTGAACGTGATAAATGTTACTGAATTGTATGCTTGAGATGAGAAATTTTGTTATATATTTTACCACAATTAAAAAAAAGAGAGAGACTAAAGGGACTATCAAAATTAAATGCAATACATGATCCTAGATTGGTTCTAATAATGAAGGAGAAGAAAATGCCCAAAAAGACATTACTGGGACAGTTAAGAACATTGGAAAATAGACTGTATGCTTTGTGTATGTGTGCGTATATTTATATATGATATTAGATTTCTCAAACTTGATAATTGTACTTAAGGTACAGAAGTAAATATCCTTATTCTTAGGAAATGTATACGGAAGTAGCAAGGGATAAAGGAACAGAGTGTATGCAACCTATTTTCTAGTAGGTAGGGAGAGAGAAAGAGAGAAAAAGAACTAATGTGGCAAAACATTAAAAGCTGGTAAATCTGGGAGTGGGTAAATTGGAGTTATCTGTACTATTATTAATTATTTTGCTTTAAATTTAATCGCACTTATTTTATGATGAATTTATTCCTGAACCATAAGTTTCTGCTTCTTCTGGTATATCTTTTTCTTCTGTGCCACCTCCTCTTCTGGTTCAGGAACAATTTCTTCTCTTTCAGTAGGGATCATCATAGTGTGGCAGGGGGAGCTCACGTGTGGGTTAATCCGGCCATGAGCTCTGTAAATCCGGAAGTGCGTCCTGGGGGCTCTGTTCACCTGGATGTGCTCAATGACCAGAGAATCTACATCTAAACCCTTCGATTCAGCATAACTTTCTTCATTTTTAGGTATATGCAACAAAATTTCAGCACTATTTTGGATCACTGACCCTGTGTCCAGCCCCACTATTTGGCCTGGGCACATCTACCAACACCACCATTGTAGTGAAGGAGTGGCACACATCACTTCTGTAAAGTCACATCTTTCAGGTACTTTGTGGCTTTATGAATATGCATACTCTGGATGGCCTGAGCAGTTTCTTGGGTGTTCTTCAAGTGAACATGAAGATTTGAACCTCTTGATTAGCATGATTTTGTGGGTGTTCTAGTTTGCTAGCTGCTGGAATGCAATATACCAGAAATGGAATGGCTTTTAAAAAGGGGAATTTAATAAGTTACTAGTTTACAGTCCTAAGGCCAAGAAAATGCCCCAATTATGACAAGTCTATAGAAATGTCCAATCTAAGGCATCCATCCAGGGAAAGATACCTTGGTTCAAGAAGACCGACGATGTTCAGGGTTTCTGTCTCAAGTGAGAAGACACATGGTGAACACAGTCAGGGCTTCTCTCTCAGCTGGAAGGGCACATGGTGAACACAACATCATCTGCTAGCTTTGTCTCCTGGCTTCCAGTTTCATGAAGCTCCCCGGGAGGCATTTTCCTTTTTCATCTCTAAAGATCACTGGCTCATGAACTCTCTGCTTCGTGGTGCTGCAGTATTCTCTGCTCTCTCCAAATCTCTCATTCTCTAAAATGTTTCCTCTATAAATAGGACTCCAGAAACTTATCAAGACATACCCAAAAGGGTGGAGACATGTCATCACCTAATCCAGTTTAACAACCATTCTTGATTAAATCACATCTCTAGGGAGATGATCGGATTACAGTTTCAAACATACAGTATTGAATAGGGATTATTCTGTCTTTATGGGCAGGGATTTTGATTAAAACATGGCTTTTCTAGGGGACATACATCGTTTCAAACCAGCATACTGGCATTTTCTGGATCAAGTAAATAGTCAACCCTTTTTTGGAGATCACCTCAGGCTCGGGAAGAGCACTGTGTATTATTTTTGAATTACGTTTGTCTCAACTTTCTTGTAGGTTTGAAATGATTTCAAAATAAAAAGTTAAAAAAAAATCCATGATAACCCCTAACATTGTGGTTTGAGTGAACTTGAGGATTGCAAGGGTCCTTAGAATCCCTGAAGTCCAGCCCTTCCTTTAGCAACAAAGTTTGTGAGAACTGGGAGTTGAAGGCTTGTGTGATAGCTGGGTAGGTGGGATGGACTGGAAGCTGCCTTGCATAGTAAGGACCTGGGACCAGAAGAGCAGCAGGGAAGAGCAGGCCAAGGCAAAGAAGTTGGTGCTGGTTTCAGCAACTGGGCCCTTGTCCTATCAGACCTCAGCTTTTGGAGAGAAAAGCTCCAAGCAGGAGGGAAGGGTTTGTTTTTAAGAAAAATGATCTGAATTGCCAGGATGGTGGAATTCCAATTGTGGAATTAATTAACAAATTCTGACTACTAAAAGTAGGTCCCCAGCTCAGCTGAACCTTGAGTAAAAGCTGAGGTTGCTGGTTTTTTGCCGGCTGATGGAAAAATAAAAATAAATAAATAAATAAAATTTTTTTTTTTGGATTGGACAGTGCAAAATACTTGAAAGGGTCTGGGCCCTGAAGGAAAGGAGTGGGCACATAGGACCTGAAGATATACAGAGCAACTTACCAACTTAAGCTCTTGCTTGGCAAACCTGAGGAATGGGGATCCTGCTCTGAAAAGGATTTTTTTTTCTTTTCTTTTTTGTGGCTGTGCTTCTAAGGGTTGACTGCTCTTTGCATACAACTGCAAGGCTTCTCAGGCTCCAGCTGCCCCAGGCAAGGGCAGAATTAAGCTTGTCTGAGAGGTGAAGAGGCTTTGTCTTCCCCAGGAGAGGGATGGGGCCCAGTTTAGGTTGAATCCCTCCCTCAAGGAATTCTGACCACAGGGATTGGAAAATTGAAGCAATTAAGATAGACTACATGCTCTCCTCTGCCTCCACCATGCCCCAGCAGGGAAAATCTGCTGCAGTTAAAGGTACCACATCACTCTATGCTGGTGGGAGCTGCAGGCAGACAAAGCCACATACTGGGCAGGATAAGAAAAACACAGAGTCTAGAGGCTTCATAGGAAAGCCTTTCAACTTGCTGGGCCTTCCCCTCAGAGAAAACTGATGCAGGTAACTCTTTCCTCCTGAGAGGAGGCCAGTCTGGTCTGGGAAAATCTGACTGGGGTCTATAATACTTAAGTAGACCCTTGTAAATGCGGTAAAAGGCACCATACAGGCAGGGCAAGAAACAAGAAAACAAGAGCTGAAAAATTCTAATCTGTTAAACAAAACCTAAGCTAGAGGTCTAGAATAAGATGAACTGAATGTTAAAGAACAGATAGACAACAAAGTCATCCAGCAAGAAAATCCTAGGTAAAAAAGTGAAAACGACCTCCAGAATAAACTAATTAAGGAAATTAAATGTCTAGACACCAGCAAAAAATAACAAATCATACCAGGAAAATTGAAGATTAGGCCCAGTCAAAGGAACAAACCAACAATTCAAATGAGATACAGGGGTTGAAAAATTAACTCAGGATATTAGAACAGATATGGAAAATCTCATCAAAAATCAAATCAATGAATTTGAGGAAGGCTATAAGGAAGGCAAGCTAAGAACAAAAAGAAGAAATCAGAAGTCTGAAAAAACAAATCACAGAACTTATGGGAATGAAAGCACTGTACAAGAGATGAAAATGAAACCTACAACATTAAATTTCAAGAGGCAGAAGATAGGATTAGTGAACTGGAGGACAAGACATATGAAATCTGACAAGTGAAAGAAAATATAGGGTAAGGAATGGAAAAATATGAGCAAGGACTCAGGGAATTGAATGACAACGTGAAGTACATGAATATACATGTTGTGGGTGTCCCAGTAGGAGAAGAGAAGGGAAAAGGAGGAGAAAAAACTAATAGAGGAAATTATCACTGAAGATTTCCCAACTGTTATGAAAGACTTAAAATTACAGATCCAGGAAGTGCCACATACCCTAAACAGAACCGATCCAATAGATGTACTCCAAGACACTTACTAATCAGAATGTCAGATGTCAAAGAGAAAGAGAGGATATTGAAAGCAGCAAGAGAAAAGCAATCACTCATATACAAGGGAAGCCCAACAAGACTATGCATAAATTTCTCAGCAGAAAGTATGGAGGCGAGAAGACTGTGGTATAATATATTTAAAGAGAAAAATTGCCAACCAAGAATTCTGTATCCACAAAATTGTCCTTCAAAAATGTGGGGGAAATTAAAATATTTTCAGACAAAAAAATCACTGAGAGAATTTTTGATCAAGAGACCAGCTCTGCAAGAAATACTAAAGGGAGCAGAGAGACAGACAGGAAAAGACAGGAAAGAGAGGTGTGGAGAAGAGTGTAGAAATGAAGACTATCAGTAAAGGTAAAAAGAAGAAAAGTTAGATATGACATATAAAATCCAAAAGACAAAATAGCAGAAAAATTACTGCTTTTACAGTAATACCACTAAATGTTAATGGATTAAACTCCCCCAATGAAAATACATAGACTGGCATTCGGATTATAAAATAGGACCCATCTATATGTTGTCTATAGGAGATGTAGTTTAGACCCAAAGATAAATATCAGTTGAAGGTGAAAGAGTGAGAAAAGATATTTCATGCAAACAGCAATCAGAAAAGAGCAGGAGTAGCTATACTAATATCCAACAAATTAGACTTCAAATGTAAGGCAGTTAAAAGAGACAAAGATGGACACTATGTATTAATAAAAGGAATAATTAAACAAGAAGACATAACAATCATAAATGTTTATGTACCGAGACAGAGTGCTCAAAAATATGTGAAGCAAACACTGAAAAGAGAAATAAACACATCTGCCATAATAGTTAGAGTCTTCAAATCCCCACTCTCATCAATGGATAGAACATCTAGACAGAGGATCAATAAAAAAACATAGAATTTGAATAATATAATAAATGAGCTAGACTTAGCAGACATTTATAGAACATTACACCCCCAACAGGAGGATTCACCTTTTTCTCAAGTGCTCATGGATAATTCTTAAGGATAGACCATATGCTGGGTCACAAAGCAAGTCTCAATAAATTTAACATGATTGAAATCATACAATATATTTTCTCAGATCATAAAGGAATGAAGTTGGAAATCAATAATAGACAGAGGGCCAGAAAATTTACAAATATATGGGGGCTCAACAACACACTCTTAAACCACCAGTGGGTCAAGGAAGAAATTACAAGAGAAATCAGTAAATATCTCAAGGCAAATGAAAATGAAAACACAACATATCAAAATTTATGGAATGCAGCAAAGGCAGTGCTAAGAGGGAAATGCATTGCCCTAAATACCGATATCAAAAAAAGAAGAAAGAGCAAAAAATCAAGGAATTAACTGTTTGCTTGGAAGAACTAGAGAAAGAATGGCAAACTAATCCCAAAGCAAGCAAAAGGAAAGAAATAACGAAGATTAGAGCAGAAATAAATGAAATTGAGAACATGAAAACAATCAAGAAAATCAACAAAACCAGAAGTTGATCCTATAAGAAAATCATAAGACTGATGGACCCTTAGCAAGGTTGAAAATAAGAAGAAGAGAGAGGATGCAAATAAATAAAATAAAAAATGGAAGAGGAGACATAAGCACTGACCCCACAGAAATAAAGAGGCAAGGAGAGGATACTATGAACAACTTTATGCTAATAAACTAGACAATATAGATGAAATGGAAAACTTCCTAGAAAGCCATAAACAACCAACATTGACTCAAGAAAAAATAGATGACCTCAACAAACAAATCACAAGTAAAGAAATTGAATTAGTCATTAAGAAGCTCCCCCAAAAGAAAAGCCCAGGACCACATGGCTTCACATGTGAATTCTACCAAACATTCAAGAAAGAGTTCATATCAATCCTGCTTAAACTCTTCAAAAGAATTGAAAAGGGGGGAGGCTACCTAACACATTCTATGAAGCCAACATCACCCTCATACCAAAGCCAGATGAAGAAACTACAAGAAAAGAAAATTACAGACCAATCTCTCTAATGACTATAGATGCAAAAATCCTCAACAAAATTCTTGAAAATCAATTCCAGCAGCATATTAAACGAATTATACACCATGATCAAGTAGGATTCATCCCAGGTATGCAAAGATGGTTCAACATAAGAAAATCAATTAATGTAATACATTATATCAACAAATCAAAGCAGAAAAACCACATGATCATCTCAATTGATGCAGAAAAGGCCTTTGACAAAATTCACCTCCTTTCTTATTGAAAACACTTCAAAGGATAGGAATAGAAGGGAACTATTGATAAAGGAATATGTGAAAAACCCACAGCTAACATCATCTTTAATAGAGAAAAACTGAAACTTTCCCCCTAAGATCGGGAACAAAACAAGGATATCTACTGTCACCATTGTTATTCAACATTGTTTTGGAAGTTATAGCCACAGCAATTAGACAAGAAAAAGAACTACAAGGCATCCAAATTGAAAAGAAAAAGTAAAACTCTCACTGTTTGCAGATTATATGATACTATATGTCGAAAACGCTGAAAAATCCACAGCAAAACTACTGGAGCTAATAAATGAGTACAGCAAAGTGGCAGGTTACAAGGTCAACACTCAAAAATCTGTAGTGCTTCTATATATTAGTAATGAGCAATCTGAGGGGGAAATCAAGAAAAAACTCCGTTTCCAATCGCAACCAAAAGAATAAAATATTTAGGAATAAATTTAACTAAGGATACAAAAGACTTATACTAAGAAAACTATAAGAAATTGCTAAAAGAAATCACAGAAGACCAAAATAAATGGAAGGGCATACCGTGTTCATGGATTGGGAGACTAAATACAGTAGAGATGTCAATTTCACTTAAATTGATTTATAGATTCAATGCAATACCAATTAAAATCCCAAAAACTTACTTTTCAGAAATAGAAAAATGAATAAACGAATTTATCTGGAAGGGCAGGGTGCCCTGAATAGCTAAAAATATCCAGAGAAAGAAAAATGTAGTTGGAGGTTTCACACTACCTGACTTTAAGGGGCATTACGAAGCTACAGGAGTCAAAACAACATGGTACTGACATAAACATACATATACTGACCAACGGAATTGAATAAAATGTTCAGATATAGACATCCTCATCTATGGACTATTGATCTTTGATAAGGCAGTCTAGCCAATTCACCTGGGACAGAAGAGTCTCTTCAATAAATGGTGCTAGAGATCTGGACATCCACATTAAAAGAAAGAGGATCCATATCTCACACCCTATATAAAATTTAACTCAAAATGGATCAAATACCCAAAGATTAGATCTAAGACCCTAAAACTTTTAGAAGAAAATGTAATGAAATATCTTATAAATCTTATAATAGGAGGCAGTTTCTTAGATCTTACACCCAAAGCATGAGCATTGAAGAAAGAAATAGATAAGTGGGAACTCCTCAAAATTAAACACTTTTGTGCATCAAAGAACTTTGTCAAGAAAGTAAAAAGACAGCCTACACAATGGAAGACAATATTTAGAAACGACATATCAGATAAGGGTCTTGTAGCCAGAATATATAAAGAGATTGTTCAACTCAATGGCAAAAGACATGAACAGATACTTCTCAGAAGATGAAATACAAATGGCTAAAAGGCACATGAAACAATGCTTAACTTCCCTGGCTATTAGGGAAATGCAAATCAAAACCACAATGAGATATTACCTCACACCCACCAGAAGGGCCATTATCAATAAAACAGAAATCAACAAGTGCTGGATAAGATGTGGAGAAAATGGCATACTTATCCACTGTTGGTGGGAATGACAAATGGTGCAACCACTGTGGAAGGCAGTTTGGCAGTTCCTCAGGAAGCTAAGTATAGAATTGCCATATGATCTGGCAATACCATTGCTATGTATTTTATTCAGAGGACTTGAAGACAAGAACACAAATGGACATTTGCACACCAATATTTATAGCAGCATTATTTACAATTGCCAAGAGATGGAAATAGCCCAAATTTCCATCAACAGACGAGTGGCTAAACAAGCTGTGGTATAGACATATGATGGAATATTATGCAGCTGTAAGACAGAATAAAGTCATGAAGCATGTAACAACATGGTTGGACCTTGAGGACAGTATGTTCAGTGAGATTAGCCCAAAACAAAAGGACAAATACTGTATGGTCTCACTGATATGAACTAACATTAATGAATGAATTTGGAGAATTTCAGTTAAGAACAGAGGCCATTAGGAGATGGAAATAGGGTAGATTTGGGGTAATTGGAGCTGAAGGAATCCAGATTGTGCAACAGGACTTATTGTAAAAATTCAGAATGGTTAGCACAATACAACCTAATTGTAGCACAATAATGTTAGTTCACTGAATGTAGCTGAATGTGAGAATGATAGAGGGAGGAGGGCTGGGGGCACAAATGAAATCAGAAGGAAAGATAGACGATAAAGATTGAGATGGTATAATCTAGGAATGCATAGAATGTACTATGCATAGTGATAGTGACTAAATGTACAAATTAAAAAATGTTTTTGCATGAAAAAAGAAAAGAAAGAAAGATGATCTGGGAGGCCACAATCAGAACACTTTTATGCCCAGGTAGGGGAAGGGCCCTCTCCTCTCTACTTGTCTCTGGATGGAGAGAAGTGGAGCATACCCCACTGGTGGTGCTGTGATAATGGGCAAGTCTGGTGGTATTACTGACACTGTAGGTGCAAGCTCCAGAGCAGACGTGGAGGGACCCCTGAAGTAGCTTCCTGGGCAGTGCACATCACCGTGGGCTGAGGAGTGGCTGGGAGAAGGAATATGAGGGGACCATGAGTGAGCTTAAGTGTAGAATGTCAAAAGGCATATATTGTAAGTGTCTAAGGTCCTGTGTGTACAGATAGTAGCAAGAGTACTGGGTACTTCTGTCAGTGTGACCCACTCATCTCTGCAGGCTGTTGAAGCCCAAAGAAAATGGGACTGCAGATAAGGAAGCTGGGCCCCCTCAGCATACAGTGAATGCTGGGGTGCACTGCTCAGATGCCCCCCAGGACTGAGGCATTGGTTCCCCCTGGCACTATCTGCTGCTGGCTCATCCTGTGCTTTGGGCACTATTTCAAAACCTCAGAGATGTGTACAAAATGGTAGGAGGTCATGGAGAGTATTACTGTTACTGGGAACCCGTACTCTACATACTCTTGGCCCTCTGAGGTTCTTGGGTAAAATAGAAAAATCAGAGTCCCGTCTAATTTGCAGATGCTTGGAGCTCTTTACTGCCCCCAGAGACCCATGGGCATCACAGGAACAGGCTACACAAGGCATGTTTTACAAAGCTTTGTATATAGTCCAGCTCCACATTGCAAAATCTCATTTTCATCCTAGAAAACTTCTGCCCTCATCACCTTAACAAACTACATCCCCAAATAGGCAGGCAAGATGCTATCAGGTTGAAAGGGGAGAGGGGAGCCTGTCCTCATTCTCAATTGGAGATGGGTGTTTGCTTTTAGGGACTCTTCTGGGTCTTTATCTTTTCTTGTGAACTTTGAACACCTTATGATCTATGGCAGTTTCATATACCAGAGGTTAGTAAGCTCTTTCTGTAAAGGGCCAAAGTAGAAATTTTAGGCTTTGTAGTCCATACGTGTATTAATTGTATATCCTTCTTTGTATTACAACCCTTCAAAACTGAAGAAAACATTCTAAGCTTGTTAGCCATACAAAAACAGGCTGTGAGCCGGATTTGGCCTCAGGGTGGCAATTTGCCAACCTTTGCCTTAGACTACAATATTCCAGGTGCTTCTGGATGCTTGACTTTCCTGGGCACTTCAAACTCATAAGGGCACTTGTTCAAACTCTTCCAAAGTCCAGTTGTTCAACAGAAACTTAAATTACAAAGAAGCTACAAGATCAACAGGAAGAGAAGGGCCTCTTTCTCCCCACCCCAAGCATTAATTACCAGCTTTCCCTGAAAATAAAACATGTCAGAGGCTTGTTTTGAGAGAAGAAAAGATGCAGAATATGGGGCATGTATCTCCGTCATGAAAGCTCTAAGTTGGGAGAAAGACCATTGAAAGAATACAAACCCTCTAGCTCCCTCCACCTAGCTCATCCCAGCATTGTCATCTCCAGCGCTATTTTCTGCCTAGGCTTCCCCAACAGGGAGGGCTCCTGGGAGTGGCTGCTGAGGCCCCTTAGACCTGGACTAGGAGGAGCACTAGCTGAGCTTTGGAAGCCACCTGCGGCTCTGCAGCACCCGTCCTGGCCCTGGAGCCTGGGTAAGGAGTCTGCAGTGTGGTGAAGGCACATTCAGCCAGTGAGGCCCTTCAACTTCCCCAAAGTGCTTTTCAGTGATAAACACCATGGATCATTAACCCCACCTTTCTGCCTGTGAATCACCTCAGTGGGACAGTCCCGTTGGATAGAGATTTCATGAGCACTTGAGCTCTTCACTGGGAAATTATATTTTAGCATATGTGGATTCCCTTCCCTAATAAGAATTAAATGAGCATGGAAATAGCTCAGTTCATGGATCCTCTATCTTGTATTTGGTCTCTGGTTGTGGTGAACTTTCCTCTCACACCTTCTACTTTTCATTCTTGGTATTCCTTTGTTTGCTTTCCTTCCTTCCTCCTTCTCTCTCTTCCTTTCACTTTCTATCATGTGCCCGTGAGAGTGCAGGTACTGTGAGGGGTAGAAAGCTGCATATAGTATGAAACTTGTCTTCAGGTTGCTTTCATGCAGACAAGGAAGGATCCTTGTTCATTTGCGGCATTCTCTTCCTCGCCCAAAGAATTGCTTCTGTGATATCAACAGCACAGTGAAAGTTTTTGTGTGACAGGAGATGAGAATGCAAATGCACCTAATGCTGGATTAACACAGGAACCCGTTGGGCCACGGCTCTTTCTGTATGTGGCCTTTGCCCGCAAACCCACCCTCCATGTCCTGAGAGGATCTTAAGGCCATCGGAAAGGGGATGTTAATTGCCCCTCTCTTCACAGGACTGGGTAGAGCTCAGCAGAGGAGGGCTAAACTTTCTAAGAGTTCACAGTCAAAGGTGGAGCAATATGCCTTGGTGACAGACTCCATTCCTAAAGCAACCCACCAGAGAGGTACCAACTAACAGGAGATCAGAAACAGAGGCAGAGGGGGCCATTGCTCACAGCAGGTACAAATACCAAGTGCATTATATGTTGGAACATTCCTTTAGACATTTGCTATGTAAGGAGACAGTAGTTAATCTCTTCAGAATTCCATTTATTTTATAATTTTGTACTAATTACCAGGAGGTATAATACATTTCAGGAAAAGGCATTGTGTATTTTATTTGAATAACTCATTTCTTCATACATTTGCCTGTAGACTTCATTAAAAATGTATTGTCACAGCTGCTACTGTGGATCATTTGGAATTAAGCCCGTGAAAAATTTTCCACCATCATTTCAGTTCTGCACAATGTGCCCTGACCTGCCCCCTGAAAAACCTCCTGGGGGATGTGCTTGAGCCATTCTTCTTCCTGCCACCAAATGCCAACATTAGAATGCTCATTTTAGAGTTTATTCTTTGGTCCTAATTAATACCAAAAGAAGAATTTCAGATTCGTCATATTTTATTACCTTTACTTTGTGAAGTAGACTATTTAAACGGGATCCTTGTATGGAGGACCCTTCAGATCCAACTAAAGGTTAGAAAAATATTAAGGCACTTTGAAAATCATGGAGTGTGTCTTCAGAATTTGCTGCACATGGAACTTCTATTCTAATTTCTGAGTTGATGCAGGTTCTAACTCATACTAACAATGTCTTCATAAAGACAGGCTCTGGAAAACAAAGATATTTTCATCCCTTACTGAATGGTTCAGAAACCATTCTGCTTTAATTTGTTTTTAACTTTTTAAAATTTTGCTTTCTGATTATAAAATGTTTCATAATTCAAAAACTTAAGCCATCTTTGCATGATAGAAAGGGAGAGAAAAATGTCGTTGTCATTTATTTACTCATCTCTTGTTCCTTTAATCATTTTTCAATCAGTTAAATGAGAATAATAATACTTCTTATAGGCATGTTGGGAGGCTTAAATGAAATAACGCCTGCAAAGTGTCTTGCAGAGTGCCTGCCACGAAGTAGATGCTCCACGAATCTTCGTTTTCAACTTCCCTGTTCTCTTCCCTTCTTAATGAATATTTAACAAACAAAAGCTAGATGATAGGGATTATAATATACAGGGGATACAATGATAAACCATAAGTAAGAAAAAACAAAAAATAATAACAGTGTGAAAATGTTAAAATATAAAAGTTTTGGGAGATCCTCGTGTGCTCTCACTTTCTGTCTCTTTCCTTTTCTTCTTGCTTTCTCTGCTCTCAAAGAGATCCTGGAATGACCTTGGTTTGCTTTTGATAGGCAAATCATCTTTGAAGCACTGAAGATAGTTTCCTCCACATGCCAAAAGGGTCAGTGGTGGTGGTTCCCCAGGAGATGACTAGGCTGTTTGTTCTGAGGAGAACGAGTGACTTGATCTTCTGGGAAAAGGGTGATTTTTAGATCTTTTGTATGTGGAGGCTGCTGGACTCCTGGCCGTATTTAAGGTGATCGCACTGCCAAGAAAGGGGTTGTTCTCTGTATTCCAAGGCCTGGAAAGGGAAGTTGCCCCAATTCCTGCGGTGTCTATCTCTAGAAAAAGGAGAAAGGGGACCTGCACAGGGTGGGGATGCCTAGTGCAATAGGCCCTGGAGAAATGTCTGGGTGCAAGCCTGAAGGAGCTGAGAACCAGGGCTGCAACCCAGAGAGCCACCTGGAGAACCAAGGAGGCCTGTCCCCGAGGCACAAGATTCCACCCAAGTCACGTTGCCAATGGCATCCAAGCAGAAAGCAAGGGAAGGGCACAAAGGAGTGCCAAGAGAGATTCTGCTTCTTATTAATCTGGCATGTGGGTTTCATGCTGGTTTTGTTCTTTATTTTCAAAGAATAGAATAGATATGACTTTCCTTGCACCCTGAATTTGCAGAATGGTTCAAACCAGTTACCAAAGCCCATAAAAGGTATGGAGACATGCCATTGTGGGTCCTCTCCTCCTGCCAATCTCTTCAAAACAAAGCCACCTGCATACAACCCTCATGTCTTCCATAAACACACATTCATTAGCTCAACAAAATATAAATAAGTCACAGTGGACTCACCTTCCACAGCTCCCCATAAGCTACTGAAATAAAGATAAACCCTTTACGGTCTGGCTTAAATTTATCCTTATCTTTCTGGTGTTATCTCACCATCCTTTCCTCAGGTGCCATTTTCCCCAGTCACAACCAGTGGCCTTGCGCAAATTTCCAAGCATGCCCTGGAATGCCTTTTGAACACACCAAGTGCAGCCCCCGCCCCCAACTGCCCCTAAACTTCTGGATATCAAGTATCTTCTCAGGGAAGGAGAAGGTTGTAGAGAGGTCGGCTTTATACTTCATATGCCACCAGGGCCAGCTCAAATACCAGCCGTCTTCCAGGCCTTTCTCAAATCCCAACTCTTTGCTTATTAAATCTCTGTCCTTTGAATTCTGCCAGCTCTTGGTTTGTATCTCTTTCATGGCACACGTAGTTGTAAAGCCATATAGCTCTAAACTCCTAAAGGCACAAACTGCATCTGACAAATCTTTGATCCCCCTGCCATAGCTGATATATGAACGTAGTAGGAATTACTCACTCTTTGTTGACTTGAAAGCTTATAATATTCACTGACATTTATTGAATCTCTTTCTAAATGACAAGCATTTTACACAGGCTGTCATGTCCTTCCCACAACACAGCCCCACCGGGCAGGTACTCTTATTAGCTCCACTGACATCTCAGAGAAGTTAAGTAACTTACTTAAAGTCATTCAAACAAGGGGATGGACTGAGGATTCCACCCAGGCCACCTGGTACCAGAGCCACCCCCCCAATCCCCATGCCATCGGTTAGCTAATGCATAAGGTGTCAGGTCCTTTTTAGAGCTGCTGACTGTGTGGGTTATCTTTTGCAGCTTTCAGATAAGCAAGCTTCTCCCCAAGTTAAGGGATGAAGATTATTACCTAAAGGATCAATGGTTTTCAACCTTGGCTGCACATTGTACTCTCTTGGAGAACTTTATAAAAATCTCAAGGCTGGACCCCAGATTTATGAGATCAGAATCTCTGGTGGGACCCAGGCATCAGTGTTTTTCAAAGCTCCCAGGTGCTGCTAGTGTCCACTCAAGGCTGGGAACCACTACAGGGATGCACTCTGTCTATTGCACGAGCTTCTGGAGCAGTGACCCTCTCTTTTCTCATGAGGAAGGAATTAAGTTATCGGCACTTTTCAAGAGGCTACAAGAGTAAAAGCTGGGAGGACAAAATCCCCCCTCCCCTGCCAAATACTGGCCCCTCCCTGCCAAATATAGGATGCAACTTAGGAAGCAGGCGGAACTCATTGGGTATTTCCTATTTCCTTTCTGTTCCTGTTACCTTCCTCTTAATCAGGGTCCCCTCTGGCGCACCATCTCAAACCCTGTCTGTCTCTTCACTCCTAAAGAAAGCGGCTCACCTGCTCTATCATAACTCTGCAAAGCATGGCCACTGGGCAGCAGGAAGGGCCATGGGCTGGGAGTCAAGAGAGCTGAGTTCTAAGATTACTGTGCTCTAATTCCGCTGTGGCTTGGAAAAGAAATGCTCATCTTCCTGGATATCACTTTCATACACTATAAAATGGAAAGGATCAACTTGGTGGTTCTTAAACTTCTCTTTAGAAGAGGAACCCTCTGCTAATATGGAATCTCACGTGGGACTCAACATGGAAAACAGATGCCACAGGACGGCTTTGACTGGGGCAGGGCTGAGGGCTCTGCCTGCTTGCCCTTCCTGCCCTCAGCGGCTGTCGAGGCACCTCTGCAGAACCCCCGGGCTCCTGAAAGCACAGAAGGCCTGAAAACCTCCCAGATTGCCGCGCCCGCCGTTTTACGGCGCGGCTATTCTCTGATTCTGCTTTTTTAATGCGGATTAAGGTTCTTGCTGTTAGGTCGGGGGAACCGGGAAGGGCACTGCAACTTGAGCTGCGGAGGCCGTGTCGCCCCTCCCAACATGACTTTCAGAATTAATGAACTGCCCCTTACGGACCTCACCTGACCTCCATCCTTAAAAGCTGCCCCCGCCAAAGCCCGCGGTCAGAGTCAGGTCTCTCCAGGTCAGAGTCAGGTCTCTCCATCTTGAGTTCGGTGAGCTCTGCCCGGGAGCACAGAAATAAACCCGCCTACTTTAAATTTGCTGGTCTACCTTCCTTCTTTCTCACCCTTTCGCCTCCTAAACCTTTCACTTGCTGGGGGAAAAACCCCATGCTGCCACTGAGAACTGCTTATAATCTGCTCTGGGAGCACTCCTCCTGTGTGCTGAGGCATTAATCAAGAATGTGCCTCCTGGAAGGCACCCCCAATCCTCCCCATTCCAGGAAGTGCTCACCCAGCGGCACAGCCCCGTGAGAAAGGGTGCCTCCCTTCCAGGAACGCCAGCACCCCGCAGACGTTCTTCTAGCACTCCCGCGCCCCTGCCTGCTGCCATGGCCTCCGTCTTCCCCATCTGCACAGGCTCCCCTTGCAGACCCATCTCTTGGGAACACGCCACACTCAGAATCTATTTCCGGGTCCTTCCTTTCACGTGGGGAAACAGTATCAAACGTTTCCAGACTCAAAAACAAAACAGAACAAAACACATTTTTTTGTTGTGAAATATAACATATATGCACAAAAGCAATACATTTGAAATGCTACAAGATGGGGAGCCGAGGGATGGAAAAAAGAGCATTTTAGGAAAATCACTCTGCCCAGAGTGAGTGATTTGGGGGGAGCAAGAGACATAGGCAGAGGGACAGAGCGTGTGCAGGTGGCGACAGGAGGTGGGGAGGAGAGAAGTCAAAGCATCGCAGAGGTGGGTCTGGCAGATGTGGAGACTGACTTAGGAATCGAGGGAGACAAGCCCTCTGTGTGTGGAATTTGAGCCACCACCATTGGTGGCTTCTGGGGCATCTCAAGCCACCACTCAGGCAGCTGTGCGCTCTGCCTCTTCTGATCAGGGACGTCCTCCCAGGCCCTCTCCTGGACTTTGCCTTTGAGGGAGGCCATGTGGCACCTCCCTGCCTCCCAGGTTCACGTGGGTTGATAGATGCTTTTATGCAGTTCTGTGCCAGAGAAGACCAAAGGCTAATCTACTAGAGGAGTCGACCCAAGTGTGACAGGGAGAAGGTTTTGGAGGAAGCAGAATAATGAGTAACTCTGAGCTCCTCCCGTTTCTAGCATCCTGTGGGCTGGCAGCCCTTTCCAAAAGGCAGGGAAGGGGAGCAGCATCCATGTAATTAACAATCTTCATCACCTTTGAAATTCAAACGAGGAATCCCAGGCTTCCCAGGCACACATGTGTCTGGCTGCTTGGTACAATACCTGGTACAGAGGGAGGGAGATGACTCTTCACAGTCCAAGACCCACGTTCAGCCTGGGGTTTTAGAGATGAGTTTCCCACCCCCTTGACTCCAACAGGGCCTCATTTCCTCCTTTCAGTAAAGGAAAAACTTGACCTCAGTGTAGTTACTCTATATGCTGTTTAAAATGCATGCTCTTACAGCACTTGTTCATTCATGTACTCATAGCACATATTTTTGAGCCCTTTCTATGTATTAAGCATGATTCGAGGTTGGAGTTGAGAGATGAATGAGAGACACAGAGCCCCTGCCTTCATGGAGCTTATGTTCTAGAGACAAATAATCAACTGCATATGCAGTATAATTTCTGGGGGTGGTAAGTGGCAAGAAGATAAACAAAGAGAGGTAAGGGGGAGAAATCATGTGTTGGTGGGTGAGGGCTATTGTAGGTAGGTAGTCAGAGAAGGCACGACTGGGGTCAACCACGCAGAGGTCTGGAGGGAGAGGGAAGCAGAGGGAAGCTGAGCTGTGTGTTTGAGGGAACTTGAGAAGGACAAGGTGGATGGAAAAGATTGAGGCTGGAGGGACAAAAGAGGTGGGCTGAGCAGTAGACGGGACTGGTCATGTGACATTTTGCAGGCCACAGCGAAGAGCTTGCATTTTGTTCCCGACAAGCAAGGGAGTGATGGAATCTGATACACATTTTTCAGAACAAATACACAGATGAATGTTCTGTTTAACCACACTTTTCAATATTGGGCTCTGTGAGGAGCTTATGGGCCTGAGGTCCACTGGGGAGGGGGCACCGTTCCCAGGGGCTGGTTGAGGTGAGGGTGGCCCTGTGAGTGCGACAGATCCTCAGCTTCCGTTTTGGCTTCCTTGAGTAGCATCCTGAGGGCTTGCCACAAGGTTAAAGGTGAAAAGCCAGAGGCAGGTCCTGCTCGCAGGGACGGACGTCTCTTGGTGGAAAGCCGTGGCTTGTTCACAAGTGACTGTTACAAACAGAGCTTTGCACAATAAGAAGAGCCAAGGGCTCTCCGAGCAGGGGGATGCAGAGGAGAGCAGCTTATTATAATTATCACCATTTGTAATCATCAAAGGATATTTATTAAGCATCTAATTGAGCCTGATACTGTGCTTATGTTTTATTTTACATTTCAGAGTTCTTAAGGACTAAACAATGTGCAAACAGGCAAACCAAATATCCATATAGGGCAAATTATTTGCTTCATTGATTTTCCTTTTCTCCTTCCCTCTATTTTTTCTAGGAGTTTCTAACCCACAAAACATGGTTGTACCTACAAATGGCTGGGATAACAAATAGCTGTCACTGATCTGGTGTTGATCTCCCCGTAACAGCCTCCATACCTGTCACCCTCCCCTTAACACACACACCCTGCACACCACACACACTGCTCACACATATACCAGCACACACTTATATACATATAACATCATATCACAAAAACATGCCACACATACGAGCACCTACCACACACAGCCCATACCACAATACTACCCTTGTGTACACACCACAAGAGTACCACACCATCACACATCACAAGCACACACTTCAGACTGTCCATTCGTGCACACCACAGCTTGTGCATGCACATACTATATATACGTGGCCGATTGCACCACACATGCCCTAACAGAACACACAGGCTACACAGACCTGCCCTGCAACCCCCCACACCGCACATTCAGTGCGCGCGCACGCACACACACACACACACACACACACACATTCTGCAAGTTGCCTGCAGGCTGCTGCTGCTGTCCAGGGAATTCTGGGGGAAAAGACCAAGCTTTGAGAGAACACATGGGTTCAGATGTGGAGAGAAAGCAGGAGCTGTGAAAAGTGGAGAGCTGCAGGAAACTAACAGGGCTGACAGAGTCCACTAGGGCTGCCTCACACATGTGCCCTCAAGCTAGGGTGAGCCAAGGGCACCTCCACATCTCTTCACTCACAAACAGGAGAACAGTTGATCTGATTCTCAGTGGGTCAGAATCCAGGGTGGGAAGTAGGGGTGTGAGGGGCTTCGGCAGGGTTTATTTTTATTTATTCCTTTAAAAATATTTTTATTGAGAAATCTTCACACACATAGATTCCATACATGGTGTACAATCAGTGACTCTTAATATCATCACATAGTTGTATATTTATCACTGTGATCATTTTTAGAACATTTGCATCACTCCAGAAAAAGAAATAAAAAGAAAAAAGAAAAACTCATACTTCCTATACCACTTACCCTCCCTCTCGTTGACCACCAGTATTTCCATCTACCCAGTTTTTTACCCTTTATCCCCCACATTGTTTATTTTTTATCCTTATTTTTTTACTCATCTGTCCATACCCTGGATATAAGCAGCATCACATACAAGGTTTGCACAATCACATGGTGTGCTGGTTTGAATCTGTGGTGGACCCCAGAAAAGCCATGTCCTTTAATTCTCATTCAATATTGCTGGGTGGGAGCATTTGGATTATTCCCGTGGAGATGTGACCCACCCAGTTGTGGGTGGTAACTTTTGATTAGATGATTTCCATGGAGGTGCGTCTCTACCCATTGAAGGTGGAGTTGCTTACTGGAATCCTTTAGAAGAGGAAAAATTTGGTGAAAGTCCCTTTTGTAGAGCCACTAAAAAGCCAGCAGATGCTGCCATGTTTGCCATGTGCCCTTCCAGCTGAGAGAGAAACATTGAACTTCATCAGCCTTCTTGAACCAAGCTATCTTTCCCTGGATGCCTTAAATTGGACATTTCTATAGACTTGTTTAACTGGGACATTTTCTCAGCCTTAGAACTGTAAACTAGCAACTTATTAAGTTCCCCCTTTTAAAAGCCATCCAGTTTCTGGTATATTGCATTCAGGCAGCTAGCAAACTAGAACACATGGTCCCTACATTATAAAAGCTGTATCATTGTGCAATTGTCTTTAAGATCAAGGCTACTGGAACACAGCTCAACAGTTTCAGGTACTTCCCTCTAACCACTCCAATATACCTTTAACTAGAAAGGATTATCTATATAATGCATAAGAATAACCTCCAGGAAAACCTCTTGACTGTGTTTGAAATCTCTCAGCCACTGAAACTATTGTCTCATTTCTCTCTTTTTTTGGTGAAGAAAGCTTTCTCAATCCTGTGATGCCAGGTCCTGGCTCATCCTGGGAGTTCTGTTCCATGTTGCCAGGGAGATTTATGCCCCTGGGAGTCATGTCCCACGTAGCAGGGAGGGCAGTGAGTTTACCTGCTGAGTAGGCTGAGAGAGAACAGACACATCTGAGCAATAAAAGAGATTCTCTGGGGGTGACTCTTGGGCATCATTGTAAGTAGGCTTAGCTTCTCCTTTGCAGGAATAAGTGTCATAGCCATGAACACCAAGATCGTGGGCTCATCCTATGGATTTGGTTGTCCCCATTGCCTGTGAGAATATCAGGAATTCCCTAGATGGGAAAGTTGAATATTTCCTCCTTTCTCCCCAGTTTCCCAAGGGGATTTTGCAAACACTTTTTTATTCTTTACCCAGATTACTCTGAGATATATCAGGGCATACACTAACCTGTACAAACCAAAAAGATCTCATGCCCTATTCAAGATTCCATGTACTTATGGTGTTCAACTGAATTGTCCATAGAAGTTAAATTAAGTTATGTCTACCCAAAATACAAATTTTGCACCAAAATTGCACACAGAAGTTGAAGTTTTAAAATATGGACCATATTATCCTTTACCCTATATTCTGATTTAGCTTAGTCCTATCCAGATCAGCTTCATTCACACCTCTAGTTGAAGTCTCATCACGTTTTCAACATTTTTAGCAGATGCTGAATTGGGTACTGAAGACTTCCATAGTTTCAGAGCTCTAAATCTGAATTGCAGGTGTTACATACATACCCGAAGTTTCTGGAAATGACCAGGTTATACACAAACAGCTCAGTATCTCAGAATTTAGATATAACAGTTACAACTCCTGAATATACGTGACTGCTGTAAGAGCTTACAATCCACAACCCTTTGCAATAGGCCCCAATCTGATAACCCATGCTCTCAACTTTAGTTCACGAAGTTTTTATATTATAGCTAGTCCACATGATTGACGCATGATAATATTTGTCCCTGACATTTCATTCAACATATAGTCCTTAAGGTTCATCCATCTAGTTACATGCCTCACAACTTCATTCCTTCTTGCAGCCACTCAGTAGTCCATTGTATGTACACATCATAGTACCCCCTTCCATTCCTCTGGTATTGTACCCTTAGACCATGCCCATTCATTGTGGATCAGGAACAATGCTGCAGGAAACACCAGTGTGCAAGTGTCCACTTGTGTCCCCACACTCAGTTCCTCCAGGTATGTACTGAGCAATGGGGTTTCAGGATCACATGGCAACCCGACCCCTAGCCTCCTGTGGAACCACCACACTGTCCTTCAAGGGGCTGCACCTCTCAGCTTCCCTACCAACAGTGAGTAGGTACATCTTTCTCCACATTTCCTCTAGCACTTGTTACTCTCTGTTCATTTTAAAACAGTTTTACTCACACAACATACAACCCAACCTAAGTAAATAGCCATGCCTTTGCCACCAATATCTATATGAAGACAATTCCTCTTCTTCCACACATACCTCCTGCTTGTTGACATACAGTTTTGGCAAAATAACTTTGTGACATACAGTGGAAGCATATTACAGTATTACTCTTGACTATAGACCCTTGCTTGCATTGATTGTACTTTTTCCTGTATATCATCAATCTTCAACAAATTGCAATGTTGATATTCATTTGTTCTCCCTACATTTACTCACCATTATTGTACATGCTAGACATACCTAAGTTATACTCCTTCTTTATCATCTATCTTTCCATCTATCTTTCATATGTGCCATCGGCCCTTTTCCATCTATCACACTCACATTCAACTTCATTCAGTGTACTTATTGTGCTACCATCAGGTAGTATTGTGCTATCTATTTCTGAATTTTTACAACCTGTTCACAATCTGTATTCCTTCAGCACCAAATGCCCAACCTCTACCTTATTTCTATCTTCTGATAACCTGTGTTCTTAACTTTAACTCTCAAAGTTCACTCATTAATGTTAGTTCGTATTAGTGAGACCATATTTGCCCTTTTGTTTCTGATTAATTTCACTCAGCATAATGTCCTCAAGGTTCATTGATGTTGTTACATGCTTCATGACTTTATTTTGTCTTACACCTGCATAATATTCCAACATATGTATATACCACAGCTTGTTTAGCCATTCTTCTGTTGATGGACATTTGGGCTGTTTTCATCTTCTGGCGATTGTAAATAATGCTGCTATTAACATTGGTGTGCCAATGTCCATTTATACCCTTGCCGTCAGTTCCTCTGAATATACATCTAGTAATGGCATTGCTAGATCATATGGCAATTCTATACTTAGCTTCCTGAGGAACCACCAGACTACCTTCCAGAGTGGTTGTACTATTTTACATTCCCACTAACAGTGGATAAGTGTGCTTCTTTTTCTGTTCTTTTGATAATAGCCATTCTATTGGGTGTGAGCTAATATCTCATTGTGGTTTTGATTTGCATTTCCCTAAGAGCCAGTGAAGTTGAGCGTCTTTTCATTTGTATTTCCTCTTGTGAGAAAAAGGAAATTTGTATTTCCTCTTCTGAAGTCTATTCATGTTTTTTGTTCATTTTTAAATGTGTTTTGTCTTTTTGTTGTTGAGTTAAAGAATCTCTATACATTCTGCATACTAAACCCTTATCTGATATTCCAAATATTGGCTACGGTTGCGTAGGCTTCCTTTTTACTTTCCCGACAAAGTTCTCTGATGCACGAAGTGTTTAATTTTAAGAAGATCCCATTTATCTATTTCTTTTTTCAATGCTTGTGCTTTGGGTGTAAGCTCTAATTACAAGATATATATTTCCCTACATTTCTTCAAAAAGCTTTATGGTCTGTGGTAGTTAGATTCAGTTGTCAACTTGGCCAGATGAAGGCACCTAGTTCTGATGCTGTGGACATGAGCCAATGGTACATGAACCTGATCTGTTGCTCATTACATATGCAGTCGGCTAAGAGGCATGCCTGCTGCAACAAATGATGTTTGACTTAATTGGATGGTGTTTAAATGAGAGAGCTCAACGTAGCACAGCCTGAGAAGCTCAGCATACCTTATCTCAGCACTTGCAGCTCAGCCCAGGCCTTTGGAGGTGCAGAAAGAAATCACCCCATGGAAAGTTGTTAGAACCCAGAGGCCTGGAAGGAAGGTCAGCTGAGACCATCCTGTGCCTTCCCACAGAAGAAAGAACCTCAGTTGAAAGTTAGCTGCCTTTCCTCTGAAGAACTAATGAAATAATATCCCCTTTTATTAAAAGGCAATCTGTCTCTGGTGTGTTGCATTCCAGCAGCTAGCAAACTAGAACAGATCTTGGTACCAGGAGTGGTTCTTAAGAAACAGAATCTTAAAAATGGGTTTTTATGAATGGTTTTCTACTCTGACTGGACTCAGCACTAAGAACTCTGATTCCCATAATCAGAATGACATTTCCAATCCATGGAGTGAGTTGGCAATAGAGATAGTCAAAATATCACCATTCGATTCTCCTAATGATTCGCATGTACGAATCATTCAAATGATTCGAAGCCAGGCTCTGGGGGATAATATTTTTGACACCTTTATGGAGTTTTGTGGAAATAAGAGGTATAGAGATGTTGGCTGTTGTTGTTAGATACACTGGCTACATTAAGGAGTGAAAGGGATGGGCTTAAGGCTTCAAACGCTCTTTCTTCTTCTTCTTTTCTTTTTAACGTGGGCCAGCACTGGGAATCGAACCAGGGTCTCCTGCATGGCAGGCAAGAACTCTGCCAGTGAGCCACTGTGGCCCACCCTCTTTCTTCTTTTTTAATATAGGCATTTAAAGCAATAAATTCCCTCTCAGCACTGCCTTTGCTGCATCCCATAAATTTTGATATGTTGTATTTTCATTTGTATTTGCCTCAAAATATTTACTGATTTATAATTTCTTCCTTGACACACTGGTTATTTAAGAGTTTCTTGTTTATTCTCCATATATTTGTGAATTTTCTGGTCCTGTTATTGATTTCCAACTTCATTCCTTTATGATCTGAGAAAGTGTTTTGTATGATTTCAATATTTTGGAGTTTATTGAAACTTACTTTGTGATCCAGTATCTGGTCTATCCTTGAGAATGATCCATGAGCATTTGAGAAAAATGTGTATCCTGCTGTTTGGAGTATAATGTTCTGTAAGTGTCTGTTTAGTTCATTTATCTTATTCAAAACCTCTGTTCCCTTATTGATCCTCTGTCTATGTTCTGTCCATTGATAGAGGTGTCCAACTATTATGGTAGAGGTCTACTTTTCCATTCAGTGTTATCAGTGTGTGCCTCATGTATTTTGGAGTACTCTGGCTTGGTGCATAAATATTTATGATTGTTATGTCTTCTTGTTGAATTGCTCCTTTTATTAATAAATAGTGTCCTTCTTTGTCTTTTTTAATTGTTTTACATTTGAAATCTAGTTTGTTGAGTATTAGTATAGCTACTCTTGCTCTTTTCTGGTTGTTGTTTGCATGAAATATCTTTTCCCAATCTTTCACCTCCAAACTATATTTGTCCTTGGGTCTAAACTGAGTCTCCTGTGCATAGCATATAAACAGGTCCTGTTTTTTTAATCTATTCTGCCAGTCTATGTCTTTTGATTGGGGAGTTTAATCCATTAACATTTAATGTTATTACCGTAAAGGCAGTACTTTTTCCTATCATTTTGTCTTTTGGATTTTATATGTCATATCTAATTTTTTTTCTCTTTTTACCATTACTGATAGTCTTCATTTCTACACTCTTCTCCAAACCTCTCTCTCCTGCCTTTCCTATTTGCCTGTTATGGTCTCTTTAGTACTTCTTGAAGAGCCAGTCTCTTGGTCACGATTTCTCTCAGTGACTGCCTGAAGGTATTTTAATCTCCCCCTTGTTTTTGAAGGACAGTTTTGCTGGGTATGGAATTCTTGGTTGGCAGATTTTCTCTTTCAGAATCTTAAATATACCATACCACTGCCTTCTCACCTCCATTGTTTCTGCTGAGAAATCCACACATAGTCTTATCAAGATTCCCTTGTTTGTAATGGATTATTTTTCTCTTGCTGCTTTCAAAGTTCTCTCTTCATCTTTGACATTTGACAATCTGATTAGTAAGTGTTTTGGAGTATATCTATTGTATCTATTCTGTTTGGGGTATGCTGTACTTATAGGATCTGTAATTTTAAGTCTTTCATAATATATGAGAAATTTTCAGTGATTGTTTCCTCCATTAGTCTCTCTGCTCCTTTTCCTTTCTCTTCTTCTGGGACACCCACAACATGTATATTCATGTACTTCATGTTGTCATTCAATTTCCTGCAACCCTGCTCACTCTTAACCCTATTTTTTCATTTGTATGTCAGATTTCAGATGTTCAGTCCCCTAGTTCATGAATCTTTTCTTCTACTTCTTCAAATCTATTGTTGTACATTTCCATTGTTTTTTTTCATCTCTTCTATTGTGCCTTTCATTCCCATAAGTTCTGTGACTTGTTTTTTCAAACTTTCGAGTTCTTCTTTATTTTTATCCAATGTCTTCTTTATATCCTCCCTCAACTCACTGATTTGATTTTTGATTAGATTTTGCATGTCTGTTTGAACATTCTGAGTTAGTTGTTTTAACTCCTGTTTCTCTCTTGTAGTGATGGTTTGTTCCTCTGACTGTGCCATATCTTCAATTTTCCTAGTATGACTTATTTTTTTTGCTAGCATACTAGGCATTTGACTCTTTACTTTGTTTATTCTGGAAGTTGCTTTCACTATTTTACCTAGCATTTTCTTGCTTGTTCTCTGTTTTTTCTTTGACAATCAGCTCAACTTATTCTAGACCACTAGCATAGGTTCTGTTTAATTGATTAGAATTTTTCAGTTTCTTGCCCTGCTGGAGATGTTTTTTTAAAAGGGCCCTGCCTTTATGGAGACTTTTTAAAAATATATAGACTCCAGAGCAAACAGATCTATGTCTCAGGAGTAGCCCATATCAAGTTTCCCTAAGGGTGGGACCCAGCAGGTTGTCAGACTTTCCTATGAAGCCTCTAGATTCTGTGCTTTTCCTATCCTGCCCAGCTTGTGGCACTTGTCATCCCACAGCCCTCCACTGGCATAAAGTAATGTGGTGCCTTTAATTTCAGCAGACTCTTCCTGTCAGGGGTGTGATTGAGACAGAGACTGCAATAGTAGGGAGCTTTGATTGCTTCTGTTTTCCAACCCCAGGGACCTGAATTCCTTGAAAGACAGCCTCCACTTGAGCTGGACCCCTCCCTCTATTCTTGGGGAAGATATGCCCTTTAGGGAATTAATGACTTTCACCTGACTAGTTGCTTTGTCTTTCAATTATGCCTTAGTTCTGCCCTTGCCAGAGTGGTCCTTGAGTCTGGGAGTGCTTGCAGTTCTATCTAATGAGCTGTTAAGGGGTTAAAAAAAAAAAAAGCAAAAAGCCTTTTCAGAGCTGGACCCCTGCTTCCCAGGTTTGCCAAGTCTTTGCCGAGTCTCCCCAGGTTTGCCAGCTTGAAATGGAAGCAGCAGAAGGAGCCACTCATCTAGGAGAGTGACTGTGATGGGGCCACTGAAGACATCATCACAGATCAGCGGAACCAGCCCTACATCCGCGGGGACACAGGCCAACGCAGCACCAGCCGGCGCCCCCCAGGTCCTCCCTTGCAGGTCACCTCCAACCTTTCGCTGTAGCTATTGCTCTCTCAGATGGACTCTGCAGAGTGGGTGGGGCCCGTGCGCAGGCCAGGGCTCAAGGAAGGTGGTCCTCAGCTCGGCTGGGCCGGGCAGCCCCCTCCTCGGCTGTTCCCCACCATGGACCGGGAGGTCTCTCTCTTGCCACAAGGGGGAAATGTCGTCGGCCCCCGGCCCACAAATGCTGCTTGCAGCAACATCCCTTTCCCCTCCTGAAAAAGCCATACTTAGCCCGAGCGGGAGCCTGGCCTGTAACTTATAAAATGCAACCTCTCACCCCATTCCTGGCCCTGGGGACTCTCCATAGACCTTATTTTTATACAAGATGAATAAAGATGTTTGCAAAAAAAAAAATTATGTATTCTCATGCTCTATGTGCCCCTTTATTGGGGTCCAGCCCCTTTCCAGTATTTTGTTCTGTCCAACTCAAAAAGTCTCTGGGTTTTATTTTTCTCCATCAGCCCTGCCTCTTCTCTGCTGGTGCTAAAACTCCTGCTTCCTTTGGTGTGTTTTCCAGGTTAATCTGTGCTGGGGGCCTGTTTTCAGTAGTCAGGATATGTTAATTAATTCTGCAATTGGAGTTTGGTTGGGCTAAGCCCTTGCTGCTAGTAAAGTCTATTTCCTTTTCCTTGGGGGACCAGCCTCCTGTGTCCATGGGGAAGGGGCACTGGCCTCCGTGGCTTGGGGGACTTACAGTTCTGTGTGGGAGTTCAGCCATTCCACCTGGTCCAGACTAGTGTACTCTGTGTGTCCGGTGACTGATGTGGCCCCAGTAGTTGTTCTGTCCTGTTTCTGGCTATTTGCTAGCTGCTCTGGAGGACGAACTAAATTCCACACTTCACTATGCTGCCATCTTGTCCCTCTTACCTCCAGCAAGGTTTTAGGGTGAACTTGTGAGGCATGCCTGGGAATGTCCTTGGCCTTCATGCTCCCCTCTCTCTATTGCCAGCCTGTCACCCCCAAACCAGACACAGGGAGGTGTGTCTGTGCTTCCATCTTCTTGTGGCTGTGGTGTGAGTTTTCCTCACATAGAAACACCAGATCTGAACTTTGGATAGTGCCGGGAGACAGAAGTAGACAGGTAAGCCGTTTGGGGCTGTTTGACATAAGTTTCTCTAGACTGCCCATGTTTAGGAAAAAAATAATCCTCCCTGTATTCTGCTTGATTCTGGAAGGTTTACATTGTAATTTGGGGTCAAAGCCCAACCACCAGCAATGTTATTACTTCTCTTTCTGTTGTCCTCCTTGCGTGCACTCCCACTGGGGACCCTGCGGGCAGGGCAGGACTTTGGAAGTCAGTTTTCACTGCTTGTTCTCTCTCTCATCTCCTAACCTCCCAAGCTTTTCCAGAGAGCATCTGGGCTGAGATTTGGGGAACTCTATCTAGGGGAAGGGGAGCTCAGAGTACCTGGGGTAATGCAGGTCTGGGGTCATGGAAGGGAAAATGATGGCCTGGGTCCTAAGGTGAGTCGCTCACATCAGTGGGAGGAAAGGGTAATGGAGAGCCCCCTTCTTGTATCCAGAAAGGGAAAGAAACTTCCTCCTCCTCTCCCTTCATATCCCTATCTTCTCTCACTCACTTTCCATAGACTCCTCGAGTTTACATTTCCCTTTTCTCTTCCATTTCCTTCTCTTCTTATTCTCTCCCTCCACCCCTTCTTCCTCCTGTCAATCAAAAGTTATGTGTCTAACCCTGTTTTCTGTGCTACCTTCAAGGAATTTACATTCTGAGAAAGGAGAAAGACTATAAACAAATAAGCAGTTAAGGTAATATGGGAACTGATTAATGTTACAGAGAACTGAAACAGGTAAATTTGGCAAATTTGGGGAGGGGAGGGGTGAGGTGCTGTTTTATGCGGGGTGGTCAGGGAAGACCTCTCTGAGGAGCTGACATCTGAGTTAGGACCTGAGTGATGAGCAGGAGACCACCATGTGAAGATCTGGGGAATGGGACTTCCAGGGAAGACCTCTGAGACAGGAGCATGCTGGAGAGACAGATGAAAGCCCAGCATGGTGGACTGAAGGAAATGGGGAAGAAAAGAAGGGGGATTACGTGAGGACACACTCAGGACAAAAGGGTGGTATAGGCCAAGAGATGAGAAGCAGGTTTTGTTTCAGGTCTGGGGAGGAGAGATACAATTTATATGAGACATGGATTTAGGCAGGTGAGTGGAGGTTAAGAGGCCAGAAGAAATGATGGTGGCTTGTATTGGGTAATAGCAGTGGTGATAGTGAGAAGAGCTCATATTTGTGATAGATTTTGGAGGTACAACTATAGGATTAACAATAAAATGAATATGAGTGTGAGAGAAATGAAGGATGACCTCTAAGTTTTTAGCCTGAGCAAACAGGCAGTGGCATTTCTTGAGGTGTGAGAGTCTCAGGGGAGGGTGAGTTTGATGAGAGGTGGGTTAGGTGGAGGAGCAGTGATTCAATTTTGGCAGTAGGCTACTGAGTAGGGTGGGTAAGAAGGAAGTTGGCTGTGCTCATCTGGAGCTCAGGGGAGATACGGGGCCATAAAATTGGAAGTCATCAGGATAAAGATGGCATGTAAAGCCATGTATTAGTCATGGTTCCATAGAGAAACAGAACCAACAGGATATATCTATAAACATGAGTATTATAAAGGTGTCTCATGCAACCATGGGAATAGGCCAGTTCAAAATCCACAGGGCAGGTTGTGAAGCTGATGGCTCTGACGAAGGGTCTGGATGAACTCCATAAGAGAGGCTCGCTCACTGAAGAAGCAGTGAAAAAGTTTCTCTTCTTCCTTAAAATTGTTCAACTGATTGTATTATCTCAGTGGTGGGAGACATGCTTTAGTGATTGTAGATGTGATCAGCCACAGATGCAATCAACTGACTGAATAAAATCAACAATTTAATACACCAGCCTTCTGGTTTATCAACCAGCCATGAAAAATCCTTGCCTCAATGGTTAGGCCAGTGCTTGCCTGATGGGGCATCATCACTTGGACAAGCTGATACCAGAGCCTAACCATCACAAGCTACTACTTTGAATGAGCTCATTTAAGAGGAAACTATGGATAAAGAAGAGAAGATTGAGAGGTCTGGTGGGAGAGAGGACATTAAAAAAAGGGTTTAGGAATGGGTAGGAAGTGAGGTAGGAATTGAGTGTGGTGCTATGGAAGGTATAATTGTTAACTATTGCTGGGTAACAAACAATCCCAAAACCTCAATGATTCATGATAATGAATATTTATTTGCATATGGCCAACTGGGGGTTGTTTAATCCATGCTGGCTCTGCTACGGCAGTTCCGTATGTTCTACATGTCTCTCATCCTTCTCCTGGGACCAGCAGAGTTCTCTCGATAATGACAGAAGTACAAGAGAGCAAGCCCAATTATACAAGCACTATTCAAGCCTTTTGTCCCCTTGGACTGGTTAGCACACCATTGGCCAAAGCAAGTCTCGTGTCAGAACTAAACTCAAGGGTCCAGAAAATGTACCTCTCATTTTGGTAAGAGGAGCTGCGAAATCATATGGTAAAGGGTATATGCACACCTGTGTGTGTGTATGTGTAAAGAATTGTGGCCATTAATGCAATCTACCTCAGAAGCACTAAGAGGAAATTGTTTCCAGAAGAAAGGAATGGTTGATCACGTTAAGTAAGATGAGAACAGGAACTTGACCATTAAATTGGGTCAAATAGAGGCCACTCGAGAATTGGCAGCAGTTTTACCAGAGTCCTGGGGATGAAAGGCTGACTACAGTAGACTGCAAAGAGAAAGGGAATTGCGCAAGTGGGGACAATGAGAACAGATGCTTTCAAGTGTTGCTGTATGGACATTAGGATGGGAGGTGTCCTGTGGAGGAGATGCAGGTTCAGGGAAGGATTTCTTTTTTCTCCTCCTTTTCTCCACTGCCTCTTTGATCCCAGGAGTCAATACAAAAGGAAGTACTGTAGCTCAGTGTTATGAACCGAATGGACTTCTGAGAACATGGCCACTAATTGTAGCATTGTTACTGGGGGAAATTGTATCCTGAGTTGCCAATAGCCAACTTAAAGGAAATTTTAAACTTGGAGTTATAGTGTATGTGTAAATATCCATTAATAATACACACACACACACACACACACACACACACACACACACACACACCAGGAGTCCTGGTTTAAACCTCAGTTGTGCTCACTACTGAAATTCAGACTCTTCAATATAACTGATGAGAAGGTGGGATGTGATTTTTTGTGGGTCGGGGGCCTACAGGAGGAGGAAGCGGGGAATGATGATGGAAAGAAAAACAGTGAAGGGGAGAGGAGCACGGTAGCTGTGTGGGATAGTGCTCCTTTGGCCCAGCCCCAAGGCCTCTGCCTGAGCCATGGAGAGGGGCTGCAGGGAAAGGTGGAACCTCTGAGGTACAGGGCATAAAGCAGGCTCCTGTGGGCCCTGGGGGTGACACCGAGTTGGGAAGGGGTTGGAATATTAGGAAACAGCCTTGGAAGCAGCAGTGAGGTGTCCTCAATCGGCTACTAGAACAGGGCTAGCATAGAAGAGAAAAAACACGCCACCGGGTAATTGCACTTGATGGACAAGTTCATAGAGGCTCTTGAACATGATAGAATGGGAGAGGACCTGGATTGAACAAGTGAGGGCAAGAACATGCTATTTGAATTGGTACTGATATTACATCACTACTGTAGCCATGGGCTGGCTTATGTATAAGGACAAAGAAGCATGCCCTCTTGCTTGCCCCCTGCACTAATTTCAGGCAGACATTCTTACTGGGTAATGTGTGGTATGATTGACATGGCAATGGACCTAGAGTTAGAAGATTTAGATCTGCTTGTTCTTTTTGCACAATAACTTAACCTTGCTAGGTCTTGGTTTCCCCATCTGTAAATGGGAGGTAATTGCATTTAACTATCTTATAGAGTTTTTTGGGAGCTTTTAGTAAACTATAATACACACATGTGTATATTTATATATGCATTTATTTATTTATGCATCACTGTAAACAAACCTATGTCTTTGTGAATTCATAGCTACTTCACCTGGGGGAGGCAGTCTCAACTTCACGCATTCTGTCCTGTTTACTGTATGTAGTTGTCCCATTTACCACATTCTGGCTTCAGGCTGCCTTTCTCCCATTTCTCCTGCAATTCTGCTAAACTGTTCTAGACTTAAGGTGATGCCTCAGCTCAGACATCTTCTTATCTTAGAATGTCCTCCAGCCTCATAGCCACCAAATGACATCCCAACCATCCTTTAAGAGTCCCACTTTAGGAAGTGCTCACGGATCCCCTTGTGTGATACTTCCTTTCCCCTCTGAAATTATACAGCTCTTTTTACTTCCTGGTGGGATTGTCACATTCTGATTTGTATTGTGGTTATTTTGTATGTGGCTTAAATCTGTTTTCACTGAGTGAGTGAATGAAACATAAATTACTTATTCATTTATCAAACACTGACGGAGCAAAGATTGTGTCCTGTTCATGGCAGCTGTTCTAGTTTGGAAAAACTGCTGGAATGTACTATATCAGAAATGGAATGGCTTTTAAAAAGGGGAATTTATCAAGTTTCAAGTTTATAGTTCTAAGGCTGTGAAAATGTCCAAATGAAGGCATCAAGGGAAAGATACCTTAACTCCAAAGAAAGAGCTAATGAAGTTCAGGTTTTCTCTCTCAGCTAGGAGGGCAACATGACGATATCTGCTAGTCTTCTCTCCTCATTTCATAGAAGAGGGGAATTTTCCTTCTTCATCTCCAAAGGTCTCTGGCTGTGTGGGCTCTGTTGGTTCTGGTGGCTCTAAAGCTTTTTCCAAAGTGGTTCCCTCTTAAAGGGAACCCCACCTTGAATGGGTGGAGGCTCATCTCCATGGAAACCATCTAATCAAAACCGGGTGGGTCACATCTCCATGTAAACAATGAAAAACATCCCATCCAGCAATATCGAATGAGGATTAAAGGACATGGCTTTTCTGGAGTACACAATAGCTTCAAACCAGCACAGTGGCTTTGTGCTGGGAATGCAAAGTTGAGAAGGAAGAGCGTCTCCTCTCAAGGGGCTTACAGCCTCGTGGAAGAGTCTGGTGAGTCAGCCATCCTAGTACCCACCAGTGAGGATGGCAATGGGCCGTACCCATGGGGCACCGTAGCTAAATCGGACCCTGTATTTGTTTAAGCCTAGCAGAGGTTGTTTAGAATCTGTGTGTTTCAATGCCAGATGGGTGTGGATGAGTGAGTATTTGGGTGCAGGGCCTGTACCAAGACCAGCCCTTCTTCCCTGATTCCTCACACATTCAGATCAATTTTCCTTATGTATTAACGATTTTATCTCAATAAATTCTCCAAGCTGGAATATCAAGTTCATTAGTGCTTTGAATGCACTTCAATGCATTTCCACCCCAATTCATCATGCCGCTTTAAGTGAGGAAGGCTCAGAGCCCAATAAATCATCCTGCACTTCCCACCTGATGGCCTAATGAATTTGGAGCTCAGGGAAGAGAATGAGCAGATTCTGTATCTCTCTTTTCCTTAGAATTCTCTTCATTTGGAAAGACTGTCTCAACCAAACCTGGAGTGAGATGGCACAAGGGGGTGGGGAAGTGGGGGGGGGTGAGACTAAGGAGGGGGAGAATTATACTTCAAATCCTCCTTCCCTCATTTCCTCTGTTCCTTCCGCCTCCCTCCTTCCCTCCTTCCCTCCTTCCCTTCCTCCCTTCTTTCCTTTTGATTTTAACAATTATTTATTGAGCATGTACTCCACAAGAATTGTAAGTACACCTGAAATTCTAGGTTCCAATACCTGGGTTATTCTATGGCTCCCTCTCATTTGTCATTATCTATCTACCTATCTATCTATATCTATTTATATCTATCTATCTATCTATCTATCTATCTATCTATCTATCTATCTATCTATCTATCTATCTACCTATCTATTTATCTATCTATCTATCTATCTATCTATCTATCTATCTATCTATCTATCTATCTATCTATCTATCATCTATCTACCTAATCATCTTAGCCCTCTTTCTCCCTCTTTCTCTTCTACTCTCTCTGCATACCATCCAGTACTCATTAGTCAGTGTATTTGTTGTGGAGAGTCAGTTAGTCTCTATTAACATTGACGCTTAAGTGCAAATTGGTCAGTCGGATACTCCCTGCAGCTGCTCAGTGGAGCCTGATGACTGGGAAGGTCAGGGTTTCCTCCAGGGAGGGCAGGCCCAGCCCGGGTAGGGTCTCTGGTCAGTAGGAAGGAAAGGTTTTAACTCCTGGTGGGCCAATAAGGGGCTCTGAAAACATATATTGCCTGCTCTCCAGCACTACAAAGAGCCACCTAGACTAACAACCAAATTAAAACCATGGAGGTTTGGGCCCCAGTTTCCATATTAATAAATGAAGAAGTTCTCAGTTATTCCACAAAAGGAATTTGTCCTAAGAAAATAACCAGGACTATACATAAAGACTTAGCTACAAGGGTACATCACAGCAGTGCTTATAATAGCCAAATATTGAAAACACTACAAATGTCCAACACTGGGGAAATGGTTAAATACACAGTGGTTCTGCCCGTAATGATACATGCATGCAATGAATTAAAATCATGTAACAGTATCTACCTATCTATCTATCTGTATCAATCTATCTAATCTATCAATGTATCTTTTTATCATCTTTCTACGCACATATGAAATAGAAAGATCTCTATCTCTCCACCTGTTGTTTATCTTATCTATCAATCTATCTTTTTATCATCTATCTAATCTCTCTATATCTATCTGTCTGTCTGTCTATCTGCCTATCTATCTGTTTTGGTTTGCTAAAGCTGATGAAATGCATTTGGGATTTGTTGAGTTACAACTTACAGTTCTGAGGTGGTGAAAATGCCCAAATCAAGGCATCAGCAGGCGAAGCTTTCTCCCCAATCCTGCTACCAGCAATCCTCAGCCCCTCTGTCACATGGCAACATCTGCTGGTCTCTCCCTTCTCTCTCAGGTTTCACTGCTTCCAGCTTCCGGCATCATGGCTTCCTCTCTGTTTCCTGTGTGTCCTCTCTCAGCTTCTCTGTCTTTTCTCTCTGATATCCTCTGAGGCTTTATTCTGTGTCTTCTCTCTGTCTTTTATCCTCTTAGGTCTTTTATCCAGTAAGAGAATGAAGACCCACCCTGACTGAGGTGGGTAACATCTCAGCTTCAGTTCCTACTCACCAAAGGGTCCAACAGCCACAAGTCCACACCCACAGGAATGGATTAAATTTAAGAGCGTGATGTTTTCTGGGGTACATAACAGCTTCAAACCATCACACCATATATCATCTTTCTATCTACCTACCTATTTAACTCTCTATGAGAGATAAAGATAATGCATATGATAAATTAAGTTTTAAAATGCAATTTATAAACTAACATGCAGTTTATAGACTGAAGTGTATTTCCATTTTGTTTCCAAATAAACTATATCTATATGGGTATCTAGAAGGAGACAAAACCTGGAGGAGTAAGACAGAAAAAGTTTGGAAGGATGAACATAGAATATTCATGGTGGTTACCTCTCAATAATGAGACCATGAATTATTTGGATTTACTTCTTAAAATTTACCCGAATTTTCTAATTTTTCTACAATGAGCACAGGCTACTTGTATAAAAAAATATTTAAGTGAAAACTAAAAAAATAAAATGAGAGATTCTATGCAGTGCTTCTCCAGGGCCCTTCCAGATCTGACTCTGAGTCTGTATGCCTTCTGCCATCTGTGCCCAGGTGGCTTGGGAAAGGATGAAAAGGAGCAGCCAGCTCACATCCTCTTGTCTGGGACGGTGGCCTGTGCTCCCCTGAGCCCAGGGGGCCACAGGCAGGACTCCTGGGTGCCAGCTTGCTCATGAGAGAGACAGGCCTTGGCTCTCCCCAGGAAGCCGTGGCTCTGACTGCTTAGTGAGGAGACCTGGAAGCTGGAGGAACATTGCTTTCACAAGGCTAATTAACCAAATGTGTTTTCCTCGCATGTGTCTGTGTTTTCACATTAGGTTGTGCTGCAAAGAGGATATTAGAGCTAATTAGACTCACAGCTTTGGACAGGTCTCTGAATAACCAGTAAGTTATTTCTAATGGAGACATACCAGTCAGCAGTGCTATCCTTTACCTTAAATCACACATCCCTATAGCCCTCAAGGTCCTGAGGCTCCAACATTAGAAGATTTGTAGAGTCAACGGATGAGAGAATTCGAGAAAACCTTTTCTTCTGTCTTCAGACAGACTGTATAAGGATCAGTTAAAGTTTAATTCCCCAGCTTTCCATCACAAGTGCTTTGCTTCACTCAGACCAGATTCCTCACTGTCCTCATTTATGCCAGGCCCCTCTCCTCTGCCTGATCTCCTTGCAGGGCACCTGGAGCAGGGCTCTTCCCAGTCCTCCTGGAGAGTGTCTTCCTTTCTCAGCACTGAGTCACTACCAGTGCTCCCGGAAGTGGGCTGCCCTAGCCAAGTTCCTAAGTGGCCTTGCTCTCCCCAGGCACAGCCGATTAGCCTTGAAGTGGACACCGGCCCACAAGAAACAATTCCACAGGCTAGACTGAACCGATCATTCCCTGTGAAATCTGGAATAGAGACAAGGGAAATATTATTCAGTTAGTTTCAGAGTTCTTTTTTTGCAAGCTGACAGAATCTAACCCTGGCTCACTCAAGCCAATAAAAATAATAAGAAGAATTTTAATAATAATAATAATTGTGTGGATGTCACCATCTCCACCCCCAGCTTCAAATACTTGGTATAAGTCAAACATTAATATTGCTATAATTATTATTCCAGTTGACACGAGAACGAGAGGAACTGGGATAGCTTCAGGCACAGAGCAGTAGGATCTCCTGGGCTGCCACCAGCATGACTCGGCCAGTTGTTGGATCGCTCCTTTCTAAGTTCAAATTTACAGGAGAAACTGGTTGGCTCAGTGACAGTCAATTGTCTACCATTGGGGCCATCAGCTATGGATGTGGGTGAGACCACTGGATGCCCACTCTTGAGTTTTAGGGATCATCCAGAGAAGCAAGGGGTGTTGAGGGCCGGGTAGTTACTTGAGAGGTATCTACGGGGGCAGCTATGGTGGAGACAGAGTAGAGAAAGCCTGTCTGCAAAGTGAGAGTGAACGTGGAAGACACCAATGCACAGAAAGTAGCAGATGCAGGAGATAGGGTACAGGGAGGGGAGGAGGGTCCTGAAGAGATGGGGTGGGGTTTAGGGAGGAGGGGCCCTCACATATGAAGCCTAGGGATGGGGCTTCTCTACCCATGTCTTTAAGTCTCATCCTCTGTGCCATTCTGCAAATATAAGTTTTATCACTTTCTCATGAGAAGACTTAGCTGCCTGTGAATCTGAAAACCCTTGTGAGGGCCTGGGTGGAAGGAAAGATTTGCTCTGGTCACAACCATTTAAGCCTGAAAAACTCCTGGCTGTGCAGGCAAGGACTATTAGAACTCAACTTGATTCTAAAACTGGCTGCATCCATCTGCCTTTCCACCTCCCATCAGATTCAATAGGTTCCTGGAAAGTGAGTATAAAGAACTTTCTATTCTCCTATTGAGGCAAAGTAGGGCTCAGGCACTCCTGCTGGGAGATGCTGGCTCTTTCCATTCCAGATTTTATGGGGGTAGTCCAGTGTTTGTCTGGGGATCAAAGTCTAGAGAACTCAAAATACTAATGCACAATTGCTACCTCTAGGATGAAAGAGCCAACTTGTTCATTTACTCCTTTGTGTTTCTTACCATCTTGCCAGTTTCTGACTCTGAGGACATTTCACTCAAAGTCCCTACAAACTGCCTGCAGCTGTGGCCCCTTACTGGGAGAATCAGAAAAAATCAGAAGAGCAAGTTCCAAGTGTTTGGAGACAATAAGTGAGGGCCGGTTAGGGGCCACGGCCTTGGTGGGGCCAGTGAAATAGAAGAGAGGAATGCATGTGGGTTCTGTTTATCTTCAAAACTGATGAAGGACAAATGCAGGTCTGAGAACGGTGTTTGAGTTTGAGTGTACACCAGGTGAGTCTGGGAAAACTTCCTGGAGGGGATGGTTGTTTTCAGGTTGTACCCTGAAGGAGGGGACAGCTGCAGACTGGTGGGCCGGTGAAGGCACGGTGCAAGTAGTAGGCATGCAGACCTCTAGGCATGAAAGAGGGCTGGTTCTAGGGTCCTATGCAGAGTGGGTTGGAAAGGTGAGTACTGGTCTCAAGGAAGCTGCTGAGGAGGATGCTATGAAAAAAGAGGGCTTAGGATAGAGATTTGGAACTGGGAATATAAAATTCACACAATGGAAAGGTCCTCCACATCCCCCACTGAGGGTGAGTTGGCTTTGGGACATCAGCAAGAGGCCCAGGTCTGAGAGGAGAGAGGAAACAAAGCCAGGACCTGAGTGAGGTTTAGGAGTAATCTAAAAAAAAAACAAAAACAAAAAATGTCAGGAACAGTGAGGAGCAGCAGAAGGAAGGGACTGGGGTTCTAAGATCGTGCCAGGATGCTGATTGTTAACATTTTCCTCCTTCGGGAAATGCTCCTCTCTTTCCGCTTGGTAACAGTGAGAGGTGCCCCAGCAGCCATCTTTGTACGAAATGGCCCACTGGCCCCACTGATTGTCGTCACAGGGGAATAAACTTCTCCAGCCTGGGCTGAGAGAATTCCTTCCATGAGTGTTTAGGACTGAGACTAGAGATCCCGGCCTCCATCTGGTTTGGTCTTTAACAGAATTTATGTAAATCCTGGGAAGCAACAAGCAATGCTTCTTACAGAAAACTGCTTTGCAGAGAGAGAGACTGAGTGGGGGTGGAAGGGGGGAAGAATGAAGCAAATAACAGAAGGTATGGATAGGATGGGAACAGAGACAGAGATGTTTTCCTTTCTGGTTATGGTCAATTTCTGAGGCCAGGGCGCCTGTGGCCTTGAGTCCCATGAGAGCCCTCTTTATTATACTGCATTTAATTGGGGTGATAATGCCCCTAAGTAGGCAAAATTGGTTTGGGGGGAGGGGTGGAAATCTTAAATATTAAAGTGGTTTATGGCTTTCCAAAGGGTTACGGGTACACACACACACACACACACACACACACACACAAGTTTATCTGAGGTATTAAAATATCATGAAGGAGAGTTTAAGAAAAACAAGTTTGAAAAGACTCCTGAGGAGGTGGCAAAAATGGAAACAAGTCTGAGAAGCACTGTTATAGATCCTTGGAACAGATTCCCCACGCCACCTCTGTTTTCTCTTTAGCCAACTCAAGTTGATTGTTGTGACTTTCAGTCGCAGCATCTCTAACTAAGACAGCCACTCTTGGCCAGTGGCCATGATGGAAGAAGCACTGGGGGAAGATTGAGTCGTGGGGGCTGAGGGATCCAGAGACAGCGGCGACTCCTCAGATGACATGTCTGACATCAGGCAAACATGATGGGAGTCAAGGGCCAGGACCAGTGAGGGGGTCTGTGGGGCTCCTCACAGGAACCTACAAATGGGGAAAAAGGGAAGCCTCTGGACTTTGCAAAGGTCTTAATGGAAGTCATTGGAAGAACAGGTCCAACAGAAGAGGGACACAGTGACACTAGCTGCTCTCAAGGTCACTGAGCCCTTTCTTGGCTCCTGATTACTCCTGAACAGAAGGTTGGAGTCTGAATCTCTTAGGCACAAAGTGGGTGGGTGGGGCACCCAACCAGGTTGGAGCCACTGTAGGAGGAGATGAAGCTTAGCTCAGACCAGAGAGATGCCTGCAAGGACCCCGTACTTGGTTCAGGCTGGGGTTGGCACCAGGACCCAGTGTCACAGAAAGGGGATGATGACCAGAGGTTCTGAGAATAATAAGATACCTGAAAATGGGCAGGTAGTGACTGTGGCATAGCTAGAGTTCACTGAAGGCAGGATCCTAGCCAAGGAGGCAGAGGATAGAAAATCAGGGCCACTAGCCTCAGAGGAGATGGCAGGGAGTTGGGGGCTCAAGTGATGAGCTACTTAGGGAAACTGATGTAGAAGCTCTGTCAATTAGATGGCAATCACTTGGCATAGCCCATCTCCCCACTCCTGCTCCCATGGTAGGCAGCACTAATTGATCATGTTCTTTCCTGCCGAGCCTAGAAACAGTCTCAGCACATCAGTCTACACAGCTGCTGTGTGTAGATCAGGGTTGGCTTAAGATGTGGTGCTTATTTGTCACTCCAAGACCAGGCCCACCTAAGGGAATAGGGAGGGACAGTCCAAGACTCAAAAAGCACTGGAGGGCTTAGAGCTGGCATCCGGAGAACAGGACTAATGCTGAGTCCACTGCAGAGGGGATGAGGTTTCTAATAGACTTCTACTCTGATCAGAGTGGGTTCAAGATTTGGGCATCAGCAAGGCTGGGCAGGGGCAGGGGAAAAGGAGAGGCTGAAACAGATCACCCTCTTCAATAACTATGGGTGAGTTGGGGGAAGCTGTTAATATAATGAGAAGGATGTGATAACCCTACCATGGAGTACTGCTGGACTTAAGGGACCATCCCACTTAAGTAGAGAGCCCTAAGTGGGAGGCTAAAGGTAGACAAGGGATGCCATCAGGCAGTAATGGGCACCAGTCAGGACAAGAGGCCAACACGCCCCAGGGTCAGGCATCTAGAACAATGCAGGACCACGGGAGATAGACAGGGATGGAGTGAGGCGGGGACAGCTGTCAGGAGTCTGGTCGCTGGGGTCAGTAGTGGACAGGCTGGCCAGGCACAGGGTTCAGAGGTTGGCTGGGCCTGCTTGAAAGGGGCAAGGGGCAGAAGTAAGTCTGGATTGGGCCAGAAAACCAGAAGGAATCAGAAAAGGGAACAGGAAGAATTGGGGCCACTTCAGGCTACCAATATTCCAGAAAGTCAGGCACACACAGCAGAGTCCAGGAGGGGATGGTGGTGGCTCTTTCTCACAGGGGCTTCTGGAGTGTCAGAAGCCCAGCGGGAGCCAGAGCGGCAGTGAGGGGCACCAGGCTGGGTGGGGATTGTTTGGACTGAAATGGTAGCAATGTCTGGGAGAGAAACCTGGATAATTTAGGGAAAGGAAAATTCCAGAAGAGGGAAGGAAATGTCATTAGCATAAAATGTCAGTAGCTATCAAACCACAGCAAGAGCTGACCATTTCACTGGTTCGTTAGTTCACAAAGCAAGTTTCTGTCCAGAAAAGGTCAGATATGAGGCATATTATCTGCTCAGAGCTGGCATTCTTGGAACAAAAAAATGGAGAGATGGGATTCCAGGTCTCTGACTTGAAATGATATTTGGGGAAGGAACTTAGGGACCAGCAACTGTATTTTCAGTATCTTTTTTTCCCTGTGGATGATGCTGTGTTGCACACAGGAACGTGTTTGACAGATATTCTACTAATTCTTTAGTAAAACTCATTGGACTTAAATATAGTAAGAGTCGTTCCTGCTGTATTGCAGTCCTTCTTATCTGAAAAGCAATGTTTCAAGAAGCAAGACTAGGATCTAGAGTTTATGTATTTATTCATTCATTTATTCAGCAAACATTAACTGAGAACCAACCTGGAATCTTAAGGGGGTCATCCCCACCCACAATAAATAGCAATTTTTTCTGCACTCAAGTTCTGAAACCAACTGAAAAATAATACAAACAATAAGGCAGATGGAGGCCAAAATATCACAATGCTACTGATCAAGTCTTAGTTGAAGGATATGGCTTAAAGGAAGAGCAAATGGGCTTATCAAAGATACCCAGTCGCAGAAGGTACTGGATGACCCCTGCCTCTCTCACAGGGCAGGGCCTGAACCACTAAGCATTGCACAGCCTGGCTGCAGGGTGGGAAAGAAAGGAGCTGGGTCAATTCAAGCATGCCTGGTTTATTCTTTCCCAAACCTCTAATCCGAGAAAGCCTCATTTCCTACCCAGGTAAGCAAGTAGGGGAAAGGTGAGCAGAGATGACAGGAGTCTTACCCTACCACATGGAAGAAATCTCAGGAATGGGTATAAATGGTTTCCCCTAGGCATTTCAGGGGATGGAAATATTAAAATTAAAATTAGCCATATTGAGAAATTGACATATGTTAGATGTTTGCCAAGCAATTTTGTGTCTATTACATCATTTAATCTTTAAAACAACTTTATGGGGTGCGCTTCTATTGTCCCCATTATACAGATGAGGAACTGAGGTGCAGAAAGGATAAATAACTCGTCTAGCAGTGCACAACTTGAAACAGGTGAAGCCAAGATTTCACTGTAAGAAACAGACCCAAAAAGCCAGCTCTAAATAGCTAATAAAAAAGGCACAGGTCTTGCCTTAAAATATTGGGGAGATAATACTGGTTCATAAATAGCTATAACATAAGCTCAGGGTGATAGGGCCACATGAGCAGGTCAGATAAAGGGTTGTGGTTATTCAGAGAATGAAAAATGCTACAGCTTAGAGGCCTGGGAGCTCTTTATACCCAAGGATAATTGGTTCTAAGAAAAGCCCATTGAATGGGAGCATTTCCTAGCAAATAGTGTGAAAACAGTTTGATTGGGACTTTGTCTTGAAAAATCAAACCAAAAATTATGAATAGGATTATTTCATCTTATTTAACACAATTTAAGTTATAATTACAACTTTTCACTAACATTTAAAATGAATGAAAACTGAATCTAGGGTTGATTAGAGAATGTTTTTTGCATGATTGTCAGACAAAACAGCATGATAGCATAAGTCAACTTTTTTCACTTTAGTTTTTACTTTCATGGACTGATCAAAAAGGTGACCTTTTACCCGAAAGTATTTGAGAGCTTTACTAATTTTCTAAGGTCCTCTCCTAATTTGATATTCATATTATTCTTTCCTAAAGCCCCTTCAGTTATCATCCTCTTTGATATTCTCTTTGTCAATTGTAATATATCTATGACTGTATGAGAGTAGACTGTTCTCCAATATCACTTCCATTGATTTCATGAAATTCTGCATCTTTCCCAAAACTTGTCATTTAACTTGGCCATCAATTTGCATTGTATGTGTGTTATATGTTGGATGTTTACAGCAGTCCCCAGTCAGGGGGCAAGACAGATTGGCAATGGCTGGGCAGAGTAAGTGCTAGTTTAACCAGGGTCAAGTGGGGTGTAATTTTAAAAGAGCTCAGTCCCTTAGTCAATATTTGCATTAGACAACTTTTATTTCCCCACCCAAGTACCTGTGGGATACAGATTAGAATACATGGGTGTTCTAGTTTGCTAGCTGCTGGAATGTGATATACCAGAAATGGAAGGGCTTTTCAAAAGGAGGGATTTATTAAGTTGCAAGTTCGCAGTTCTAAGGCCGTGAGAATGTCCCAATTAAAGCAAGTCTATAAAAAAGTCCAAATTAAGGCACCAACAAGAGGTTACCGTCATTCAAGAAGGCTGATGAAGTTCAGGGTTTCTCTCTCAACTGTGAAGGCATATGGTGAATATGGGGATGTCTTCTGGCTTTCTCTCCAGACTTCCTGTTTCATGAAGCTCCCCTGGGGGCATTTTCATTCTTCATCTCCAAAGATCTCTGGCTGCATGGGCGCTCAAGGCTCTCATCGCTCTCATGCTCTTTCCAAAAAATGTTTCCTCTTTTAAAGGATTCCGGTAAAGTAAATTGCTATTTACTGGGGGTGGTGATGTCCCTCCTTAAGATTCTAGGTTGGTTCTCAATTAATATTTGTTGAATAAATGAATGAATAAATGCACAAATTCTAGATTCTAGTTTTGCTCCTTGAAACATTGCTTTTCAGATAAGAAAGACTGCAATAGAGCAGGCACAACTCTTACTGTATTTAAGTCCAGTGACTTTTACTAAAGGATTAGTGGAACATCTATCAAACATGCTCCTGTGTACAATGTAGCATCAACCAGTAGGGTAAAAAAAAGGATACTGAAAATATACTTGGCAGATTATGGAAGACTTAGAATACTGGACTTTATCTTATAGGTGTTGGGAAGCCACTGATAGCTTTGGATCCCAACCTCAGTGTGGAGTTTGGCAACATATTAGAAATTCAAAAAGCCATTGTTAATTCCCAGACCATGCATCTAAAAAAAGAAAACATTGTTGAAAAAAGTCGATTTTAAGGATGGTGGCTGTTGAATTACAACACACACTAGTAATACAAAACCTAGATGTTAAAATTACACATGTACAAGCCCTAGCTAATTACTTGCTTACTTAAATGTTTAATTAATGGAAACAAAAGAGTATGCCCTTTGGAATTCTCTGTGATGGGATTTGAGTTTTATATTGAAAGTTTTCTTTCAGAAGGGGCATCGGAACATGTACTGCAGCTAGAGAAACAATTTTTTAAACTAAGGCTTACATTGAATTTAGCCACTGTACATCCCATTGTGCTTTTTGAAGCATGCACATCTGACCTCTGGCTCTGTGGAAGATATACACAGTGCATGGGGTTTGCTTCAAGATCTAATTGAAACCATCTGTATTGCAATGTTTATTTTCTACTTTTGATTTTCAGTAAAGGCAGCAAATAGGAGATCCCTATTGGTGGAGTGAGCCTGTGTGTACACATGCATGCCTATACATGACGCTATGCCCACAGGCATGTTAAAGAATCACGTACAGCCACCATTCCTTAGGAGATAGCTAGGTTTGGCTGGGGAAAAAACAAGAACTCTTAGAACTCTCTGAGGCAACAGACACAATTGCCGAACTGCACTGGGTAAATTGCCTGGCAGATACCAGGGGAGTAACAGATGATGTTTAGAGTTACCACTCTCTAATTGTCATGAGTAAAGACCTACAGACTCCCTCTTTCTTTTTTGGCAATAAACCTAAAGGTATGCCCGGAATAAGATAGAATTTGAAATATGCAATAAGCAAGGCTAAGACCATCTATGGTGACTTTTCAGGTGGGGAAGAGGAAATAAACAACGATGAATGCTAATTTGTTTACATTAATCAAAATTGCATTTGGCTTTTCTTTTCCTTTTTCCAGAACTCTAAAGTGTGTGGAAGCAGGTTATTCAAATTTCACCCCTGTTTTTCAAAATTAATAAGGGCCATATATTAGCATAACATTCTGCCTGCTTCATAGAATATATTAGTAAAGGTTTTAATTACTGAAATTATGCAGTCATAAAGAAGATGATTTAATGAAAGTGCTCATATCATCTGCATCCTGGGTCTGCAGGCAGAGCTTGAGCTGCAGTAAATTACACTGAAGCGCTGGCGAATAATTACCACTATTGTAATTCTGCCTGAGGACCTGGGCTCAGATGACTTCAAGTCCCAAGTAAATACTTGTTTCTGGGACAAGAAAACCAGCTTCATTTGAGAAGGAGGATTAGAAATGACAATGGAGCTCCTAAAATCCCTTTTCTTTCTCAATACCAAGAGCCTGTCTTTCCTGGAGGAATCCATGATGACCTCACTGTAGATAAGGGAAAATTAATTGCTATGCTTTTTGTTGAAGAGGGTTTTGTGGTGGTTGAAATAATTCGAGTGAGTTGGAAGTCATGGCCTAGGTATAAAATAAGACACATTCTTTTATTGCTTTTGCTTTTTCATATGTGACAAGGGTAACAGGTGAACGAGTGAAATTGTGTGCAGGGAGAGGTTGTGCCCGTTGGGTTGGCAAAGCCAGGCTCCCTAAGTGTGGGCCAGCGTGGAGCTAATGAAGACCCGCCCCTCCCTGGGTCTCCCCCAAAACAGGGGCAAACAGGAGTGATACGTGATGAATGCTGCTGATAGTCCATCCACAAACCATCTAGAATTATTTAAAGTGCTGTGGTGGTGGCAAGTAGAAAGGGTCAGGGGTCTGGACTGGTCTATTCTACTTAGATTTATATCAACTCTCAGGTATAAATTTGGTCCTAGATTAAATTTTGCAAAGTCTCTCACTACTATACCCTCCTAACAAAATGCCTCCTACCCTGTGAACTTGAGGGCCCCTCTTTTGATGTGTCCGCCACGGCAGGACTGCAGAGATGAGGGATACACAGACACATTTGTTTTTTTTCAATTCACCTAGCATTCATTGCAAAGCTACTATGTGTAGGTTGCTTCACCCCCCTTAATAATGTTTTTAATTCAAGATAGAGACCGTTTGTACCCTCAGAAATGTGGAAATGCAGTGTTACAGTGGCTTGCTGATGGGGGGGTGATGGGATGGTCAGATTTAGATGTGTGCATAAAAGATCCTTGGAAAATCCTGCATTTGAATGACAGGGAGGAGATGGGGTCAGGGGTTCCCAGGAAGAGGGCACTGAGTGAGCAAAGGCAGTGAGTGTGAAGGTGTGAAGAATGTTGAGAAAATAGGGAGTGGTTCACTTGGGGGAGACAGCTGTGAGAAATAGGTAAGAAAGACAAGTTGCCCTAGGAGGGCTTTAATACCAGTCCAAGGAGCCTGCACTTTATCCAGGGGGCAGCAGAGGAAGGCTTGAAGGACCTAAACTGGAGTGACGTGTCCGAGGTTGAGATTTGGGGCATTCGTGTGCAGGAGAGATGGGATACAGGGAGCCTGCTTGGTCTCTGCTCTTGGGGTTGTCCAGGTGCCATGGGAAGGCCAGCCTGGGGCAGTGGTCATGGAAAGGGGAAAGAAACACTGGGCAGAAAATTGAAGGCTCAGAAAGCTGATGAGATGGGAAGGACTTAGAAGGGGCCAAAAGTAATTGAGATTTCAAGGTGAGTGCGGGGCAGAGTGATGCTACCTTATGAAGAGGAAGAGAATGCTGGTAAATGAGAGGCACAGTTTAGTTTGGGACATATGGAATGTTATGACTTGTTTCTGTAAGTTACATAGGAAATGTAATTTGATTCCTTTACAGGCATGGCCTGTACATCCAGGCTTTGTGTGTATTGGCAGCCAAAGTGGAGGTTCATTCTCACTTTCCCTCTAAGCAGCTAGATTATTGGTGATTCAATAAGAACTAGAAGAAAGCTCGATAGGCAAATATTTGCTTAGCAAGTCATGTGCCAAATTGCACTATGAAGTTGCAAGTCATATACTTTCCAGACGGCCAATTTAATTGAAACATTTTATTGAAAACCAGCGACTGAAAATACCATTGTGTACTCCTGGTTTTGTTTATGACAGAGTAGATTGCATCAGGCAAACCCCCGTTGCCAAGACACCTATAAAAGCAGTACAGACTATGCAAAAGACTGATAGAGGATTGGAGAGAAACTGAAGCAGGTAAGACTTGAGCAGCCATGATCCTTGAGACGTGAGCTTCACATTCACCCCAGCTCTTTCTAAGGGTGTGAAGAGCCCAAGCAGAAAGTGGCACCTTACTGAGCTGAGTAGACAGAGGGCAACATTCACAATTGACTGGTGTTGACAATCAAAAACCTGGTATGGGCAGAACTGCAAAGAAGGAGACTTCAAGTCATTGTTGGACTTCTAGACTGTGCATGCAGTTAGACTGAGATGCAAAGACCCCCAGCAAAAATAGCAGCTGGAAGGATAAAAAAGCTAAGCCAATACACCAGCTCGTATGTGGTGCTAGGGAGACAAAGGTTGGAGTTCAAATCTGCCAGAACCCTTGTAAGCACCCCAGACATTCAGTTGAGAACCTGGAAGGGTCACACTTAGATGTAAGGACCTCAGTGATGATGAGGGCGTGGGGCACCTGGACCTCTCCCACACGGCTGGTGGGGGTATAAATTATTATAACTGCTTGGGAAAACGGTTGCTAGTCCTTACCAAAGTTAAACGTAGGTGTAATCTGTGATCCAGCAATCCCACTCCTCAGAAACACATAATCAAAATGAATGCTCATGTTCACTAAAAGTCATGAATCACTAATGTTCATAGTGTTTTTACTCTTAACAGACAAACACCTGAAACAACCCAAATGACCACCAGTGTTTTAGTTTGCTAATGCTGAAGAAATGCAATAGACCAGAAATGAGTTGGCTCTTACAGTGGAAATTTATTAACTTATAAGTTTACTTTTCTGAGGTCATGAAAATGTCCAAATCAAGGCATCAACAGGCAATGATTTCTCCCTAAACACTGGCTGCAAGCAATCCTCAGCCCCTCTGTCATATGCCAGGCCTAATGGCAATGTCTGCTGGTCTCTCCCTTATCTCTCCGTTTCTGGCTTTGGTGGCTTCCTCTCTGATTCTGTTGTTTCTCTCTGTTTTCTGTGTATCCTTCTTTTATAGCTGCTCTGGTTTTTCTTTCTCAGCTTCTTCCATCTGTACTTCTCTGAATTTCATCTTTTGTTAAGAACTCTAGTAAGAAGATGGATGCCTACCTGTGACATTTCTCAACTAAAATAACCTAATCGAGAGGTCACACCCACATAGGTACACACACACAGGAATGGATTCGCTTTGCGAACATGAACTTTTCTGGGGTAAATACAGCTTCAAACCATCACTAAGTGAAATGGATAAGAAATAGCTTACAACTTCCCTCAACAATGCTTAGTGAAGGAAGTGTACCGCATGATTCCATTTATATTATGTTTGAAAAACCAAGGAAGACAAATCTATGGTAATAAGAAGTCAGAAGAGTAATTAATTTGGGGGGGATAGTGACTGAGAGGGACAACGAGGGATTCCTTTGGGAGTGAATGGTGATGTTTTTCTTTGACCCTTTGGGGCTGCAGTGCAGTGGTTCAGAGCAAAGACTTCGGAGTCAGCTGGCCTGGATCAGACTCCTGTGTACTTCAGCTGGACACACTTTCTAATCCATGTTCTTGGGCAATGGGTCACTGATGCCTCAGGTCATCGATTTGCACAATGGGACTAATAATGCCTATGCCGTAGGAGTGTTGGAGCATGAGTTAGAAAATATACATATGACTTAGCACAAGGTCTCAACAAGGACTGGCATTATTAGTAGTAGTAGTATGAGACCATCATCTGTCCTCTGTAGATGAGAAAACTGAAGTTGAAAGAGATTGATAAAGACCACATGGCCTATTTTTTGTATATAGTGTGAGGTAGGGATCCTCATTTTTCTTTTTTGTAAATGAAGATCTAGTTTTCCCAGCACAACATTGTGAATGCAATTAACAGTGCTGAAATGTTTATCTGAATATGCTTAAAAGGGAAAATGCTAGGCTGTGTATATGGAAGCAGAATAAAAATTGAAAATAATATCCATAGAAATACCCTGTACAAACTGTGATCCCTGAATTAAACCATGGGCTTTAATTAATAATGCAATTATTAAAATGTGCTATCATCAATTGTGACAAATGTTCCACACCAATGCAAAGTGGTGGCGGTGGGATGGTATATGGGGATCCTGTATTTTATACATGACTGTTCTGTAAACCCACAACCTCTCTAATAAAGCAAAAAAGAAGTAACAATGATGCGGAAAAATATAAGACCACACAGCAAGAAAATGGCAAGATCAGGACTGAAATTCAGGCATTCTTATGTCTTCCTTTCTGCTTTTTGTTTTCCCTGACAAAACACTCAAAAGACTGCAGGATGTTAGAGCTGGAGTACCCCAATGGAATCATCATATTTAGCTCTCATATTTTAGGGATAAGTATGTGAGTCTGGTCCAGAGAAGAAAAGTGACTTGGCCAAAGCCAGCCAGGGACAATGTGTGGGCTGAATGTTGGCAAGAGGCTGGGCAGTTGAGAAGCAGTCCTGCAGTGACCTCATATGTATAAGAGAACCGCAGGCAATACAGGTTCTTACAATTGATGATCCCCAACCATGGGCTCCAGGGGAGGAGGCATGTGGGCAGGGAGAGGCTTGCTTTTTGCATTGTGTCCCAGGGAATAGCAGAGAAAGAGGAAAGAGAATTGAGAAGAAAGATGTGATATTTTTTATGCTGCGGCCTTGGGAGAGAGAAATGGACACAACTCACCAGGGCCTTTCAGGAAAGGCAGCTGAGCTGGGGGCCTGGGGTTTCCTTGACACTAGATCCGAGGTGCTGCTGTAGTCTGCTCAGATTTCACAAGAGTTAACTCTGGTGGAATTAAAGCTATAGAGGCCTGTGTGTTTAGGGTGGAGACCCAGCTACCCGGGGGTCTACTCAACAGAGTTAACTAAGTTCATTTGTAAGTGCCATGAGGTGTGAGGTCCCAATTAGGGCCTAAACTGTGACATCACTGGGACCTTCAGGAACTGAGGAGTTACAGGTGAGAAATTCTAAGGGAAGAGGACCAGGCAGCCCAACTTGACTTGGTACTCGAACAGGATGGCAATTTGAACAGAGTTAATATTACTGAGTTTGCTTTGTGCCAGGTACTGTTTTAAGCACTTATATATATTAATTTTAAAATTCTCCTATCAACCCAACAAGGTAGGAACTATCACACCATCCATTTAACAGATGAAAAAATAGGGTCACAGAGCCTTTCAGTAACTTGACCAAGAACACACAGTAAGTAGGAGAGCCAGGTTTCAAACACAAAATCAGTGTTTTTAAAAACTAGATTGCACTGTTGCCAAGGATAGGACAGTGGTTGTGACTTAGGCTATGTCTCCCAGATAAGTCCCCAAAGATTTCATTTGGAGTCTGTGCTGGTTTGAAAATGTTACATACCCCAGAAAAGCCATGTTCTCTTAATCCTCATTCAATATTGGTTAAGGTGGAATACTTTGGTTAGATTGTTTCCTTGGAGATGTTTCACCCATTCAAGATTGGTCTTAACTAGTTTACTAGAGTCCTTTAAAGGGGGAAACATTTTGGAGAAACCTCAGATGCAGATGCTTGGAGAACAGTTGCAACCGAGCTGACAGAGACATGGATGTTTGGAGCGCTAACAGAGAGAAGATGCCTAGACATGGGCAGAGCCGAGCAGACATCGCCATGTGCCTTCCCATGAGATACAAAGCAAACCAGAACCTGGAGAAAGCCAAGGGAAGCCAAGAGATGAAACCCAGCCTTGGAGAAGCCAAGTGAGGAACCTCTACAGGAAACAGAGGCTGAAAGCAACAGAGCCCAGGAGCAAGGGGCCAGCAGAGCCAGCCACATGTCCCAGCTGCAAAAGAAAGCCTGAACGTCATCGGCCCTTTATGAGTGACGGTAACCTCTTTGTTGCTGTTGTTGTTACATGGGCAGGCACCAGGAATCGAATCCAAGTCTCCGGCATGGCAGGCGAGAATTCTGCAACTGAGCCACTGTCGCACTGCCCTAAGGTAACCCCTATTTGGTGCCTTAATTTGGACATTTTCATGGCCTTAGAAGTGTAACTTGCAATTTAATGAATTCCCCTTCTAAAAGCCATTCCATTTCTGGTATATTGCATTCCAGCAGCTTTAGCAAACTAAAACAGAGTCTGCTAGTGGAGCCGGGTAAGTGGGGCAGGGAGAGCTGTAAATAAAGAACAAAAGTAGTTTCATAAAACATTACATACATTAGGTAGCACAGATCAGAACTGCTTTAGTATCTGTATGATAAACCGAAGAGGGAGAGAGGCTTTCTCCCAGCTTTTGCATGGAGTATGGCATGGCTTTGTTGCTTCAGAATTCCAGAGTGCATAGCCGGCTGTTTTTGCACTCTGAGGCTCTTGTACTCTGCAAGTGGCTATAGTAGCACCTCGTGATGCAGCTGTTCCCACAGCAACCCAAAGGAGCAGGTTCTCTAGCATGCATGAGACAGCCCTGGATCTCCTAGAAGTACAAAGGAGACACATCGCCAGTGGCAGTGTTGCCAGTTCCCTTAGTGGAACAGCAAACGAAGCATGGGTTACATATGCACAGCATTCAGTTTTTCCAGGTCTCCAGAACTTTGGGTGCACTGAGAGATAAAAAGTAGTCCCAGGTAGCAGTACCTTCCCTTCACTTAGGATGGCCGATCTCATCGCTTCTCAAACCATAGGGCACAAGGCCAAACATTTGTAATGAGCATTTTCTTAATTAGAAGATGGGTTGCTAGACTCAGGTCAAGAAGGAACTTCATGGCTGGGCTGTACTGCACAATGTCCCTTCCAAGAAAGAAGGATTTATCCCCCCCAGTAGCTGAAGGCTGCGTCACTCACATTCATGACCCCTCCCCAGGACCAGCTGGAATCCAGTGACTGGATCACACAGAGGAACAAATGCTTGTCCAGCTTGGGAGAACTCTAACAAGCCATCCCAACTCTGGAGCTTCCTGTGGGCTGGGCAGGGGCCTCTGGTGTGCCTGCATCACGGCGGCGCAGCTTCTCCCTCTGCCCCTTCCTGCGTCCCTCCCCTCCCCCACTGGGACCACTACCCAGTAAACTTCCTGTTAGGAGAGCTGTCTGAGTTTGCTTTAAAACCCCAGGTGTTACATGGCTGAGAGATGGCATCACAATTATCTTTTAAATCATATGGTAAGTCTAAGAAAAAGAGTTGGAAATCAGGATTGGAGAGTTGAAACTTGAAATTTCTGGCCCTTGTTCCCTATGCAAAATCTCAGATTTGTGGACTCTGGGGGCTCAGGAAGTCTGGAATGGTTGTTCAGATTTCAGTTTCTGGATGAACTTAAGAAGAGCAAAATATTGACAAATGGTAGCTCTGATTAGCAAATTGTCCAAATGATTGAAAAAACAAGGAAGTATATCATCTAAACCAGTCATAGGAATTAATACTGACAAGTGAGGATTGTCATTCCACCACAAATAACATGAAACCACAGGATAAATGCAACTCTAGTTTCTGTGGAGCTAAAATTAGAATTACGAAAGTTTGTCATTAAGAAAAAGAAAATAAAGAATTTTTTATGCATTTATCAAAATCCTACTTTGATTGGTATTAGGCCTTGGGAGATTGTGTAAAAAATGCAAGTGATTCTAAAGCAGAGACAGTTGTCCCATGACCTCAGGCAATTCAGTTTCCCTCCCTCTGAGGCACTAGTCTCCTCATCTGTGTGATGAGAGATTTAGATCGGTTTCCCCAAGTAGTGTTCCATGAAACACCAGTGTCCCATATGACTTTTAACTAGTGTTGCATGAAGAAAAGTTCTGATCGACTAAGTTTGGGAAAAGTGACATACTGTAGCACCCTTTTGAAAACACACAGTGCATATAATGTTTTAAACCATGCTTTGTAGCATTTTTTACATCATTGCATACATAGAAAACAATACTTTATTTCTATGGCACACTGGGGTTAATTGGAGGAGATTTACATTACATCTATTACATTTTTTTCTATATATATTTATGATTAGAAAAATGCAAAACATTACTTTTCAAACATATTTTTAATGAGAAATGAGCTTGTTTTCATGAACTTTACTTTTTAATATCAGATTTTATATTTGAAATGACTACATATATCAAGATTTTAATAGTCAGCATTGGAAATAAAGTTTATTTGCACAGGTAGGTGGTAGCAAATGGCAGGCTAGTAGCTTTTACATGTCATCTGGCAGAAACTATTTCTTTGCCATTAGCCAGAATTCAGATAATTTGATCTTTTTAAAGTGTACTTAAAGGATAAGATGATTCTTTAAATCCAGCAGCTCTTCATTTTCTTTCATTGACAAATGAAATAATTTATGATTATATGAATAGATTTAGAATGCAATTGAACTTGTTCATATCAAGTATTGTTAAATAATGATGAAGCTTTTCCTTAAGCATGCACAGATATTCCTCTATCGGTCTTCAATCATTTTTAGGATTCGCATATTTGCCCTGGTTAATATCACTGGTAAATTATATTAACACCATTTATCCAAAGTTTAATTTTTGTTTTCAATCCATAAACTTTGACCATACACATTTGTATATTTTCATTCACTTCTTCTAATTAATGAATATGGATCGGATGCTCAAAAAATTTCAGTTAAATAAACTATTTTAAAGTCATCAAATGTTATTTAGCATATCTGTGTAATGAGAATGATTCATAAAGTAATTTTCAATTTTTCCTTTTGTTCCCAAATTCCTGACATAATTCTTTCTTTGGCCACTCAATATACTTCAGAATGAAATATTAGAAGTTGGTATTACAATCCCATTTAGTTAAAGTGGAAAATATGGGACTGTGCAGCTTGGGTTTCATTATATTCACCATTTTTTATGGTTATCATTCAATACAAAATTCAGTTCAGATCTGTAAGTACACTTGAACATAGTTGGGATTCTTGTGAATAAAACAAAGTACTATGTGCCTCTCTTGGTATTCAGAATGAAGTCTTGATGTACAGACTTCATTCCTTCCTGGTCAGTGCACAAATTACACAAAGTCCCCATAATATTTGTTTCAATGTTTCCCCTTATCAGCTGTGTTTTGTTTTGGGGCCTCTTTGCAAAACAATGTTCTTCCAAGACTTTTTCTTCTGAGGTTCTAGCCAACATGATTATTGAGCACAATTTCTAACATTTATAGATTCATCAACCTGCAATGGAAATATTTCGATTCAGTAATTTGCCTGTATGCCATCTGAAATGCCATGATGTACCTAGTAAAGGCATTATTCAAAGCGGCCTCTCCTCTATTTCCTTTGCTTCGTTGGTCCCAAGCACAAGGCTGACAGTTTCCAGGCAGCCAGGAAAAATGGGTCATTAAGCAATTGTAGGAAACATTTCTGCTTTTAGTTATTAATTGCATGCATTTATGCATTGCTTCTTGAGTTTGATCTAATAATGTTTTAAGTGACTGTTTGAAATTATTTGTTATTTTGTACTTGGAGTCACTTAAAACATTAAAAAATGATTTTGAGGTGGTTTTTTTGAGATAGAATGTTGACATAGTTTGTTTAGAAACATTGCTTCATTTTGATATTATTTTCATGCCAATAGGACAAGGTTGAGGAAGAAAAGAATCATATACTTTAATTCACATTTGAGGCAATACATATTTTAAATCCTAATTAATGACTTTAACTTTTTAAAAAAATTACTACTATTTTGCTCATAAATTTGATAGCCTTTGTTGTGTAAACATTGCACAGGCACATTTTGAATTGGATAGCTCAGTATTAATTAAAGTTCAGAGAAATCCTAAAGGAAAGAAACAGGGGTATGTTGTTTAACCAAGAATCTTGCAAACTTGTAAGAAAACATGCGTTATTTTACAGAACATTGTAAAAGTCACCAAAGTTTCACAGAAGACAGTTTTTATAACACCTGGATTAGTTGATTCTTCAACATTCCTGAGCATTAAACTGTGGTCCTTTGTTACAATAAAATTAAGGGAAAATTCTTACTTACAGATCTGGTTTAAGTACAGTATGTTGGGCTGGTGTACCAGCGGTAACCAATAAAGAAACTGAGCTTAGTGGTTGTATCACTCAGCTATCACCACTATTAATGCTGCATAAAAAATAAAATATTCATCTTTATTAATTTTGTCCTGAATACACATGATAGGTTTATGGATCAGAGATAAACTTCTTATTACATTCAGAGCAAGATCACCATCCAGAGTAATGGTGCAGTCCCCTGTGCCTGGCAACCCCATAGAGTTACACTATGAGGGCTGGGTGGGAAAATGCCCTATACAAGTGATGTCCTCACTCTGTAGGCACAGAAAATAGAAAATTGAAATTTTTTTCTGCTTATATACAGGAAAAAGACTCAGCTGCCTTTCCTTCCCCTTTGGAGAGAATCTCTTTGGAGACTGAATGAAAAGATTCATCCCTAATCCTTTGGTATGTCAGTAAATCTCTCCAAGGAAAAGATAAGCCCAGTGTCTCCAGTTATATAACCCAGAGGTGTCTCCAAGTTCCCAAGCCTCATTCTATGCTCCCAACCCAAATAGTTCCATGCCTCCAGGTAAATCTCCTTGGAGTTCTCTCTATCTAATCAGACAAATTGCCTTTTAGAGCTTGATTTTGGCCCAAGAACTAAATTTCAGTAAAATTTGTTCAGAAAACTGTAACTGTGCAGAAACATTAAAAATATGTATTTTTTCTACAACCCCACATCTCCTCAAATTTTAGTGGCTTAAAACAACAACCATTTATTATTTCTCACAAGTCTACAAGTCAGATGGGTGATTCTACTGCTCTGGACCACGCTTATTTGATGCCAGCTAAATTCATTCATGCCTCTGTGGTCCGTCTAGTGGATCCTCAGCTGGGATGGTCTGGGCTCTGCTCTGCATGATCTCTCATACTCCAGCAATCCAGCATTACTTTCTTGGCAGAAGCAAGGGTCTGTGGGAGACTAAAATCATGCAAAGCCTTTTGAGGCCCAGACTTGGAACTGGAAAACTTGTCACTTCCGCCACATTTGATAGGTCACAGTCAGTCACAAGGCAGATCAGATCCAAGAGGTGGGGAAACAGACTCCATCTGTTCATGAGAAGAACTTCAAAGTCATACTGGAAGAGAGCAGATATAGGGAGCAGTGGAGAATTTGAGTCATTTTTGCGATCAGTCTTCCAAAGTGGTGCTCAGTACAGATATGCCTTGGAGATATTGCAGATTCAGTTCCAGACCATTGCAATAAAGCAAATATTGCAATAAAGCAAGTCCAGGAAGTTTTCGGTTTCCCAGTGCATATAAAAGTAATAATTACACTGTACTCTAGTCTATTAAGTGTGCAATAACATTTTTAAAGCTTCATTTAAAAAAATGCCAATACTTCATTTAAAAAAACGCTCACCGTCATCTGATCCTTCAGCGAGTCATGATCTTTTTGCTGGTAGAGAGTCTCATCTTGATGTTGGTGGCTGATGGCTGATCAAGGTGGTGGCTGCTGAAGTTTGGAGTGGCTGTGGCAATTTCTCAAAATAAGACAACAGTGAAGTTTGTTGCATTGATTGACTCTTTCTTTTAGTAAAGATTTCTCTGTAACATGTTGTGCTTGTTTGATAGCATTTTACCCACAATGGAACTTTTTTCAAAATTGGAGTCAATCCTCTCAAAGCTTGCTGCTTCTTTATCAACTTAATTGATGTAATACTTTAAATCATTTGCTGTCATTTCAACAGTGTTCATAACATCTCCACCAGGAATAGATTCCATCTCAGGAAATCACTTTCTTTGCTCATCCATAAGAAGCAACTCTTCATCCATTAAAGTTTTATGATGAGATTGCAGTAGTTCAGTCACATTTTCAGGCTCCACTTCTGATTCTAGTTCTCTTATTATTTCAACCATATCTGTAGTCACTTCCACCACTAAAGTCTTAACCCCCTCAAAGTCATCCATGAGGGTTGGAATCAATTTCTTCCAAAATGTTGATATCTTGACCTCTTCCCATGATTCATGAATGTTCTTAATGGCATGTAGAATGGTGACTCCTTTCCAGAAGGTTTTCAATTTACTATGCCTGGATCCATCCAAGGAATCACTGTCTATGGCCGCTGCAGTTTTATGAAATACATTGCTTTAATAATAAGATGGAAAGTTGAAATAACTCCTTGATATATGGACAACAGAATGGAGGTTGTGTTAATAGTTATGAAAACAACATCCACCTCATCGTGCATCTCCTTCAGAGCTCTTGGATGACATTGTCAATGAGCAGTAATATTTTGAAAGGAAACTTTTTTTTTCTTTTTGAACTGTAGATCTCAACAGGGGGCTTATAATATTCAGTAAACCATGTTGTAAATAGATATGGTGTCATCCAGGCTTTGTTGTTCCATTTTTAGTACACAGTGTAGATTTAGCATAATTCTTAAGGGCCCTGAGGGTTTTAGAATGGTAGATGGGCATTGGCTTCAACTTAAGTCACCAGTTGAATTAGCCTTTAATAAGAGTCAGCCTGTCCACTAAAGCTTTGAAGCCAGGCATTGACTTCTCTCTAGCTATGGAACTCCTAGGTGGCGTCTTCTTCCAATAGAAGGCTGTTTCATCTACACTGAAAATCTGTAGGTTAATGTAGCCACCTTCATCAATTACCTTAGCTAGATCTTCTGGAAAAGTTGCTGCAGCTTCTATATCAGCACTTGCTGCTTCACTGCCCTTTTGTGTTATGGAGATGGCTTCTTTCCTTAAACCTCATGATCCAAACTCTGCTAGCTTCAAACTTTTCTTCTGCAGCTTCCTTACCTCTCATAGAATTCTCAGCCTTCATAAAATTGAAAAAATTGAAAAGAGTTAGGGCCTTGCTCTGGATAAGACTTTGGCTTAAGGGCATGGTTTAGCTAGTTTGATCTTCTCTCCAGACCATTAAAACTTTCTCTGTACCAGGCATAAGGCTGTTTTGCTTCCTTATCATTTGTGTATTCACTGAAGTAGCACTTTTCATTTCCATCAAGAACTTTTCCTTTCACAACTTGACTAACTGTTTAGAGCAAGAGGCTAGATTTTGACCTAACTTTGTTTCCAGCATGCCTTCCTGACTAAGCTTAATCATTCCTACCATTATATTTAAAGTGAGAGATGCATGACTCTTTCTTTCCCTTGTACTCTTAGATGCTATTGTAGGGCTATTAGTTGGCTCAATTTCAGTAATGTCTCAGGGAATAAGGAAGTCCCGGGAGAGGGAGAGAGACTGGAACAGCTGGTGGTTGTAACAGGCAGAACACACAACATTTATTGATTAAGTCCACGATCTCATATGGGTATGGTTGGTGATGCCTCAAAACAATTACAATAGTAACATCAGAGATCACTGATCACAGATCACTATAACAGATATCATAATAATGAAAAATTTCAGAATATTGTGAGAATTACCAACATGTGACACAGAGACACGAAGTGAGCACATGCTGGTGGAAAAATGGCACCAATAGACTTGTTTGACACAGGGTTGCCACAAACTTCAGTTTGTTAAAAAAAAAAAAAAAAAGCAATATCCGTGAAGCACAATAATGTGAAGTACAATAAAACAAGATATGTCTATGTAGCTTTCTAGGGGGAACCAAACAGCCTGAACTCAAAACAATGAGTCTGCCCTGGTTTCGATAGTCCAGGCAAGAACCGTAAGCTTATTACTTTAGAGTCACAGCAGAGCCTCCAGAGCTACAGGCTTGGTGCAGATAACACTGTGTGTTTTCCCCCTCCCCTTCTCCCTTTCCCAACCACAGTTCTTTCTCTAAATATTTATGCTGTTGATAAATGATTAAAATAAATATCAAGGACAGCCCTGGAAAGGAAAAGAAAGGATCAAAAGCCCTTATGTAACATGATAATGCGCTACAGGAGGAGGGAAGGGGTGGTTCCAGCCCTGCCTCTAATATGTGCAAGGCAAGAGTATGATGGAGACTCACACACTAAATGTCTAAATATTTGAAAGTTCTGGACCAAGGCAAGTTGGTTCTGACTTCCGACCTTAAGAAATACATGCTCATCACAATCTGTAGACCAGGTTTGAATTCAAAATTCTTGTACTCCTTGGAGTTCTGTGCTGGGAGCATGGGGAGAGCTGGCCCCTGGTCCACAGTCCATCCCCCTTTTCTTTCGAGTCCTGACTAATCCACTCTGCCAGCAGCCTTGTGTGCTGATGTGAACATGTGCAAGTTCCATCCATACTTTCTGCACCAGCCTGTACCTTTCAGGCAGCTCAGATCTGGGGAGGAGGTCCATGAAGATCTTACAAGGGTGAAATCGTTTGAGCAAGCAAGGTTAAGGTCCCAGGCACCCAGAAAGTGGTCAGGGTGAGGGGTGATGGTGGCAGAGGCTTTGAGTGGACTCCTTCCCCTGAGGTGTGGAGTGTGGTTGGAGATGGCCAGAAGAAGCCCACTTATCATAGGACAGAGAACCTTTTTGCTTGGGTCTAAGGATGGTACTTAGGCCATCTTAGACCACTGGTTTCCTTGGTGATAATGGGGGATTTTAGAGTTGATTTTAAGAAAATAAACCTAGACCCTTTTAAAGTCTGGGTTCCCCTAATGATGGTTTCCCTAAATACCAGTCTAATCACTAGTTATGGCAGTGGTAGGGGTTGGGGAAGGAAAGAGAGCAAAGCAGAGGCCAGGGAAGTTCCCCTGAGTCAGAAGAGACCAGAGATGGCTTAGGCAGTGGCAGATCAGCCTCTGCCAAGTACAGCTCTGGGATGTTCTCACTCCCATTCCCCTACCCCAAGTAAAAACATCCCTGTGTGGCCCCACATACCCCCAAACAGAAAACAAAACCATCCCCACCTAACTTGCCAAACTTACCCCATGTCCATACCAAGACTTTTGCATGAATAGTCATAGCAGCTTTATTTATAGTAGCCCCAAACTGGAAACAATCCAAACATACATCAACAGGTGGATGGATGAAATCATTGCGGCATTCCCTACAGTGGAGTACTGCTCTGTAATAAAAGGAATCAACTATTCATGCACACAACGTCATAAACAAATCTCAAAATAATAATGGTGAGCAAGAAAGCCAGACACAAAAAGAGTACATATTGTATGAATTCTATTTATATAACCTCTAGAAAAGGGAAACTAATAATAGAGACCAAAGGCAGATCAGTGGTTGGCTGGGGGTGGGGTGGGGGAGATGGGAACCCGTGGGAAGGAAGGATTACAAAGGGTCCTGAGGAAACTTTGAAGGGGTTATGGATATATCCATTTTCTTGATTGTGATGAGGTTCTAGATTGTACACATATTCAAAGTTTGTCAAATTGTACCCTTTAAATAAGTACAATTTAATGTATGTCAATTATACCTCAATAAAGCAGTTAAAAAAATAAAATAAATCATGTACTCCATATAACTTTTTCTTAGACTTGATCCCAGTCTTTTCTGCAGGAAAGCTTAAAGAGTTTTACAGTTGTCTGTGTCACACCTGGTCCCAGTTGTTTTTTTTAAATAAAATGTTCTGGATAGCTGTAACTGAGAAATTAGGATTTAAGGAATGGTTTTGATTGCTGAAGATTATATAGACATTTCTTTTTACTTTCTGATACATTAGAGTAGATAGAGGAAAATACCTGAAATCTTTCTATTGTGATCCAGCTGCCTTGATCTCTGATAATGACTGTACAGCCTTTATCTGGTGCCCTTGTGATTGTAAAAACCTTGACTTATTTGTACCCATATATCCAGTTTTTCAACTGTAGAGTCTTGTGACCATAAAAAACAGCCCGTAATGTTTATTAATGAAAGGTCCTCGGTCAGTCCAGAACTAACCCACCCCAAGTCCAAAGTTATCTTGATAACTGAGACTGGATCTAACCAAAATGAGCCCACCTGACATGTGCAGTAGCTTAGACGTTAACCTGCATGTCACCTAGACCTCAGTATAATACTAAAAATGACATCCATCATCATATTAAGGCTGCCATTTTCTTACATACATTCTGTGACTTAGCATGTAATCAATCTGCGTGTGCTCAATAATTAGATCACCTCTAATTACATCATCTGGGACCACTGTGCTCACTATCCTAAACCTGTCCATCTTTTAATACTATAAAACTATCAGAATTACTGCAGTTCAGGCAACAGATCTGGACCCCATAGGCCATCCAATCGCATATGTCCAAAAATAAACTTTCTTCCTTTGAAACTCCAATGTCTCAGGAATTGGTCATTTGGGAGCATCAGGCAAAAGAATCTACCACCTTTGTCTGGCAACATAGCTTGGACTGCAAATGATAGTAATTCTTTTTAACTTGGGTTGAAGGAGCTCCTTTAAGTGCTCTGGTCACCTCTAGATAACTTGGTCCTCCTGTAGCCCTCATTTCCTCCAGCAAATTCCTTGATAGAGCCCTGTCGGAGATAGAAGAGATTTGCACCTTCCCCAGAGGGGCATTTTCACTTCTTCATTCCTGTGGACACTGCGGGTGAAACTGTCTCTCCCCACAGTGCGTCCTGCCACCCCCATGGCTGGAAATGTGGTTTTTAATCTCTAACACTGAATAGTTCTCCCAGAGGTGAAAACACAGGCTGTGGGAAGACGGATGGCTAGGACAGCGGACTGCCTTGGCATCCTATTTCTAGGCATTTGCTATCATAAATCTCCTTGAGACTTTCTTCTGTAAGTGAGGTCCTGTCTCCTAGCAGGCGCCGTGAGAATTAACTAGGTAATGCTCGGAAATATCCCAGAGGATATAAAGGGCTGACTAGCACATGATTGCCAGTGAGAGAATATATACGGAAACAACAAAGACAGAAGACGGTATGATGGACTGTCCCTCTCTCTTAAGGTTTACTGTCATCCTATCTATAACCTACAATATGCCAGAGGGAGGGAAAGTAATTTTCCATGATAGCTGCACCTAAAAGTCCCATTTCCTCTTAATAGGAAAAAAATAAGATCATTATAGGGGACCTTTAGGTTTGGTTTCTTTTCCCTAATAGAATCCTGGTTTTCATTTACTCCCCCCATCCCAAGAAATTTTTAGGGAAAAGCTGGCAACCCCCTAGCCCCAAGGGTTGGTCTTGCCCGGCTTCCATCAAGTAACACGCCCTGGCTGCTACTCAGTGCAAGCATCCAGACAGTGTGGTGTGTAAACAAGACGCCTGGAACTGCTGCAGCCATTTGACCACATTAGGAAGTCAGCCTTAAGTCAGCTCACAAGACAAGGTGGAGAGATGAAAGAAACTGGTTCCATGGTGACGATCTTGAGCTTCTGGGCCCTTTAACCAATTCTGAAGCCTGCCCTCGTGCCACAATTTCATTTGTTGGCCAGTAAATCATCTTTAGTTTTTAGGCAGTTCAATTTCAGTTTTCTGTTTCTTGACCCTCAAATCATCTTACCTTAGTGTGATATATACAGTACTTTTAAATGTAGTTAAAAAAAAATAATAGAGAGAGAACACTATTCTCTCTCTCATCCATCTCTACCCACCCTCTCTGCCTTGCTGAGTTTTCTCTGTTGCAGCCACTTTGATCTGAGGAGGGGAATAAATTTGGTTCAATCAGCACATAGGAGTGTTTACTATTGTAAGGATTGAGGGATGTGCAGAGCCAAACAAGATCCTACTAAAAGGAGCTTAGGGGTTAGTAAAGTAGGTAATATTTATGCAGATGGCTAATGCAAGCTAGAATATAATAAATAAAGTAAGTATTATAAGAGAAGCACAAGGAGACTGCATGGAGCCATGAAGCAGTTCTAATCTAACGGTATAAAGAGAGCAGAACATTTGTTACCATTGGGGATAAGGTTTGAATTGAGTGAAAGCCAGTATGTGTTGAGTATCACTAATGCACTGGCACACATGTGTTAGAGATGCCGTTAAAGGAAATAATATGGTGGCTACCTCCACTCTAACCATTTCCACTATAACCTTCCCAACAGCTCCGATTTTTGTTTGAAGTTCTATGTGGTTTCAAGTCAACTAACTTTCTCCTAGTCCTGGAGGTAGAGCACTTGCCCTCAGCAAAGCTAATCAGCATAACCATAAAATCCATCCCCACCGTCAATCCCTAATGCACACAGTGATTGACTCAGGTATGGCCACAGGACCTTAATCTTCAAATGCCAACACAAAGGTGTTCTCTCTCCCTCTGAGTCGGGTGGGGTGCCACCGGGAGGCCTGGAACTGCTGCAGCTATGTTTGCTTCACTGAGGACAGAGAACCGAATATAAAACCAACAGAGGAGAGCAGGGGCAAGAAAAATGCAGAGAGAAAGCAGACCTCTAACTTTGTGAACCTCTGGATTAAACCATGCCTGAAAGTCAGGCAATTTCCCGACTCTTTAGTTACACGGATCAATACCTTCTTTTTTACTATTTAAGCCTATTTGAGTAGAATTGCCTGTTATTTGCATCTGAAATTATACTAATTAATGCAGAATGCAGGACCATACTCCCTTATGCAAAATTCTTGGGCCCAGATGTGTCTCTAAATTCGAGAATTTTTCAGATTTAAAAGGTAATTCAGTTGATACACTATTTGTTATGTAACATCCCAAGTGGGGTCCGAGGCAGAATATTATAATCCAACTCATTAATATTTGTGTGGTGTAATATATAAATATTCATACTTGGAGGATAAATGAAGATTTTAAATAGTATTACATCAGTTCAGGTCAGGTTTTGCCATCTAAGGAGTTTGCTCAAACTTTGGTGGAAAAGAAAACCCACTTCAGCTCTCAGAGCTTTTTGGATTCCAGAATTGCAGATAAGGGACTATAGACTGCTCTCCATTTCTTCCTGTCCTTAAATTCCTTCTCGTTCAGTGGCAAGACAATATTTTAATAATTAATGCACTCTAGATTAAGGTAATATGTAACCATGTGCTAAATTTTGTGGTGCAATCAGTCTGTTTCAAACACATCTAACACCCTTTGATGGATTTTTATTTAAAGAGCAAACAAACCAGCCAATGAATGTGTATTGAGCGTCTAATATCTTCATAGCACAGAGGTAGGGCCAGAAAAAACAAAAACAAAAAGATTAACCAGTTATTGTTCTCAACAGATACAAAGGGCTAGATAACAATTAGTTGGTCGAATACATAGTTAACCTTCAAATTTTAAGTTGTCCGCTCTTTCTGTGTTAGCATTTTCTTTAGAAAGAAAGTGGGAGTTGAGCAGAGGGAGAGAGATGGGGAACAAGTGAAGACAGGGAGAAAGGAGTTCTCAGGGTGTGTGGGACAGAAGGACCAGGCAGGTCACTGAGGGCTGAAAATCCCAGTTTAGAGAATTCAGTCCTGACATCACAGAGAAAGCAGAAGCATTTACTCAAAAGTTGCCTCCAATATTTTCAGAAGTGGAAAGTGGGTTAGGTGTGTCAATCGAGAGATAAACACAGCTGCAAGGCAATAAAGGAATTTATTTGGGGTCATAGAGTTGCAATTCAGGGAGCATAGATTCAGGAAGCAACTGAAATCATTTCCTACCTTGACATTTCCAGGCAAGGGTTTTTAAAGAAAAAGTTTACATAAGTTGCTTGTGGTTGGTGGATATTTGGGGTACTCCAATTGTCCTTCAGTTTAAATAGTTAACTGAGTTCTTAATCCTGTGGCTTGTTTATGGTATCTGGATGTGCTTAGGGTTTTCAGGAACATTGCTGCTTGAGGCTTTGCACATTGTGGGATGTAGGAGCTGGCTGAGACCTGCTTAAGAGTAACCTCCAGTATGACCTCCAAGTCCCTTAGAATCTCTTAATCTTAGAAACTCTATTTTGTTTTGTTTATTTTAACAGGTGTCAGGTGAACTTAGGCCCAGCTTTTGGCTCTGCCACTTGCGGGGTGACCTTGAGTAAGTCCATTTTCTCAATTTAAAATGATTTATCTCATGAGAATGTGGTGAAGAATCCAGATAATGAATATATACAAAGTTCCCAGTTTAGAAGCTGCCATGTAATTGATGCTAATGGGATGGAACTCTTGATTGCCATTTGCTGCTTTCATATGCAGGTCTGCATTCCCCCATGCCCTGCCAGCCTTTCCTCCCTTCCTTACTGAGCTGCCCTGCCCCTCCCTGACTGCAGAGTGGACTCAGCTGTGTACAGGCAGCTGCAGAAATTTACATATTAAAGGTGAAACAATCCTCTGCCATTTTATCAGTCCTAACATTTAATGGAATTGCACCACTTTTAGCAAGCATGAGAGTCCAGTTCTGCCAATTCTAAATATTTTCATCTTTGATCTGAGCTAGTGAACCCGATTCTGTTCTTTTTGGAGATTGCAGCTATCATCATCATCATCATCATCATCATCGTCATCATCATCATCATCATCATCACTCCTACTGTCATGTTGTGGTTCGGAAGCTCTAGGGATCACTGACAGGATAGGGACACAGCTCATAACTTACAGCCAGATACAGTCCCTGCTCAATCCTTATATGTAGAGTCCACTTCCTTCCTCTTGTCAAAATCATCCAAATGAACAGGTAGTCTGTTTGAGTAGAATTTATTGCTATTGGTATCTGAATCACAGATATTTCCACAAAGATCATTATCAGACTTTTTGGATGTGGACTTTTACAAATTGTCTGATGTCAGCCATAAAAAGGTGCCACTCAGATCTTCCAGGGCAGGGGTGGGACTCCATCCGCTCCACTCCTGTCCTGGACCTGAGGCCATGCTTCCCTAGGGCTGTTGCTGGTCAGCAGCAGAGCATGGGAGAGGTACTTAGGCAGGCCCAGTCCTGTGGGTTGGGGTCTCCTCTAATGGACCACTTTGGCATGGAGACTTCTCATCTGCCTGGCCGAACTTTTCTTAGAACAATGTTGATGTAAAGGACTCTTCCAACTCAAGCATCCTTCCCTCTCTCCTTCACAGGGTTCACCCCACCTTTACCTGCTCCCTCCCCTTTATCCTTCAGCATTTTCTCCAGTAAATTGCTGGCCATCTTGGCATCTGATTCTCAGAGGACCTGAATCAACACAGTCCTGAGCAACTCTTTGACTGTGTGGGCCATTGTGAAGGCAGTGGCAAGACCTGCATGGCTTCCAGGCCATTTCAGCCTTCCTCTTTACCCTCCAGACTGTTCTCAGACTTGGGCTGATGGACAAGGGTATCTTTTACCCACATAGGTTAGATAAAATTTTTCCCTCTTGGCAAAAGGTCCCACCTGGCATGTGTTTGCCTTTTTGACTGCTCCTGGCCGTTTTTGCTCCAAAACAAATACTGGTCCAGATCAAAGATTGACAGCATAAAGCTGCTACCACACAAATTGGAATCTCAGCCTCATTCATTGTTTTAATAGGAAAATGAATCTTCTGGTTCTGCAAATTACACCTGGACATGTAGAGATAACAGTGAATTATATGCTTTCAAAGAAGCAATCCTTTAAGGCAGACATGCGTGTTTCATGGTATTTAAGACACGATTTGAGTATCAAAGGAAGTGTATGTGTGGCACTTTACCCTAAATAATATGACTGACTCTTATTTATTATCCCTAAGATTCCAAAGAGAAGCAAAGAAATAATATGGGTCTCTGGCCAATTAGCTTCATCATATTTGTAAATAACTATGTCATAAACAAATTGCTAAGGGACTGGATTGGGGGTATCCAGATAGCCAGAAAGTTCCAATCAATTTCTAATGCACTTCCCTATATAGCATATCTCTGTAGACAAGATTCAAGGAACACCTCAAAGGGGCACCTATCTCCCTGAAACTAGCAAGCCCATCCCTCAGAATTGTCCTGCTTGTAGAATCCAGAAGTTTAAAGATGCAGAGAGGGATGTATATGAGCTGGAACTTCCTGCACATCTAACCTTCTTTATGGAGTCCTGGTCTGCGAGTCCCTCAGGACCTCCTGCCCTTAGAGATAAGGCAACCTCGGCTGGAAGCCTGGCTGAATTCATTTTTTCCAAAGACAATGGCAGATTTCAAGTCTTGCTTCCTTATGGCTCCCACCAACCTAGCTCCTGTGTCTTGGTGGCTATTTAGGGTCTCCGCTTGTCCCTGCGCATAACTCTCTACCCGTTCATGTGATCTTGGTTGCTATTTCCAATATATTGATGAGACTCTCTCAAAGCGTACTTGCTTGTTGAGTCCAGTGGTTCTCTCCCTCAATCCTTATTGTCCTCAATCTGACTGCAGTAGCATTTGACACAATTATCTACCTCTTGACTCTCCCTCTTCCCAAGGCTTCCATAGCCTTCCACTTCCCCAGTCTCTCCCCTTCCTCTCAGATGTCCTAGCTTCCTACCCTCCATATGCTTGATCCCCCGTGAGAGATTTTCATTCTTCTTCTCTCTCTAGCTGAACACATTCTTCTGGCTGCTTGCTGATTACTTGTAAATAATAATAATTATAATAGTTAATATTTACTCAACACTTATCGTGTGCCAGGCTCTGTGCTATGAGTGCTACATCATTTAACACTTACCTGTGAGATAGGTTCTGTGACTATCCCCATCTTAAGTTGAAAAAACTGAGGCACACAGAGATTGTTTTACTTGACATTTTCTTCCATGTTTCTCAAGAGCCTACAATATTATTTTACCTTGATGTCCTACCCTTACCCCTAATTTATCATGTCCAAACCCCACATAACCATTTCCTACTAAAATACATTATTTTCCCATCCCCATGCCTCCTTTTCTACCATGGTTTTGATCTGTTCTCCTACTTCTTTCCCAAATACCCTATTTATAATAGGACAAGTCCTATTTTTGTAATTCTCTAAGATAGGAACTTTAATTTTCCTCTTCTCCATCACCAAGTCCTATTATTTCTTTCTTCAACATGTGTTTCGGTTCGTATGTGGTTTGGGAGGGGAAAAAATGTTACTTTACAAGATTGACCATAGATTCCTTCCCAGAGAGGAAACAGTGTTGTTTTAGGAATTCCACGTTAAGGGTGTGTCTGGTTGGAAAACAAGGTCCTCTGGGAGGGGATGGGGACTGAAAGTCCTGAGAATTGGAACAGCACCAAGGAGGAAGGTTCTACCTGTACCCATTTCTATCTCTTCCTCTAGTTAAAAAATAAATTAATTTTTTTAAAAAAAGGATACCTGAATTTTAGCTGGGCACGTGAGACTTTTCAGAATAAAGATTGTGCAGCACACCTCTGCCTCCTTTGCAACTAGGTGTGGACCTTTCGCCCAACTCTGGTCAGTGGTGTGGAATGGAATCGGAAGTGGTTAGGGCAACGCTGGGAAATAACCTCCAAGGGAGGGCCGTATTCTTACCCCGCTCCCTTCCCAACGTCCTCCTGCACCTGGTGGAGACATGGGGCATGGAGAGCACACCAGGCCGAGCTTGAAGACTGAAGGAACCAGGGCCTTGACAACGTGGAGGGCACACCAGCCCTGGACTCAGATGGACTCATAACCTTGGCACTTTCATGTGAGAGAAAGAGAAACTTGTATTTTGACTCCAAGCTACTGTTATTTCAGGGCTTCTCGTATTGTGACAGATAAGTTGGAGCAGCTCTTCAAGAGCAAGCTGTGCTTAATTTGGGCTTTCTGCCAGGCTGGAGTGCAGTGTCACCCTTCCCTCACCCCTTGCCACCATCATGACCCTACAAACCTTAGTGAAGTCTCCAGCTGGCTACACACAATTTTCATATCAGTGGTTTGGAAGAAAAATCAAGGGAAGGGAATCATGTTCCTCATGAATGAGAGACAAGGTAACAGACCCAGAAGTGAGACAGAATGAGATCAAAAGTTCAAAGGAACAACGTGAGAAATGGCCATCTAAGCCTAAGCCCCTGAGGAATTAGAAATGTCAGCGAGGGCATAGGACTGATTGTAGGATGTTGGAAAGGTTGAACTTATGTTTTACTAAATCCCAAATATGATTCTATTGTGCATTTGCATTATACTTAGAGTTTTTTTTTTTCTTCCATTGCCTTGATTGTTGCATTCTTTTCTAATTGGTCTCCTGGCTTCTTCCTTAGTGCCAACCCACTAGCCAGAGTATCACTCAGAGTAGAAGACAAAGAAAGTCCTTACCATGGCCTGTAAGCCCTATACAATGTCTCTCCATTATACCCTGAACTTGAACTACTATTCTCCTCTTGCTCATCCCACTTTAGCCATTTCGGCCTCGTTGCTAATCTGCAAATATGCAGATTTAGCTTCTACCACAGGGTCTTTGCATTTGCTATTCTATCCGCCAGGGTTATTCTTTCTTCAGATCTTCACATGGCTCACCCTGTCAACTCCTTCAAATCTTTCTTCAAATGTGGTTTTCTCAGAACAACCTTTTCTAACCATCATATTTACATTTTGATACTTCTCATTCTTTTTAGCTAACCTTTTCTCCTTCCTGATTTATTCTTCCCCAGAGCCTTTATCTGGTTCTAAATACTACATAATTTACTTATTGTTTTATTTGTGGCATGCCTCTGATCACCAGAGCTCCATGAGCGCAATGAGCTTTGTCTGTAATTTCCTCTGCTATGTCCCCAGGCCTTAGCACAGAACATGGCACAGTGTAGGTGCTCACACTTAACTGCTGAATGCACTTTATTTACCTCCTCCCTCAAAACATGCCCTCCACCCTGAACACACCAGAATCCTCCATGCCTGTCCTCCCCATGGTCTCACTCCCACTCAGCCCTACCTAGCCTGTTCAGGTCTGCCCAGCTCTTTATCCAGCTGAAGTCCCCTTCACCTCCCTTTCCAATCATGCCAATGCACCAGGCACCGAGTCAGGTGCCTTCTCCTCCATGCAGCCTTTTCAGCCATTTCCTTTCATCCTGACTTCTCCCTTCTCTGGGCCCCTTTGCATTTGGAACTCTGAACAAATACAATGGCCCTAATTGACCCTGTCACTGGGGGAAGTGCAAGACAAGTTTGGAACTACTCGGGCAGGAATTATTTTTTCCCAAACTGTGTTCTCACAAGAATAGAGGGAGGAGGGGATGTGTACTGCAAGAAGCAGGGATGGAAGCCCCGTTGGATAAACCCAGAAGGACATTCTCAGCAACCCAAAGAATGAGAGTGTGAAGTTTGTGAAGTCCAGCCCCAGGGAACCAGGTGGTAGGTAGTCAGACCTGATGAAGAAGCTGCAGCTCACATGAAACTGAATTGACACATTGAGAAACCTCACGGGAAAAAGAGAAACAGTGCATCCTGGTGAGAGGTGGGGACACTCACAGTCTTGGCTTTCCAGGTCAAAGTCATGACCTGTCACCGATGAACGTGAAATCCCCAGGGTTTCTATATAATGTCCATGCTTGGTAATTGCACTATGGGCCACAGAATACCACTTGTGGATCAAAGTTATTTATATAACTACATATACTGGTGTGTGCAATAAATACCACCTTTGGAAGAACAGTACTTAGTTCACCTCCAAAATATTCTAAGGGCCACTCCATCCCATGGAAGACACGGACAGCAGCCCAGATGTTAGGCGCTGAGACTCTGGGCCACATGCCATACTGTTTAATTTTTCTCTCATTGTTTCATATCATTAGTCATTCCAGGAATGTTGATAATCCTGTGATGAGCCAGGACCATGTCATGTTATTCTTTTTTCTCTAAGATGCCTAGTTCTGAGGATATCGTAAGTTATACATACATTTTTTTTTGGATTAAAAAAATATTTATATTGAGAACATTTCACACACACACACAGTTCATACATGGTGTGGTAGTTAGATTCAGTTGTCAACTTGGCCAGGTGAAGATACCTAGTTCTGTTGCTGTGGACATGAGCTAGTGGTACGTGAACCTCATCTGTTGCTGATTACATCTGCAGTCGGCTAGGAGGCGTGCCTGCTGCAATGAATGATGCTTGATTTAATTGGCTCATGCTTAAATGACAGAGCTCAATTTGACACAGTCAAAGCAGCTCAGCTTACCTCATCTCAGCACTCATAGCTCAGCCCAGGCCTTTGGAGATGCAGAAAGAAAATGCTCCAGGGAAGGTTGTTGGAACCCACAGGTCTGGGGAGAAGGCCAGCAGAGATCACCCTGAGCCTTCCCACATAAGAAAAAACCTCAGATGAAAGTTAACTGCCTTTCCTCTGAAAAACTAATGAAATAGATCCCCTTTTATTAAAAGCCAATCCATCTCTGTTGTGTTGCATTCCGACAGCTAGCAAACTAGAACACACGGTATATAATCTTTGGCTTTCAAAGTCATCACATAGTTGTATATACATCACCATGACTATTTTTAGAATATCTACATCACTCCAAAAAAAGAAAAAGAAAAAAGAAAAAAACTTCTTTGTTTTTTCCAGTTGAGAGAGGAACCCTGACTGTGTTCACCATGTCTCTTTCCAGATGAGAGAGAAACTCTGACTGTGTTCACCATGTACCTTCTCACTTGAGAGAGAAACCCTGAACTTCATCAGCCTTCTTGAACCAAGGTATCTTTCCCTGGATGCCTTAGATTGGGAATTTCTATAGACTTGTTTTAATTGGGACATTTTCTCGGCCTTAGAACTGTAAACTAGCGACTTATTAAATTCCCCCTTTTAAAAACCTTTCCATTTCTGGTGTATTGCATTCCTGTAGCTAGCAAACTAGAACAACCAGGTTATACCCAAATAGCTCAGTATCTCATAATTTAGAAATAACGATTACAACTCCTGAATATATGTCACTACTATATGAGCTTGCAATCTAGGACCTTTTACAATAGGCCCCAACCTGATAACCCATGCTCTCGACTTCACTTCTCCAAGTTTGTGTATTATAATTAGTCCATATGAGTGAGGCATAAAAATATTTGTCTTTTTGTTTCTGCTGTTTCATTCAACATACAGTCCTTAAGTTTCATTCACCTAGTTGCATGCCTCACAACTTCATTCTTTCTTACAGCCACTCAGTAGTCTGTTATATCTATATACCACAGTTCCCCCTTCCTTCCCTCAGTCTTTTACCCTTAGGCTACCTCCATCCTTTGCAAATCATGAGCACTGCCACCATAAACAACAGTATGCAAATGTCCAGTTGCATCCCCTCACTCAGTTCCTCCAGGTATATACCTAGCAATAGGGTTGCAGGGTCATATGGCAACTACCACACTGCCCTCCAAGGGATTGCACCTCTCGGCTTTCCTACTGACAGTGAACAGGTACATCTCTTTCTCTACATTTTCTCTAGCACTTATTTCTCTCTGTTCATTTTTAGACAGTTTTATTCACACATCATACAATGGTTATTGATATTTTTTGATTACTCAATTAATAAATGAAAGGCAAATGTTTTCCTATTTGCATAAGAAGGATTAATAAGTACAGATCTAATGCCTGGATGTCTTCTGGGAATTCAGCATTGACATTATTTTATATATACTCTGTCCACACTTCAAGGGTACCCCATGGAAAATAAGAAAATAGCTTTTGAAAGGGATTATGGAACCTGGGAATTATTCCAAAAGAGAGTATTAATGAGCTCTGGGGCAGAGGTGAGGTGAAAGGCTTGGGCTGCTGAGCAAGCACACATAAAGTGTCAAGCTCAGGTCCATTGAGCTCACCATTGGGGTGAGCCAGGGGCAAGCTGTAGCTGGGTCATTTCCAGGATGGTCTGCCCCTATTCCCTACTCTCCAAGTGCAACAGTGTCCTTGACAGAGAAACCAACTCTACCTCTCTTCCAGGCATCTAGAATGCATTGTTTTCCTGAATCTCTCCCTCCCAGCAAAGGACTAGAGTGGAAGGAATCAGCCAGAGACTATCCATTGCACTTCCAGATGCCAGTTGCAGAGCTCTCTGCAAGGACCCCTTTGACCCATCAGCCCACCATCCAATAATGGAGTAATGTGAGGGCTCCAGTTCTTGGGGACACTGGAGGAGATGGAGGGAAACTAAAAATTCACTATAATCATCCCCCAGGCTGCTGAGAGCCAGCTCTGCTCCCAACCAAATCATGTCCATCCTAGAAGCTTGCATATAGCATTCCACTCCAGGGCAAAGCAAACATGTTGTATTAGTTGATTTCCAATATCCCTTCTGTCCCTAGGAAGCTACAATTCTAAATGCAGGGCTTAACTAGGAGATGATGTAAGCCCTTTTCTTCTTTTCCTCATTCTTCCTCCTGCCTGTATTCTCTATTTCATCTTATTCCTTATCTCCTTTGCCTTATGGGATGAAGAATTAAGAGAAACTCAAATCCATCATTTTTGCAGTTTGTTGGCAGATCAAATTAACCAGTTTTGCGGTTTGTTTGCTGTTCTTGGAAAAAGGTTTTTTGGGAGAGGGAGATAGAACTACAGCCTGGAAGAGAAGCAACAGTGTGATAAGATAAATACAGGTATAGATAAAGTTCTTTGGAAGCACAGTTTGGCAGAAAGTAGCCAACTGCTCAGGGAAGTGAGAAAAGACATTAACGTTAGGCTTTGAATTTGGAGTTGGGTCTTAGGTAAAGCTTGGGAATTGCCCAAGCCTTTACCTTTGCTGTTTAATCTATAAGGGATTCACTCCCTCAGCAATTCCTGTGGCTGATTTTTCTTATCTTTTAGCTCTCATTTCACTTACCTCTTCAGAGAGGCCTCTCCTATCTCCCCGCCCCAGTTACTTAGTTACTCTGTTTCATTGCCCTATTTATCTCTTCATATTAGTCGCCACAATTTGAAATCATCTTACTTGTTTCCTTGTAAGCTTTATGAGGACAGAGATCTCATCTATTTCATTTCTTGCTGTATCTGCATCGTCATGCCTGTCACATAGTAGGCACTTAAGAATTGTTTGTTGAAGGAAAGATTTGTGAGCTTTATAAAATGCAAAGTGCAATAAACATGCCAAAATTGGTATTCATGTGGCATTTCTCAATCTGGAAGGATTCCATGTAACGATGACAGTTAAGACCAAGGACATCCAAAATGCAGATCCTTTTCTTGCTAAAGGCAGTAACAATTTGACTTGGAGCATCCTTCAGAGAATGACTAATGCAGGCCTGAAGCCAAGCTGAGAAGTGGATGGACAAAGCTTCAATAGGATATATCTTCTTAAAGATGCTTTTGGTTGCAAGAAAGAGAAACCTCAACTCAGAAAGGATTGGACAATAAGGATAGTATTATCTCACATAAAAAGAAGTCTTGAGGTAGGGCTCTAGGGGTTGGTTAACTTTAGCTCAGCATGACATCAGACCCCAATTTCTTTCCATACTTCTGCTCTGCTTTCTTCAGCAGGTGAGCTTTACCCTTAGGTCAGCAGGTGAGCTTTACCCTTAGGTCAAACCTAGGTAGGTTTAGGTGTTGCATACAGATACATTCTTCTTGTGGAAGAAGAGAAATTTTCCTTCTTTATGTCTTTTTTGGTCAAGTGAAGGAAGTTTTCACAGACATCCCCTCTTACTCAAAGGTTTACCAGCATGTGTCCCTGGTCAGAATTGTACCCTTTGTTCATGGTTAAGCCAGAAACAAGAAAGAGGAATGGGACATGTCTGGTTCAGGCCAATTGCATCCTTGGAATTGGGAAGTGACCAGCCTTCCCCAAAACACATGGCAAGATCCACAAATAAAATTTATGATCTTAGGAAGAAGAGAATGCCTGCTGGGAAGGTACCCAATATACCTCAGGATGAAATTGAGGGTTTAGATCCATTTCACACATCCACCTGTCAGAATGGATCCTTCAAGGTGAGGCTGATGATGGTATACTATGGTAGACCCCAAACTTTTACTTCTTTCCTACTACTTACCTTAGCTTCCCTTGGGTCAATTTGGCCACAAATGGTTTAAGGAATTGATGCACACCCAGGAATTTGTCTCATCTTGGTAACTGCAAAGCAAGTGGCCATCTCCCATCCTTCATCCAGCCTGTCCAATAGAAGGTTTGTATTTACATGAGCCCAATTACAATTATTTTTCTGAAATTCATTCAGTTTTAGATTCAACAAACATTTATTGATCAGTGTTTCAGAAACCGGTATAAAAGAAATAAAAATAAATAAATAAAAATGAAAAAAAAAAAAAAAAAGAAAGAAAACAGATTGAGTGTATGTCTCCTTGGAATTTATTTTCTAATGTAGAAGGCAGTCATTAAACCTGTTCTTAAAAGTTTATTTCATATACTGATATGTGAGAAGAAGAAAATAAAGTAGAACAACAGGATAAAGAGAAATGGGTGTTCAGAGAAACCTCTCTGAATAGTCTAGAGATCTGGGCCATGTGAAGGAGGAAGCCACCTGAAAATCTAGTGGAAGAATATGACAGGTAAATGCTGACTCCCCAAGGCAGGAATGAAACTAAGGTGTTTAACTGCTATCAAGTTGGGCAGAAAGTTGGGCTGGCCTTGAAGGTCTTGCTGATAGAAAGTCATGAGGGAGTTTATGCAGGGAACAACATGACCTAATTTATGCCTTGGAAATATCATTCACACTTCCATGTGGAGAATGTCCTATGGGGAGGAAAAGTGGATGGCAAGAGTGGAGGTAGGGAGACCAGTTGGAAGATGGGTTTTGGCTATGAAGATGGTAAGAAATATTTGGATTCAAGGTCTACTAGTAGACTGGATGTGTGGAGGAGGGTGAAGCAAAGAGGCAAATCAAGATTGACTCCCAGATCTTTTTTGACACCAGCAATTGTTATGCCACTAATTGGGTGGGAAGGCAGCCGAGAATGAAGGAACCATTATGGCATGGAGGGGAAAATCAGGAATTCAGTTTTGGACTTACTAAGTCCTCTGTGGATTGAATTGCATACTCTAGTTTGGACATGTTCTTAATTTATATCTGCATTCTGGTGGGTGTGGACCCACTGTAAATAGGAGCTCATGAAGGTGTACTTCAGTGAAGGTGTGACCCACTGAATCAGGATAAACTGTAATCCAGATTAGTAGAGTTCTTTATAATCAAAATCAAATTCAGGAGGGTCCAAGATGCGGCTTCGTGAGGGGTGGAATTTAATTGATCTGTAAGAATTCGAGAGTTTTGCCACGCAAAGGAGGACTCCAAGAGACGTTCTCTCATGCAACACGCAAGGGGGTTATTTACCACACATGCGTGGGGCTCGCTGAACACGCAGGAACAGAGAGCCCTGAGCCTGGGTTTGGGGAAGCTTTTAAGGGGTAGGAGGAGGGGGGTGAGGGTCGAGCATGGGTCACAGGTGCTGCTTCATGCAAGAAGCAGATAACAAACATTTTGCAAGAAGCAGATAACAAACATTTTGCAAGAAGCAGATAACAAACATTTTTCGCGCATGAGTCATGGGAGCTGCTTCATGCAAGAAGCAGCTGTCTCGTTGTGCAAAACTCCCTTACTCAGATAAACTTCCTCCAGCAGTTACAGCCTTGCATAACCAAGGCAGCAGATAACCTTGCATAACCAAGGCAGCAGATAACTGCCCCTGGGAAGTTCCGGGTTGTTTTTCTTAGCCTGATGGGGCCCATAACTCTTTTCTTTACAATTCTTAACTCACACCAAATGCATAGCAGTGAATATAAAATGACACAAATGCTTTTGCTGGATATTTCTATCATTTAGAAGCTAAAATATATGTAAATAGCTAAATTAAGCAAGAAAAATTAGCTACTGTTAAGCTTTATAAAATCCTTCTTTACAGATCCTCCAGAGAAGCTAGTAAATGGCCAGGAACAGTACAGAAAAACTGCTGGGGCCACATCAGTGACCAGACACACAGTATGCACCAGTTTGGAGAAGCTGCAGCATACAACAGTCTGGAGAAGCTGGACCAGCTGCAAGCCCACCTAGAACCATGAGTCCCCCAAGTCACAGAGACTGGTGCCCCTCCTCCATAGGCTGCTTCCCAGAAGGGAAATGAAAGAGATTTTTACTAACCGCAAAGGGCTGAACTCAACCAAGCTCCAATTGTGGAATTAATTATCAAATTTTGACTACTAAAAATAGACCCCCCAGCTCAGCTGAGCCTTGAGTAAAAGCTAACGTTGCTGATTTTTGCCCAGCTCAGAAGGGGCATGGCTGATGGAAAAAGAAAAGAAAAGAAAACAGAGGGTTTTTTTGGACCAGACAGCACAAGATACTTGAAAGGGTCTGGGCCCTGAAGGAAATGAGGGGGCACATAGGACCTGGAGATACACAGAGAAATATACCAACTTAAGCTCTTGATTGGCATACCCAAGGAACCAGGGTCCCACTCTGAAAAGGATCTTTTCTTCTTTTCTTTTTTATAGCTGTGTTTCTATGGCTTGACTGCTGGTTGGATACAACTGCAAGGCTTTGCAGGTTCCAACGGCCCCAAGCAAGGGCAGAAGTAAGTTTGTCTGAGAGATAAAGAGGCTGGTCAGGTGAAAGGAAGTAATTCCATGGGGGTGGGGCCCAGCTCAGGTGGAATCCCTCCCTCAAGGAATTCAGACCCCAGGGACTGGAAAACTGAAGTGATTAAAGCCAGCCTACAACCTCTCCTCTGTCTCAACCACAGCCCCAGCAGGGAGAGTCTGCTGAAGTTAAAGGTACTACATCACTTTATGCTGGTGGGACCCACAGGAAGACAAGCACTATTCTGGGCAAGATAGGAAAAACACAGAATCTAGAGGCTTCATAGGAAAGTCTTTCAACCTGCTGGGCCTCACCCTCAGGGAAAACTTATACAGGTGACTCTTTCCTCCTGAGAGGAGGCCAGTCTGGTCTGGGAAAATCTGGCTGGGTTCTATAATACCTAAGTAGACCCTTGTAAGGGGAGGAAAAAGGCACCATACAGGCAGTGCAAGAAACAAGAAAACAAGAACTGAAAAATTCTGAGCTGTTAAACAAAACCTATTCTAGAGGGCTAGGATAAGATGAATTGAATGTCAAAGAACAGATAGACAATAAGGTCATCCAGCAAGAAAATCCTAGGTAAAAAAGTGAAAACAACCTTCAGAATAAACTAATTAAGGAAATAAAATATCTAGATGCCAGCAAAATATAACGAATCATATTAGGAAAGTTGAAGATATGACCCAGTCAATAGAACAAACTAACAATTCAAATGAGATACAGGAGTTGAAACAATTAATTCAGGATGTTCAAACAGGCATGGAAAACCTCATCAAAACTCAAATCAGTGAACAGAGGGAGGATATAAAGAAGGCAAGGGATGAACAAAAAGAAATCGAACATCTGAAAAAACAAATCACAGAACTTATGGGAATGAAAGGTACAATAGAAGAGATGATAAAAACAATGGAAACCTACAATGTTAGATTTCAATAAGCAGAAGATAGGATTAGTGAACTGGAGGACAGGACATCTGAAATCTGATAAGCAAAAGAAAATATAGGGAAAAGAATGGGAAAAAATGAGCAGGGACTCAGGGAATTGAATGACTACATCAAGTACATGAATATACACTTTGGGGATACCCCCAGAAGGAGAAGAGAAAGGAAAAGGAGGGGGAAGACTAATGGAGGAAATTATCACTGAAAATTTCCCAACTCTTATGAAAGACTTAAAATTACAGTCCCAAGAAGTGCCACATACCCCAAACAGAATAGATCCAAACAAACGTACTCCAAGACACTTACTAATCAGAAGTTGGATGTCAAAATGAGAGAATTTTGAAAGCAGCAAGAGAAAAGCAATCCATCACATACAAGGGAAGCCCAATAAGACTATGTGTAGATTTCTCAGCAGAAACCATGGAGGTGAGAAGACAGTGGGATGATATATTTAAGATACTAAAAGAGAAAAACTGCCAACAAAGAATTCTATATCCAGCAAAATTGTCCTTCAAAAATGTGGGGGAAATTAAAACATTTTCAGACAAAAATCACTGAAAGAATTTTTGACCAAGAGACCAGCTCTGCAAGAAATACTAAAGGGAACACTAGACACAAATAGGAAAAGACAAAGGAGAGAGAAGTGTGGAGAAAAGTGTCGAAATGAAGGCTATCAGTAAAGGTAAAAAGAAGAAAAGTTAGATATGACATATAAGATCCAAAAGGCAAAATGGTAGAAGAAAGTACTGCCCTTACAGTAATAGCACTAAATGTTAATGGATTAAACTCTCCAATCAAAAGACATAGACTGGCAGAATGGATTAAAAAAAACAGGACCCATCTATATGCTGTCTACAAGAGATGCATTTTACATGCAAGGATAAACATAGGTTGAAAGTGAAAGACTGGGAAAAAATAGTTCATGCAAACAATAATCAGAAAAGAGCAGGAGTAGCTATACTAATATCCAACCAATTAGACTTCAAATTTAAGACAGTTAAAAGAGACAAAGAAGGACACTATGTATTAATAAAAGGAACAATTGAACAAGAAGACATAACAATCATAAACGTTTATGCACCGGGCCAGAGTGCTCCAAAATACATGAAGCAAACACTGAAAAGAGAAATAAATACATCTGCCCTAATAGGTGAAGACTTCAATTCCCTGCTGTCATCAAGGAACAGGACATCTAGACCCAGGATCAATAAAGAAACAGAGAATTTGAATAATACAATAAATGAACTAGACTTAACAGACATTTATAGAACATTACACCCACAACAGCAGGATTCACCTTTTTCTCAAGTGCTCATGGATCATCCTCAAGGATAGACCATATGCTTGGTCACAAAGCAAGTCTCAATAAATTTAAAAAGATTGAAATCATACAAAACACTTTCTCAGATCATAAAAGAATGAAGTTGGAAATCAATATTAGGCAAAGGGCCAGAAAATTCACAAAATATATGGAGGCTCAACAACACACACTTAAACAATCAGTGGGTCAAGGAAGAAGTTACAAGAGAAGTCAGTAAATATCTCAAGACAAATGAAAATGAAAACACAACATATCAAAATTTATGGAATGCAGCAAAGGCAGTGCTAAGAGGGAAATTTATTGCCTTAAATGCCTATATAAACAAATAAGAAAGAGCAAAAATCGAGGAATTAACTGTTCACTTGAAAGAACTAGAGAGAGAACAGTAAACTAACCCCAAAGCAAGCAAAAGGAAAGAAATAACAAAATTAGAGCAGAAATAAATTAAATTGAGAACATGAAAACAACCAAGAAAATCAACAAAACCAGAAGTTGGTTCTATGAGAAAATCAATAAGATTGATGGACCCTTTGTGAGGTTAATGAAAAGGAGAAGAGAGAGGAATTAATTAAATAAAATCAGAAATGGAAGAGGAGACATAATCACCGACCCCAAAGAAATAAAAGGGGTATTGATAGGATACTATGAACAACTTTATGCTAATAAACTAGATAATGTAGATGAAATGGACAACTTCCTAGAAAGGCATGAACAACCAACATTGACTCGAGAAGAAATAGACGACCTCATCAAATTAATTACAAGTAAAGAAATTGAATTCATCATCAAGAAGCTCCCAAAAAGGAAAAGCTCAGGACCAGATGGCTTCACATGTGAATTCTACCAAATATTTAAGAAAAAATTAGTACCAATCCTGCTCAAATTCTTCAAACAAATTGAAGAGGAGGGAAGCTACTTAACACAGTCTATGAATTTGCCAAAGTCTACAAAAGCCAGACAAAGATACTACAAGAAAAGAAAAGAAAATTACAGACCAATCTGTCTAATAAATATAGATGCAAACAATCCTCAACAAAATTCTTGCAAATCGAATCCAGCAGCACAGGAAAAGAATTATACACCATGGACACATAAGATTCATTCCAGGTTTGCAAGGTTGTTTCAACATAAGAAAATCAATTAATGTAAAGCACCGTATCAACAAATCAAAGCAGAAATATCACATGATCCTCTCAATTGATGCAGAAAAGGCATTTGACAAAATTCAACATCCTTTCTTGTTGAAAACACTTCAAAATATAGGAATAAAAGGGATCTTCCTCAATATGATAAAGGAAATATATGAAAACCCACAGCTAACATCATCCTCAATGGGGGAAAATGGAAAACTTTCCCCCTAAGATCAGGAACAAGACAAGGATGTCCACTATCACCACTGTTATTCAACATTGTGCTGGAAGTTCTGGCTAGAGCAATTAGACAAGAAAAAGAAATACAAGGCATTAAAATTGGAAAGGAAGAAGTAAACTTTCACTGTTTGCTGATGATATGACACTATATGTTGAAAACCCCGAAAGCTCCATAGCAAAACTACTAGAGCCAATAAATGAGTACAGCAAAGTGGCAGGTTACAAGGTCAACACCCCAAAATCTGTAGTGTGTCTATACACTAGTAATGAGCAATCTGAGGGAGAAATCAAGAAAAAACTCCATTTCCAATTGCAACCAAAAGAACAAAATATTTAGGAATAAATTTAACTAAGGATATGAAAGACCTACACAAAGAAAACTACAAGAAATTGTTTAAAACACAGAAGACCTAAGTAAATGGAATGGCATACCGTGTTCATGGATTGGAAGACTAAATATAGTTAAGATGTCAATTCTACCTAAATTGATTAATAGATTCAATGCAATCTCAATTAAAATCCCCAAAACTTACTTTTCAGAAATGGAAACGCCAATAACCAAGTTTATCTGGAAGGGCAGGGCCCTGAATAGCTAAAAATATCCTGAGAAAGAAAAATGAAATTGAAGGTCTCACACTACCTGACTTTAAGGCATATTACAAAGCTATAGTGGTCAAACAGCATGGTGCTGGCATAAAGGTAGATATACTGACCAGTGGAATTGAATAGAGTATTCAGATATAGACCTTCTCATCTATGGACAATTGATCTATGATGAAGCAGTCAAGCCAACTCACCTGAGACAGAATAGTCTCTTCAATAAATGGTGCCTGAAGAACTGAATATCCATATGCAAAAGAATGAAAGAGAAGCCATATCTCACACCCTATACAAAAATTAACTCAAAATTGTCAAAGACCTAAACATTAGATATAAGACCATAAAACTTTTAGAAGAAAATGAAGGGAAATATCTTATAAAACTTATAATAGGAGGTGGTTTCCTAGATCTTACACCCGAAGCATGAGCACTGAAGAAAGAAATAGATAAATGGGAACTCCTTAAAATTAAACACCTTTGTGCATCAAAGAACTTTGTCAAGAAAGTAAAAAGACAGCCTACACAATGGGAGACAATATTTGGAAACGACATATCAGATAAGTGTCTTGTATCAAGAATATATAAAGAGATTGTTCAACTCAACAACAAAAAGACACACAACCCAATTATAAATGGGCAAAAGACATGGACAGACACTTCTTAGAAGAGGAAATACAAATAGCTAAAAAGCACATGAAAAGATGCTCAACTTCCCTGGCTATTAGGAAAATGCAAATCAAAACCACAGTGAGATATCACGTCACACCCACTGGAATGGCCAGTATCAATAAAACAGAAAATGACAAGTGCTGGAGAGGATGTACTTATCCACTATTGGTGGGAATGTCAAATGGTACAACTGCTGTGAAAGGCAGTTTGGTGGTTCCTTAGGAAGCTATGCATAGAATTGCCATACAATCCAGCAATACCTTTGCTAGGTATTTACTCGGAGGACATGAGGGCAAAGACACAAATGGACATTTGCACACTAATGTTTATAGCAGCATTATTTACAATTGCCGAGAGATGGAAACAGCCCAAATTTCCATCAACAGATGAGTGCCTAAACAAGCTGCGTTATATACATACAATGGACTATAATGCAGCTGTAAGACAGAATAAAGTCACGAAGCATGTAACAACATGTATGGACCTTGAGGACATTATGCTGAGTGAGATCAGCCAGTAAAAAAAGTATAAATATGTATGGTCTCACTGATATGAAATAACATTAATGAATGAACTTGGAGAATTTCAGTTAAGAACAGCGGCCATCAGGAGACAGTAGATTTTGGGTGATTGGCACTGAAGTGACACAGATTGTGCAACAGGACTGATTATAAAAATTTAGAAATGGTTAGCTCAATACTAACTGATTGTAGCACAATAATGTTAGTACACTGAATGCAGCTGAATGTGAGAATGATAGAGGGGGGAGGGCTGGGGGCACAAATGAAAGCAGAAGGAAAGATAGACAATCAAGACTGAGATGGTATAATCTAGGAATGCCTAGAGAGTACAAAGACAGTGACTAAGTGTACAAATTAAAAAATGTTTTTGCGTGAGGAAGAACAAAGGAATGTCAGTATTGCAGGGTGTTGAAAATAGATGGTAATTCATATTTTAAAACTTTAACTTCTGTGTGAGACTAAAGCAAAAAATGTTTATTTGGTATAAAACTTATATTTTGACTAGTGCATTTACTAATATAACTTATATGGACAGGTTACAAGTACACGGAAACTTGAATAGGGCATGAGATAATGTAGGTTTGTCCAGAGTGATGAACCGATAAATCCCAGAGTGATTTGAATGGTGAATAAAAAAGTATTTGCAAAGTCCCCTTGGGGGAACAGCGAGAAAGGGGGAAAATTCAACTTCCCCAAGTGGAGAATTCCTGATATTCTCACAAGCAGTGGGGACAACCAAATCAATAGGCTGAGCCCTCAATCTTGGGGTTTGTTCATGTGAAACATATACCCTGAACGGATAGAGTAAGCTTACTTAAAATTAGGCCTAAGAGGCATCCCCAGAGAACCTCTTTTGTTGCTCAAATGTGGCCTATCTCTCTCTCTCAGCCCACATGGCAAGCAAACTCACCACCCTCCCCCTCTTTTCGTGGGACATGACTCCTAGGCATGTAAACCTTCCTGGCAACGTGGGACAGAAATCCTAGAATGAGCTGGGACTCAGCATCAAGGGACTGAGAAAACCCTCTTGACTGAAAGGGGGAAGAGAGAAATGAGACAAAATAAAGTGTCAGTGGCTGAGAGATTTCAAATAGAGTCGAGAGGTTATGCTAATGTGTTTTATAGATATCCCCCTTTTAGTTTAATGTGTATCAGAGAGGCCAGAGGGAAGTGCCTGAAACTGTAGAGCTGTGTTCCAGTAGCCATGCTTCGTGAAGATAATTGTATAATGATATAGCTTTTGCAATGTGACTATGTGATTTTGAAAACCTTGTGTCTGATACTCTTTTTATCTATAATATTGACAGATGAATAAAAAATATGGACTAAAAATAAATTAATAGGGGGAACAAAGGTTAAAATATATTGAGTAGATGAAAATACTAGTGGTCAATGAGAGGGAAGAGTAACGGCTATGGTATATATGAGTTTTTTCTTTTTTCATTTTATTTCTTTTTCTGGAGTGATGCAAATGTTCTAAAAAATGATCATGGTGATGAATATACTACTATGTGATGATATTGTGAGCCATTGATTGTGCACCATGCATGGAATGCTTGTTTGTTGGGAATGTTCATGTTATTATGTTGTTTTGGTTTGATAATAAAAAAAATAAATCAAAAAAAAAGAAACAACAAAAAAAGTCAAATTCAGACATAGAGAGAAAAAGTCATGGAACGAAGCTAGAGGTCAATGAAACTTGGAGGAGAAAAAGAGAAGACATCACCATGTGCATTGCCATATGACAGAAAAACCAAGGACTGAGGACTGCAGGCAGCCAGCCCGAGAATGCCACAGTCTTTAGGGAGAAAGCATTGCCTTGCTGATTCCGCAGTTTTAGACTTCTACTAGAATCAAAACCATGAGCCAATAAATTCCTGCTTGTTCAAGCTAATGTATTACATTGAGTTTGTTTTAGCAGCTGGGAAACTAAAACATCATCCAAGCGAATTAGCCATGTAAGTGACAATGTAATTAGGTAATTGGGTGGAGTCTGGACCTCAGAGCTATAGATATGAATCAGCATCATCAATTTATAGATAGTATTTAAATCTTTGATTGGACGAGAACACCTAGGGGGCGACTGTGAAAAAAAAGAGAAGATAAAGAGTCCTAGATTTACCAGCTGTGTGATTTGAAAACATTATTTCACTTTCCTGAGCTTGCTTTTGAACCTGTCAGTAAAGTGAGTTTTCTAATATCAACCTTGCAAAATTGTTATACAAATTAAGTAATGTACATGAAAGTACCTTATACAAGCTTTGTTTGTGGTGGATTCTTTAAAAAAAAACAACATTGTTTTCTTAGCTCTGCATTTACGTCATCGCATTTTATTTAGTAACAAAGGTATTTATTTAAGCCATTAAATTTGGATCTAGGCAAAGTGAGTATCCAGTACTTGACACTCCTTTTTCTGATTGATCAACTTCCAAAAGTTTTCCTTGGGTAATTTTGTAAAATGTGCACTAAGGGGTGGATAAGGAAAGAGTTATATCATATTTATTTGCGAGAAGAGCCCCAGATTTCCCTAGTTAGGAGTGTGTGTGTGTGTGTATTAGGGGGGTGGGGAGGTATGGAAGAGGAAGGAGAGGAAGAAAAAAGTTATTTCAGGAGGATATAATGAAACCGAGGTGGAAAAGCTTAAGATTTAACACTTCAGTCCTTAGGAGAATAGGAGTACAGGACCAGATCTAGAGACGTCCGAATGTGGAGTTGGTTTCAGATTAAGATAGAAGTGATGAAGAGCTTGGTTTCGGCCCTGTTGAGTGTGAGGCATCCTTGGGGAGATATCAGGCAGATAGCTAAAAATAGGGATTATATGTTTCTCAAGAGACAGGTTGGACCAAGAGCTAGAGATTTGGGGACCATAGGTGGAGATGATGCTTGCAGTGTTGAGAAGGATGAGGTTATCAATGAAAAGTTTACAAAGAAAGATTTCTTGAAGACGGCTCTTAATTTGCTATTTAATATTTCCTACTGTAAATGTCTGGCTTCTCTGTTTGTAAGTATCTTACAAGCTCTTCCACTTTCTCAAAGGTGACTTTGGTAAATTGTTTTACCTATCTTAACTTTAGTTCCCTCAACTCTAAAATGGGATTTACAATACCTACTGTAGAGTTGTCGTGAGGACTGAGATAATCTATTAGAGTGATCAACATAGTATCTGTCACACAACAAGTACTCAATGAATATTGTTATGATATTATTAATTTGATCTCAAACCAAGAAGTGTTGTTGCTGAGTATATAAGCACTTTCTGCCACTCAGGGTGTTGCAACTGTGAGCAGGGTAGTGTTTGGTTGGCAGTTTTTGGATTAATCTGGGGATAAATGATCCTTCCCCATTTTCTATATGCCACTCCTAAAAAGGAAGAGATGCTAAAAAGATACTTGTTGCAGACTAGGCTGAAAATAATATGTCTTAGCTGCTGCAACTATGTTCTACTCTGGAGCCCCTCTCTAGCATAAACACCCATTTCTCTCTGCCTGGGACAGTGGGACTGTACCACATGGACATATGGGCATTGCCAAAGGGCTGATGTGTTCCTGCATAGGAGAAAGTAGATGCATCAGAGACCCATCCTTCCTGGAAACCAGTTTCAGGCAGCCCAGCACCCTATGATCTTCCTACCTCCCCTGCCCCTTTGCTGGGCTTTGAGATCATGCTTGCCCCCCTGGAGACACCCATGCTGAGCCTGGTCATTGGTGCTTTATCTTCACTAGTCTGTGCTCCCGGAGAAGGAAGGTGAGGAAAGCTTTAATTAGATCTCCCTTGAGTTTCCTGATGCCAGCAAGAATGCACTCAGGGTGCGTGATGTATCAGTAGCTTTGGGTTAGTTTTGAATTATTTTTAGAGGGATAAGACATCAACTATTGAAACCTGAGCCTCTGGCTCACCAGCCACAGAGGAATCCACAAGAATCCACAGGCATAAGCACTTAGTCCTTGGCACTAAAGGGAGAGAGGGGTCTTCCCTTGATCTCTGTGGGGAACTTGGGCAGGGATATGCAGGCCACATGTTCTTCTAGAAGTGCAATATGGAGGGACTCCAGACTCACAAGCCAGCTTCTACCCACCCCCACCCCCCAATGCCCTCCCCTCAATCTTTCCTGAGCTATTTTGATAACAGCCATGAAAAGGTTTAGAATTGGTTCAAATCCAAGTAGCAGTGATGATTCTCTGTCCCCAAAGGTCTGGGAAGCCAGTGATGGTCTTACATCAAGAAGACTATGCATGACCATTGCTTGAAAAATAACAACTATTTCTGCACCTGGACCTGGTTTGGAAGCATATAAATATGTCTTCAGACACCTCAAACATAGCTCCAATTTAACAAAATACATATTTCTAGTTTACAGAGAAGTTATGAGAATGGTGCAAAAAACTTCCATTTCTCTTTCACTCAGATTCCCCGGGTGTTAACATTTTATTACTTTTGTTTTATCCTTCTCTCTCGCCCTCACCATCTATATGGATATATAGTAGGGTTGATGCAATACTGTAACCTAATCTACAGACCTTATTCAGATATCAGCAATTTTCCCCATAATGTCCTTTATAGCAAAAGAAAACCCAGGACCATGCATTCAGTTGTCACATCTCTTTTGTCTCCTATAGTCTGGACCAGTTCTTGAGTCTCATATTTTGAATGATATTGACATTTTTTCCATATTATAGGCCAGTTATTTTACAGAATGTTCTTAATGTGGGTATATCTGGTGTTTCCTCCTGATTGAGTCCAGGTGACACACTCTGGGCAGGAACACCACAGAGGCGTCAGGGTGTTCACCATGCATTGTGTCAGGAGGCACATTCTATTGCTTTGTCTCATTATTAGCGTTGCCAACTTTGATCTTTTGGTTAAGTGGTACCTGCCAGGTTTCTGCAAAGTTAACATTTTTTCGCTTTTCTAAATTACTTTGCAATTGAATATATTTAGGGAAATACTTGGAGACTGTAAATATGCTCTTCTGAATTTCACCCACTAGTCTCAGCATCCATGGGTGATACTGGCCTGAATCTGTTATTATAATGATGATTGCCAAATGGTAGTTTTCTGAATCCATTATTCCTTATAAATGTATTTATAAGGACTTGACTTTCTACCCTAAGGAAGAGCTTTCTTGTCTATACACACATACATACATACACAGAATTTTAGACAAAATTATCAGCATTAAATTAGTTACGTGAATTTAAAAACAAGTATTCCTACAGTGGGTGTCCTACCTTGAGCCCTCACTAAGAGTAAACGCATCTGTCCAGCCAGTGGGCCTGCAGGAGGAGTCAGTTTGCATGCACTGAATTGTACTGGGGCTCTGTGTGTGACTGAGAGGAATTTGTGATGGGCTCTGGGGCCAGGGACTGAGGTGTAGAGGTAGCAGGCAAAGGCCAAAGAAACTTTTGCCTGAAACACTGCAAGTCTACGACTATAAGCAGCAGGCGTGTGTGCCCCTATGGCAATTTAAGATCACCGTGGAGGACAGGGATGTTCATTCTTCTTATTCTGGGCACACGGCACCCACTGGCCTAGAACCCCCAGACCTGTCAGTGTAGTGAAACAGAACACTGGAGTCTCACTCAGGCAGCACTAGCCACTCTCATGTGGGCTTTCAGGAAGTGGTTATGGACCAGAAGGACCAGGAGAGAGGCAGACAATGCCCACCTGTCATGGTGGGTGCACCTGACTAACCAGTTCATGAGCACAGGGGAGATTCCCCTGGGTATTTCCAGAGGGAACTTTGCAAGTGTCTAAGAGCTTATGCGGGTAGGTGGAGTCAAAGGCCAATAAAAATTGAGGTGCAGCTCCTCATGGCTGGGAAGGCCATGGGACACTAGAGTTCTAATCCACACTGCATGCTGGATGGAGAAACAGACCTTGATAAAGGGCACTAATCACAATAAGGTAGAGCCCAGTTTGATTTGGAGGATAATATCAGATTGGTGAGTTGCTCCATTTGCCAGCCTTCCATGCTTGTCAACATGATTTGACCATCTCCTGCCCATTCACTAGTGCTTTCTTGGGAGTTTGATTGGTAGAGTAACAATCCTCTTCCTCCTTCAGTATTTTGAATACTCCACAGGAACCAACTCTGAACTGGGCATTTGTATAGGGTTATGAGTAACTTAAAAAAATGTTTGCTTAAACGAAAATACCCAAGAAAGAAAGAAACAGAGGATATGTGTTGCACCAGAAGAGCAGTTTGAATCCACCAACTAACACCTCAGGAAGTATTCAATCCATCTTTCATTTAATTGAAGACCAGAACATTATTGTCTCTGGCATTTGAAGAAGATATCCTGACGAAAATGTACAATGGTGTTAATTTATTGTTGACTCAAAGATAGCCTGAGCTTTCCGAGTCGCACTTCACTTGTATTTGGGTATCACGTCAAATCAAACTTTGTGCACTTGATTTTAAGAATGAAGAAATACTATGTTAGGAAGATTTGATTTGAAATGCTGGTTGCATTTCTTGTTGTGTATTCTTTGGTAGTTTTCATTTGTAAGTTGCTGGTGATAAGTGCTTTTCTGCAATACGGCCCTTACATCAAGCCAAGATTTATAAAGCAAAATTGCCAAGCTCTCTCGAATGTTACTTCATAAGTAATTCTGTGGAAGCTTTGAGACAAGCCCTACTGTGGGGCTGGATGATGCCCCAGGGGTCTCAGATACCTGCCTGACCACCTGCAGGGTGCCTATGCTTGGTTTCCTCTTTACAGGGTATGGGAGGAAGCAGTTAGCTGGATTTGGTGCCCTTGAAAGCTCCGTGTGTTATGGCCTGGCCTCTGAGCCCTATCTGTGCAGAGGTCAGTCCCTCTGGATTGGGGTGTCATGTGGAGCTCATGGAGCAGCTGTTATATTGCTGACCTGGCTAGCAAAGACCTTCCCACAAAGCTGTTGCAATTCAATTTCGGTAAATATTTATTGGCAGTCAACATTAGAGCAGATGCTGTACAAAGAGAGTTCAGGAAACACAAACAATACCTGCCTTCAAAAGATAGATGACCTACTTGGGATTCAGCCACCACTTCTTAGCTAAAAGAGTAGAGAGTTAACAGGGCCCAAGCTGGAATTACCAGGTTTGTGTTTGGGCCCTGATTCTGTCACTTAGCCAAGTTGCTCAATCTCTCAGAGCCTCCTGGAGCCTCCGTGTCTTCATCATAAATAGAAAATGACAACCCTCACCACCTAAGTTACTTGAGTCGATTAATGGGAGATTGTACATAAAGTGCTCAGCCCCGTATCTGTTGCAAAATAAGACTGGGTGTTTTGATTTGCTAAAGTGGCTGGAATGCAATATGCGAGACATGGGTTGGCTTTTTCAAAAGGGACTTATTAGGTTACAGATGTACAGTTCTAGGACCATGAAAATGTCCAAATTAAGGTATTCAGACAAAAATACATTGACAAAAGGCCAATGGCATCTGGGGCTCCTTGCCACATGGGAAGGCGCATAGCAACATCTACTGATTCTTCTTTCCTGGGTTGTTTCAAAATGACTCTCTCAGCTCTTGTGGGTCCTTCTGGCTTCTCCTGGGGTATTCTCTTTCTTGGCCTTTCTGCTAAATTATCTTGGCTCTCTCCCAAATGTACTTCCCTTAAAGGATTCCAGCAAGCTAATTAAGACCCATCTACAGTGGGCAGGGACACATTTCCATGGAAACAACCTAATAAAAAGGTCCCACCCAACAATAGGTCTGCCCCCACAAGATTGGCTTCAAATAGCATGACTTTCTGGGGTTCATAAAGATTCAAACCAGCACACTCAGTTAGTGGTTACTGTTTCTCAGGGTTTGCTGTGCACCAGGCACTTTCATATACATGACCATCCAACTACCCTATGAGCGAGGTAATATTATGCCCCATTTACAGATGTGGCAACTCAAGGCCAGAGAGGTGAGGGGATTGCTGGTGGTCAGTGTCCAACAAGTGGTGGAGCTGCACTTGACTATGGGCCTACTGGTGCAAGGTTGGATGCTCTTCTCACCCTGTCACAATTGGCTCTTGTGGTATCATGATCATTGATTGAAAAGGAAAAGAAATATTCTGGCATCTTAGCAAACACACCACTAATAATAACGATCTCTTACCCTTGTATAATCCCTTTAACTTTTCAAAGTGCTTTCACATCTATTATCTTCGATCCAGTCTGCTCCAAAGATGATTCTTTTTTTGTTCAACCTGCAGAAATTACCTCTGCCAAGACTTTCTGTGTAAAAGCTCTTAATGTACTAATGTACAGCAGAATTGATAGTATCATCTTCAGACCAGGCAGGGGACAGGCCAGCCTTTCTTCTGGGCATGGGACATTGTTTCCAGTGTTTGATGTATCACCCTGACCCCACCCTACCCCACTTCAAGCTCCTTCCTGCTTTATTACATGAACTAGAGGGACATTTCATATTTCCCATGCTTCATTAAAATGAGCAAACACATCTTGAAATGAAGGATAAGTCACATTGGTAGCTACTTAGACCGGTAACTCGTTCTCGTGTCCTTTGGAGCTTGTGCTTGTGTGCATGTGTAGAAGCCAAGAGTTTAAAGCAAGACCTACAGAATTTGTTGCAAGCTGCTGGCCTCGGGATGGCAGCGGTAAACTGTGGCGATTGTTATGTAGAGCGGTCTGGGAGGAAGAGAATGTTTACCCCAAACACTTATGTTAAGTATGAAGAACACTGTGAGATAAGAATCTTGCTCCCTCAGGAAATGCCTGCATATCTATTGACATCCTGTGGTATATAACAAGGATCTGGTTGAGAATAAAGTTGTCTGAAGTCTGTCTGAAGTAAACTCAAGCTTCAGACCCCCTGAGCCCGGCTGTGTCTTTCTTTCTTTCTTCCTTTCTTTTTTTCTCATCATTCCTTAATATCCTTCGAGCTCTGTTTCTACAGAAAGCAACATGCATGTGTGTGTGTGTGTTTGCTTTTCCCAATTACACAGCCTAATCAATGAAGCTCAGTGAGCACCAAGTGATACAACTTTACGGAAGCAATTCTGGCCATTCATGTTGATGACCCCCTCCCAAAAGCCAAAATGCTGATCCCCTCTCCATCTCCTTCCATTTGGTTCAGGTGTCCTCCATTAACATAGGTTATACTTAATAGTCACATTATCTTGCCTGTCTTTGAATATACTTCCAACACTAGGTACAAATATTTATTCAAGAAACAGTTCACAAAAACAGCATTGTGTACAAACTGTACAATTCAAAATCTATTTTTGGAGCTGTATTAGTTAGGGTTCTCTAGAGAAACAGAATCAACAGGGAACACTTGCAAATATAAAATTTATGAAAGTGTCTCACGTGACCGTAGGAACGCAGAGTCCAAAATCCACAGGGCAGGCTGCGAAGCCGATGACTCTGATGGATGGCCTGGATGAACTCCACAGGAGAGGCTCACCAGCCAAAGCAGGAATGCAACCTGTCTCCTCTGAGTCCTCCTTAAAAGGCTTCCCATGATTACATTTAGCATCACTAATTGCAGAAGACACTCCCCTTTGGCTGATTACAAATGGAATCAGCTGTGGATGTAGCTGACGTGATCATGACCTAATCCTATGAAATGTCCTCATTGCAACAGACAGGCCAGCGCGTGCCCAATCAGATGAACAGGTACCACAACTTGGCCAAGTTGACACCTGTCCCTAACCATGACAGGAGCTTTTACAAAAGGCAGGAAAAATGGGGAAAATAAGAACAGGTGTTGCATTCTTTTTGTGATAAATGCCTGTGTACTGACAGGGTGGGGTGGGGTGGGGTGGGGGTGGGGTCTGCCTAACTAGTCCCTAATAAAGTGGTATGCAAAGCCCTTTCCAGCTACTCTCAGCTTCAAACCAAAATGCCCTTAAACTCCAATAGCTTTGACCATAAAGGTAGGAACAAAAGGTCTGTTTTGGATCTGAGATTTGTAGGAAGCATCTTTAAGATGGCAGCCTATTCAGCATCTCCCGAGGACTCAGCCCCTCCACTTGCTCAACTTGCCATTTGGCAGTTGGTGCCTGTGCCCTTGACAGGTGTGTCAATGGCCAAACCGAGGGGAACAGGTGGAGCAGACCCCATCTGGGGTGTTGAGGGCCCCTGTATCAGTCAGTCTCCAGAGAAACAGAACTAACAGGGTACATGTACATATGTACTTCTGGAAGCTGGAAATTTTGGTAAGAATGATGTTTTAAGTCTGAATTCTTTAAGTTGGAAACTTGGGAAGCAGTGGAGGATGTAGTCTTCAGGCAGATCTCCCTATTCATCCCAGAACCCTTAGCTCTTTGCATTTAAGGTCTCTAACTGATTGGATGAAGCCTACCCATTTATTTAATCTCAACTGATTGTAGTTGCTCATCCCATCTGCAAAATACCTTCACACCAACATCTAGGCCAGTGTTTGACCAAACAGCTGGATGCTGTAACCTAGCCAGTTTGACTCATGAAATTAGCCATCACAGTCCCCAAAGCAGATTTGGAGGAAATGTCTTGAAATCTAATGCCACCCACTGAGTTAAAGTCATCATTTCCTGTGTTTTATTCTCCTAGTAAGTAGGGTTATGAAGAACAGTAACCATGATGGCCACCTAGCTACCATTTCTCAGAACTTTATGAGCCAGATGTTTCCGATATATTACCTCTTTTACCATCAAGGTGAGTACCATTATCATGCCCTTTTCCAGTTGTGGAAACAGAGACTTACAGTGATTATGTCCCTTGTGGAAGGTCAGTCACCTGGTCTGTAGCAGAGCCACCGTTCAAACTAACTGATTGACTCCCCCCCTGCCCAACGCTTTACCTAATTACCGCACACTGCATCCCTGCCTTCCTTCCAGCCATTAGCCCATCACCCTGAGGGAAACCACTCTTTTGATTTTCATGGCACAGATTAGTTGCACATGTATTTGTAGTTTATATAAATGGAATCAGACAGTGTATGCCCTTTTGTGTCTGGCTCCTTTCCCCTGATCTTGAGTTTGTGAGATTCATGCGCTCACTGAATACGGTTGCACATGGCTCATGCTCGCTGTGGTATAGACTTCCATTGTGTGAGGATGCTGCAATTTATCTAACTATTCTACCATTGATGAACATCTGAATGGTTTCCGGTTCTTGGCTATTACAAAAGGTGCTATTATGAATATATAAACTTTTAAGGTTCTAAATAAAATACACGGATAATGATATCATCTGTGAATAATGAGAGTTTTGTTTTGTTTTACATTTTTAAATCTATACCTTTTATTTCTTGTCTTTTTTTTTTTCCTGATTTTAAAAACTTCACTGTTTAATTGTTAAAAATAATGTTTGCTGTAGATTTCTGGCAGACTCTTTTTATCAGATTAAGGCAATACCCTTCTATCTGAATGAAATTTTTAAGTCATAAAGAGGTATTCTGAATTTCATCAACTGTGTTTCCTCCATTTATTGAGATAACCATCTATTGTTCTCTTAATATGCTAAAATGGTGAATGATGATTATAGATTTTCTTAAGTAAAGCCTTGCATTCCTGGAATAAGCCCAGTTTAGTTTGATATATTATCTTTTTTCACAAAGTGCAGGATTTATTTTGCTAATATTTGTATAGAATTATTGCCTTTATATGCACGAATAAGGTTGTTTTTGTGTGTGATTTTACCTTTGTTGTATTTTCCCAGTTTTAGTATCAGGGTTGTAGTGGGCTCACAGAATAGTTGGAGTATTATTTTTCTCAGAGCTTGCATAAGATTAAAATGATATATCCCTTGAATGCTTATAGAATTTACCTGCAAAATCATCTGTGTCTGGTGTTTCTCTTTGTGGGAAAATTAAACAATTGATTTATTTGTTTTTATAGCTTTTGCACTTTTTATTTCTTTTTGAGCTGGTTATTTTTAAAGGAATGTGTTCAGTTCACCTAAGTTTATGCATCTTTATGCATTCTTTGGCATATAGGTTTTTACAGTACACTCATCTTTTTAAACTCAGCTGGACTCTCACTATATCCTCGCTTTATTTTTTTCTTTCTTAGAGAAATTGTGGCTTTACATAACAATCATGCACAAAATATAGGATTCCCATTTAACACCTATTATTAACCCCTTGAATTGGTGTGGAACATGCTACAATTAATAATAGCACATTTTTATAATTGTTCTATTAACTATAGGTCATGGTTTAACTTGGGGTTCACTGTGTAGTGTAGGCCCATGGGTTTAAAAATATGTATTCTATTACTGTAGAAATAATTTAATGTATTGCCTTTTAATCATATTCAGATATATATTTCTGTACATAAACATATAAATTTATTATTACTTTTTACGCATTTTCATTTTAACACCTGTAGAAGGAAGTGGAGTTACCTATCAACAATATAATAATACTGGCATTTGTAATGGGCCGAATGGTTACGTTTGCCACAGGTCTTTATTTTTTTATGCCACTTTGAACCATTGTCTAGTGTCCTTTCTTTTCAGTCTGGAGAACTCCCTTTAGTATTGCTTTTAGGTCAGATCTAGTGGTGATGAATTCCCTCAGCTTTTGATGCTCTGAGAATATCTTAATCTCTCCCTCATCTTTGAAAGAATGTTTCACAAGAAATACAATTCTTGGCTGGCAGTTTTTTTACTGTCAGCACTGTAAGTGTTTCAACCCATTGTCTTCTTACCCCCATCGTTTCTGATGAGAAATTGGCACTCGCCTAATTGGGAATACCTTATATGTAAAATGCTGCTTTTCTCTTGCAGTTTTCAGAATTCTCTCCTTGTCCTTTGCATTCAATAATGTGACCAGTATTTGATGGGGTATATTTTTCTTCATATTTACCCTGTTTGATGTTCTCTGGGTTCTTGGATGTGCAATTTCATGTCTTCTGCTAAGTTTGGGGAGTTTCTCAGTCATTATTTCTTTGAATATTCCTTCTGCCTCTTTCTCTCTTTCTTCTCCTTCTGGGATTCTCAAAATGCATTGTGTATTCATGACGTCCCCAAGGTGTCTTAGACTCTTTCCACTTCTAATAATTGCTTTTACTTTCTGCTCCTCAGCCTGACTCATTTCAAGTGTCTTGTCTTTGAGTTCATTGATTCTTTCTTCTGCCAGCTCCAATCTACTCTTGAAATTCTCCTGTATATTTTTCATTTCAGTTTTTTTTTTTTTTTTTTTTTGTCCTCAACTCCAGTAGTTCTATTTGGTTCCTTTTTAAATTTCCTACCTCTTTTCTAAGGTTGTCATATTGCTCATTCATTGTTTGAGCCTGATAACCTAAGTTCTTTCTCTGCATTTTCTTTCATCTCCTCAACTGTTTTTAAGATCATTTTTTTAAAGCTTTGTTTGGTATGTGCACATTTTTGTCTTCTTCACTGGTGTTTTCTGGATTTTTATTCTCTTCCTTTGGATAGGCCATCATTTCCTGTTTCTTTGTCTTATAATTTTTTGTTGCACACAGTACATTTAATATTTAAAAATGTTAACTCTGGGCTTTATTCCCTGAGATAACTATTTCTTGATTTTGTAACCAGCTGGTAATAAGACAGAGATTTTCTTGAGATTCAGCACTCCTATAAAAAATGTCTGCCTAATATGCATGCACTGTGCAGGATTTTTTCCATATTTCTGGGCCTCTGTTTTGTCCTGGGCTTTTGCTTGCTATTTGTTTTGGAGTTCCCCTATTTATAGGAGTCTGATGGTCCCCTCTGTTCCTAGCAGATCAGCCTTCCTCTCCTGTGTGTTTGAGGCTGACAGCCTTTGTCCCAGACTGTCGGACTCTATAGTTTCTTATACTCCTTTAATTTTCTGAAGCTGCCTTTGCCTGGAAGTCAAATTCTGGGAGGAGGGGAATGCCAGAGAAGACTTGCCCAAGTCAGTCTTTTCCTGCCAAAACAGGGCCATGGGTCCATGAAGGGGACACAAAGTGCCCTTGGGAGGGACTCGAGAAGTTTTCTTTACCAACTTTCCTAAGTTGGATGCTTAATTCATTAATTTTAAGCCATTGTTCTCTTATATTAATTAACATTTGTGTCTCTATCTGTCTCTCATATCTTTTTCACTGTATGCTATAAAACTTGGTTTATGGTATTTTCATATTGTCCAATTTTAAATATATTTAAGTGTCTGTTATGATTTTTTGAATCCACAAAATATTTTAAAGTGAGATTTTAAAATCCAAACATATGTATTTGACTTCTAACTTAATTGCACTGTGGCTGGGAAACTTTGCCCACATGACACTGAATATTTGAAAATTTTGACACTTATATTATGGCCTATTCCACGGTCAGTTCTTGTAAATATTTCACTGTTATATGGAATCTCTATATGTCCAGTAAACCAAATCTGCTAATTGCATTTCCATATTTTTACTATTTTTTTGGTCCTATCAATCAATAAAAGAGGTATCTTAAACATCTTCCACTCTGAGGATGGGTTTGTTATTTTCTCTATGTGTTCTATCAATTTTGCTTTACATATATACAAGACTTTTTAGAATTATTTTTATCTTTTAGGTGAATCAAACATTTTATCATTATGTAGTGATACTCATTATCTATAATAGTGCTTTTCTGTATGAATAGTGCTTTTCTGTATTAAATTCTGTTTTCTAATGGCAAGATCTTTCTTTAATATTTGCTTCATAGATCTTTTAGTTCCAACATTAACCTGTCATTATGCTTAAATGTGTCCCTCATGTACAGCACAGAGCTAAATTTTTCGAAGAAACTACATGACTATCTTGATCCATTATGTAATGTTTAGTCCTTTTCCCACTCAAGTGATAACTGATATATTTGAATTTATTTCACTACGTTACTTTTTGCTTTTTACTTATCCCATTTTTCCTATGCTTATTTTCCTCTTCTGAACTAATAAAAATGTGTTTCTATTTGCTTCCTTATTCCATCTACTGGTTTGCAATTCATGTTGTACTCTGTTTTTAGTCATTTATGGTTGCCTTTGAAATTCACCATGCAAACTTAATAGCTCTACGATTAGTATCTTCACTCTTTTCACAAATAACACCACCATACCTCTTCCAGTTTTCATACTGTTATCCTTCAGTATCATAAATTTGATTTAGAATTATTTATATAACTTTTCATATAATACTTACCTACTAGTTTTGCATCTCACACCTTTCCTCCTTCTTCCTTGAGAACATGTTTTAAAAGTTCCTGTGGCTTGAGTCTTTTCGTAGTAAACTCTGTTTATTTGAGTGTATTTTTAGTTCTCTCATGATTGGAGATATTTTTGCTGGTGCACAATTCTAGGATGACTGTAATTTTCTCTGGGGACTTAGAAGGTATTATTACACTATCTGTTAGCTTTGGTTTGTGCTGTTGAGAAAATTTTTGTCAGTCTGACTGTTGTTCCTTTGTAGATGGTGCATTTTCTTTTCTAATGCTTTTAAGATCATCTGTTTGATTTTGGTAGCCCTTTTGGTTCCAATTGAAATACCCTTATCTTGTTTGGTAACTGTCATAATTTCTATATCATTGCAGTCATATCATTCATCAGTTCTAGAAACTTATCTTTAAATTCATCCTCTCCTCTATTTCTCTTTTCTTTCATACTGAACTCTGATTTGATATTGGAACATCTCACTCTAGCTTCTATAACTTCTCTTTTGCATTTTTCTTCTTGTTTCCTGTGCTGTGTTCTGGGCAATTTCTACAGATCTATCTTCAAGTGCACTAATTCTCTTTTCAGTTGTGTTCAATATGCTATTTACCCCACTCTGAGTTTTCTCTTTTTATACAAAACTTTTTTTTCACTTCTAAAAGTGCTATTTCTCTTTTCAAATCTACCTACTCATATCTGTTGTTCTCTTTTGCTTGGCTCATTTTTGCAATTCAATTTTTTTCTTTAAATATTTGATATATGGTTATTTTTACTATGATTATTATAGTGTTTCAAGTGCATGAGGGTATAATCTATTTTATTTCTGCTGATTATGACTCACTATGATTTGTTTCCTTGCATGATGGTCTTTGTGAGCTCATATTTGGTTGATATTAATCTGTGAAAAACCTGAGAACTTAAATTGAGGGTATTTGCCTCTGGAACGGATTTGTGTTTGCTTTTGCCAGAAGCCAGGGACACCATTGGCTTGGACCAATGTCATCATCCTCTTCCACAGGCCTTGGAGTCTCAAAGTCAGCTTCTCCCTCTTGCCATATTGTTGTTTAGAATTGTCCTTAGAGCAGCTCTGTCTTTATGTATAGTAACTGCACAGGACTCTGACTCTGTGTGTGTGTGTGTGTGTGTGTGTGTGTGTGTGTGTGTGTATGTGTGTGTGTTTGGTGTCCCAGTGGAGGCTGTCCTTACTTCCATAGACCCCAAAATGCAAAGAACCTGTATTTTATTAAGGAGATAGATTTTGAAACTTGAGGGTCCTCAAAATGAAGTCTGGGCCTATTTTTGCATTAATGAAATTGGGAGAGGGTATAAGAAGCCCGAGAAACATGGAAGCCTTTAATTTCCATTAAAACAACCCTATATAAGTACTAATTATTGTACTTTCCTAAATTCATCTTGTAATTGTTCTCTGGCTATTTCATGTATATGAAGCTTGTCTGCCCTGTGAGTTCCATGAGCTACTCCAGTATCCATTTTTTTATTTGGCAACCTAAGGAAACTTTTACCCGTTCTACTCTTCCTGGTAACAGTATCCAAAAGCCCCACCTACAGGCTGGACCAAGAACAATGCTATGTATATGCTATAATGCTACAATGAGCATAAGGGATGGGCTTGGACCCAAGTTGGACCAATCCAAGTCTTTTCTTGGAATTTTCCATATTGGAGGCAAAGAGATCTGTCTTCTTTTTGATTGCAAATAGGAATCACATAAATCTGAGGCTTTTGGTGACCATTTTCCATGTTACACAGAGAAAGCCAATATGTGGCCTTAGTTAACACATAGGCTTATTTCTGAGCTGAACATAAAATACACATTTCTGAAATGATTATAAGCTACAGAAGGACCCCCTCACAGTGCCATGACTGGACCCTAAAATTCTACCCCTTTGCTATCGTTGAGGCAGTGAACATGGCATGGCCTTTAGCAATTATTGCCATCCACCCAATACAAGTGACAGTTAGACCAATGGAGAAAATACCATTCAGAACCTTTTGGAGAGGTCCTCCTCCCCACCCCCTTTTTTTTTAGAATTTGATCATCTCTGCTTAACCTCAAAAATATCAACTTGTGAGTAAATCTGACCCCCAGTTCACGTTAGTTAGAACATCTGCAACATCAAAATGAAACAATAATTCCTTTGGAAGTGGAAAAAAATTAATTAGAAACAGAAATTTTAGGGATTCAAGTGTTATTAAAAAGGGAGTTGGAAAAGAGTAGAACTTTGTGATTTTTGAAAAGAGCAAAATCAATTGGCAAATGTTTGATGTCTCAAAAAATGATTTTTAAAAGCCTATTATTGAGAGTGTTCTAATTATACAAGATACACAAAAAAGAGAATACAGCTCCAGATCATTTCACTGACTGTGATGCTAATTTTAAGAATCAACTTGGTTAGTTTATGGTGTCCAATTATTTCATCAAATGCTGGCTTCATTGTTACTGTGGCGGTGTTTTGTCGATATAATTAGCATCTACAATCAGTTGGCTTCAAGTAAAGGAGATTATCCTGAAAGCCATGTAGATGGGTTTCAACTAATCAGTTGGGATCTTAAGAGCAAGAAATTAGGGTTTCAAGAATAAGAATGAATTCTGTCTCGAGATCACACTCTTCAATCCTCCCTGGCCTCCAGACTTGGTCTACAGACCTTTGACATTACTCTTCCAGGAATTTCTAGCCTCTGGCCTGCCATATAGAATTCAGACTTGTCAACCTCCATAATTGTGGAAGCCGATTCCTTATAATAAATATCTTAATATATGAGATTATGGTAGATCAAATTATGTATCTTCTCAAAAGACATGTTCTTAATCTACACTCCCGTGGGTGTGAATTTATTTATAAATAGATCCTTTTGAAGATATTATTAGTAAAGTTGTGGCCAACTGAGTCAGGATGGGTAATCCATGTTACCTATAAAGAAACTGGAAGCCAGAAGTCAGCGGAAGCTCCAGGGAAGAGCCAGAAGCTGGAAGTCAGCAGAAACTGCAAGAACAGACATAAGGAGGGACAGGTGGTAATGTGACAGGAGGCAGAGATGTAAGCCAAGGAACTCTAAGGTTTGCTGCCAGCTCGCAAAGCACTACAGACTTCAGGGAGAAGGCATGGCGTTGACAACACCTTGATGCTGGACTTCCAGCTCCCAAAACTATGAGACAATACATGCTTCATGTTTAAACCAGCCCATTGTGTGGTATCTGTTATGAGTCTGCCAAACTAAAATAGAGATTATAATCTCTTTACAGACACACACATACGTCCCTTTGGTTCTGCTTCTCTGGAGTGACATCACAGAAAGGATTAATGCCTGAGAATATTCAACTGAGTCAGCATTTTCCTGCTTCATTGCAGGATTGTTACAGGATCAGGATGGAATGAAAATGTTAATAAAGGCTGGTTCATTATGGAATTAATTCAATTACAGAATCAGTGGAGAAACACTTAAATCCTCTAGAGTCAAAGGCAACTTCTTTAAAACTCTTGAGCTCTATCAATTTACATGTAACTAAGCTCATTGTCAGTTTTTGAAGTTCTACCATAAAAGACATGTACATTTTAATATTTGACAAGTCTGGTAACTTTGCTATTCATTCCTCCATTCTCTAAGAATCCTTGCATATTCTTAGTTTATATGCAAATAAAGAAAATATTGCAAAATAAAGGCTAACATGAAGTTCTTATCCTTTACATGCTTTCATCCATTTACTCCTCATGACTGTATGAAGTATATACTTATTTCCTTTGTTTAATAAGGAAAGCAATTCAAGGATGGGTTAAGAAACTTGCTGAAGATCACTCACTAGTTAAGTGATGGATCTTGGATTTAAACATGGGCAGCTGGCTCCAGGGTCTGTGTTCTAACCACTGGGCCCCACTTCTTCTTCATCACCAAAAGGCCGCATGATACATGGAAATGGCATGGACTAGGGAGTCAGAGACATCTCGGTTCAATTCAAACTCTACCAAAACATCAGCACTACCACAGCAGCACCGGGAGTAAATAGTGGGGAAAGGGACAAGAGTTAAGGGGAGGTTTAGATTTCCTGGTTGGTGAGGGTGTGTTTATTGGTTATCTTTCTCTTGGGAACAATGAAATTACCTAAAATTGAGAGTGTTGATGGACTGTGGACTTTGGGCATTGTACATGATGCCTGATGAATGCAGGGACTGAAGGGATGCACTGACAGAGAAGTAAATTGGTGAACAATGGTGTATACTTATAATCACATATTGTGCAGCTCCAAAAAAGAACAAAGTCATGACGCATACAACATTGTGAATGAACCTGTGGGACATTTGGTGAGGCAAAGTAAGCCAGTAATGAAAGAACAATTATTGTGTGGTCTCTTTTAGAAAATGCTTATAAGAAAACAGGGGCCTAGATTATAAGCTCTTATAGCAGACACATTTAGTCCAGAGTGGTAATTATTATTTCTGGATTTTGAGAGGCTGTTTCATATATGTAACTAAACTCATTGTCAGTTTGTAGAGATAAGAACGAAGCCGATCAAGGGGGTTTAAGGTAATTCAGAACACATTGGTAAGGAAGACATTGTCTACATTTCATAACCGCACCTAATCTTTGAGGCCATAGAAAGATTTTTTTTGTCTGGAACCTAAATTTTCTGTAGCACATAATCTAACTCAACCTGTTTGTATAGCTCATTTAAACAATCGAAATACAGGTTTCCCAAAATAAGAATGAGGGCCTTTAACCCTGTATAGCTAAATGTAATACCTGGACACATCTTAGAATATATTAAAGCAGATCATCAAAAAGTATTGGCAAAATCCCTTGAGGGATGGGAGAAAAAATATGGAACTATTAAACTTTACCACCGGGAAAACCCCTGATACTGTGTCAGACATTAGGGACACCAAATCTATAGGCCAAACCCCTGAACTTGAGGCTTGTTCTTGTAAAGTTTGTATATGTAGCAGAGAAGCTTAGCCTACCTATTGGTATGCCTAAGAGTTACTTCCAGAGGACCTCTTTTGTTGCTCAGATGTGGCCCCACTATCTCTAATCCCAACTCTGTAAGTGAAATCATTGCCCTCTTCATTACTTGGGACATGACATCCAGGAGTAAAAGTTTATCTGGTGGCATGGGAGATGACTCCCAGGGATGAGTCCAGCCCTGCCACCATGGGATTTACAATTCCATCCTGACCAAAAGGGGGAAAAGAAGTATAACTAATAAAGTATCAGTGGCTGAGGAAGTTTAAATAGAGTAGAGAGGCTACTTTTGAGGTCACTGTTATGCAGTCTTCAGATAGACATTGCTACTTATCATAACAAACCCCAACCCAAACCATTCCAGCCAATCCTAAAGAACACTTAGGGCACTATATAAGATTCTACAACATTTCTATCACTAGGGTAACTTTCCAGAAACCTATAACCTCCAGATGGGTACCTGGACCAGTTAAGTCATGAAACCTAGAGATCCCAGCGTCTCCAGAATATCAGCTAGTTCCATCTCCCTACCCCATATTGTTTTGACAGCCCATTTCAACCTGAAAATATTAGAATGGCCATAGGCCAAATACCCCTAAAGAGTGGTATAGAAAGTTCAAAGGTGATGATGGTGTTAAACAGAGAAGGTAGGGCTTAAGAAACGAGTATGATTGCTGAGTCATTATATTGCTATTTCTTTTAGTCTCCAGTATCTTAGAGCAGCTAGAAGTGAAAACCTAAAATTGTGGAATTGTAACCCATACCAAACTCTAAAATCTGTTCTACAACTAATTGTTGTAGTGTGCTTTGAAATGTATTGCTTTTTTGTATATGTTATTTTTCAAAAAAAAAAAAAAGTCAATTGTGACGATAAAAAACATATTTATTCCTTCTAGCTTCCAATGTTCTGGAGAAGCTAGAAGGAAAAATATGAAAGGATGGTATGGTAGCCCAGGACAAACTCTGTCCTGTAACTGCTAGTTGAAGAGTGCTTTGAAAACTACTGATATTTTCTTTCTTTGCTTTGTGTATATGTTATATTACACAATTTTTAAGAAGTTAAAAAAACAAAGAAAGAAACACACACACGCAAATATTCAAGCTCTACCACTTAACTAGTAGCATCTCAGAAATCTTGCCCAACGTCCCCAAGCCTGGGTTCCCCATTTGTGAAATGCAGTTGTACTTGTACAATAGAGAATATAGAAGAGCCTACCATGGGACAAGTCCCTGGAGCAAGGTAGGAATTTGGTAAGGTCTGGCCATGAAAAAACAGAATGTTTGATCCCGTAGCTTTGATCTGATGAATATTTAAATACAAATGTTTAAATCATTAATGACTTTTCATTGAGAAAGTGTTTTCCAACACAAACTCTTCTAAGCTGGTTCAATTCCATATCAAGTTTCTATAAAGCACAGTCACTGTTTCCAAACTTTTCTGCTTCTATCTAAATTTATTAAAAAAATTTGCATTTGGATCAATTGCATTTAGTTAACAGTAGTTTGCGCAACATCAAATTTGACCAATTATAGCGTCTGCCATGTGAACCTTCCTTTGTGGCAATTTGTTAGGGGTTGAATTGCAACCCCCCAAAAGATATGTTGAAGTCCTAACTCCTGGTACCTCAGAATGTGACTTCATTTGGAAATAGGATAATTTCAGATGGAATTAGTTAAGTAAAAGTGAGGTCCTATTGGAGTAGAGTAGGCCTTTAATCCAATGTGACTGTGTCCTTATAAGGAGGAGGAAGAAACAGACATGCACAGGAGAGAAGTCAGGTAAAGACAGAGGCAGCCACAAGCCACAGAATGCCAAGGATTGCTGGCATATACCAGGAGCTAGAAGAGGCAAGGAAAGATTCTCCCCTACAGGTTTCAGATGGAGCATGGCCCTGCTGCCATGACTGCAGACTTCTAGCCTCCAGAACCATGAGATAAGAAATTTCTGTTGCTTAAAACCATTGGCTTGCAGAACTTTGATACAGCAGCGCTAGGAAACTAAGACAAAATTGTTTCTAGAAAGTTCAGTTTTCCCAGATCATATTCTACAGATCTCAATGTTGTAAGGAAAATTTGGTTCCATCACTCAATTTCAGTCACTAACAAATGTCACTATTTGATGATTTAGCATTTTTGAGTTTACTTTGTGTTAATAAATTTCTAACACTTCTTCTAGGTCAGTTTTTGAGGCTTTCATTGTTGCCCTCCCCCCAAAAAAGTTATTTTTTTCAGCCAGTCTTTTTTCTAACAATATATAGGGTACAGTTTTCGTGATGCCAACTTTATTTTGTATTTGTGTTTAAATTTTATTTTGAGATAATTGTAGGCCCACCTGCAGCTGTAACAAATAATTAAGAGAGCTCCTGTGAGCCCTTCACTCAATTTCCCCTACTGGTAATGTCTTGCAGTACTAGAGCACGATATCATCACCTCGATACAGAAGTGATCCTGTCAAGACACAGGACATTTCCATCACCACCAAGATCCCTCAGGTTGCCCTTTTATAGCCACCCTCAAGTCCCTCCCACCTCACCCTCCCTTAACCCCTAGCAACCACTGATCTAGTCTTCATTTCTTCTATTTTGTCATTTCAAGGTATTATATAAACGGAATAACACAGTATGAAACCTTTTGGGATTGGCTTTTTTCGCTCAGCATAATTCTCTGGAGAGTCATTCATGTTTTTGCAAGTATCAATAGTTTGTTCCTTTTTATTGCTGAGAGGTACTGCATCGTAGGCACGTATCACAGTTTGTTTAACCATTCACCCATTGAAGGGCATCTGGGTTGTCTCTAGTTTGGGGCTATCATGAATAAAGCTGGTATAAACATTCATGTAAATGAAGAACACAAATTTTCCATTTCTCTGAGATAAATGCCCAGGAGTGCAATTACTCGGTTGTATGATAGTCGGATGTTTATTTTTTAAAGAAACTGTGAAATTGTTTTTTAGTGTAGGTAGGAGCAATCCAGTCTTCTCTGCATCTGCATTTGGTAGTGTCACTGTTTTTTTTTATTTTAATCATCCTAGTAGGTGAGTAGCGACATCTCATTGTAGTTTTAATTTGCGGTTTCCCGTTTTCAATTGGATTGCTTGCCTTTTTTATTTCAAATGCTCATTTGTTTAGTTGGGATACCATACTTTTTTAGATTCAAAATGTATTTTTGGTGCATGTGTTATGCTTTAATATCCTTTAACATTTTTTTTTTAACAAGTGTTCAACTGTGTCCTCCAAAAGCTCAGTTTTGCTGGCATCTCTCTGGCCCCTTAGATGGAACTTAAATATTCTTTGTCTTTTTTCCCCGGTGCTTGCCTTTTTAATGTTAACCTTCACAGCTCTTTATATGTTCTAGATACTAGTCATTTGTTGGATGTGTGGTTTGCAAATAATTTACCTTACTCTCTAGCTTGGTTTTTCATCTTCTTAACAGTCTTTCACAGTGTAAGTTTTTAAAATCTAAATAAGTCTGATCTATCAATTTTCCTTTTATGGATTGTGCTTCCGTGTCAAATAAATGAACTCTGCCTATCCCTAGATCTCAAAGATTTTCCTGAATTTTTTTGAACAATTTCATGTCTTAAATTAAGTCTATGATCCATTGAGTTAAATTTTGTATAAGTTATGAGACAGGTTTTCTCTGCCAAGTGGATGTCCACTTATGCTGGCATCATGTGTAGAAAAATTTATCTTTCCTTCATTGAATTACTTATGTACCTTTGTCAAAAATTAGTTGGATGACAGCATTATTCTTAAACAGCCCCAAAGTGGAACAACCCAAATGTCCATCAACTGGTGAATGGATGAGCAAAATATGGTATTATACGCAATGGAATATTATTTGACTGTAAAAAGGAATGAAATACAGATCCATGCTAAAATACAGATGAACCTTGAAAACATTATGCTAAGTAAACAGAGCCAGACACAAAAGGCCCTATTGTATGATTCCGTTTCTACAAAATGTTCAGAATAAAGAAATCCGTAGAGACAAAAAGAAAATTAGTGGTCACTAGGGAGCTGAGGGTAGGGAGCCATAAATGGAGAGTGATTGCTTAATGAGTGTGGATTTTTTGGGAAGAGGTGATGAAAATATTCCAGAATTAGGTAGTGGTAATGGCTGTACAACATTGTGAAAGCACTGAAAATATTTAATTGTATACTTTAAAATGCGTAAAATGGTAAATTTTGTGCTATGTGAATGTTACCTCAACAAAAAGAAAATCAGTTGGACATTTTAATATGGATCTATTTCTTAGTTCTCTATTCTGTTGATTTGTGTGCCTGTCCTTCCACCATTGTTATATCTTGAAATCAGGTAAATTAATTACTCCCTCTATATTCTTTTTCAAAATTGTTTTAGCTATTCTAGTTCCTTTTTTTTGCCATATAAATTTTAGAATAGTCTTATCTGTTTGCAAAAAAAAAATCTTGCTGGGATATTTAAAAAGAGGGAAAGTTTTAAATCAGTCATATAAATAGGCACCTTTGGAACCTAAGAAAATAGCAAAATAAATCCAAAGCAAGTAAAAGAAAGAAAATAAAGAGCAAAAGCAATGAAATTGAAAGCATACAAAGTGCAATGAAATAAAGTGTTTGTTCTTTGAATAAAAATAGACAAACTGCTAGCAAGACTGACCGAAAAAAAAAAAAGGAGGGAGGAACTCAAATTATCAATGAAAAGGGATATCACTACAGGTCTTAGAGACATGCAGAGATCAATAAGGGAATGTTAGGAACAACTCTATACACATAAATTCTACAACTTAGAGGAAATGAACCAATTCCTCAAAAAACACAAACAATCCCAATTCAGTCATTATTAAAAAGATCATTTGGACTGCCCTATAACTATTAAGGAAATTCCCTTCATAATTTTAATCCCTCCCTCCCCCCCACAAAAAATCACCAGGCAGAGATGGTTTCTCTGGAGAATTCTGCCAAGTGTTTACAGAAGAATCAACACCAAGTCTACACAATCCCTTCCAGAAAACATAAGAGAAGGTAACACTTTCCAACTCATTTATGAAGCTAGTATTACCATAATAACAAAATCAGATGAAGATAGCACAAAAAAAGAAAAGAAAAATCTACAAACCAATATTCCTCATGATAGTGATGCAGAGATCCTTAGAAAATATTATCAAGGAGAATATAGCAAAAATAAAAAGAATTATACACCATGACGAAGTAGGATTTATTACAGGGATACAAGATTGGTTTAATGTGTAAAAATTAATCAATATGATCGTATATTAACAAGCTAAAGAAAAAAAATCACATGATCATATTAGTTGACAAAGAAAAAGCATTTGACAAAATTTGACACACCTTCATGATGCAAACTTTCAGAAAAAAATAGAAAGAAAGGGATTCTACCTGATTAAGAACATTTACAAAAAACCCTATAGTTAAACATTATACTTACAAGTGAAAGATTGAATGTTTTTCCTTGAAGTTTGAGAATATAGCAAGTATTTTCCTTCTTCCTACTCTAATTCAGCACAATGCTAGAATTCCTAGCCAGTAAAATAAGGCAAGAAAAGGAAGTCATAATTTTAATCCCTCCCTCCCCCCCCAAAAAAATCATATAGATCAGAAAGGAAGAAAGGAAATCATATAGATCAGAAAGGAAGAAATAAAAGATATAGATCAGAAAGGAAGATATAGATATAGATCTGATCTAGATATAGATCAGAAAGGAAGAAATATAGATCAGAAAGGAAATCATATAGATCAGAAAGGAAGAAATAAAACTGACCTTATTTGCAGATGATGTGATTGCCTACCTAAAAAAATTCCAAGGGAAACTATATAAGCTCCTAGAACTAATGAGTTCCACAAGATACAAGATTCACACACAAAAATCAATTGCACAAACTGAAAATTAAAATAAAATGCAATTTTAAATTGATAAAAAATGAGAAAGTTATAAATTTAACAAAATTTATACTATTTGGATGCTGAATACTACAAAATATTGATGAAGGAAATAAAAGAGCTAAACACATGGAGAGACATGTTCATGTGTTGGAAGAGTCAACACAGTGAAGATGTCAATTCTCTTTCACTTGATATACAAATTTATATGCTATATATGTGTGTGTGTGTGTGTGTGTGTATGTATAATATCGGCCTAGTGGTGTGATTTTACCAGTTTTAGTGAAGTTTAGAAACTTTACCTCCCTTTATGTCCTTTTACTCTTCTCTATTTCTAATAATGTCTTTATATATTTCCTCCATCTACATTTAGAACCATATCAGACAGTGTTCTAATCTTTGCTTCACTTGTCAAACATAATGTAGAAAACTCAAGAGGAGAAAGAAAGCCTGTTGCATTTAGCTAGCTTTTTGCTTACTGTGTTTCTTATATTCCAAGATTCCTTCTTTTGTCATTTCCTTTCTTTTTAATGAACTTCCTATAGCCATTCTTGTAGAGTAGGGCCACTGCTGACAAATTATCTGAGGTTCCCTTCATCTGAGAAATATCCTGAAGATATTTTTGGTATAGGATCCCCCAGGTTGAAAGTACTTTCAGCAGTTGAAAAATACTGTGCTGCTTACTTCTGGCTTCCATGGTTTCTGATGAGAATTCCATTGTCATTCTCATTATTTCTTTCCCTAGAGGTAAGATGACATTTTTCTCTGGCTACTTCAAAATTTTTTGTCTTCAGTTTTCTGAAGATAATTATCATGTTCCTTGAAGTGGATTTGTTTGCATTTTCCCTTTTTTTTCTTTTTCTTTTCCTCTTTTTTTTTTTTTGTTGTTTATTTTTTGTTTTAATTTTTGAATCTATAGGTTTCTGTCTCACCAAATTTGCGGAGTTTTCAGCTAACATTTCTTTGAGTACTTTTTTTAGTCCTGCTGTCTCCTTTCAGGACTGTGATGACATGACTGTTAGATGTTTCATTATAGCCCCTTAGGTTTCTAAGACTCTGTCTTCTTTCTAGTTTGTCTCTGTAGTGCGGGCTGGGTGATATCTATGGTTCTGTCTTCCAGTTCACTGATTTTTTTTCTCTCTATCCCTTCCATTCTGCAGTTGAGCCCATCCACAAAGCCTTCTATTTTAACTATAGTACTTTTCAGTTCTAAAACCTCCATTTGATTCTTTTATTTTCCATTTCTTTGCTGAGACTTTGTTAAGGACCTTTTGTTTTTTTAACTTTTACATTTGTTTGAAGTGTATTTGTAACTCCTCATTGGATTATATTTGATCATTGCTGCTTAAAAACCTCTTTCAGATTATTCCAACATTTCTGTCATGTCAGTATTAGCATCTGTTATTATTTTTTCCATGTAGTTTGAGATTTTCCTGGAATAGTGCATGATTTCCACCTGCTACTGCCAGTTGGGGTAGAAGTCCAGGCTCCACACTCAGCCTCCATTGACGGCTGAGATGGAGGGCTCCTTATTATTTCTGTGTGGATTTCTTGTTCTCCACTAGCCCTCTAGGGAAATGTGCCTCATGCAGGCTCCCCATGTGGTCCCTGCTGATCCCTGCTGTGGAAAGGCAGCAGGGATGAAAGTCCCAGCTCCCAACTCAACCTTCTATGAAAGCACTCTAGCCGAGGGGTGGAAGTGGGAATGGAGGGCAGGTACCTTGTTACAGCCTAGGAAGGGTAGAAGTCTATGCTTCCCACCCGGATTGTCAACTTGGTGCGGGTGATGCCACAGGTTTTTCTGTGGTGTTTGGCTGGAGTAGAATGCTATTGTCTGAAAGTTTTCAATGTGGTTATGGTGCTCCTTTCTTGGTCCTTTAACTAAAGAGAACAGGATTTTGTTGGGAGTTTTCTTTCTCTGTACCCATTGGCATTTTTAGATTGTTGGCTTCTTCTGCTACAAATCTGGGGTACACGAGGCAAAAAGAAAACCCAGGAAACTTACCTTTCATTCCTTGTGTTCTGAGTTCGTTAGCTAGTTTGTCTTCTCTCCACCTGTCAGAGTTTCCTTATGTTTGTTTTAATCTATTTTTCAGAGGTTTTAGTTGTATTTATGGGAGAAATAGCAAAATATGTCTACCTATTTTCTAAAATAATTGTTCTGATTGTTTCTACCAATGATATTTACAAAGAATTAGATAAAAGAATGAAAATGTGTTTCCTCCTTGAAGCACGGAGGAAAGAACATCAGTAAAGCCAAAGGCATAGGACACGGAGATGGGGTCAAAACAATGGGGTTAAAACATTCTATTTAATAGCTTTCCTTTTGAGTGTATATTGACCATCAACTTAAGCATCGGTATGTAAGAAGTCTAAGACCATGACTCTAGACTCAAATAGCATATTGTCTAGCTGGGGAGCCAAGATGTGGGTTGCAAAAAGGAAATGCCATGCAAAGCAGCAACGGCTAAGTGCTCAGTGAGCCATGCAGAATTTCATGGAAGGGTGATACGAAGATAGTGCAGCCAAGGAGGTCCCATATTCCACAGAAGAGATGGAAGGTGAGCTAAGCTCAGAAAGATCAAGATTTGTATAGTGGGGAGAAGGCAACTGGAGAGAAGGCATCAAGGTAGGGAAAATGGAATTGACAAAGGCACAAGGTCGATATTATTAATAAAATTACCACAGTAGTTAGTTACCAGATATGCATTAGGTTCTGGAATTATGCCAAATACTTTATATGGATTGTTTTATTTAATCATACCTCACAGCATCCCTTTAAAGTGGGTATCATTTTATTTTACAGATAGAAAACTGAGGCTCAGCATGGTAACTTCCCCAAAGTCACATATGTCACACACTTGCTGAAGAGGAAGAGTTATAATTCACACCTAGGTCTGTCTGAAACATCTCATGTACTACCCTAGAATGCCTGGCATGCACATGGCATTTGTTTAGAATAGAGGATTAATGTGGGTAAGGAGAAGAGTATAAGATAGGAAACTGAGGCAAGATGTCCAAGACCCTACTCAGAGAACAGGGGGCCCCTGGAACATTTTTGAGCAAAATAGTGAGGGGCCCCAGTAGGCCTCTCTGGTGGCAGCAGGCACAGGGGAGTTAGGGCCACGAAACAGGGCCCAGGAAACCAAGAGTGCTTGGTTTCCATTACTCATGGTGAGAAAGTGAAACTCACACTGGCCTCTGCATAAAATTTCTTGCCAGGGAATTTTTAATTTCATTTCAATAAGCCAGAAGTTTTCCAATGGGGCTTGCTCTTTTTCTCTGTCTCTCTTTAAAAAGATAAATGTTACATTAAGAGCTCAAAATATTTAGAATGTTTTGATGGTGACTTTGAGATATGGTGGGTTAACGTCTACTTCACTTTTGGCTCCTTCATTTAAAGATGTCAGGTTATTGAGTCATGCTTAGTCATTCATTTAGATCCTGGTCAGTTCAATTAGACATAATGTGGGTAGACAGAATGATATCATATGCCTCCTTCAAAAGAGACTGAGGAGAAATAGAAGGCAAATTCCATTAGAATTTTACTCCATGGGATTGGCCAGGACTCCAGGCAGCAGGGAGGTTAGAATGGCTCTCCATTTCAAAACTGTCAGTGAGTGACTGTGGGTGCAGCAAGCTCAGCAGACTGGACCCCTGGTTATGGGACAGGAGCCCACCTGGGATACTGGGCTGGGAAGGGAGACAGCCGGCCAGGTGCACGACAGGATGACCAATTAGTTACAGGCAATCCTGACTGTAACTATGGAGAACACTAAAAATAGTACCCAAATCTATAATTTTTACTTTAAATCTTTTCTTCTTAATTTGTTCCTATCAGATAGTTCTCATAGATTTAGTAGTGCAGCAGGTAATTACCTGACTTTAGGAGCAGAGTTGTTAAGGAACGGGTGCCGGGCCAGTTTCTTTCTATACCCCACAGAGTCTCCAGTCCCTCTCTGTGCAGTAAGGATTTGTCTGCCTGACAGGGTTGTTGTCAGGGTTAAATGAGATATGCATGCAAAGAGCTTAGCACAGTGCCTGGAACATGAACTGCTCTGTAAATTTTGTTATCATAAACTATGATGGCTTCTTGGAAATTCTAAGCGCAATCAGAGGGAAGTAAAGCTTCAAGAAAGAATAATAAAGCCTCATTATGACCTGCCTTAAATTATAAAATCTCTAGTAAAAGTGAGGATGTGTGACTAGTGGCACGAATGTGTCTAACTAGGTCTGTCCTAGTCTTTCTGGCTCCCAATACTCCATTTCACTACATCACAAACTTCAGGACAAGGTTAGGAGGGGGACAAGAGCTGACTGGCAGGGGACACAGGGGGGACCTCTTGGAGTGCTGGTACTTGTTTTTTCATTAGGGAGCTGGTTACACAAGTTTGTTCAGTTTGTAAGAATTCCATGAGCTGTACACTTTTGTGCACTTTTCTGCGTGTCTATTATATTCCAATAAAAAGTTTAAAACTAAAAAAAAAAAGATTGGTCAGGGCTGACCAAATTCAAACAAACAAAAAACAGACCAAATAGATTCCAGTAAGTTTTGGATACCTCGGCTTTGGTTGAGCAGTAAAGTAGTGCTGATGGAATTCTAAACTCTTCATATTAATGTCGGAGGGAAAGCCTAAGAAGTTCATCATTTGGCAGGAACTTTTTCTAAACATGTCTGGAAGAACACCGATTCCTTGGAATGATCTGAGAGAAAAAAGGGTTCAATGGTTTGTGAAAGACACTAAGTTAAATGAGTTACTTTCCTGCAATTATTTTCAGAGCCTTTAAAATGTTAACGTGCTGGGGATGCGAGGGTAGTTCAGTGGTAGAATTCTTGCCTACCAAGCAGAAGACCCAGCCAGGTTCAATTCCCGGCCCATGTACTTCTCCAAGACAAACAAACAAAAGCAAATAAGCAAACAAAACATTCAATAAATGGTGCTGCAATAATGGGATATTCACATGGAAAAAGAATGAAATGTGACTCTGGCCATACAGCATACACGATTGAAAAAAAAAAAAATGTTAATGTGCATTGTGATCTCCCAAGAGGGATTTATAATCTGTAGGGCTCTCAAATCTAGTTTGTCACAGAACATGCTCCCCACCTTCCCTTTTTATCTCACTTGGAGATTTCTTATGAGTGATACTTCACACCTAACTCTTTACAAGTTCTGTGGCAGGATGCTTTACTAAGACAACACATAAACTATATCCCCAATGGTAGATTTTTCTTTGGTTCCTCCAACGTATGCTTGACGTATGCTTATCGATTTACTGGAATGAGTGTTTCCTATTCAAATAAAAATGTACAAAGTCAAGTAGTTATCTTAAAATTCCAAAGTTTTTATCCCCGTTTTTCTAAAATATCCAAGTAAATCAATAAGCTAGTTCATGAGAGGAAATTGCAGCTACTTTATATACTTTTTAAAATCAATGCTCAATTATAATCAGATTAGAAAGTGAATCACATTTCCACCTCTCTTTTATGGCCACAAGGGCTGCAAGCTATTTACCCTCAGGCTCTCAGTAGCTCCCTCTCTGCTGGCTGGCACAGAACTGGGCATCCAGTGCATCTGTTCAAAGAGAGCTGGTGTGAAGGGCCCTCGCCTGGTCTCTCGCTTGCAGAGAGGCCCTGGAGATCTTTCGGAACTCCTGGAGGGTTGCCTCTTTCTCTTGAGAGATCTGCTCCATCCTCTGTTCCTTTTTTTTAATGGCTTCCTTGATGCCCTCAATGTGGCACTTCTCTTCCTTCTCAGCTTTCAGCTTCAGGATGTGATGATGCTTCTCCCGCAGGATGCTGAGGTCTCGAATGTGCTGCACTTTGTCCCTGAGGTTCTTGTGGACGTTGCTTCTGGCCTGCTGGATCTTCTGGTCTGCCAACTCCATCAGCATCCTTTTGTGCACCTTCCTCTGCTCCTCAGACTCTTCTGCACGCCACCGGACCTGCTGGAAATACTTCTCCTTCTGGGACTTGTTCCTCAGCTCTCGGTGACGCTCCTTATGCAGGCACTTGTGGGTCTCATGGATCTGCTGGGACCTCGGCTCCAGGGACAGTTTCCTGAGGAGCTCCTCAGCCTTGGCCTGGCACTCCATGAGGACCTTCCGTGCCTGGTGATTGACCAAGGAAGTAAAGTTGGGCTCCTGAGCCCTCTTCCTGTCTTCCACGTTGTGCTGCTGCCTCCTGTAGCAGGCCTGCTCCAACCTCCTCTGCAGCTGCAGGCTGTTCTGCTCCTGCAGGCCCTGTAGCACCCTTTCCTGCTCCCCCGACTGCTGTACCAGGCACTGCTTCTGGTGCTTGGCCTGGGTGCAGGCCGTCTCCAGCTTCTCCCGGAGCGGATTTTCCTGGTTATCCAATTGCCTCTTCCACCGGCTCTCCTTCTGGATCATGCTCTTCACCAGGCTGGCCTCTGGGCTATGCTGCTCCCAGCTTAGGAGAGCCCTGCGCCGCTCCTTCTCCTGGTGCCACCGTTCTTGGCCTTGCTGCAGCAGCAGCCAGCGTTCCCTCTCCAGGATCTTCTGGACCTTCTGGTCCGAGCGCTTCAGCTCCTCCCAGGCTACAGCTGCCTGTTGCTGCAGCTCCCGCATCCGCTGGGCTTTCTTGAGCCGGACCAGCACCAGGTCCACAATCTTCTGGTCTGCGGAGGAGATCACTGCCTCTGTCAGCTTGTTTTTGAGAATCTGGGCTTGCTGGCTCTGGATCTCCTGACTGGATCCTGAGGACTGGGAGCAATGGCTGGCCAGTGATCCAGTCAGCTCGTGATTGTCCCTGTTCTGGGTGTACACATTGGTTGACGGTGTCCTGAACTCTTTGGAGGACACAGAAGACTTCTCTGTGGGAACTCCACTGTGGGAACGGTGGTCCAGACCTCTGCAGATCGGCACAGCCCACCTCCCAAAAGTTCCACTCAAGGGAGCATACCTTTCTTGATTGTTAGGTGGGGGCGAGTCTGCCTGAGCTGCAGGGTAGTCTTGATAGGGCTGAGGCTGTGGGAGTTGCAGTTGGGTCTGTGTCTGCCAGGCCAGCTTGTTCCCCTCGTCTCCCAGCTGCTGGGACTTGGCCTCTGCCTTCCCCCAGGCATCCTCCAGGCGCCGGCTGCGGGTCCGTAGCTTCCTGGCCCGGTGCGGAGGTCTCCGGGCCACGTCGGTCAGGCTGCGGCTCTCCTGCGGTGTGTCTGAGTACAGGAGTCTCGGGGGCCGCAGGGTGAGCGAGCAGCGCGGGTGCAGCGTCTCCCAGGGCGCCTCGGCCTCGCTCCCCTCGACCCGGGTTCGGGCCCAGGCGCTCAGGGCCGGCTCCGCCCAGGTCCCAGACTCGGCTAGCCGCGCGGACGACGCACGCTGTGTGCCGGGTGCCGGGTGCTCCCAGAGGTTCAGGTAGGGCCGCGGGGAGAAGCGGCCGAGGCCTGCCATGCTCCCTCTGGGTGCGCCCAGAGTTTGTGCGACGGTGCCGGCGCCTCCAGGGGCGTTGCGGAGACCCTCCCCGCCCTCGGATCCCGGGGCCCCAAGTCGCCTGTGACGCTCTGGCTACTTCACAATGCGCCTGGCACCACCAGGTCCCTGCAGTCATCACCCAGCGCCGCACCCCGCACACTGGGAGAGGGGAGAATAGCTGGGACAGGGAGGGGGCCGGGACGGAGGTCGCAGGTGGTAGGTGGAGTTGTAGGAAATCAGAGTGACATTTAGAACCGAGGGAGCTTTGTGAGCCCCCACCCGTGTTTCAGGCAGGAATTTGAACTCCTATTTGTACATTTCAAAGTGGTGGGGCTTTAAGAGTCCGGATGATTGCCTCGCCCCCCAGAATGGAATGGGGGGGGGGGTCGAGGTGTAGGGAGAGGGTGGGATGAGGAGTCCTCTGAGTGGCTGAGATACCCTTAGCTGTGAGTCACCATCCCCACATCTGTGCATTTGTACAATGTACTCAAATTAAGCAGTTATGGAAGCACATTAATGCACTGCACCATGATTTTGACATTTACTTTAGCAAGTCCAAAGTATGATTTTTTTTTATTAGAGAAATTGTTAGTATACAGAATAATCAGGCATAAAATACAGGATTTCCACATCCCACCCTATAATTAACACTTTACGTTGGCGTAATACATTTCTTACAATTGATGAAAGCATATTTTTATAATTGTACTATTAACTATAGTCCATGGTTTAACTTAGGGTTCACTGTGTTGTGTAGTTCCATGGATTTTTTTTAAAAAAATTCTATTCTAGCAATATATGTATAACTTCAAATTTCTCTCTCCAGACACATTCAAATATATAATCCAGTGCAACTTTGTGAATGTAATTGACACCAAAGTATATTTAAATATTTACTTTTTGAAGTTTTACAACAGGAAAAAAATGGTTGTATTTTCCCTCTAATACGGTGTTTGCTGTTTTTGACAAAATAGGAATGTGGTGTGCACATTTCTGAAATAACATCAGTGAATGCCATGCTAATATCACTTTATATTTATTTGGTCCTTTTTTTTTCAAATTTTGTGAAATTGTTATTTCTTTGATGAGGCACCGTGGCCTAGTGGGAAAAGCATAAGATTTGGAATTTGGCAAAACAATTTTGAATCTAAGCTGCCACCTCTCACCTGTGTGATCTTAGGCAAGTTACGTATCTTTTCTGACCCTTAGTTCTCTGCAGGTGGAATGGGAGTGAGGTGGGGGTGATGCCAGCATCTCCCTGGGCTGTTTTGAGGGTCAGAGGATTATATATCAAGAGCTTGATACATTATGCACTCAATAAATGCTATTTTTATGTCCCATTAGGCTTCAGTTGAAAGTTTTCAGACAAATTATTGTATGAGTTTTAAAAATTGCTACAGATTCCTACCTTAAGAAAAGAAGGATGAAATTAATGTAACCCTAAAATAGCTTAGGTAAAGGATAAAGTTCATGACCCCAGGCACTGTAGAGCTTGGCTAAGTCATCTCCTGTCTCTGGAGTACAATGAGAGACATTCCTGGTTAACCTCCAAATATTGTGCACTCCTTAATGAAAAAAAAGGAGTATTTACATGCCACATTCCCCTTCATCCACATCTCCTTGGAGCTTTGCAGCAATGCCAGCCATGCAGGACCAGTGGAACTGATCTATTTTCCTTCGGACAAACCAGAGACTGGGCCCTAGTAAGTGAAATCCTTAAAGGTCATTCAGACAATGGTGGAAGTTTTTACTTCAGGTTCAGTGCTTTCCACGATATCATGTTGCCTCCCAGGAAACATACCATGAATTGAGGCGTGCTTTGAAAATTGTGATCAGATGTATGTCATGGGATGGTGGCCACCATGTCCTTGAAGCCATGTGGTGAGCAGCCTTAACTAAATCAGCTGAGGAGCTAAGTTGCTGCTTCTCGGGGAGGTGGGGGGAGGTTCCTTTGCAGTCAGTAGCACATCTATAGCTGGCAATAAGAAGTTGTTCCTTTCTTAATTTTCTATTGGCACCACTCATAAGATTGTCAGAGAGATTATTTTATGTGATAGCAACCCTTACCAGGGAGGTAAAAAAAAATTAATTAAACCAAATTTGAAATGGAATTGCTTAACTTTTCTAAGTTAGGAAATATTTAGGTATGAATTGAGTTGGGCTGGTTCTTGAGTTTCTTATCTGTCTGTTAAAGCTTTGGAAGGCATTTTGCATAGATAAGTGTGGCTTTTATCTGGGCCACATCCTGTCTCAGAGGAGGAGTATTGTGCCCAAGAGCCAGGAGACTTATCATCTGCCAGCGCTGCCACCCACTGAGCCACCTCATATGGTTGTTTGACCTTCCAGTATCAGTTTCCTCACCTGTAAAGTGAGGGTGCCGGAGGAGATGATCTGTAAGGGCTTTTCCAGTCACAAATATAACTGGAGAAAGTGGTTCAATCTAATGATTCAGTTTCAGCCTTTGTTCTGTAAAGCAAAAATGAATTAATCCATGAAAAATACTTGCAGCAGTGCCTGGCATGTGATAGCTGCCCTATAAATATTAGTTATTAGAATCATTATTATCATTATGCCAAAAGCACTAAAACCATAGTAGCGTAGAGTTGAATTTAAAGACTTAGTTTGGAGCAGAGCCAGAATTAGAAACCAGGGGCTCAGATTTCTGGTTCAGGGCTCTTTGGCCTCTTGCTTCCTCTGACGGCTCTCAGAGTTCATCATGGAATTGAGTGTAACTCACTTACTTCTGCTGAGGATGGAATAAAGGACATGGTATTAACCTTGTACTATTATAAGTATTTATTGGAAGTCTGGGCCAAGGTTAGATAAGTCAGGGCCCTTTCTACAACACTGCTGGGAGAAACAGATCCCGTTGAACTCAGTGGAGTAAGTGGTTAAGTAGAGACCATAGCTGAATTCTTAGAGGAGAGAGGGAGGTTAATTCTAGCTGGGTTGTTCATAAGGGAAGGTTCCCTTCAGGATGATAATAAGGCTGAACCCGGGAGGACATCACAAGACAGGGATGAGCAGAAGGACACACCAGGTAGAAAAGCTGTATGAGCATGGCATGGAGCCTCAAATAGGCCTGGCCCAGCGGGGGACATGTATGGTTTGGGTGGCAGGGTGCATAACTTCTGACACCAACTGCAATAGTTTAGACATCAACTGCAATGAGGTTCAGACTCTACCTGGAGTTAGGTCAGATCTCACAGGTTAAGGGCACAGGCCCCCAAACAGCTGTCCTTACTTCAGACACTGCAAGTTTGGGGGTTCCCAGGCCACCTATACTTCTGACCAACTGGTGACAAATTCTGGGGCTCCCAATACCCCCTCAGGTTCGATAAATCTCTAGAACAACTTTTAGAGCTCAGAGAAGTGCTATACTTATGATTGGTCTAATTATAGCAAAAAGGATACGAATAAGAAGAGACACATAGGGTGAGTGAGGTCTGGGAGGGCACCCCAATGTGAAGCTTTCAAGTCCTTTTCCCATGGAGTCAGGATGTGTCTGTCAACCTCCCGGCACATCGATGTGTGTTACCAACTAGAGAAGTTTTCTAGAGCTTTGGTGCCAAGAGTCATTACTAGGGTTTTGTAACATAGGTTGATTGATGGAATCAATGCCCATGTGGTTGAACTCAATCTCCAGCTGCCTTCTCCTGCTTGGAGGTCAAGCTGATATGATGTGGCTCAAAGCCTCAACCCTCTAAGCACATGGCTAGCCCTCACCCGGAGTCATCCCATTAGCATAAACTATCAGGTGTGGACAAAAGGCTGCCATGAATGACAAAGACACTTCTGTCATGGGAAAATCCACTAGGAACTGGGAATAAAGCCCAACCAAGTTCTTTACTATATAACAGGGGGTAAGGGTGCAGTGGGTGGCTGGGGTTTTCAGTGGAGAGGCAGAAGGTGAGACTAGCAAGGTAGGCTGGGCAGATTCCTTAGGGCCTTGAATGCTATGCCAAGGAGCATTGGGCCTTGTCCTACTGGGCAGCAGAATCCAACTGTGTTCACAAGAGTGCCAGGACTCCTCTTCCAGAGGGTATAGGGCTCAGGTCCTTTAGGGCAGGCTCTGAGGCTTCTGTCCCTGCTTACCCAGAGCAGCTCAGATTTTATGTTTTATATATCAGGATTTCTTATAACACCTTATTGAAATAAATCAGGATTCTTCTCCTTATAAAAAAGGGTTCAGGGGTACACGGGTGGGTCACTGGTAGAATGCTCGCCTTCTACGCAAGAGACCTGGGTTCAATTCCCGGACCATGCACACACAAAATAATTAAATAAATAATTTTAAAAGGGTTAAAATCTACAGTGTAGACAATAGTAGGGAGTCAATGAAAGTCTTGAAACCAAAAAAGTGACATAATCAAATCTGTATTTTAGAACGCTCATCCTGGCAGGCATGTGGAAGACAAATCGGGGAGGGAAATTGGAGACAGTGTTACAGGACAAAGGTGGTAGAATCTTTTGCCTGATGCACTCAAATGACCAATTCCTGAGACGGTTTAAATCTTTCAGTTTAAAGATTTCAGGCATTTCCCTCTGTCTACTCCAATATATCAGGAAGTGAAAAGGAATATTTATATAATGATTCAGTCATCATGTTCATCCCTTAAATCCTAACTTCTCGGTTACAATTCTTCCACCTAATTTCCAGGATCATCATTTTCAAGGTCACCCACCCTGGAGACCTTTTGTCACTGCTAGTTACCATCTTCTCAGGCACCCAGGCTAGAAGCCCTCTTTCTCCAGAATCCATCTTCAAGACCTCTACTTCTGGACTGTCCCTTGAATCCATCCTTTCCTATCCCACTGCCCATTGTCCTGGTTAGGTGCTCCTGATTACTCTCTCAAAATGCTGAACCGTTGTCCTAACTGGCCATCCTGTCATAAATGAGAAGTTAGGGTTTACGGGATGATTATGATTACTGAATTATTATATAGATATTCCTTTTTACTTTCTGATATATTAGAATAGACAGAGAGAAATACCTGAAAATCTTTGAATCCAGCCCCCTTTGATCTCTGATAATACTTGTATAGTCTTTATTTTGTACACTTGTGACTCTAAAAAACCTTGTGACTAGCCTTCACTTGTACCCATTTATCCAGTATTTTGACTTTACAGTCTTGTGATAACTAAAGACAGTCCCTAATGTTTATTTAATGAAGGGTCTTGGGTCAACCCAAAACTAACCCACTCCAAATCCAAAGTTGACAGCCAAAACTGAATCTAACCAAAATGGACCCACCTGACATGTGCAGTAGCTTTGAATTTAACCTTAAGTCACTGGTCCCTCATTACAGGACTAAAAATCATGCTCATCATCATACTAAGGCCACCATTTTCTTACATGCATGCTGTGACTAAGCATGTACTCAATCTGCACACGCTCAATAATTAAATCACCTCTAATCGCATCATCTGGGGTCACTGAACTCATTATCCTAAAACCTCCTGTCTTTTAATCCTATAGAGCCATTAGAATTGTTGCAGTTTGGGGAGACAGATTTTCGGCCAATAGGCCATCTGATCGCACCTAGCAATAAACTTTTTCTCTCTTTGAAACCCTGATGTCTCAGGAATTGGTCATTTGAGTGCACCAGCGGAAGAATCTACCACCTTTGCCTGGTAACAGAATCTGTAATAAGAAGTGAACTCCACAACAGAACAGAAAACAGAATGTCTGGAATAGACTGACAAAAACTGGAAGAGAAAACTTTTCCCGAGGGTCCTCTTGAGGGTCCTTCTTGATACCTGACAGAAGTGGTGGGTTCTCCCCCATGCACATAACAGTCGATCCGTGACACCAGGGTTTCGAAGAGTTTATTGCTAGATGCAAAGCAGGAGATCAGGTGGCCTTGTTGGCTTAAAAATCTGTCTCCCCAAACTGCAGTAATTCTGATAGTTTTATAGTATCAAAAGATGGGCAATTTTTAGGATAACGAGCACAGAGGCTCAAGATGACAGGGTTAGATGATCTAATTGTTGAGCATGTGCAGGTTGAGTACCTGCTTAGTCACAGAATGTATGTAAGAAAATGGTGGCCTTAATGTGACGGTAAGCACGAGTTTTAGTATTATAATGAGGGAAAGGTCACTCATAGGTTAAAGCTTAAGCTACTATACATGTCAGGCTGGTCGATCTTGGTTGGATCTAGCTTCGTTTATCAAGATAGCTTTGGATTTGGGGTGGGTTAGTTCTGGGCTGACTCAAAGGCCTTTCATTAATAAATATTAGGGGAAAAATTAAGAATAAATTAAAAATGAAAAAAATAACAGAAAAAATTTTAAAACAAAAATAAATAAATATTAGGGGCTTTCTTTAGTGATCATAAGACTCTGAAGTTGAGAAACTGGATAAAAGGGGTACAAGTGAGGGTAAGTCTCAAGGTTTTTACAATCAGAAGGGCCCAGAATAAAGGTTATATAATCATTGTCAGAGATCAAGGCAGCTGGATCACAGTTCAGAGATTTCAGGTATTGCCCTCTGTCTACTCTAATACACCAGAAATTAAGAAGGGATATAATGGTTCAGTAATCAGAAACATCCCCTAAATCCTACTTCTCAGTTACATCCTGAGGAGAGTTTAGGCCTTTAAGCACAGAAAATCCCCCTCACCTGCATCTTTAGCATCTGATTAAGACCCTTGGAGGGTCACAAGTTTGGATGCCACCGTCAGCTCTTCTATGGGGCAGATAAAAGAGATGTTCTGCAAATGCTGAGCTGCCAAGCATTCCCTTGATACCAAGAACAATCCATCTCATTTTTACTTGGCAGAAAAAATTCTGATTGCATATCACTGGATGCCTAAATATTTGGGCCTTCTGCCTGAGTCTCTTTTTTAATTTGTTGGAGACCTGGAAAATATAACAAAACGTGTTCTGACCCCAGAAAACCCAAATTAATCTTTGGAATAGAAATTTACTCTATGCCCTTCCTGAAAACAAACTGTTAGTTGTTGTGATGACTTCAAATTTTATCTCAGCAAAACTCCTAATTCCCGGATGGATTAAACGGGAGCTAGAAGGTGGAGCTGTGCTGTCCAGTACAGCAGTCAGTAAGACACCTGCGGTATAAGCACTTGAAATGTGGGTGGTTCTCACTGTGTGCTGTATGTATAAAATACCTGATGATTTCAAAGACAAAGTACAGAAAAAAAGAATGTAAAATATCGATACTTTTTATACTGATTATGTGTTGAAATGATGGAATTTCGAATATATTGGGTTAAATAAAATATGTTATTAAGATTAATGTCACATTTTTTACCTGTTTTAATGTGGCTTCTTTGCATTTTATAATGCAAGCCATGTTATTTAATGCAATAACATGGCTTGCATTATATTTCTTAGACGCGTTGTTCTAGGTAATTGAGGTTCCCCAATATGCATAGTGTTAGTGAAAACTTTTAAATCTAGCTAATTGTCATTTAAATGAAATATAAATATATTGCTTTGAAATCACCCTTACTAAGAAGATAGTATTTAGGCCAGGAGTTTTTTTTAATCAATGTCTGGATGATCTATAAATTATTAATTTTCATAATATGGCTTTGTAGTGCAGTTTTATAGGATTTCAGATCTTTCACATCCCACCCCCAATTTTCCCTTACTACACAGGAAAAAACAGATGCCCCTAAGTAACAGTGCCTGAGAATAAAAAACAGGACCACTCTCTCTACATGCCTACGAGGTATGGACTTAAAAAATACCAGAACTGCAAAACATTAAAAAAAAAGTTATAAAAACACCCAGGCAATAAGTGGGAAACTTATGCTAATGCAGTGCTAAAATGAAAATTGTAGCCTACAAACTTCTTTTATTTAAAAAGAAAATTGTGAGATAAGAGCCAGAAATATGAAAGTTAGGTTTCCATGGAAACAATCACTTACCCACAATTTCATGTGTATGGAGGTTAGATGTGTAAAAATGATGACTGACACATAGTGAGCATGTATTAGGAGGATTGCTATAAATGCTTTACCAGAACAATGTAAATTAGGGGCTGTTCTTTCCTGAGGTCCAGAGAGAAAATTGCCCAAGATCATAAAGCTAGTTAGCAATGGAGTCAGCCTTCATGCCTCACCTCTATACTGCTAGCACTGCGTCCCCATAAGCAGTGAAAATTATGTGTGGTTAAAGGAGCCTCAGAGGATTTAAAACATTTCTAGATTTGCCACATCTTAGGATTTTCACATTTGTAACCTTACTTCAATTAAAGGCAGGAGATGGTAATTAACAGATTATTTTGAATAAAGAAAGGACAAGAAATAAGTATTTTCAGAGAAAGGAAATTCACTTCTACAGTGGGCTGCAGTTAGTAGATCACCCAACGGTGACGGAGAAACACAAAAACAGGCAATATTTATTTTTGAGTGATTTTCACAAATAGTTTGTAATTTAAAACATGTGAAAAGGTTTTCCCTGTGGAAACTTGGGAAAATAGTTGTACTTAATAGCTGATCCAAGTTGGAGTTATCTCTTAACCCACAACATAACATAGGTATTAAACTAAATATACATTTTTTAAAGAATGCATTTTGTTGAAACTTTTTTTAAATGTGTTTTTTTAAAAGTTTCATTTTGTTTTGTGAAAATTGAGTTGGGATTTTTTAAGTCAAAAGGGCATTTGTTTTTTGAGAACGGTAAAAGGGAGTGAAGAGCGTGCTGCAGGAGAAGGCTGTGGATAGACAGTTGGCCATGACTGCTGCCTGTGCATGTACTGTACTATGCCATGCATTGTGAAACTTTTGCCAATGACATTGGCAGGGTAGGTTACCCCCAGCCCACTAAAATTCCTGCCTCTGCACCCAGCAGGTTTGTCATACTATGGAAGAATTTTCAGCAGGCAGCTCACAGTGTTCTTTTCTCCCAAAGTCACCCACTCAAAGAGCTGAAGCAGGCCCACTCTAAGGATGCGGAGGTGTGGGACAGCCTCCAAGGTGACTGCCATGATTCTGTCTCTTGTCATCTTTGTGAACTCTCCTCTCATATTGACTAGGACTCACCTCTGTGCCTAACAGCATTTCACAGAAATGATTATTTTGATTTCTGAGGCTGGATCATAAAGGATATTGTGATCTCCACCTTGCTTTCTTGGATCACTCATTCTGGGGGAAGCCAGCTGCCATATGATAGAAACACTCACCCTGGAATCAGGTCCTCAGCTCCAGGCAAGTCTTCAGATGACTGCAGCCCAGCCAACAACTTGACTGTGACCTCATGCGAGACCCTGAGCCAGAGCCACCCAGCAGAACCACTTCCAGATTCCTGATCCACAGAAACCGTGAGATAAAAAATGTTTGTTATTGCTTTAAGAAGCTAAGTTTTGGGGCAATTTGTTATGCATCAATAGATTATGAAGCTACTGTGCCTTATAAACACCATGTTTCTAGACCCTACCCAGGCCTAGTAAATTTATTTCTCTGTAAAGTGGCCTAGGAACTTGCATTTTATCTCTGGATGATTCTTTAACCCTCTATAGTTTGGGAACCATTGCCCTTTTCCTTTTTCACTGACTGCCCTCCCTGCTCCTTCCCTCCTTCCATTCCTTCTTTTAGTTACAGTAAAATTTCCAGAAGTTCATTCTGGGGTCTTTCCTCTTTTTATTGTAGACTTCCTGAGCAAGTGCATCTTTAAGGGGCAGCATTGGAGCAACTTATGGATCCACTTCAACTCTGAACCTTCTTCAAAGCTCCCAGATGCTAATTCCCAACTGCCTATCACATATTTCCCTCCAGCAGCTCAAACTCAGTATGTCCAAAATTGAGTTCCCAACAATCCTCGTAAAATCTCCTTTTTATTTGTGAACCCTACTTTGGTTAGCGGTATATAGTTTAGTCTCCTAGACTCTAAATCTTATGTTATCTTTGGGTCCTCTTTCTCCTTCACCCTCAACACATACTGGTCCCTGAGATCTGATAATTCCTTTCTCAGAGCTTCCCACCCCCCACTGCCATTGCTCTTTTCTCACCTCATTACCTCTTACTTGGACTATTGCAATAGCCTCCCCATTGTCCTCTCACCCTGCTCCACTGCTTCTTCCATTCTACCCATCAATCTTCTTCAAAGACAAATATCTGAAAACAGAACTGATTATGATACTTCCTTGCTCAGAAACCTTCCATGGCTCCCCACTGTCTTTTGGATTAAGTTCAGACTCCTTGGCTTGGCATTTAAAATTCCTAACATGTTGGCCCCAACATGACATTCTACCTTTACTTCTGACAGCCACCCCCTCCCCAAAACCAACCCAAATACGCATATGTGATGATTAAGTTTATGTGTCAAGTTGACTAGGCCAAGCAAGCACTGGCCTGACTATTATTGTGAAGAAATTTCACAGATTTAAATCATCCATCAGATGACTGCATTTATGGCTGATTACATGACAATCAAGCCTCATCAATGAGTGAAGTCTCATATGATCAGTTAAAGCCTAAAGTCTCCTTTAAGGCCTTAAAGGAGAACTGATTATTTCAGCAGTCAGAAAGAAGAACGCCTTTCTCTACTTCAGCCAGACAGCTTCTCCTGGGGAATTCATCAAAACCTTCACTGGAGTTCCCAGCTTGTGGCCTGCCCTATGGAATTCAGACTGGCCAATCCTCATAGTCACAGGAACCAATATAATAAGTCTCATAATATATATAGCTTTGGGATAGTACAATATTTATGTATATATAATGGGGGATATATCTTGTCAGTTCTGTTTCCCTGGAGAATCCTGACTAATAACATCATATTCTCTAACCACAAGAGATTATTCATAATTTCCCAAATGTGCCTTCAAGTTTTCTATATTGTTTCTCATGCTTTTACTACCTCCAAAACTTATCTCTCTGAAAATGAAAAATCATAATGTAAAGACCATTGCAAAATTTATTCATGATGCACTCTTCAGGGGTTGATGTAGTCTCTCCTGCATCCTTTCATCCCAGACCAGGTAGGAGGTATGGATGCAATACTTCGTTGACTTTGGAGAATGGAGGTGAGAAGAGCATTGTCAGCTTCCTCTGGGTCTTCACCTGTTTTACCTACTGGGTTTTGACTTCTGTGAAAAGACATTCATTTATTTATTCATTTAGTGGATATGCTTTTATTAGCCTTGTCCTAGGAATAATGGGGGATATAAAGTTGAAAACTTAGTCCCTCCTCTTTGACAACTTAGATATATCTGGTAGGACCATATCAATTGCCAAAAGAAAGATACTAAAATATCAGGGTCTTTACAGGTTAAAGAAATCATTTCTAAGTTAGAGGGGTAGGAATCCCTCTACTTCAATGTAGTTCCAGAAGAACAGGTATTTTTGTTTGTTTTTGCACAATTCTGTATTTTTAACACCTAGAGAAGTGCCTGCCACATAGTAGGTGCTCAATATATATTTGTTGAATGAATGGGTGACTGAATAAAGACATTACATGTATAAGAAATGTAGATCCGAGTTTATATCTGTGTGCTTCTTAAATGGTGAGATGAAGTCTATTTGCATTTTTATGGATTTTCATTATATTTGGCACATCTCAGGCACTCAAAGAATACTGCATGTATGTTGAGTAAATGATATCATGGCTGAGGTTTGTTTTCTTCCTACATCTTTCTCTGGTGTCACTAAGCATTAACCATCTTGAGGAAAATATTTGTGCCAAGCTGACAGTAGTTTTAAAGGTAAAAGTCTTTAAGAAACTAAGAAGAAAAGGCAAGGTGATAGAAGATGAGACACAATTCAAAGGTCAGGAAAATAACATTTCTTGTGTAATTAATGATTGAAAGTGTTTCTAAAAGTACTGGGTTATCTTTACCTGGTCATCAATTGAAAAAGAAAATTGGACTTTCTCATTAGCAACATCTGTTTGATTTAATCCAAGAACCAAATATTGCTATATAGGGGCCAAAGCTTAAAGTTAATGAAAATTTACCCAATTCAGAATTAAATAAAAAGGCTAAAGGATCAGAGAATATTTCTGCTTCTGTTCTCCACCCTCCCTCTTCCCCTAGTGATTTAAATTTAACAAACTGAAACTATACTCTAAATATCAGATATTTATGCCGGGGTCTGATGTGGCAACCATCTTTGCATATTGAAGTTACTTGAGGATCATTTTAGTGAGAAGCTCATCTATTAAAAACCCCACTGGGTACAGAATGCATTGCTGAGGGGAGACTCAAAAGTTAAAGAACACGATGGTCCTTACCCTGAAAGAGCTTACTATCTAAGCAGATGGTACAGATAAAAAGAAAGCACCCTCTCTCCAAAAAAATAGCAAATAAATGTGTGGATGCATATTAATTTACAGCCTGTGGATAGTTGCCTATTGAAATCTGAGCTTGTCTTCTTACCCAGGAATAGAGTTGTCCCTCAGATGACATTTCCCAGCTCCCTCTGCATCCGTATGTGGCTATGTGACTAGCTGGCCATGTGACCTCACTCTTGCTAATGGAATGTGGGCAGAAAAGATGTGCCTACTTACAGACCTGGCCCATATCAGCCTTTCTTGCTTTCCCCTATGGGCTGAAATGTCAAAGACCAAAGACTTTTGGAAACCATGTGTGGAAATGGACATAGTTGCCTTCTGACTGGGTCCTTGAATGATTGTGGTGGAGCAAATATTCCTCAACTCCCCTTGTCCCCACCTCTCCCATTCCTGCCCCACCATCATTGACCTGCAACTTCATTAAGTTACAATTTTATTATTTATTAAGTTGTAACAACTTAATAAATTCCCCTTTTTAAAAAACCATGCTGTTTCTAGTATATTGCATTCTGGCAGCTTTTACAAAGTAAAAGGCCATGAAAACGTCCAAATTAAGGCAAGGCTATAAAAACGTCCAAACTAAGACATCCAGGGAAAGATATCTTGGCTCAAGAAGTCTGATGCTGTTCGGGTTTCTTGCTCAACTGGAAAGGCACACATCTGCTAGCTTTCCCTCCAGGCTTCTTCATTGGTTTCCCTGGGGTCTGTTGGCTCTCTCCAAAATGGTTCCCTCTTAAAGAGCTCCAGTAAGCAACCCCACCTTGATGGGTGGGTCACATCCCCATGGAAACAATAAAAAAGATTCCACCCAGCAATACTGAATGAGAATTAAAGAACTTGGCTTTTCTGGGTGTGCCAGTTTGAAAAGATTATGTACCCTAGAAAAGCCATGTTTGAATCCTGGTTCCATCTTGTGGAGGCAGCCTTTTTTTTAACCCCTATTCAGTGCTATAGGTTGGAAACTCAAATAGATTATCTCCATGGAGATGTGACTCCCCCAATTGTGGGACTAACCTTGTATTAGAGGGAGATGTGACTTCACCCATTCCAGGTGGGTCTTGATACTTTACTGGAATCCTTTAAAAGAGGAGACATTTTTTTGAGAAAGCTAGAGAGCCATGAGACCCATGAGACCCCACGCAGTCAGAGACCTTTGGAGATGAAGAAGGAAAACACCCCTGGGGGAGTTTCATGAAACAAGAGGCCTGGAGAGAGAAAGCTGGCAGATGTCGCCATGCTTGCCATGTGTCTTTCCAGTTGAGAGAGAGACCTTGAACTTCACGGGCCTTTCTTGAGTGAAAGTAACCTCTTGTTGGTGCCTTAATTTGGACATCATTATAGACTTGCTTTAACTGGGACATTTTCATGGCCTTAGAACTGTAAACTTACAACTTATAAAATTCCCATTCTGTTTCTGGCATATCACATTCTGGCAGCTAGCAAACTAGAACACTGGGGTACACAACAGATTCAAACAGACACACTGGGCATTTCTCCCCTATCCTCCAAAGGGAAAGCCTTCAGTCGAAAGACATCCTTGTGAAGAGAGATGTGTATTACCTCTGTTTTCAAAAGGATTCTGTCAGTGCTATGCTTATCTTTTTCTCCCCCATATTTTCTTGTGCTTTCAAATCAGTATTAAATTACCAGAACATTACATAATGGTCTCCTTACCCCCCAAAATTAAATATCTTAGAAATAAAACTAAACTATCCTTTGACCATTCCACCCCAGCAATTCCAACTGCTCTCACCAATCCGAAGGTACACCCAACTGTTTGGTGTAAATCATTTCAGAACTTTGTGTGTGTATTCACATAAGTCCATAGAAAATCAATGGGCATTGTTTTTCCATAAATCACATCTAACTGTACATTTGTTCCACGATTTGCTTCTTTCACTCAACAACAGTGTTTTATAGAACCCTCCATGTTTCTATATGGAAATCTATTTTATTCCTAATGTTTACATGTTGTTCTGTAGTGTGATTATTCCACAATTTATTTAGCTATTCCATCATTCAGAAAGTTTCCGATTTTTCACACACAAAAAATCAGAAGTGAATATCCTTTGACCTACCTTCCTGAGCACTTACTACATGGTGAGCACTCTGTCTGGTGCCTTGCTGATGTAATCCTATTTAAGCCTCTCAGCAGTTGTATGAGATCGTCATTTAATGGGTGAAGTGTCTAAGGCAAATGTGCCAGTGGTTCTTTAGGGACAGATACTGAGAGGTTCAATTGCAATAAGAACAATGAAAAGTTTTGACCCTTTTATTACCCTTCACTATAGTCATAGCAATTTACACTCCTACCAGTGAATATGGGAATTCCCTATTCTCTGCTTCATCACCAAACACTTGATATTTTTTACTTGTAGTCCATCTGCTGAGTGAAAATGTCCTCTGTTGTTTTAATTGGCATGCTCTGATTAATGAATGAGTTTGAACACTTTTCATGTATTTAGGGGTTAATGGTGAATAGCCCATTACTGGTTCCCTTAACCAATATCTTCCCATTCCCCCAGGGTCTTCTTTTGTTTTCAGACACATGCCAAGCTTTCCTTCATGGCTTTCCAATTCTTTCTTCTTATGGCCCAGGTGTTTCTCAGAAGCTCTACCTTTTTTATTCTAAATTCCAGCCTTGGCCTTAGACTCCCTCTCCTAGTCCTTGCACAGGCTGTTCCCTCTGCCTAGGAACTCACTGCATCTCCTCTCCCTTTTATTCCTCTGTTCTAGTTTGCTAGCTGCCGGAATGCAACACACCAGAGACGGATTGGCTTTTAATAAAAGGGGATTTATTTTGTTGGTTCTTCAGAGGAAAGGCAGCTAACTTTCCACTGAGGTTCTTTCTTATGTGGAAGGCACAGGATGGTCTCTGCTGGTCTTCTCTCCAGGCCCCTGGGTTCCAACAACTTTCCCCGGGGTGACTTCTTTCCGCATCTCCAAAGGCCTGGGTTGAGCTGCTAGTGCTGAGATGAGGAATGCCGAGATGCTTAGGCTGTGCTACATCGTGCTCTCTCATTTAAGCACCAGCCAATTAAGTCAAACCAGTCACTCATTGCAGCAGACATGCCTCCTAGCTGACTGCAGATGTAATTGGCAACAGATGAGGTTCACGTACCATTGGCTTATGTCCGCAGCAACAAGACTAAGGTATGCTCACCTGGCCAAGTTGACAACTGAATCTAACTAACACATCCTCTTACATGCACATGCACACACACACACTCCAAACAACATACACATTTCCCTCTAGGAGCCCTTCTAACCCTTCCCTCTACTATGTGCTTTCCAATCTTAGCACTTAGATTGGAACTATAACACTATAATTGCAGGTTAGTTTTTTAATTAAGCTCTCCCCTTAGATTATAAACTTGTTGAAGACAAAAGTCTTTGTTTTTGTATCCTCCATACCTAGGACAATGACTAAAATATATCAGGTACCCAGTAAGTGCATTTTGAATAGAGGGAAGAAAGGATGAGGGCATGAATGAATGAGTACATTTATCGTGTTCTACACTCCAGATCCTGAAGCCAGGTCTCCTCACTGAACATGTAGCTCCTCCAGGGCAGAGGCTGTAGAAAGTTCAGATGAGACAAATGAAAGAGCTCTGAAAATTCTATAACTTCATCCAGCACTGTATCCAGTGCAATGCGAGGCCCATGTTCTGGCAAGTTCTAGATTCATTAAGAGGCTTGTGGTTGACCAGATATTTTCTTGGATATGAGGAAACCAAAAGAGAAGAGAGAAGAGGGTCAACTGGTTTGTCTCTTGTTTCCACTGTCCGGGAGAGATTGGTGGGGATTCCCTCCTTTCCTTCTAATATTAATTAATGATTCAGAAAATTAATTATGGATCATTCTATTGTGTTTCAGGCTCTGTGCTCAGCAATAGGTGGATGAATTAGATAAACACTGTTCTTACTCTCAGAGAACTTATGATCTTTTGAAAGGCATGGGTAGGCAAGCACTCACTGTAATAGTCTGTGCTACATGTGATTATGGAAGAATGAATGAAAAGGTGTAGGGTGTGGGAGACACTCTACAGAGGTTTGAGTAAGATTTTGAAGCAGTGTTATCAAAGCAGGCCAGGGGATCTGGGGCATCATGGGCAAAGGAACTGAGAGGCCCTTGGGAGGGAGGAAGAAAGGACTCAGGAGCACAGAGAGTGGTAGGGTGTGGTTGACGCAATGCTGGACACACATTCTTTTCAGTCACTTTAAGTCCATCATGTCCCTTCTCAGTTCACAAACCTCCAATGACTTCTCTTATCCCTCTGAGTGAAAGTCCTCTAAGGTCCATCTCCATTAGGCCTCCCTTGACCTCTCTAGCCTCATCTCCTCAGGATCTCTCCATCACTAACTCGACTCCAGCCACACTGGCCTCTTTCTTGTTTCTTATATATCATGGCCTTTGCCTTTTCTCTCCCCTTTGCCTGAAAATGCTCTGCCCTCAGAAAACTGTATGGCTTATTCCTTTATCTCCTTCAGGTCTCTACCTAAATGTCATCTTCTCAAGGAGGGCTTCCCTGTCCACTTTATTGAAAATCACAACCTCTCTTCTTGCAGAAGCACAGAACCTGTCATAAACTGCTAGTTTTTCTACCTCCTCCTAGCTATTCTCCTCTTCTTCCTGGTCACATGGCTGCCCAATAAAGATTATATTTCCCAGTTTCTCTTACAGCTAGATATGACTATGTGACTAGATTCTCACTAACAAAAGGAAATTGTTTGCAATTGACTTCTTTTCTTTACTACATTTCTTCAAGCTAGACCCCAGACATGCCAGTGACCCAGTTTCAACTATACAGATAAAGACAACACCTTAGGAGATGGGATAGAAGGCACCCAGGCCTCTTTGTGACTCAGTGGAGCACAGATGTTCCACTAGAATGGTCAGACAACTACATGAGAACAGCAAACTTTTATTTCAGTTACTATAAGTTTGGATCACTTTGTAACAATAACTACGCTTGTACTCTAATGTGCACATCTGTTCTACTCCTTCCCTGATTTATTTTTCTGCATAGCATTTAACACTATCTAACATACTGAATGTTTTCCTTATTTTATCACCTGTCTTCCTTAACTAGAATGTAAGCTCTTCCAGGCAGGGATTTTTGGTGTCCTTGCTTACTGTGGCATACCCAGCACCTAGAACTGTGCCAGGCTCAGAGGAGTGCTACATCAATGTATTTGGAGTGAAATCTTATTGGCTACTGAAGGTACAATCATAGAGCCTATGTCACAAAGAAGAATTTAGTAAAGTTTGAAAAATAATCCGAGGGTGTGTGTGTGGTAGGGTAGAGAGAGGATGAGGTGTAGGAAGGGGGAAAAGAGTGAAGACAATGAGGAACTTAAATTCTGTCTGCATGAATGGAGAGTGCAGAGCATGCAGATGGAGGGAGAGGAGGGGTTGAGTTTCTAATCTCTTCAGAAACATCTGTCCCTTGGACTCTCCTGTGTCTTGGAGGGGGGCTGTGGGGGGCCCTCTCCATTGGTGTTGGAGTTGAGAGAGGAAGATAGATAAAATAAGTTGCTCTTTTTTTCTTCCTCACTCAGTAGGAAGTAAACTATGCCCCCTTCCTGCCATCTACCTATGACTGTCATTCATTCCCTACCTCTTGAGAAAAATACATGTCAAAACATAGTCAGGGTGACTTGTATTGTAGACTCTTTGAGGTGGAAGGTATTCATTGAAATAACTGTGGAAAAACTATTAGGTGGAGTCAAATTGCCTTGGATTCAGGTCTGAGGCTTTTACTAGCTGGGTGCCCTTGAGCAAATAGATTAATCTTTTGATCACCATCCTAATCTGTAAAATGAGTCTAACCCTGGCTCTTCATTTGTGTTGTGAGATAATGTAAAAAATTAACAAAATAGTATGCTCTAACTCCCCCCCCCCCCCCCGCCCCCCACAATGCTTGTTTTCTTAAATTGCATTCATAGAAGCAAATTATTCAGACTACCAAAGTGCCAGCACTGTTATGTGCTGGTCAGACCCAACACACTGAATAACACAGCCCCTTTCTGGACACAAACTTTGATTGTTAGGTGGTGGTTGTTTCAAAACCAGGTCACATCCAGAGAAAGGCCATAAGGCTGGTGAGGAGTCCAGGAATTGTCACACTGAAGGAAGTGGCCACATTTTACCTGGAGAATGGAAGAATTAAGGGAACATGAAGCCATCTTCAAATGGGAGAAGTGTTTTTGAAAGGAAGAGGAATTTGGTTTAACTGTGTGAGCCAAGAGAGAAGAGCTAGAATCAGTGGGTAAAAGGTACAGGGAGATAAATTTCAGTTCAATATGAGAAAGAACTTTCTAAGTGAGTCGCTGGCAGATACAACAGGCTTCCTCAAGAAGTAGTCAATGAAGCTGAATAGCCACTTATTAGAAATACTAAAGAGAAAACTCAAGCAGGGAGAGGGTGTTTGGACTAGATAAACTTAGATGTTCCTTTCAATCCTGGCATCTTCTGTACAATTGGATTGTTCTGTAGCTGAAGAACAGATTTCAATGCACTTATATATATATTTATGATTTTAAGAACATGTGCATCAACAAATATTTTTGAGCTTTTGTTGAAATGACGGTTATTAGAAAAGCTTCAGAAAACCTACTGAGAAAAAAATGGAATAAATATTCAAACTGTAGAGGCAGTCATATGACCTTGGAAATGTGGAATAGTGCCCAACCAAGAATTTGAATCCCAAAGTACAAGCTTTAGTGGGAACAAACTTGTGCTGGCCAAAATCTTAAACTTTTTCTGTCCAAAGCTTCTGAAACCGCGATTTTACAAGGCAGAAAATGCTGAGCTTGATTTATCTACTAAAAGCTTAATCTATCCTGAAAGAATCTGTTAAAATTACTCCCTGTAAGAGTCGACACAGTAAAAGCTGTAATTTCCCAACTACCATCAGTATGTGAAATTTTGGGAAAGCCGATAGAAGCATGAGATGATACAGAGGCAGCGCCAGAAACATGGTTTTCGCATCCACAAATTGCTACAGAATAACTGAAGGCCCTTGGTTCTAAAGTGCTGGCTGCCGGCATCACCTCTTTAGCTCACACCCCTTAACCACGTCGTCCCTTGGGGTGAGGCAGGTTTAGGAAGGCCTCTTGGGAAGGGACCGCGGACGGCCAGAGCCGCTGGGAACGACAATCGCTGCGGGGAGAGCCTGGGCGCCAGAAACTGCTCAGAAAGACAGCACCGGTCAGGCGAACCCTTTCCACTGGGCGCTGGGAGGGCAAACAGCCCCGACCCCCTTGATCCCACTCAGGGCTCCAAAAGCCTTTCCTCCTCCCGGTGCACAACCTTCCGCAACCACTCGGATCACCCCTGCCCGGAATTTCCTCCCCCGCCGAGGCTCGGAGGGGTCGGTGCATCTCCAGGGCAGGCCAAGAATCCTCACGCACAACACCTGCGGCTTGCAAAAGGGAAACTACCCAAGGGGGTGGGGGGTAGGTCAGCCTCCTTAGAGGCTCCCGCGGGTTCCGCAAAGCCTTGGTGGTTTCGGTGGTGGGGTGTTACCGCGGGAAAATAAGAGACTTTAGCAGTTGACAGCCCCTCCCGCCCTGTCCAAGTTAACACAGTTGTTGCTTGGGTCTTGGGGGTGGGGAAGCGGGTCGCAGCGCACTCTCGCCCCGTCGGTTTGAACGGCTTCCGCAGCGGCAGAGTCTAAAGCTGACCCGCCCCGCGCGCTCGGGGCATCAGAGGACGCGCGGACACCGCGGCGGGCACCCGGGCTCGCGCACAGCCGGGGAAAGGGGCCGTCGTCCCGCGCTTGGAAAGGGGCATCGGGGCCGCGCGTATGCGCGAGAGCGTCCGCACGGCGCCTAGCGTCCGGACAGGTGCAGGCGCGCGGGCTTCCCATTGGTCGCGACGATGGCGGGTCCTTTCCCTCTCCTCGCTCTCCTCGGTCCCCCTCCCCCTTCGCCGCATCGCCGGCTCGGTCGGCGGAGGTGCGTACCCGCGTGCCCGCGCGCGCGCCCACTGCCCCGCCCCCACCACCGACCTCTTTCCGCGCCGCCACCGCGCGCTCGCGGGCCCAGGTACCGGGCACGCGGGCGCCTCCTCGGGGGCGCGCGTCCGGGCTGCGGTCCTCCGCCTGTACCCGCCCGCTCGCGGGAGCCTGGGGAGGGAGAGCGCGGGCGGGGGGAGCTGGAGCCGGGCGCCACTGCCGCCGCCGCCGCCGAGGCTTTCGTCTCGCTCGCTAGCGCAGCGGCGGCAGCAGAGGTCGCGCACAGATGCGGGTTAGACTGACTGGAGGAGGAGGCGGAGGAGGGAAGGAAGCTGCATGCATGAGACCCACAGGTAAGACCCAGAGCCCCGGAAGGGGCTTTCCAACCCGGGGAGGAGCGCGCAGGCCCGGGAGGGGGAGTTGGTACCTGTTTTTGCTCCCCAGGGAAGGAATTTTTTTGACAGCGCAGAGAAATCTCATTGGAGACTGGGGCAATAGGACCCATCCCGATCCCAGGGAAAACCAGAGAAGTAGCTGGGGAGATCTGGAGCCACAATGTGAGATTCGTAAGAGTGAAATGTAGAGGCCCAGGCAAAAGTGTTTCCTCGGCCTCGAGACGCAGGAAGGCTTTAGACTTTCCTATCGTGGTCACAGCCGCTGAATTCCAGGGACCGGCCCAGAGCCAGGGTGCGCTAACCCCTGCCCTCCCTCCCCTCCTCCATCCTTCCCGCACGCGCAGCATCCCACGGCGGCTGTTACTCAGTGTGCCCCGCTCGGAGGGGCGGGAGGATTTCGCCGTGGGAAAGGGGACGGGGGCCGCGCGGGGGAGGACCGCGGATGGAGACCGGGAAACCGAGGTGCCGGGCCCCCGAGCCCCAGCAGCCCAGGGTATTGTCGTGTTCCGCTTCTGACTGCAGACTCTTGCAAGCCGGATGCCCTCTGTGGATGAAAGATGTATCATGGAATGAACCCGAGCAATGGAGATGGATTTTTAGAGCAGCAGCAGCAGCCTCAGTCCCCCCAGAGACTCTTGGCCGTGATCCTGTGGTTTCAGCTGGCGCTGTGCTTCGGCCCTGCCCAGCTCACGGGCGGTGAGTGACCCCGCTGTGACCCGGAGGGCCTGGGACGGTCCGCCCGCCCGGGAGAAAGAGCTTCTCTAGAAGGACAGCACTACACACACACACACCCCCCACCCCGCCGTATCTCCATACGCCCAGATTTCAGGGGTACCAGAGAATCCGAAGGCCCTTGGGTCCAGCCTAAGACCACCCTTCGAAACCGCTGGAGCTCCCTGAAAATACCTCTGTGGCTCCCACACAGATTCCCACGCACACCCTCTGTCCTGGGCTTTTCCCAAGCTGCCCAGCCTGGCTTGTCTACAGGAAAAACAATAAAACCTGGTTCACTTTGCTTGCTTTGACCAAGAGAAGAAAAAATAAAGAGGGGGGTACATGTGGTTAAGGTGTATTTGTGTACCTCTGAGCCTAGTCGGTGCCCTCAGCAGATAGAGGCCAGGTTTCTGCACTTGGATTTAGACAATAGTTGCAAGAATCACGTTTGTGAATGTGAAGGGTCTGAAAACATGATCAGGCGGGCTGAAGGCAGGCTTATTTGAAAGTTAACTTTCTCTTCGTTTTCTCTCTCCCTGGGAGGTGGTAGGTGCCAGCACTTCTGTGCATGCTGGAGGTGGGGAAGGGATGCAGAGATTTTCCTTCAGGTGTGTGTGTGTGTGTGTGTGTGTGTGGAAATTTGCTTTGCTTATCTCAGTATGATTTACCTGTGTTTGTGGAAAATTGCTTTGCTTATCTAGGTATGATTTTCCTAGAGAAAAAAGTCAATTGCTCTTTTATGAAGTGGAAGTTAACCGAAATAATACTGATAGCTTCATTCTCTGTAGGTTTTTAATCCATAACGTATTTGCTTCTATGGAAGGGGGCTATCTTTTGGTTGTGGTAGGGGAAGACAGATGGAGTTCTTGTCTGAATTTCAGAGCTTTAGAGTCTCCCTGCCTCCACTCCTCTTTGCTGTGTCTCGTTGCTGTCCATTTCACATTTTCTGTGAGGGCTTGCTGACACAGACATGTTATAAGGACAGAATTGTGTTTCTGGAGCTGAAATACTGTTAACATATAAATAAGTGATCATTGGTCGAAAAACAAGTATGGATCAATATTTAAAAGCCCTTTTTTAGTGTTTAAAATGTTGCTGTTTCAGAGAATTAGAAGGTGGAGATGGAAGAATTGAGTGACAAATGAGCAGAAGTGGAGGAGGGGAATAACAAATTAGGGTTTAACATAGAATAATCAATAACACAGACCTTTCACTTAAAGAGCTAAACGATGCCCAGAATATAAAGATGCTTGTTGTGATGAGCATGTCTGTTAGAAGTAGTGAGAAAACATTTGCTTTGGGTGGGTACTTGGTTTTTGTTGTTGTTGTTTTGTTTTTACAAGGGGTAACACTGTTGGTGCCCTTATTTCCACAGACATGTCTCTGAGCCAGGTGTGGACTTCCTTGTCATAGGGAACAAGTTCAGATGTTGTTATGCCAGGTCAGGACCTGTGTGGCCTGCCAGGACTCTTGTCCTAGCCTCTGTCCCACCCCAGGCATTAGCTCTGCTTCACGGATGAATGGGCACAAGTGGGCAGGACAGTGTTGCATTGGGCTGGGCTGTTTCCTTCCCCATTTTCTTCTCTTGTCTCCAGTTCTAGCTTTCATTTCCTCAAAGCAGGTCCATATGGGTTTCCATCCTTTCGGTCCATTTCTCCCACGTATTTATTTCTCCCCTGTTATTTGGGAGCCTTGGCGGCTCTTATTCGATGTGTGAGGTCTGAGCAAAGCCCTGCTGGATTTGAAGGCAGCACTCTTGTTTCTGCTAGTTTGTGTTTACCGTGCACCCTCCTCAAGGATCCCCCAGCCAGCTCAGTGCACAGCATGGCCCCCTCGGTCTCACGTCAGTTGCCTCTTAGGTTCCTGAAGCATGTCCTCTGTCCCTCTCTTCCCACAGGGAACACATGAAGCAAAAAGAGCTAGAACCCTGAAGAGGACGGTGGACATATGGTTGCCTTTCACTTCTCAGTTTCAGAGCCCTTTCTTTTTAGGTATTCGTACCCTGCAGAAAGGCTAGCCATCACTTTATTTCATCTTGAACTCCTTCAGACTGAGAGTGTGATTTCTGGAGGAATATTGATCACTTCAGAATTCCTCCGTGAATAAACAGTTTAGGTGGGGAAGGGTAATAGGGAATGTCCTATGGAGTTCATTCTACAGAGGTTTTCTTTCCTAGGAAATAAACCTATATAGAGGCTCCAAGATGGCAATGGAATCAACTCTCCTTAGCATTCGCTAAACCTGGGATGCTAAAACTTTAATGTGCATGTGAATCACCTGGGGAACTTGTTAAACTTCTGATTCAGTTGGTCTGAATGGTACCTGCGATTCTGCATTTCTGACAATCACCTAGGTGATGCTGCTTCTGCTGTTAACTCACTTTGGTTAGCAAGGCTTTAAACTAAGGCATTTCTTAAAATAAGTTTGTTTTGAAGTCGGCTTTCTGACATCACTCTCAATTACCAAACTCAAATGGCCTACACAGAAGCAGAAGTCTTCTCACCCAGTATCCCATCTTTAGGAGATACTCAATGCTGAAATTCTTCTCTGAGGGAGTGCTTTCATTTTTTTTTTTAACCATAAAAGGTGCATATTTAATAGACATTGTTCTGAAATGTGGATTTTTATCTCTGATTGCTTTCAATATAAAAAGAACACCACCATAGCAAGATATAATAGTCTCTGCTAGGAGAAAAAAGCATGTGCCCAATACATGTATGATAGAAACGAGAAACACGAGAAACACGAGAAACAAAATGCTGTGTCCTGGGAAGTTAGAGATTCAGTTCAATTCTTTGAGTCCTAAGGGAGCTTTCCTGTGCCTAAGTTACCTTGAGGTGACTAGTGGTGACTCTCTCCAGGTTCTTTTGTAAATTAGAAAAAAGGGCCTAAGACCAAATAACTGAAGAGGCCTAATGGCAGGTTTGTAGAGAGATATGAGATCTTGCTGTTCTAGAACATGCATGGAGCGTGACTTTAGCTCTTCTTTCTCCCCTCCACCCGAGTGCACTTTTCCAGAGGTCTGCTGGGTTGCTGAGGGCTGCCAGGAGTCGTTCATCTAGGGTTTGAGGAAGAGAGCCACAAGTTTGCTCCACAAAGAGGTCTTTGGAGGTGAACTTACTAGCGCATCCCTAAGTTTTTAGAGTCAGGATTTGAGGCCTGACTCTGCCATTTGATAGCTTTGGAACCTTGGGCCTTACAACCCCTTATTTACAGATAAGCTTCCTTATCTATAAAATGAGATGGTGATGTGGGGTTGCTGTGAGGAATAAAAATCACATAGCACTCAAAAAATGCAGTGAAAAAAGAGGAGAGGGCTGAGATGGCACAGTAATCTTTGGGGGTCTTTGCTTTGTTCATCTGGTGAGTATTATTAAGTGCCCATCTCCATTCTGTGCTGACTGTTGCATGTGATGCTCTTTTAACCTAGAAGAGCCCTCCTTTTTTTTTTTGCTTAATGAAGTAATTTCTCCTCAAAATCCAGTTGAAATGCTGCTGTCTGACATTTCTCTGGTCACTAAGTTCCCCCATTGGGTCCCCACTGCACTTAGAATAATCATCCATCCATAGTGTCATCTCATCTGCCAGCCTGTAAGCCTATGGAAGGCAAGAACCTTGCCTTTCTTTATTGCCGTCTCCCAAGAACCCAGCACAGTGTCTGACACAAGGTAGATGCTCCTCTTCTGTTGACTGAGAGCAAGAAAAAAGATTCCTAAATGACTGACATAGCATTAGAATATAAGTGCCATGGATTGAGTTCCAAAAGCATAAGATTTTCATGGCATTTGAGGCTGTATTCAGTGGACATGGTCCAGAGTTTGGGGGAAGAATCAGGAAAGGATCTAGAGAAGAGGTAGCATTTAGGATGGAATGGGAGGGAGTATCTCAGAAGGAAAGACGCTTTGTGCAAAGGTATGGAGATGGCTACATGAGTGCACTGTTCAGGGAGCAGAGAATAATATGACTAATCTAGGACATTGAATACTTGCAGGGAACCAAGTAGGGTGAGCACAAATAGGTTAGGATATTATTGTAATGGTTCTTGAAGCCCCAGTGAAGATTATGAATATCACTTGCAGGCAGTATGGACCTACCGAAGGTTTTAGAGCAGAGGTGTAACATCAGCTGAGCTATATACTTGATTTCCTTCCTCTAGTTGCAAGTCTGTTACTCAGAGCAAACCCCCAGTCCCACTACCCTCTCTGCACACCTAGGTTGTGGTACTCGTGTGGTTGTTAAGGTTTTTGATGTCTTGTTGGGGCCATTTGGCTGTAGCATTGGGTTCTGTGCCAACACGCAGGAACAAATGCTTTCTGAGTGTTTCACTGATTTGGGGTGTCAGTCTTTTGGAGTTTTATTTATTTATTTATTTATTTTTGGCATGGGCAGTCTCCAGGAATCAAACCCAGGTCTCTGGCATGGCAGGCGAGAACTCTGCCACTGAGCCACTATTGCCTGCCCTTGGAGTTTTATTGAGAAAACTGTTTTTACATGATAAGTAAGCTTTTCATGCAGTGCTACATTTAAAAGCCACAATTTCAAACCATACTTAATTCAAACAATAAACAAAGTCCCAATTCCTCAAAAAGATAATGATTCTTCAACCAAAGGCCACTTTAATATAAGCAGCATGGAAATTCTTTTTATCCACAAGGTGAAATATGCATGCTTTGGGAGACATGAGAAGGATTTCATTTAAGTAAGTATCAAATCTCTAGACTAGAGGCCTGAACAGGCATGTTGGAGAGAGAATCAGTGGTTCTTTAATGCCTGAGAGAATATGAGTATGGGTGAAGAACTCTCTCTATTCTATTAGTCAAGGTTTCTAGAGGAACAGAACCAACAGGAGAGCTCTTTCTATTCTATTAGGGTTTCTAGAGGAACAGAGCCAACAGGAGAGATCTGTAAATATGAGATTTATAAAGGTGTCTCATTCAACTATGGGAATGGAAGAGTCCGGAATCCATAGGGCAGGCTGTGAAGCTGTTGGCTCTGATGAAGGGTTTGGACAGACTCCAAAGGAGAGACTCATTGGCTGAAGAAGCAGTGAAAAAGTCCCTCTTCTTCCTTGAAAGACTTCAGCTGATTGGGTTATCACTTTGTGGAAGACATGCTTTAGTTGATCGCAGAGGTAATCAGCCACACATGCAATCAACTGACTGATGATTTAACATATCAGCCTTCCAGTTTATCAACCAGCCATGAAATATGCTTGCAGCAATGACCAGGCCAGTGCCCAGATAATTGTACATCATCACTTGGCCAAGTTGACACCAGAATCTAGCCTATCGATTGGATACGTGAAGAAAAAAGCACCCCAATTATTCTCTGATCCTGGTGTCAGAAGCATATTTCAAAAAGTTCAGAAAAGCCAAGGAGGGTTGCTCTTAGAAGGGAATCTTTAGTGCAGCATCAAGGCCCTGCATTCTTTATGGGGTTGACAGAGTTGTTGTGGATGTTATGTGAAAGTTTTGGGTGATGAGTCACAAACACAGATTGCCAGCCTGCCAGGAATGCCTGAAAGGACAGCTTTGTTAGATCAAAGGCCCTGGAGGGAGAGAGGGGAGAATAGGCAGCAAAGGGACCTTTTGGGCTTATGTAACCTAGGCTTCTGCAAGGGTCTGTGGGGGAGGGCAAGGGGGATGAACGTGTGGGACCTGGGTTCTTGCCTTTACTGTGGTCCAGAGGGGAGGAATTGAGCTTTCCTGCAATGCTGGGATTGGGAGTTTCAAACTATACAATATGGAAAGCAGAGGCAACAAAATCCATTTGGAGAATCTGAGGGCAGCTTCTTAATTGTCCAAGCCATATGTAGATACAGGCCTTGCTAGAAATAATATGGTGCAAAAGGGCAAGGAGCCATTTGGAGACGATGCAGTAAGGGCTGCTTGGAGAAGCTAAGGGCAGATCTTTTCAGCCAAATCGTGGAGGTTCAGGCCCCACTAGTCACGCTAATGCCCAGGGCGGGGCTAACTGGGTGGTTGTTCAGAGGGAACTCACGATTAAGCCAGACAGGATGACCAGGCACCAAATATAATTTTCTTTCTGCCATTACAGATATTCAAGTTCAATCTCTGCCATTAAGTAGCTATATGGCTTTGGGCAAGTTGTGACTTCTCGACTCTGCTCCTTCTGTCTTACTAATATTCTTTGACTCTGTAATTATAGGAATTTGATCAGTTCTGAACTCTGCATAAGGCTTGCTCTGATTATTATTCTTATTTTACCATTTAACCATTTGTCCATCCATCTTTTGTGGCCTGTCTGTTGCATGTCTTGAATGTGGTCTGAGGAAAACATAAAAGTAATAGTTGATCTCTTCTCAAAAGTTTTCATTGAAGAAGCTGCAGAAAATTATGGTTTTCACAGAAATTTTTAACTCATTTTAAAATTTAGTGTTGCTTATTGGTTCTGGTGAGAAATATTTTCCAGACTGCTCCTCCTTCTCCTTGCCTTATTTTGAAATCTCATTCAGTATTTTATAATGGAAATAACCACACATAGCAACAACATGTCTAAATAGGTTATTGGGACCATGGCCTCTGAATTGTTGGGAAGAGACATAAGAATAGGCTTTCTAATTTATTTACAATCACATTTCACCAAAACTAAACTCAGTATCTAAGACAGATACGTAGGATATACGTTTTCATACATTAGATATGACATTTTTATCTAAATTTTTAAAAAATGCAACTAACCTCCATGACTCTAATGTTTTCCTAAGGTTGAGATGACATTGATTTATTGGTCCATGCTCACAAGAATGAGCTATTCAACTGTTGTTATCCATGGGAAATTGGAAAAAAGATGGGATAACATTTTAATTTGGTCAGCTAAGTGATTTATAAAAGTTTTTTAATCATTAAATAATGCCAGTAATAATTGTAAACTTTCAGAGAGTGCTTACCAAGTGCTAAAGCTGTTCACCACACTTTACTTGAGCCTCACATTAAATGTGCTAGGTAGGGACTATTGCTATCCTTATTTTACAGAAAAGGAAACTAAGACACAGAAAGATTAAGCAACTTATCCAGGATCACCCAGCTAATAAATGAAACGTGAAGACCTAGATTATTCTTCTTTTAATTAAAAGCTTTCTCTGTAGCATAGCAAGGAATGGAAATCCCAATGTCTAAATGCATTTTTTCTTTCAATCCAAACATTTCTCATTAAGTTGCAGTTGTCAAATATTTTGGAACTTTGACCCATCTCACCCTGATCTGAGGGAACTCTTTTGTGTTGTGGCTGAAAAGCCTAAAACCTACAAGCCAATAAACAACAACAACAACAACCAAGTCCCACAACCCAAGAAAAAGTGAAGTCCAGACTTTCTGAACTTTGAGTTCTTGGTGAAGAAAGGTAACTGTGAACCTCCAAGTGTGTTTTACCACAATTCCCATTGTCTCTCAGTAGGCTCAAGGAGATCTCATTGGTTTAGACCTCAGCTTCCATTGTTCTGCCATAGAAGTCATTCTTTCCTCAGTTTGTCCTTTCTCTGTCCCCTTCAATCCAGGCTGGTTGGTGGTTCCACTCATAGAAATTTCACAAAACACTTGTCGGCTTTGCATGCAGTTCACATTGCTACCTACAATGAAAATAACCACACAGTAAGCCCCATGCTCTGGGGCCCAAAAGCATCAGGAATAATGACTTTCCACAGATCCTTCCTGGATAAGTGTACCTCCAATTCTGACTTCCATTGAAGTGGCTGACTGTATCCATATTCAATTAAACCTTCACATGGAGCCCTATTCTCCAGAAACTTACTTTCCTGATACTCAGATAGGTCCCTGATAGAGCCGCTTCATGCCCTAGTCTCTGAGCACACTATCTGGACAGGCTCAGAATTTTCCAGATCATCAATTTCTGATTTCTTTGTGCTAAAGAATTAACTTCTCAGTTTATTCTTTTCCTCTTTCATTTCACTATAGGAGAAACCAGGCTGCACCTTCTACACTTAGCTCAGAAATCAGCTAAATATGCAAGTTCATGGTTTTTAGTCCTGCCTTCCATCTGGCATCAGAACTCAACTTTGCTAAGTTTCTGCTACTTTCAGACAAGGATCACCTTTCTTCCAGTTTCCAAAAACACATTCATCATTTCCTTCTAAGGGCTCATTGGAGTACCTTTAGCACCCATATTTCTACCAGTAGTCTCTTCAAAGAAATCTAGGCTTTTTCTTGTAAGCACCTCACAGTTTTTCTGGCCTCTACCTATTAGCCAATTTCTAAGCCATTTCTGCATTTTATTTTTATTTATTTATTTTTGGTATTTGCTATAGCAGCACCCCACTCCTGGTACCAAAAGCTGTTTTAGTTTCTGTCCCTGTTCCTAAAGCAAATACTATGCAATGGGTTGACTTAAATGATGGGAATTTATTGGTTCATGGTTTGGGGGTTAGAAGAAGTCCAAATTAAGGTCTCATTAAGGTGATGCTTTCTTCCTGAAGACTGGTGTTCTAGGGCTGGCAGCTGGCGATCCTTGGTCCTTGGCTTCTCTGTTATATGACATTGCACATGGTAACTTCTCTTGGCCTCCCCCTTTTTTTCTGTTTCCATTGACTCTCAGCTTCTGGTTTCTCTGTGTGTGTGTTTTTTTTAAATACCTCTGTGTGAATTTCATTCTACTTATAAAGGACTACAGTAATAGGATTAAGGCCCCTCCTGATTGATTGGGCCACACTCTAACTGAAGTAGTGTCATCAAAAGTTCCTACCTACAATGGGTTCACAACCACAGGAGTGGATTAAGTTTAAGACCATGTTTTTCTGGGGCACAAAGTTCCCAACCACCACACTGAAGAAAGTGGTCAAATGGATCACACACTGAATAAACACCTGGCAGAGACCCCCTGATAAGACAGTTATTGCCATCATCATCCCCTTTGGATGTTTCTCTAAGCCGTTTGTTATCTCAGTGTGATAGCCTTCCTTGGAGTGGTTCTTTTCCAAGTAATTTAGACAAGCACTAATAGTTATGTTAGTGCATATGTGTCTAGAGTGTTAGAGTTTGCAAAGTGTTTTTTGCATGGATCACCACCTTTAATTTTCTTAACAACCCTTATTGATTAGGAAGAGATTATGATTTTATCCCTTCTTCTTCTTCTCTTTCTTTTCTTAAATTTGTGATCTCAGACAAAGCCAGAATAGGAGCCGAGCCTCCTGAGTTCAAGACTTTCCTCATCATCATTCTGGGCCAGCCTTTGATTTATTCCAGTTAGTACATATCAAAAGGAAAAAGAAAAATTATATTTTAGGATCATGAGCATGAGTAAAATTCCCCTCAAGAAGGTTAAATTTGAAGCAAGAATAACTGATTCAGTGGCTTATGAGATCTGTAAGTCACTTACTCAGCTGTTCAGAAAAATGATGTTTGATGGTATGAGCTTAAGATGCTACAGCTTAGGGAAGAAGTTCATTCACCATTTCTCCTTTTTTAAGAAATTGATTCCTTAATACCACTGTAAGAAGAAGAAATTATCCACTCAAGAAGAAAAACAAATAGAAATAATTAAGCAAGTTGTTCATAAACTGGAATTAAAAGTGCACTAAAAATAGCTTCTTAATTGAGAGTATTGTAACTGCTTTATTAATCTTAAACAAGGTAAACTGGGAACACCAGAGAAGTAAAACAAAATAATTCTTGCCATTATCTGGACATGACAGTAAACCTGAGAATACCGTGGGGAATGGGCCTCCATGACTCCGCAGTTGAGTGAAGGCACAGGGTGCTGCAGGAGGCAGGCACAAGGGTGACTCTGTCGATATATACCAGTCTGCAGGAATGGATTTTGGTTATTAGAAGTAAGAGGAAATGTGATAGATTGAGCATTTAAAGAGAGCCAACATGGCCAGACAAACTCACTGCCCTCCCCCTCTCTACATGGGACAGGACTCCCAGGGGTAAACCTCCCTGGCAACATGGGACAGAAATCCTAGAATAAGATGGGACTCAGCATCAAGGGTTGAGAAAACCTTCTCGACTGAAAGAGGGAAGAGAGAAATGAGAGAAATGAGATAAAATAAAGTGACAGTGGCTGAGAGATTTCAAATTATTTGAGAGGTTATCCTAGAGGTTATTCTTATGCATTATATAGATATCCCCTTTTTAGTTTAAGGTCTATTAGAGAGACTAGAGGAAAGTGCCTGAAATTGTAGAGCTGTGTTCCAGTAGCCACGTTTCACGAAGATGACTGTAAAATGAGATAGCTTTTGCAATGTGACTGTGTGATTGTGAAAACCTTGTGTCTGATGCTCCTTTTATCTACGGTATGGACAGATAAGTAAAAAATATGGATTAAAAAATAAATAATAGGGGGAACAAAGGTTAAAATAAATTGAGTCGATTGAAATACTAGTAGTCAGTAAGAGGGAGGGGTAAAGTGTATGACATGTATGAGTTTTTTCTTTCTTTTGCTGCAGAGATGCAAATGTTCAAAAAAATGAACATGGTGATGAATACACAACTATGTGATGATATTGTGAGCCAGTGATTGTAACCATGTCAAGAATGTTGGTATGTCTGTTCATTCATTACAATAAAAAATATTTTTTTTTTTTTTTTTTTTTTTTAAAGGAAAGACAGAGAGAAGGAAGGAAGGATAGAAGGAAGGAAGGAAGGAAGAAAGGGAAACATCTTTTTAAACATTTTCTTGTTTTATTGTATTCTGTTTCTCCGTTTTTGTTACATGGGCTGGGGCCGGGAATCGAACCGAGGTCCTCCGGCATAGCAGGCAAGCACTTTGCCCGCTGAGCCACCGCGGCCCGCCCCTAAAAAATATTTTTAAAAAAATAAAAAGAGAGGATGAGTTAGGGTGAGGTTATTTGGAAATGAAGGTTCAACTTGGATATCTCATTCTTTGATTTGAAATTGGTGACTTTTGTCTCATGGAATTACCAGCATGGGGGCAAGACTAAACAGAAGTTTCTCTCATGCACTGTCTTTCTTTTTGTCAGAGCAACAAAATACAAAAAGATCTTATAGATATGTGGTGAAATTGGGTGGTACAGTAAAAAGGAGCTCTTTTAAGAAAGAAATAAAATGCATTCTTACAATACATTCTTTCAAATTTATGTGCCTCCAGTATTGTTACTGATCTAGCAGGTTTTCAAATTCAGATTCTCAGTACGTAGAAGAATCCTTGAGACTTCCCCCCAAACGTCAACTCCTGGTATTCTCTAGGAGGGAAACAACAAGATCTACTTCTTTTATAGGTATTTGATGTTGTCAGGCTTATGGCTGTGAGAGGTTCTTAACTATTCCATTAGATTGCTATTAACTAACTCCAAGTTACTGTGTGCGAATCTAATCCAAGAGTGCACTTTAAACTAGCAGTTTCATTTTGAAGACACATCTGCAAATTTAGGTTATAGTATGACAGCATCACTCAGTGTTGGAACCATCTCTATATGTTTAAGTTATACTGAAACAAAATGAGGAAAAAATAGTTTAGAAACTTGCAATTCATCTAATTTAGAACAATACAGTCCTGAATCTCTATGCAACCTTTGAAAGATGTGTCCAATCTGGAACCCGATTTTTTCCTACCATCTTTCTGTTTACACTACCAAGTGAGCATGGGAGGTGCTCACTTGCTGTTTATAACGATTTGATGGATAGGTTTTAATTTCTCCAGGCAAATAACTGGAGGGATATAGGGTCCATTGAAAAGTACACAGGGTCAGTTTTACTTGCTGCTGTCACCAGCTGGCTGAGGATAGTAACCTAATCACTTCCTCAGTTTAATTTTCTGGGAAATAGCAATAATTCTTGGACCATCTGCCTCTTGTGGTTGTAGTGAGATTCAAATACATTAACTGGAAGGAAGGCACCATAACTGTGTGAGGAATACATATCATCACCAACAAGCAGGTGATGAATGATTTCTATGTTCACAATGCTGGGGTTAGCCTACCAGGAGCTTCCTTTGCCCTGTAGGGATATAGCATAACAAATGCAAAGTAATACAGAGTGGCATAGGCCAAGGCAGATGTGTGGTTTAGACCTCTACTAGGTGGTCACTTGATCCTTGGCCCCAATCATCCTATAGACCTAACTGGTCATGAGGTGGGATGGTAGGTCCTATAGCAGACATTTATCTCAGAAACTCTGGGATGGGGGAGGAGTCAGGGAGGCTTATCAGAGAAGATAACATTTGAGTTAAGTCTTGAGCAATACTTTATCTAGGCAGAGAAAGTGCTGGGAGGTGATCTTTTCAGGAGAAAGGATAGTACGAGCGAAGTCCTGGAATGAGAAAGAATATGTATTGATGACAAGGAGTAGCTCAGGGCAGCCTTACTAAAGGGTAGATAGGTTGGGAAGAGACTGAAGAGGTAGACTGGACCCCTCCACCTTCCTAACTACGATGCTTAGGAATTTGAACATTACACAGTGGGCAACTGGGAACCCACATTGTCAGGCACATGACATGATTTGATCTTCATTCTACAAAAGAATTCTTGTGGCAGTGTGGAAGATGGAACAGCACAGGAGAGAACAGAAGCAGAGACTCCTTTACTTAAATATTTATTCGGCACCTACCCTGTGCTAGGTGGAGGATACAGTGGGGAGCAAAACAAAGCTCTGCCCACAGAGGATTTATATTCTAGTGGGGGGGGGGCACTTAGGAAACGATTTTATTGGCCCAGGATGGACATGATGAGGGCTTTAACTAGAAGGGAATAAATGGTTGTGAAAGATATGAAAGAGGGAGAATAACTGAGGCTAGACAGCTGATTGGACATGGGGATGGAGGGAGAGCATTAACAGATCCATGGCAGCAGTCATTTGGACTGGAAGCCAAAGAGTTCATTTTGGATAAGGAGGCTTGTGTTGCCTGCAGGTCATCCATTTGGGCGCCATCTGTCTCTCAGTTTCGTATTTACTTGGTGCACACAAGAGGGATTAGGGTTGGAGATGTAGATTTGCATACCATCAACATCAAGAGAGTTGTTAGACCTGCAGGAAAGGCTGGACTTTCCCAGGAAGCGCATGTAGTATAAGCAAAGAAGAGGTTTCGAGGATGTAGTACAGGAAACATCCACATTTAAGTGTAAAGAGGAGAAGCCAGTAAGAAGGCTAAGAAATCATGCTGATAATCAGTGTTCATAATAAAAAAAATAAGCTTGATTCTGGCTATTGATGGTCCACTCTAATTTGGGGGCAACTGATTTTCCTAATTGTGTTACTATTAAGATAATGTTCAAGTAATTTGAATTCTGGGTGCCCATACCAACTGCAAAGAAAGGAGAGCAGGGCCAAGAGAATCTCTATGAATCTCTGTGCTGATGGAGAGTCTGCATAGAGATATTGGAAGTTCACCTGCAGGAGACTCAGAATGTTTTTAGGTTTTACTGAAAGGCCGAAGCTAACAGGCAGAATTAGAACTTTGGGCAGAATTAGAATTCGACAAGGTCTCTGGGTGGCCATGGGAAGCTTTGAGAGTTTCCCCTCTTGGGGTCATTGGATCGAGGGGAACTGGTTCCTCAGTAGTGTTAGTGATTGTGGAATGTCTTTCCTGCTGCAGCCCCTTCCTCCCTTCTCCTGGGGGCGCTGTGATATTTTTATGTGCTAGTGCTTCCGATGCATGCCCTTTTGCACAAATCTTTTGGCAGCCAATCCTTGAGTCCTTCAAAGACTCATTCTTCTCAGGCTGTCAGTTAATCTTCAAAGGTGTGATTGTCAGAGAGGGATTCTTCTGTCACTCCCACACCCTGTGACCAGCTCTGTCACCTCTGCAGGGAATCTTTTAACCTCTTCACACTTTGGTTTCTTCATCTGTAAATCAGGGGCAATAAGGCTTGTTCCTCTACACTTCCCAGGAGCCCAGATGATGCGGTTATGCGGAGGCAGTGTCAGAAGATAAAGCATTTTATAAATACAAAACAGAGTTATCATTGCCTGTCTAGAAGGAGACATCATTCCACTGTGCCTACAGCCATTTTTGCCTTTTGCCTCCCTAAGTACTAAACCAGGTTGGCATGCTCTCTGCAGCATGTAAACACCTCCTCACGAGCAAGTCCTGACCCTGGTGCAAGCTCATTTTATATGGATAGGATGTGAAGCAGCTGCACGAGCTGTTTTGTAGCAAAATGGGATGTACTAATCTGTGCTGTGTCCCTGCTGCTGGCACGTTCAGTGAATAGTCATGTCTGGAGATGGAGAAGGTCCTTGTGTGTTGAGAGGAACTTCTCAACAGCTTTTGGCTCAAGCCCAGTTGGTCCCTTTTGTGTGCTCACAGGGGCTCAGGAAAAAGAAATTAAATACAGGTCGCAGGCAAGTGCTTTGTTTTAGGTGCTTCAGAGGTACGTGAGAGAGGAAGTTGTGACATGTGTCTTTCCCTCTGCCACCCCCTTGTCCTGCTTGGTGCTATCGTGGTTGGCAGCATATGGACACAGTGGGCCAGCATCTTCTGGCTTAGGTGGAGCAGCAGGATGAATCAGAAGCTGCCTTGGGATCCAGAGAATCACTTAAGTGCTTTATCTTTGCTAAATGCCTCCCCTCACTTCCAGCTGCATGCTGTCTCTGATTCTTGGGAATCTCGTTATAGCTCTGCAAGTGGGAAGCTGCTTCTGGTTTCTGTGGGCTGGAGATCTTGGGATTCCTAATCCTTTGGGGGAAATGCCTGGAAATCCTCTGACTGTGTTCCAGCCTAAGAGCTCTTCAGGAAAGCAGTCTTTTTACCTGCTTAGGGCACCTGCTGAGGTTTTTATTGACCCTCACTGTCTTCAGACCTTTGCTGCAAGTGGGCTTCTGGAATGCCAGGTTCTTATGTGGGGAAGGGTTCTTTCAAATGTAAGCAGACCAAAACGCTTTGAATTATAGAGGAGGGTCTTTTATGGTTTTCTTAGGTACTAAGACATTTATCCCCTTGAGAGTGGCTTTGCTGAAAATCTGCTGCTGCAGTTTTCATTTACATGGTAATACACGCACAGAGCTTTTGCCCTTTGTTATCTCCAATGAAGGAAGATCCAGTTCTTCAGGGGCTCTCCAAACACACAGAATATCTAAAAATGGAAGTGAACCTGCTCTTTCTAGCAGTTGCCTCTGCATTTTGGGTGGAGAACTAGAGCCAAACGCAGGGGTAGATTCCTGTTGGTCTCTTTTTGCTGCTGTTAAAATTGTTCTTTTTCTGTTTCCTCTATGCACTGTGGTTACTAGGAGCTTTAATCAAAAGCAGAGTCTCCACTTTGACTTTGCTGTGTGGTTTGTGTCATCTCACCTCCTACGTTCCTTAGTCTTCTAATACTTAGCATTTTCTTCAGTGCCTGCTGTGTGGATGTTGTTGCTAAACTGGGTCATGTTCTCCGTGGTCGAGCATAAGCTTTCACTTAAATTCAGAAGATTGTGCCACTCCCATTTCTTCTTGACTTTCGACTAATTTGAACTCTTAGTTTTTCAGTCTTGTAGCTGGATTAGGGGAGACACAACTAATAAAGCTGAAGAGCTAGATGGCCACATATTCTCTGAGAATTGCAGAAGAAAGTTGATGCATTAAGGAAGGCTGAATGACTGCAAAAACAAAAGTGGACCAAATTTCAAATAAGACCCACTAACCCCAATCACTCAGTCTTCCCTAAGCCACTTTGCTCTTTCCTCCACCTGGCTGTTACACAGCTGTGATCCTTCCCATCCCTTAAAAATCAGCTTACATCTCACCTGTACAACCTTCTGGGAGCCTCTCACATGGCCCCTGGCTTCCCTAGCTTGAAGAAATCTCTCTATTCTCAGAATCCTCAAAGCACTAGAATCATGGGATGTTGAGCTGGAGAGGACTATGGAGATGGTTTGGACTAGAGGTGAGGGGGTGGCACTCCTTGGCTCCCCGCAGGGTCTGCCTGGACAGGGTAGAGTCTGAGGGGAGCGGGTTGAGCAAGCTGCTGCTGAGCACACACCTGCCTCCACGTGAGTGTGCACTGTGCAGGCTGCACCTCTTCATGTCCTCTCACCAGCACCACCCCCTGTCCAGTCACACTGTCCTGAAGATGAGGAAAGAGAAGGTCTCTGTCATTGAGACAAGGGTCTGGAGAAAGACCACCTGGGATTGAATCCCACCTCTAGTGCTTAGTTGCCTTATATGTGGGCCAAGCTGCTTAATCTGTCTGTGCTTCAGTTTCCTCATCTGTAAGATGGGGATAATACTTATACATGTAGGTCTGTTGTGAGGACCAGATAAGTTAATATATGGAAAGCACATAGAACAGTGCCTGGCATGGAGTAATATTTCAGTAAGTGTTGCCTGTTATCTTTATCATCATTATCTTTGTCTTTTTAGTTATACAAACTTCTTAAACCAGGATCCACAGCCAGTTCATCTTTTTTTACCTGACTGTGCTCAGCATGTTTTAGACCTTCAGTAAGCATTTCCTGCTGTCTAATGGATGAGTGTAGGACTGAGAGAGTACAGCCCAATGCCAGACCGCCACAACTGGTTTACAAATTCCTAGATTTTCCACTGGATTGTTGTCTCTCAGAGCACGGTATTCATACATAGTCTCAGTCCAAAAATTACTGCTTGATCAGAGAGTTAGAGGACTCTGCAGCTAGCTTTGACAGCCTAAACCACCTACCATACAAATGAAAGGTAGTGTTGAGTCAAACATTCCATTATTTCTTTTTCTATTTTTCTTTTTGTATGCTGTATGGTGGAGGTCACATTTCATTCTTTTTCAGTCCCGTTATCATAGCACCATTTGTTGATTTTTTTTTTCCCTTTGGGAAGTGCATGTATTTCATTATTTCTAAACTCTCTTTTCCATCTTGCTTCTGACGTCTGGGTAAAGTGGCAACAGCAGCTGAGATAACTGGCAGGAAGGGCAATGAAAGGGTTGCTATCTGGCTGTGACTTAAACCTTGTCCCTTCCTTAGTGATGGACAGCACCTGGTGTGTCTGATTTTTTCACTTACTCTGAAGGGCGTTCAAATGTTGCTTTGAGCTCCTAAGGGTGAGAGAGTGAGGAGGTCTTTCCAGCTTATCTTTGTCTACTCTAGTACTTACTCAACAAAGTATTAAGCACTTACTACATGCCAATAAGGGTGTTAGGTACTAAGAATAGAAATACAAATAAGATACAGTCTTAGCCCTCAAGAAGCTCGAGTCTACATGGGCTATCAAAGGGAGACAAAGGCCAATTTCACTGAAAAGGTGCTGTGGGGCAGAGGTAGAATTCTTACCCCAGTCAGGGGTAGTTCAGCAAGATTTCTAGGAGGATATGCCAGAACTGCATTCAGAAAGACGAGTGAGAATAAGTTAAAGAAGGGGAAGAAGTAGCGATATAATCAAAGGTATAGCTGACGAGACCACATCTGTGTGTGCACGTGTGTGTGCCATAGTGGTATTTCCAAGCTGTCCATTTGCCTATGCTTGCATTTCATGAAGTCATTCATAAATACTTCCTGATGTTCTCTCTATACAAACTACATGCAGCACTGGTGGTGGGGTTCAGAGATTATTTGGAGGCTCAAATTTGCTGAGTTTTCCAAATTATAGGGCCATAACATTTGCTGTAACTTGATCAACCTACTGCTAGATTCTCCCATTATCCAATAACAGCTGCTGGCTACTAAAAATCAATTGCAAGTGGATCCCCACGCCAAGCAGAGGGCTCCCTCCTGGTTTAGGTCAGGTGAATATTGAATCATTACTGTGTTAGACTGCAGAGACTATCTGTAGTAATAGAAGGCGATGTCATATTTTACTTTTAAGTTATTTCACAATTATCTTTTGTGGGGCAGTTTTTTCTCTCTTTCTAATCAAAAAATTTCCTGATTTTTTTTCCTTCTGATACTTTGAATTAAAACAAATGGAGTGTTTGAGTTATTTATGTGTCCAATTTTGGTTGTGCTGCCATTATAAGGAGCCTGTGTTAGAGACCCATAGCCCCTTTGGCTAAAGAAGGGCCTCCTCCAAATTGACAGAGAAGCCAGCAGCCAAGTCATCTGCAGTCTGACGCCCCTCGTTGGCCTCTCTCTGCTTAGTACATCCTAGGTAGTAAGTGTCCATATGCCTGCTTCAGGAGGTCTGTGAACTAGTCCCCCCCCCCCCCCCCCAACTAGCCCTGAAAATGTATGAAGAGTTGTGTGTGCATTTCTCTGAAGATGGTGTATGACTTTCAACAGATTCTCAGATGAGTTAATTACTCAAAAAGGTTTAAACGTCACAGATATGGAACAAACTACATAGGGTGAGTCTGTGGCTAAGCTATTGATATTGATCATAGAGAAGAAAATAGTTTTTAAGAGACTGGGAAATTATTTTTCATATTTATAAGTTCCTTTCTCTTGAGGGCTTGGGATTAAATACCTTTGGTTAGGGCTCAAGGGGTACTGGGGAAAGAGGTGTAAAGACACAAAACTAGATGGCTCTGGCTCAGAAATTCATGGGGACTGGCAGCCATCGGAGAGCTGCTTCTTTGTTTTAACTTCTGTCTGCCATGGCAATTGCAAATACTGTGTAATTTAGAAAAAAAAAACTGTTATGAAATGGTTTCTGTATAAATATCAAGAGAATAAATAGATATAGAAGAGGTGAAATGATCATTTATTCAACAGGCATTTAATGAGTATTGTGAAGAGGGCACTGTGCTGGGCAAGGTGGTAGAATCAGAGATGAAAGATAGATAGGATCCAAAAGCTTGTGTTATAGAAGATTATGTGTGGAAAATATTTATTTTTATTTTTTGCTCCCAGAAATGTGGCAGAATGAAAAATATTCCAATAAACAGGCAAAAGAGATGCTTTTGTCTCAGTTCTCTCTGTCATTCAGCATGTTGTTATGACATATTGAAGCATTATGAACTTTATAACAGTGATTATGCTGTTCTTTCCAGTGTTATAAACGGATGGTTTAGTTGCATATGAAAGAAGTGGTTTTTTGCCTAATGAATATTAGAAACATAATAAACATCCCTGTTATTTAGATCTGTGGCCCACCCAGTCTAGGCTTTGGGTTGTATTCAATCTAGAGGGGCTTAGAGGTTGTCTTAATTACTGGTGAGAAAATGAAGGCCCGGGGAGTGGAGGGAGCTGCCAGCTTCACAACTGGTCAGTGGCAGAGCTGGGGCCGGGACTCTGGGTCTCTCTCTCAGGTGGGGCTTCTCTGTAGCATCACTTGCCTTCCTTGGGGGTTATGAGGATTCAATGAGCTAACTAATGGAAAAGCCCTTACAACGAGGCTTGGTACAGAACAGAGCTCAATGAAAATGCTACTTGGTGTTGCTTGTATGATTCCTTACCTCCTGTGAACCCTGCTGTCCATAAATTCATTTGACTCTTCTTGAGTAGGTACCACCCCACTCTGGGCCTATTTCATCCTCTTTTGAGCTGCTAAATACTTCTTTAGTTTCCTCAGCTATAACTGCCCCTTTGCTGGCTTCAGAAGGTGTCTCCTAGTTATAGGGCTGCTCAGAGAACCCTCTGTACTTCTCTGTAGAATGTCAGGATGCTGTTGTCCGTTCAGGCTTACCACCCCACCCCACCTTGGGAAAGGTCACTATTTGTGCCACTGACTACCCCACCCCCATCTCCTCATTTTTCCGTGCACCTGTGTCTCTCCACCAGGGCCTTCCTGTCCCTTGAGGCTTGGCTGAGGAGCACTAGTGGTCCGCCTTCCCAGGCCTGTGGGTGGCCCGAGGCCAACGCGATGACTTCCTTCTTGATGACGTCCAGCATGTTTTTGACAGCGGGGTTTCCGGCAGCATACTGGGCTGATGTTATCTCCAGGGAACAGCAGGCCCAGACTCCCCAGACCTCTTCTGCAGTACACTGATTGTGCAGAGCCCATTGTTTGGTGAGAACTGCTGTATAGTGTGAATTGTTTTCCCTGGGCCAGACTCTGCTCAGGAGCAGACGAGATGAGGAATCTTTCATGTGAGAACTTCACGCTCACGAGCATCAACTGTAAGATTTTACTGTTCCTTACTATCATGAACCATCAAAGCCAACTCAGAAGTACAATGAGCATGCCGCAGTTAATGATTTAGTAGTTCTAGTTCATGTGAGAAGATTAATTCAACACGACCTCATAAAGCAAAGTGGGGAAAATGGTATCCATTATGATCAAGATCTTATAACAAGAACTGAGAGGGTGAAAACTTTCTATTAAAGTATAAGTTAGCAAGAATATCCAGATCGGTATAGCAGAGGTTGAGTGTTCAGATGCCTTAAAATGTTTGTCTTAGACAAGAAATCACAGTTTTATAAAATAGTGGCTTAGTTATTTCATTCATAATTCAAGTTAGATACTAAGTTCTTCCTGTGTGGATATGTCAGCTTCTTTAGAGGTCATAGCAATCTCTAAGATAGAACTTCTGCCATTAGAGAATCAGATGTATTTAGTTGGGGAAATAATTCTACCCCTATAACTGTGACAGAGAAAAGCAAATGTTGAGGGCTTTGAGTGTTGTGGGGTTCTGGGGTGGAAAAAGATTGCTTCTGATTTGTTTGAAGAGGGAAGGATTTAGAGTTGGCTTTTGAGGTAGCCTTGAAAAGTATGTGTGATTCTAAGAGGAGGAAATGGGGAGCAAAAGATTTTAGAAGAAAAAACATACACATAGGCATGCTGTGGACAAGTATAAGGTGTGTTCTCAGCCAGGTAAGGATTCGTTTTGACCGGAACCAAAAGCATGTTTTGGAGATATACAGGCTAGAAAGGTAGTGATGATGATGATGATGATGATGGTGATGGCACCTAATGTTTATCAATCACTTGATGTGATAGTCACTTTTAAAGTGCTTTATATGTATTAACTCATTTAGCTTCCTAACAACTCTATGGATAAGGTGCTACTTTTATCCATGTTTTCAGAGGAGGCGCCTTGGCATAGACAGGTTAAAGGATAGACCCAAGGTCCTAGAATGGAAGTGGTGGGGTTGGGATCCAAATCCAAGCAGTCTGACCCTGGAGACTGGATTCTTCTCCACTGATTCCAGGCTAGGAAGTGGTCCCACACAGAAGCCTCAGTATCAGACCAGAGGGTCCAACTCATCTGGTGTTCTAGATTGCTAGCTGCCGGAATGCAATATACCAGAAACGGAATGGGTTTTAAAAAGGGGAATTTAATAAGTTGCTAGTTTATAGTTCTAAGGCTGAGAAACTGTCCCAGTTAAAGCAAGTCTATAGATATGTCCAATCTAAGGCATCCAGGGAAAGATACCTTGATTCAAGAAGGCTGATGAAGTTCAGGGTTTCTCTCTCAAGTGGAAGGGCACATGGCAAACACAGCGTCATCTGCTAGCTTCTTCTCCTGGCTTCCTGTTTCATGAAGCTCCCCTGGAGGCATTTTCCTTCTTCATCTCCGAAGGTCGCTGGCTGGTGGACTCTGCTTCTCATGGTTATATTGTTCTGCTTTGTTCTCTCTGAATCTCCTTTCATTCTCCAAAATGTTTCCTCTTTTCTGGGACTCCAGAAACTTATCAAGACCCATCCGAATGGGTGGAGACATGTTGTCACCTAATCCAGTTTAACAACCACTCTTGACTAAATCACATCTCCAGGGAGATGATCTGATTACAGTTTCAAACATACAGTATTGAACAGGGGTTATTCTGCCTTTATGAAATGGGATTTAGATTAAAACATGGCTTTTCTAGGGGACATACATCCTTCCAAACCAGCACATCTGGTCATTGGTGAACCATTGAAAGTTTCTGAAAGGAGCAGCATGCTTCAGCCACCTTTAGGGCAGTATTTCTCAACTGGGGGTGATTTTGCCCCCAAGGGACCTTTGGCAATATCTGGAAATATTTTTGGTTTTCACGACAGGAGGAAGGACTGCTTCTGGCTGGTATCTGGCGGGTAGAGCCGGGGATGCTGCTAAACATCTTACAATGCATAGGGTGGCTCCCAGAACAAAGAATTTTCTGATCTAAATTGTCAATACTTCTGATGTTGAGAAACTCCATTCTACGGTGATTAGTCTGCCTGTGTTGGGCAGGGAAACTGGAGGAGAGATACCAGAGGCAGATAACCAGGAGGAGGGTGTTATGGGGGAGAGGGACTAAGGGCCCAGAGACAGTAGGAATGGAAAGGAAGAGAAAGACATTTCAGAGGATGAAAATAGAAGACCAGGGAAGAAATTGCGGCCAGAGGTTTCTAGTCTGGATGCCAAAGAGAAGAGTGGAATTATTAAGTGTAACGGAGAAGTCAGGAAGAAAAGCTATTTTAGAAAGGTGATGAGTTTGGTCTGACGATATTTAAATTTTGACATGCAGGTGGAATCGCCCAGCTGGAATTTCAAGAATGAGGGGCATGGAAAGAGAGAAGTTGGGGTTATAAATGTGGATTTAGGAGTCATCTCATGGGAAGCAGTAATGAAAAGGAGTTCTCAGTGGTCCAGGAGCAGACTGAGGGACAGAGGGCCTGTGAGTGAGCCCACCTGAGGGCTCGGGGAGAGGGAGAATCAGGATGCCTGGATGGGAAACTTGGCTCCATCTTTTAATAACCACGTGATCTTGGACATGTCCTTTTGCCTCTCCGTGCCTCAGTTTCTAAGTAGGAGACAGGGAGCATTCAGAGAGATTGGTCGAGAGCCAGGCGAGGGCAGTGTTACCAAAGCCAGGGACAAGAGGGCTTCAAGGAGGGGGTGGTCAGCAGAGTGAAATTCTGCAGACGTCAAGGGAATGCACGAGAACTAAAAACAGTGTTAAGAGCTCATTAGTGACTTTGTGGGGCGTATCTGCTCGTTGGTTTGTGAGCACCACTTCAGTATAAGTTAGCCCCACTGGCTCTGTCACAACATCCAATTATTTATTTATTTTTCATAGTGGGTGACAGAAGTTGTGTATATTCAATTTAAAAGCAAATTAAGGGTATTGTTTTTCCCTTAAGTAAGAGGGAGAAATTAAGAGGGAGACAGAGAAAGGGAAGATGATTAGAGGAGAAGTTAGAAACAAGAAGGGAGGGACAACAGAGAGGAATTCTGATTATTTCCTCAGAATCTCTTCTTCTAACCCTCAGACTCCTAGCCTTGAATGTAAGAAATAGTTCTCATTGTTCCGAACTCAGGAAAATTGTCCAGACGGATTCAGGGAGGCAATCTGCCTGCCTTCTGTGAATACATGTCAAACTCTTCCTGGACAGCAAGACGGGCCTGCTTTGTTTTAGAGCTTAGCAGGAGGAGAATCTGCCCAGCCTCAATGGGAAATGCCTATCCTGATTAAAGGAGGGCCATGAGCTCTGGAGAACAGGGGATATGGTCATAATTTTTCAAAGAATTCTAGCGTTGAAGGTTAAAGCTCAGTCCTGGCAGACTGAACCTATCAAGCCTACATTGATAAGGAAAGTGGACGTTGTCCTTGGCAGTGCTTCAAGCCTTTTTCAGGGACAAACAATTCTTGAGCAATTCCTTCAATCTGTTAAAGGGCATGCTGGCTCTTTACTTGACTCCAAAGAAGCAGGCCAATTTTCTCAGAAGAAGAAACCCATAGGAAAATGCTACATCAGCACAGCCTTACTGCATTAAGAACACCAGGCAAATGGGATACTTGAACTCTTGACCAAACTTATTTTTTAACTGAATGAGAGCCTCACCTAAGTAGCTGGGTCCCATTTCCACTTCTCCCCTGACCTCTGGCTGGGACACTTTTATCTCTTTGGGTCTTTCTTATTTCATGCACTATGTATGTTGAGCACATAAAATATGCCAATCTCTTTGAAATATTGCAAGAATGGCCTGTGCTGTTCAGTTGTTAAAACCTGTAAATGCTCCTTTCTCTGATTTCTTAAGTGGTCATTCAGTTCATATAGATTCATTGGGCAGACATGATTTTTGGAGCTAAATAAGCATAGATGGATATCCAGAACGTTGTCACTCACATTATATTCTAAGTGCTCTTAGGAGTCTAAAGGAAAATTACCTGGTGTTGAAGGTGTTTGTGGGGGGTCGGCAGGGGAAGACCTCACTGGATCTGAGTTGGGGGAGTGCCCAAGGAAGGCTTTCCTGGGGAAGGTAGCTTTGAGCAAAGTACTGAAGGATTCAACTAGGTGAAGATAAAGGGAGAGTGTTCCCAGGGTAGGGGACAGGCTGTGCAGAGATGTGGTGTCAGGAGGTAACACAGAATGTTCAAGAACCTGAAAGAAGGTCAGTGTGGCAGGAGTGCAGAGGACTCATATCTTTATTGATCATTTGTATTTATTCTTCTGAATTGCTGGTTCATGTTCTTTGTCTACTTTTGTATTGGTGAACTTATCTTTTTTTCTTAATCATTTGTGAAAACTATTTACAAATGTTCACCCTTTCACATGTATTGCAGTTATTTTTTTGTGGTGTTTCATTTGCCTTTAATTTTATTTATGATAGTTTTCTCAACCTTTTTTCTCTATGGTTTCTGTCCTTTGGTGGCATGCTTAGAAGTTTTTTGCCAACCCAAGATTATTTAAAATCCACCTATAAGTTCTATATTTTATTTATTTTTAAACTTTTCATCTTACTGGAAATTCATTTGTTTATGTTTGGAGAAGTAGGAATATAGTTACTTTTATCCAAATGGTTAGCCAATTGTACCAATGCTATTTATTGAATAGTCCATCCTTTTCCTACTGTTTTGAAGTATCTTTATAATATACTCAGTTTGTATAGATATTTGGGTCTGTTCCTAGACCTTCTATTATATTCCATTGATTTGATGTCTCCTCCTATGCCTGTACCACACTATTTTACTGCTTGTGCCTCTTAAAATCTGATAAAGCAAATTCCCCACTCATTACTCTTCTTTTCCAAAATGTTCTCAACTAGTCCCATGAAATTATTCTTCCAGATAAATTTTAGAATCATTTTATTAATTTTGTAGATTAATTTGGGGACAAGTGACATCTTTTCAATACTAGTGTTCTTGGAAAAATAGCAAGACTCTCCATTATTTTAAATCTCTTTTTGGGTTATTGGGTAGAACATTTTTACAGACAACATCAGCCCTTAGGGTATCCCAGTTTCATCCAGAAAATGTTACTGATGGAGAGAATGTCACTGAAGTGAAAACTAGTCAAATAGCTGGACACTGAGGATCCTCTAGTGGAAACCAGCTGGACACTGAGGGTCCTCCAGGGGAAACTGGACACTGATGGTCCTCCTGAAGGCCCTCTCTCCTGGATGCCCCAGGCCTTGGCATCCTCCTGGCCGTGGTGCCACTGTGTGCGGGTGCTTTCCTGCTAGGCACACCCTTCAGCCAGTCCTACTGAAGAGCTTTGAACGAGCAAAGGGAAGTTTAGTTTTTCAAACTTGCATATGCTGGGCACCCTTCTCCATGCTTTGCGTGTTACTCACTTACTCATTACAGGACCAGCAAGTTAGTGATCATTAGCTCTGTTTTGCATCAGACTCTGGAACCCTGAGAAGTTACATAACTTGCCCATGGCAGGGATGGTGCAGGGCCAACAGAAAGCACGGTACTATCTGATGGCGTGGGGCTGGGATGGGTTTGAACCCAGGCCTCTCTGAATTCAAAGTCCCAGCTCTTCCCACTAAACCAAGGTGTCAGTTCTCCCCCTTCACGTTGAGAGCTCCCCTGTTCACTGGTCTTTAAATGAGCAAGAGGGAGTTGAGCGGCGCCCCCTCTGGGGGGGGGCCCGCACGTGCCGCTGTTGTCCTGTTCGGGTCTTGGCGAGGAACGCGTTGGTTATCTCTCTGTCTGTGAATTGAAAAGAAGACCTCACCCTGCGAACACGGGTGCACCCATGGATGGAACTGGAGACCACCGCAGTTCTGCTCTGGGTATTGTAAGGTGGGGAGCTCGAGGGGAGCCGGCCCTTTCCATTTCCCACGCGGCGTTGCAGCTGGAACGCAGCTTGGGGGAATGGGTCGAGGAGCCTGCGGTGGGCGGGACCCTTTCGAGGCTCTGTGCGCTGCAGCTGCGATGCCTTGCTGGGAGCTGGGCTGGCGGGTTGCAGCCGCCGTTTTGCTATTTTTAAGCTGTCCGCTATGCTCTGGTGGAGGCTGCCCGCCTCTGATGCTGAATCATGATCCAGCTTGCTAATTGCAGCAGCGCCTGTGGCCTGCCAAGTACCCCGGCAGGCTTCCGGCGCTGCATTCTGGGTCCCCAGGATATTATGGGAGACAGGCAGGGAGATGAATGCTATCTGCGACAGGGCCACCAGGTTGCTTTAGATGCATTTGGCTTTTATAAAAGCCATCACCAGGACACTTCTCCCAAAGAACACCAGATCATTGCAGTATCTTCTTCCAGATAGTTTTAGGATGCTGCATGTCAAACATGTACATTTTGGCAGTCAAAATGCTCTTATTCCCTCTGTTAGAAAAAGCTCCTACATGCAAACTAGCTTAAAAGAAAATGGGTAGATGTATGAGATCAATTATGTCTTTCCCTAAAAGTCAGTATCAGCTGGGCACTTATTTTAGTTTTGAAGCATGGAATGTGTCCTCTTTCTATCAAACTTCCTTACTAGTTCACAGGAAGCAGAGATTTGCATTTCACTTCTTGTGAAGACCAAGTTGCCGTCTTTACTGCTCAGCTTTTGGTGGAAACACAGCTCCCCAGCAATCAAAGCAGGTTGAATATTATGAGCGCTGGACAGAATCCCATTTTGAATTAGTGGGCATTTAAAAGACTGAATATTGACAGCCCCATCCTCACCTTTGAAGGTGGCATGTCTCCTTTCAAACCCTTCTGCTAACCAGGAGACTTCCTGTCTCCTCCCTGACACAGAGGGGCCTGTGTTTTCTATCACAGCTGTGGCATCTCCTGGCTCTGCACCCCACGTGGAGGCCTCACAGAGTGGGGGGATTCCTGTATGTCTTCGGACACCCCTGCCCCCCTCAGAAAGAGTTCAGAGCCTGAATTATTGTCAGTTCTAGGAGGTCAGACTGGATCACCAGGGCACAAATGTCTTGGGAAAAGGAGTGATGGACACACACGTGACTTCCCTGGTTCTCAGGCACATGGGGTGTGCATTGGCATTATCCAGTCTTTTCTTGGGGTCTGGACAAGCACTAAAACCCATGTCACAAGCCAAAATGTTCCTCCAGGATTTGACTGTATGCAATTTTCTTCAGTAAATGTGATTTGAGCTGCAGAACCTCCAGAGAGAGCAAGATTATCATGAGGCTCTATTGCCTGCAATTCTTCCTAACCCTGTTTTGTAAAGGAGGACAATTTTAAGGAGATAGAGGACTTTTGTGTCGTTACTCTGTTAGAGGAATACTTAACATATGAGTATTTGCCTTTCTCAGGATGGTTGGGCAATGCAGGGGCAGACCTTGGGCTGGACCAGTTCTGGGAATGTAAGACTTGGGCTTCCTTGTGAGAAGAGCAGTCAAGGGTTATGGAGTCTTAGGTATATAACCTCTGAGGCTTTTTAAATTAGTGGTCTCTGAATGCGTCAGAAATCAACAATTTCTTGGCCTTACCCCCAGAGACTCTAAGAAGGTAGAGTCTGGATGAGGCTTAGAAATTTCTATATTAAAAGCTGCCTGTGGGATTCTGATGGGTAGGTACCCAGCTTTGGTAGCCCCTGCTCTAATGACACCCTCAATCCCACGCCAAATCTGAGCGGACTTATTCCCGAGGGGATGGAAGCTGAAGCAGAACTGGGTCCCGAGGCATTCTGGCCAGCCGGTGATGCCACAGACTTTCAGAGGAATGACAGGCCAGGGGTTCAGGAGATGATGCAGTGGGATTCTGTTTCCCTCGCTCACTACCCCTCCCATTCCTTTCTCTTAGCCCATATACAGGGCCAACCTTTCCCCTCTCAAGTGAAAACCCTCCCTTTATGCTGGCCCTGCCCTAACACTCCCCATTCCCCACAGCCAAGCTCCTAGAGGTATATTAGCTCATATTTAGTCCCTGTCCTCACTTACAACTCACTCCTCAGCCCACAACAATATGGGCTCCACCTCCACCTGCCACTGAAATTATCCTGTAAATGTCACCACCAAAAGGCCTGCTCACACCGAATCCAAGGACACATGGAGTCTTGTCAGTTGTCCTCCTTCCAAGCTCTGCAGTGTTTGACTACTTTTTCTTGAAACCCATCTCCTCCCGTGACTGCTAGGACATGGCTGTTTTGTCTTTTTCTTCCTCTGACCCATTCCTACCTTGTCTCCTTGGCTTTAGCATGTATTCTATCCCCAGAGTTCAATCTTGGCCCTCTTCTTCCCTCACTTCGCACAGTCTACCCTCGGGGCTTGAATTAGCACCTGGAACAGGTAACTTCTGGGTGTATTTCTCCCACTCTGATTTTTTCCTGAACTGCAGATGAGGTTATCCGACGGCCTTCTGGCCATCTCTACTGAGTTGTCCCACATGCCTTAACTTGTCTAAAACTAAATTATCTCTTCCCTCAAACTGCTTCTTTCTCCGAGTTTCCCATCTCAGTGAATGGCCTTATTAACTGCCTGGCCTTCCAAAGCAGAGACCTGGGAGTCACTGGGATTTCCATATCTCATATGTTACCTTAGTCAGAATGCCTCGTAGATAGCCCCTCCTCCCCAGCTCCCTCCTCATTCAGGCTAGCTTCCAGTCACCCCTGCCTTATTGGGAAAGCTTCCTTATTGGGTTCTCTCTCCCTTCAGTTTTACCCCTTCCAATCCATCTTGTCAACTTGCTAAAGAGTTGTTTTAAAACACACCTTTGATGTATTGTTTTACCTCTCAAGTCCTTCACTGGTTGCTTTTTGCTGCAGGTGGAAGTATAAATTTCGAAGCATGGCATGAAAGACCCTCTGTAATAGGCACCTTGTCCCTTCTACCACTTCAGTTTTACCACCTCACCCATTTCTCTCTCTTTTTCAGCTATGCTAAATGACTGGTGGTCCCCTGGAGACCCTGTGCAGCTCTGATGGACTTGATGACAAAGCAAAGGGCCCAAATAGTCCTCTTAGAACAGTGGTTCCCAGCTTTCACCCCTTTTCTTATTTCAATTCACCAACTTTCTGTTTTAAGAGTTTGGCTACCGTTATTGAGCAGTAATTAATTCATTTCTCTATTTTTCATTACAGATGTATGTGTATATATATATATATATAAAGATGTGTTCAGTAAGTCTTTTCACCTCATGGCATTTCCAACCCAAAGCAAAGAAACCTGATTTTTTAACATTAGCCTGTGCAGATTTGTCCTGGATAAATGTACTATTTCCATTCACCTTTTTAAAGAAATGAAAAATAGTTCAAGCATTCCTAGGAGTCCAAGGACCTTCATGGAACAGATTTAGTCCTACTTGAGAAAGAGGCTCTGCCCAGAGTCCTGGGCGGCCTCCAGTTGGGCCAGCTCTCTGAGGGCTTCCTGGTACCTTTCTTAAGGAATTCACTGTGCTTTGGCCTCATTTTCTCTCCTTAAGCCACCTTTGTTTTTTCCTCTGTTTATCCTAAAAACAATAGTCCTTCCTCTTGGGAACAAAAACAACCCTGAATAATGGCTCTGTAAACTTATCCTGTAACTATACGCAGACACATGGAGGGGAAAAGTGTATCCTAACAATTTTGTACACAGCTCACAGATGCAAGCAAGTGATACTGGGCTTTCGGGCCGTGTGTCCTAATTGCCATCTTCTGAGCAGATGGTTTACTCGGGGCTGTCAGGGTTGCAGGAGAACGTCTGCTGTTAACACCCAGTTGCAGCAAGAGCTTTCACCACCTCATTTTCGGTAGTTTGTTCCCTGGATCCTTATACTTCTCCCTCACATCTTAAGCCAAATTTAGACATTTGAGGTTTCTTGCACACAGCATGGTCTGTGGATAGGCTCTAGGAAGTGTTGTTCATTCATGCATTCTATTAATACTTGAACATCGAGGGGGCCATGGCAAATAAGGTAGATCCAGCCCTGCCTTCACAGAGTGTACAGTCTAGACAGAACATGGGCAATAAAGCAAGTTAATAATAATGAAATAGGACGAGTACTTTTAAGAAAACGCACTGGCTGTTGTCTGGAGAGCACGATGGTAAGGATCAGACCTGGAAGAGGGAGGCCATTTGAAGACTGCTTGCTGATGGCCTTTTCTACCATCTCAGCAGCCAGCTCTCAGCAAGTCCAGGCTCTGCTAGGGGTATTTCTGGACCCGGCAAGATGCGCTGGAGACATGGTGCCCTGGGACATAGTAAATCCCTTTTCAACAAGTGCTCTTTGAACATCTCCAATGTGCCATAAGCTGTGCTAGGAGTTGGTGAGATAGAATTAGTGTTAGATGTAGAGTCAGAGGAGCTGGGTTCCAACCTTCCTGGGAAATTAGCTGAGTGAATTTTGTCAAGTCCCTTAAAATATGTATATATTACATAATCTGCAAAAAGGGGGCAATGAGGTACCGTAAGTGAAAGTATTAAGTAAAACGTTATACAAGTATAAATGTTACTGTTGTTAGTTTCCAGCCTTGCCCATCAGGACAGTTCTCTTCTGGGTGAGAGAGTTATAACTGAACTTCAGTAAGAATTAAGGCCTACTCGTTATTTTATAGAACTACTTTAGCAATATCATTTATATTCAGATACCACTGGACTTATAACTGATGACTCTATTTGCTAATACTTTAAGTAAATTCTCTAAGACCCCTATGGCAACTTTTCCATTCTGGAAATCAGATTTACCTTTAGTAGTTGAAAGTAGCTTTTTTATAAAAATGTCTCTAAGGGGGCAGTGCGATGGTGGCTCAGCAGGCAGAATTCTTGCCTGCCATGCCGGAGACCCGGGTTCGAGTCCCAGTGCCTGCCCATGCAAAAAAAAAGTCTCTAACAAAATATTTTGCTAACTCATACTGAATCACCAATTCACTATTGTATCAATAGATTCATACAAAGCCAAAGGTCCATTTACCAAAATTCTTACCGATTGAATAATACATGGACTAACATTTTAGAAAGCATGAAAACTGTGATCTCTGGGCCGGTTCTATGGAACCAAAAGACTTAATGTGAGAAAACACTTCCCCCACTGTCCCTTCTAGTCTTCTGCAGAGGCTGTACTTCTAGCACTTCTGGTTGTTCATGTGGCTGTCTGGAATGGGTAATCTCTGGATGTATTTGAAATAGTTTGCTTATATTGATAATTCTTGATTTAAAATGATTGTATTGAAATAATTTGCTTATGTTGATGTTTCTTGATTTAAAAATTTTAGCTCTCTGTTGACTTCTTAATATGGACAATGATGACAGTTTCCTTTCTCAATTCCTAGTCTTCCTTCTTGCCTAATAGTTGTCTCCTAATTTTTGTTTAAATTGATAGTCACCATTTATATTACAATAATTTTGTAAGTACCTTTAACTGCTGAGCCAAAAGTGTACTAAGATGACAATTCTTTGATTTATTTTTACAATATTTTGTTTTTCCCAAGAGTCAATAGTTACCTTCTGTTCTTCTTTTTACAGTCTTTTCTGTGTCTCTACAAATAATTATTCCCAAAATATCCCCCCAAAATTATAAATCTTTCTTATTACTCATTTCCACGTGGTCAGAAGCAACTCGTAACCTATCCATTCCATTTTTCCCAATTTGGTCTGGCCATTCTTGAAATTCCCTCCCTAGTTTTCTTGGCACTTGATTTCTCTGCTGTCTGGGATTCCGTGCTTTCTCAGTCTCTGTCTTTCCATTTCGATGGAGCACCTCTCCTAGTAGTTTCCAGAATAAGGGGGTATAAGAAGTAAATATTTTGAGATTTGACTATTGAAAATGTCTTTTTTTTTTAACTCTCACATTTGATTGATAGTTTGGAGAGGCACAGAATTCTAGTTAAAAATAGTTTGCCTCAGAATTTTGAAGGCATCACTCCCTAGTCTTCCACCTTCTAGTGTTTTTGATCAGAACTCTGATGTCATTCTAGTCTCCAGTCCTTTGGTTGTGGCCTGTTTCCTTCTACCACATGTCCCATTCTGGAAGCTTAGGATCTTCTTTTTAACTCTGGTTTTTGGAAATTTCACATTGATGTACATGGCATGGGGGTCTGTTCCTTTATTGTTATGTTGTCAGTCTGGAGACTTACGCCTCTCATTTCTGGGAAATTTTCTTATATTACTTCTTCAATACTTTCTTCCACTTCATTTTCTCTCTTCTTTCTGTATTTCCTGCTGGAAATCCTATGTTGATCCTTAAACATTCTTAGCATTTCTCTCCAATTTTCTATCTCTTTGCCTGTTGTTCTCTTTCTGAGAAATTTCCACGAAGTTTCTTCAAGATGTTATACTGAGTTTTTTTTTGGGTTAGCAACTGTAATTACCATAACAATTATTTCTTTTTATCTAATCACCTTTTCTTGCTTCACAGATGCGCTATCTTCTCTTATATCTGAGATATTAATTATAATTTTTCTTTTTGCATTGTTTCATATTTCTTCATGCTCTGCCTTTCAAATTGGAGGCTTCCTTGATCTTTCATAATTAAGACTGTGACAGCTTTAGGTGCCTGGGTGGGACTTGTCAAATCACAGACATCACTGAAGATTGATTGGGTTGGAATTCAGCCATTTCACAAGGGCATACCTGACTGTCCACATTTGTAGGTCTTTTCTCTGAAGGTCATTTCCTCCAGAGGAGAATTCTCTGATTTCCTTCCTGGGCTGGGGCTAAGGAGATATACCAGGAGGGAGTGGATGGAGTTTAACAAGGAGCGGTGCTGGGTTTGGATTTAAACTTTTACTGAAACCCTCTGTTTTGTGGATGGTACTTTCCCCTGACCCTGTCTGTGCCAGGTATCCCCAAATCTACAAGTCTAGGACTTCCTGGTTCATTCTTCCACAGAATGAATCTCTCCTCTTTTGCGGTGGTGGTGGAGGGGTGGTTGCCTGTTGACTGCAAACATACTAATTGCTCTAATTAGCCTAATTGCTAATTACACACATTTTAGCCAGTCCCTCTGTTTTCAGCCCATGCCCCACCCCACCTTCTGGAGAACTTGATCGTTCCAATTCCCCAACTTATGTGGGTTTCTGCAGCTCAGCCCTTCACAGCTCTGCTAACTCCTGCATCTACTTTCTGTTTTCCAGAATATCCGAGACATCTTATGTGTTGCTGCTTCTTTTGTTTCCTCTGTTGTTGGGGATTTATACATTTTCTTAATCCTTTGCTGTCATTTTAGCAGAATTTTAGGAAGAAGAAAAACTATCCATGTGTTAAATGCACATGGTTTCAATAGGAAGCCCTCACTTCATTTTCACTTGTTTCAGAATAATTTTTTATTGGAGTGTGTTCTAGGGCATGACACTCTTCGTGGCGGTTCATGTGCATGATCTCAATGAAGCTTCACAACCTCTCTGTAAGGAGATACTGAGACCCCCGGCTTACCGCCGTGGAAGCCTAGGTAGAGAGAGGTTTAGCATCTGTCCAAGGAGTATGGATTCAAGTTCCAGCAGGCTCTAAGTTTTACACTGCTCCATAGTGCTGCCTGTCAGTAGAGTGTGTGCTTGTGTGTGTGGATGAATCAGTACCTGTTCACAGGTGAGGTTACGGTCAGCACCTGGGATGGATAGACTTTTCTATGGGTTGAAGAAGAAAGGTCTTGCTAGTCTCCAGCTATGGAAGGAGAGGCTTCAGGAAAGCAAATTGAGCCATCCCTGCATCTGGTACTGAGGCTGACTTTTGTAGGAGAGCAGTGCATGAAGGTGGAGATGGTGGCATGGGTGGGCGGTGTGGAGTGGTGGACAGCAATGGGACAGTGTCCACCCAGGGTGCCAGGACCACATGGACAGGGACGGTCAGAGTGCTGGGAACATGCAGGAGGATGGCCAGTGTGAGGCATGCCTAGTGTGGACCCCTTCCCCAAGGCCCTTCCAGTTGGAGGGAAGTATAAAGGTCAGGTGTGAGAGAATGGTGATCCAGCGCAGCGCACCAAGCCACAGGTGGAAGTTTTAACCCCTAGTTCTATTTGCCAGTGCCCTGAAGAAATTACTCTTACAACACATACCCTAAAGAAGAGGCTTCTCTGTGGAGGCTCACATCTTCCTATAACTACTTCCAGTCACAGAGAATTGCAGGATAATTTACTTCACTGCAGTTGGGCCATGTTTCAGTGCCAAGGATGTATATTTTAAAGTCTTGAATGCAAACTACAGTATTAAAAATAACTAATAACCTCTAGTTGAAATGGGCAGATCCTAAGAAACTTTATGTGTCTCTTTGCAGTGAACTAGGAAGGCTGGTGTTAAGTAATGCTAGTGCCTGAAAATTGGTATAAATACCAGCAGCAGTAAGTATCCAATTTTTGCAAGAGAGCTCACCGAAGTGATTCAATCCTTTTGATGCTTGTTGGAATTCAGGTGGCGTGTCTGAATATAGATACTTCATTTATACATATTCTATAATATTTTCTGTAGATACATATATTTGAACACATATAAAACAAGTTGTTCTGAGGTAACCTCACCATGCTTCCTAATAGCACCCTCCAAATATTTTATGAACCGCATCGTATGTGTTTTATGGCCACACACAGCGTACTTGACACACCACCCTGCCTGCTGTTTCACTCAGCAACTGGCATTTGACTGAAGGACCAGAATTCAGAAGCTGGGGAATCAGTGCCACACAGCTTCCTCAGTTCTCCATGACACAACCCTCTCTGAGAGGGTTTGAGGAAAGCCCTCCAACACAGCCCTGTTGAGATTTCATGAAGCACAAGAGAGGTGGAAAGACAGCAGGGTGAGGGAGATGGGAAACTAGCATTTTAAAATGTCCCTTTAGGATTTATGAGGAACCCACTTCTTGCCTCATCCATAAGTAGTTGCCTTGCTCTTACTTCAGTACAACCTAGACGTTTCATCATTGCCCTTTGGTGGGTTTGTGGTGTGATTTCTTGGCGAAGGCAGAGAGCTCCCTCCTCCCCAGCATCTGAGGGTCAGCTCTACCAGGCTTGGGGAGTGAGCTCCTCTGATTCCTTGGGCTCCTGGGTCACCTCGGCCTCCAACCCTGTTTGCCGGAGCAGGTGACTTGGTCAGAGTATTCACAGACAGGCTTTAAAAAAGCGCAGAAGGTCGTGTGTATTGAAGATGCACACCCTGTGTGAGTCAGGCAAGTTGCAGTTCAATGGTCTCAGGTCCCAAGAACCTCGTTTTCTGCCTTGGGCAGATCGTGTCAAAGGCCTTGAAAATACACTGAGGGCTTTAAAGTGGGCAGTGTGAAATGACTGTGATTTCTAGGCCATGTTTGCATTTGCTTTTCGGAAGCCCTTTTGGTTTTGCTCAACTCCAGCCGTGTGGGGACACAGGTTCAGCTGTGTTTTTGCTGGAAGTGACAGAGCTTTGTTGGCACACGGGACTTCACAGCTGGCCTGAAAAGAGAAGAATAAGGAAAAAAAGAAAAGCTTGCATCTGGGACCTCCGTGGCTCAGAGGAATGTCTTTGTGCCGAGGAGGTGGTTTCCCTTGTCACCAGGGTGTGAAAGCACCTGGCGAACTCTAAGGCACCCCGGATCTAACTTAAGTTGACATTATTATGGCTCTTGATTATTGGCAGTCGTCACTTGCCCTGAGCAGTTATACTTGCTGATGCCCTCAGTGAAAATAGTCCTAAGCTGTTAACGAAGTACACACATCGGAGTTTAGTAGGTATCCCCAAGAGGGTCTGTATTAAAGGGGTTGGGTGGCCTGATACCGGGGTGCATGTGGAGTGCAGAGTCAGGTGTCGCCCCAGTCATCGGCCGGCCAGTGTGACTTTAGCAGTGATTGTGACTGGGAGGAGAGGGGCAATGCAGCAACACAAGTTTTGGGTACAAGACCCTTTTATTGGGACAAAGATAACCCAAATCCCAAATCTGCTCCTTTCCCTCTGCTGTCTTTACATCTTTTACGTCTGACAGGTAGATACTTGTATGACACCTGGTCCCTATGTCTGTGTGGGTCTCTACCATCATAGGACTCTCTCTCCTGTTTTCACATGGTGAGTGGTTCCATGAGACTAAATGCTGCCATGAATTGTTCCTCCGGTCTGTTTGCTTGAATTTGTCCTCATTGTACACGAACACTCTGGCTCCTATTGCCTGGGGTGCTAACTGTACATTAGCTGCATGAGGCTGGAGACATGCAGTTTTATTTCTATTAATGCCAAGAGAGAGAAAGAGAGAGAAAGTTAAAAGCAGTAACTAAGACAAATGTTGTTGTTATTGGCAGATACTCCTTTTGTTGTCGACGAACCTATTTTATTTTTCTTAGTGTGGGCTTTATTTTCTCATTTGCTCTTTTCTGAATCTCTTTGTTTAAGACTTAAAATTTAATGGAAAAAAAAAGGCAAGGAGAGTCTTAGAAAAGAATACAGATATTTCAGGAGAACTTGGAAAGCACATTAAGCAGGTGAGAGAGGGCAGGCCTGGGGAATTTTCCAAACAGAAAACTTTGATTTCTTAAATATGAAGTTAGAACAGTGACGTGTAGGTTGTATTTTAGTTGTAATATCTAGCCCTTCAAGTTTTGGAGCTTTTATGGCTCTCCCCTGCTACACTATGCCAATGTACTTTTAATTTACTGGTGGCAGCTGAGAAATTGCAAAACCTCCTCAACTGAGAATGTGCTTAGGTATCAAATGAGTATGATAATGAGAACGAATGTGAGTTGATTTCCAAAGAAATACAAAATGAGAGTAAGTGATAGTAGCATGCATGAAGGAAGAGTGTTCCTTCTTTCCTTTCTCCTTCTATCAATCCATTTATTCACCCATCCATCCATCTGTCCTTCCTACCGTCTATCCCTCCATTGGGCCACTCGCTAAATCAACTTTCACTGAGCTCTTCCCATGGAAAAGGCTGGGCTGTAAGAACTTTAGGGATTCAGAGTGAAATCAAGAGCGTGCCTTCCAGGAGCTTAGAATATGAGATGAGCATAGGACATATATGACTATAAAATTAAGAAGAAAGTGTCAAAAGGAAAATGTAGATGAAGTACTAGAGACGGTTAGAGGAGGATGAGTTACAACCTTGGGGAAAATGACATTGAGCTTGGATGTGAATACATAGGGAAAGGTAAGGCGATTTCAGGCAAAGGTGTTTCGTGTTTTTGGGAGTGAGATTCTGAAAGTATGAAGTCAGAACAGACAACCTGTAGTCATCCTTGTTCATTGTTGATCAAGAATAGGATAATTTGGGTAAATGATGGCCATTGATAATCCAAAAATTTAATCTGCATCTGTATTTCAATCTTCTGAGTATAAGTGGGAAACTGGACTTAACTGCTTTTTCTCACTCTTTTCCTCTTTCCTATACCCACTGGTAAGTCCGCTGAATTAAAGTGAAAATATATGGAAATCCTGTATTTTATGCATGATTGTTCTATAAGCCACAACTTCTCTAATTTAAAAAAAAAAAGAACAAGGAGAATCTCTTAAGTGCTGATTTACAAAAAGCCTCCAGAAATATTATGTTCAAAAAGGTAAGTTGCAGCATAATACAAATCTTGTGACTTTTAGGTAAACCAAACAAACAGCCAACACAAAATATATTTTATGGGTACAGTTTTGTCTATAAATGTATAGAAAAAAGATTTGGAAAGACAGACACTATCTGACAATTGAAAGAAACTGAAGGAGAATGGAAAAGGATAATTTAGCTTTATATGTAATGTCGTAACTTTTTACAAGAACATATTTATTCATTACTTATGTAAACATTTTTCAAACAGCTTTATTGACATATAATTGGCATGCAATAAATTGTACATATTTGAAGTGTATAATTTGAAGCGCTTCGACACGTGCACCCATGAAACCATCACTACAATCAGAATAATGAACATATCCATCACATTCAAAAGTTTCCTCATGTGATAAAATTCTGGCCAACAAGATATAAGGGAAAGTGCTGGGATATTTCTGGGGAAAGTTTCCTTCTTCTTACAGAGAGACACAAAGAAAGACAAGACCTCTTCTTTTGCTGGATATTGTTTCTACAAGTGACGCTTGAAGTAGTGTCAGGCATCTTGTGGCTCAGGAGAAAATAGAGCTAATTTTGGAATAAAGCCGCACATGTGAGGATGTGTGATGGGTAGTTTCTGGTGTCAACTTGGCTAAGTGATGATGCCCAGTGGTCTGGTCAGGCAAGCAAAGATATTTTGTGGCTGGTTGATAAATAGGAAGGCTGGTGTATTAAATCATCAGTTGATTGCATCTGTGACTGATTACATCTGCGATAAACTTAAGGATGTATCTCCCACAATGAGATACTAATTAGTTGAAGGCTTTTAAAGGAAGGAGAGAGACTCTTTCCTTGCGTCTTCAGCCTGTGAGCCTCTCCTGTGGACTTCATCCAGACCCGTCTTTGGAGCTGCCAGCTTCACAGCCTACCATATGGATTTTGGATTCTTACATTCCTTCGGTTACGTGAGACGTCTTTACAAGTCTCATATTTACGGATGTCTCCCGTTGGTTCTGTTTCTCTGTAGAACCCTGACTGACACAGAATGGCAGAGAGGAAAAGTGCAAAGAATCTGGGTGGAGCCACTGAGTTAACCAGCCTTGGAGCTGGAGCCACCCTACTTTGACTTCTGATTATAGGTGGAATAAAAATTTCTTAGAGTTTAAAAAAAAAGAAAACAGCCCCCAGAGTGTACAGTGAACTGGAGAAGTGAAGATGATGGTGGATGGAGGCACACTGAGACAGGATCGTCCATCTTTGGACAACTGAAAGTAGGTGGTTAGGACAGAACACACTGGCTGATTTTTTTTTTAGCACTAAACTATCCGGTGACAAATGGATTTGGAAGTCTGGTGGGCAGAGCATGGTGCTTTGGTCATCAAAACTCTAGGCCAAAATAAAAGTTTGTGGAGCAGCGGTAGGGGGCAGATATCTTTTTAGCCATGACTCACCTCCACCAGTTATCCATCCCTTCAGGCTTTTTGGTAAGTTGATCCTCACTTTCTAGGAACTCGATTTGATCCCAGGTGGATTCTGAGGAGGGAGCCATCTGTCAGTCAAGAAAGCAGGGATGGTCCCTGAGGCACAGCTGCTGACACATTGGTTAATACCCAGAGGGCCTTGCAGACGTTCCTGAAGCCACGCCTTAGGGAAATAACAGGGTGCTTTGGATGAGGTTGGTGGAGGACAGAGCCGGTAACACTCATTGGTCTCCTTTCCCCTGGATAGTTGCAACGACTCCTTGAATGGTGTGGGCAGTCACATGGAAAAAAGTTATGCAGGTAGCAGCCTGCTCAAGAGTGTGGGGCGAGAAGGCTTTGTTCACTGGACTTGTGCTCTGGCCTGGAACTGCATCTGTCCTTTTCTAAATGCACGGAAGCTCTCTGTGGACTAGCAGTGGCCCTCTACCCCTTGCTGATTGGAGGAGCCGTGGAGTCAACAGGGCCTGGGAGCAGTTCTTTAGGATTTCCCTCAGCCTCATCGCCCCAAGCCTAGTAGAGGTCACACAGTCAGGTTTTAACCATATAATAGGTAAACCATTTTTTTTGTTCCCTGTGAATAGGTAAAATTATAGGATGAGTTAAATCTGGTTTATAGGAAATCGTGAACATTGATGAAGATTGGTATGAATTATGAGTGGTCTTTCCTTAGAACTCTGTAGAACTACCATAACTTCCAAAGTTTATCTCTCCTGTCATTCTCAATATATGGTTTTTCAGAGCACCTCCTCAAAAGCTAAATTCAGACAAATGATGGTATTATCTTATAATTCCTTTATTTCATTAAATTTGCTTGTTTTATGAATACATTATTTAAAACATACATTATGTTTTTTCATAATGGTTTTGTTCACCTTCTCAGGGAGATAAGAGAGAAGCAATCCGATGTCAAGCCATATAATGAGGGCTGGTTTTCACTTTAGTCCTGTTTGGGTACGACCTAACCAAGTCATTCAAATTTCTAAATACCTTGGTTCCTCCCCACTTTGCAAAATGAAGACAAAAAGATTCTTAGGCCCATCTCAACTGCAGGGTAGGAGTGGATGCCATAGAGACATATAAGAAAAGAACACCACACTGGAGTACAGTGTTTTGGTCTTGGGGTGGGGAAAATGCAAGTAATTGTCTATAAATTAAAATCCTGCTGGCAAGAAAAGCAAATGCAATTAAGATAGGGCAGTTTGGTGGTCTTACCTATGAGTACCAATCAGCCTCCTCATTATTCATTCTTTGTTTGAGTAGGTTAGTCTTGCTGAATTTGCTCCCCCAAGTGTTGATTTGGGTTGTATCTCACCTATCTAAAGGAGATCTGCAGGCCACATTCAGAGAGGTTTTCTGCCACAATAGAGTTGGATATCCTTTAAGGGTCACGCCAAGGTCAACCATAGAAAGGGAAATGACTGCATTCATGGACTGATTTTGAGAGGAGGAAGGGCCAGGGCAAAGTGCAGTTGTGCTTCATTGATCCAGACATTGGGGGAAGAATAGGTTCCATGAAATTCATTTTTTATTAGCTAATCTTGGCTCTTGAGATACTTGGAACCTCAAATATATTGAGGTTCTAAAACATATTATTTAATCTATTTCTCTGTGTTCTTAAAAGAACATATTATAAACATATATGTCTATGTTCTAAACATTAAATAATGTTATTTAATAACATGATATATCCTAAACATATGGATTATAAAACATAATATAATGTTTATAATCTAAAACATTATATAAAACATATTATATAATCTTAAAAGAGAAATTTTCATGTCTTGGTCTTCATTGTGAATATTCACTACCATATGATCTTGTTTGCCCATACATCAAATGGCCTTTTATAGTCCTTATATTTTTGCAAGAACCCCAGGTATTGCGTCCTTTATTTTCTGTAGTTTTTCATGTAGCAATGAAGCTCTACTTCCATGGTTGACAAGGAGCCCACAAATGTATCTCTCCCAGACTAAATTAGCTCTGTTTCTTTTTGATAAATATTTGGGTAAATTCAAGTTTCAAACTCTCTACCTGGGCTGTGTCTCCCTTCTCGTTGTCTCCCCTCTCCTTTCTCCCTAAATGGCACCTGGGCATAGAGGAAACTGGATATCCTCATAGCAGTGGAGAGACCCATGAGCTGTTCTCCCAGAGTCCTTGCCCTTTGTCACCAAGCATCCTGCTGGCATTCCAAGCTGAAGTCAACAGTTGGGGTCTTTGGTCTTGTGGTCTCTTGGCATGGCCACCTGCCATCTGGTCTTGCTGTCTGAGTCATGGCCTACTTCTGCATCCTGTCTCTGGCCTGGGTGGGCCCTGCAGTTTTGTCATGAAACCCCCTTGCTCCTCTCTGCAGCAGCCTATGGCAGGCCTGCTGGCTCTTAGTTTTCAGCTACTTTGCACATCCCCTTTTGGATTCCTTCATGCTACATGGAAGCCAAAGGGCCCTGTTTGTATTCTCCTGGGCCCCCTCTCTATCAGAGCCCTACACACCACCATCTCCTTTCTGTTGGGATATCTCATGGTGATGCCGAGGCATCTTGCAAGGTGAAATTCTTTGCCTAGAGTCTCGGAAGGGATGCAAGAAAGAAAGAACCCGTGGCTTTCAGCTTCATCCCTATAATCAACCTCCCCCTCTCCCTCTTCCCTCCTGTCTCCACTCTCTGTCTCCTGTCCTTACTATTTCCTTTGCCCTCCCTTTTCTTGAAGATAAGCCCCAAGGAAGGGAGGAGCCAGACATGGTGCTGCCCTTTAGCCCCTGCCCTTCTCTCTCTCTTCCTCTCGCCCCCCTCCTGGAAGCAGACGGCCTATGTGTTTCCTGTCTGGGAGGTGACTGGTGGCTGCTGTCTCTGCCATACCCTCCTCCTTCCCTCTCTGTGGCCTTCTTTGGTGCTGTGCTCCTCTTTCCTGGGGAAACGCTTAGCTGTAACTGTGTGAGGGCTGCAGGGGACATGATTAGAAGGAAATGAAAAATACATCAGTGTAGTATTTTCAAAATATCATCCTGTTACACAAACATAAATAACATGTGATCTTTGTCCATGAAAAGCTTAACTCTAGTCAAGGAGATAGATTTATAACCTGCCATTTCGGAATAATTTGGTAAGTGCTCAGTTCCTACTGCAGTCCCCTGCTTTCCACATTACACACCATCAAACACACATGCCAGGCTGCCTACCCTTTCATCCCCTACGTTATGGCATTTGCCAGCTTTTATCTTCTATCAGAGTTATTTGTGCACGTATTTTAGCTTCTAGAGGGCAGGAGCTTTGTCTGTTTTGTGGCACTTGGCATCGTGTCTGAAATTCATTAATTAAAAAAACAACAACAACGATGTGCTAAGTCCTTCCTGTGTACCGAGCTCTGTACTCGGCGCTAAGGTTACAAAGATGAATAGAACAGTGAACTCCTAGAAACCCATAGTCTCAATCAAGGTTCTCAGCACAATTCAAGGGGTCTTTGAGCTCAGATGAGGAAAAAAAAATACCTTTTTCTTTTCACTAATCTCTAGCTGAAGTGTAACTTTCCTTTACTTCTGAATACAGAGAATGGACCAGAGTAATATTAGTACCACCTGTGGCCTTGTCACCAATAGAAATCACAGGTATTTTCATCCCACTTACAGTTGTTATTAACTCAAAATATCGTTGATGTTCACCACTACTTCAAAGTTAAGGTAATTATTAGACATAGCATTAAATGTTGTTATTTAATATGTCAATAAAGAAGCATCTGTATTGCCACACCACAGATGTTCAAATATATATATATATATTTTTTTTTTTGCATGGGGAGGCACCAGGAATCGAACCCAGGTCTCCGACATGGCAGGTGGGAACTCTGCCTGCTGAGCCACTGTGGCCTTCCCAAAAATAGTTTGATAACTAATTTCAGTATAAGTTTCCTTTGTAATCCTGTTTATTTCATTTTATGCATATTATTTATTTATTTATTTATAGTATGCCATGTGATGGGTGTCACTTTCATTCTTTTCCCATATGAGTATCCCGTTATTGCAGCACCATTGGCTGATTTTTTTTTTTTTTTTGAAGTGCACAGGCCAGGAATCTCCGCATGGCAGGAGAGAATTCTTCCACTGGACTATCCTTGTATCCCATTTAATGCATTTACCAGATTGCCAGAGGGATCTATGGCATAGAAGAGTTTAGAACACATGGTCCAGTTGGATCAACACACACTTTATTAAGTGTGACATGCTGAGTGTGAGGCTAGTGGCTTGAGCATGGCAGTAGGGAGGCACAGAGGAAGAAATGTATGAGGAAGTCAAAAAAGACTCCCCAGAAGGAAGGAAGGATGCCCAGTGATGATGATGATGATGATGATGATGATGATGATGGTATGTGCTGTTCACTTATTGTGCCAGGCAGAGTTCTAAGAGCTTCATGTAAATCTCCTTTATGGGAGGTAAGTACTTTATTATTCCCATTTCACAAATGAGGAAACTGACTAGAGAAGTTAAGTAACTTGCCCAAGTCATGCAGCTAGAAATTGAATGTAGCTGGTCAGATTCCCATGTCTGTGCATTTCTATGCCATGCATATGCTGCCTCCAAAATGAGGAAGAAAAGCAGGCAGGGAGGGTCAGGGCTCCCTCTGTCAGGTCCAGTTGGCCAGCTGCTTGAGGCTGTTGTTTGGGCAGCCCTATCTGCCATGCAGATGCCCTGTCTGCTTTCCCTGGCTATGTGGTATCAGTATTTCAGAGGACAGACAAGTCTGGTGAGGGTTGGCAGTGGCTGATCCAAGGAGATGTGGGCTGTAGCTTAAAAGACACCTGCATACCCAGGGCTCTGGTCTGGAAAAGCGAGATGTGAGAGAGGTCGTGATAGAAATCGGTACATCACGAAGATGTGGAAGAGAGAGTGTTAGAGTGAAGACAGTACGTCTGAAACTTGGAGAAGAAGGTCAGGAAAAGCCCAGAGGAAATGCCCCTTTACCCAGAAGCCCACGTGCCGCTGAAGCTGTTCTGGAAGCAGGCAGGGCCAATCTGTGAATGTTAGAGTTCTTCATGGGTCTGTGTCTGCGCCTTGGCATGGGCCTGTGCAGGAGAGGCTTTCTCCCAGACAACTGCTCCTGAGCGCAGGGCCTCAAGGAAGAAAAGATACTTCTATAACAGTGAACATTGCCCCTAGGCTCAGGGGCTGTGTGGCCTGGGGAGCTGCCATGCCCTGCGGCCCTCAGACCCAAAGGGAGCCCTTTCACTCCCCCTGGGTGAGTTGCAGGGAGCCGAAGGCCAGGTTTCCATGGCTTCTCATATTGTAGAACTCCCTCTGGTGTCTGCTGCTCCACTGCACTATTCCACTCAGGGAAAATGTTCACGTTAGCCGGCAAACCCATAGACCCCCGCTCACGTGTAGGCAGATGTCCACGGAGGCCTCTGCGCAGTGCCCCAGGAAGCAGAGGGACACAGCTACCCCCGTTTCTGGTGTGGGAGGCGAGCAGCCAGCACCAGCCTGGAGGGAGTCCGCACTTCCCTGCTTGCTGTGTGCCTGCCTCACCTGCCTCAGCCCTCAGGCACCGTGAACAGGCAGGTATGACATCTCTCTTCCTGCTACCTTCTCTAATCTCTTGTTCAGGGTTTCTTCAGAACTGCCTCATTCCCTCCTTCCTTCCCCTGACAGCATCTCTTTTAGATATATATTGAGGTGGAGGGAATAGGGAGACGGGAAAAGAAAGTTAATTTTTCGTTCCTTTGCCTCCAATTTTTAAAGGACAAAATGGAACTCCTAGAAAGAAACCATTAAAGAACAATAACCGCAACCAGAAACCTACAACCTCCAGATGGACCAGACAAGTCCTGAAACCTCAAGAGCCCAGCCTCTCCAGAACGTCAGATAGTTCCGTCTCCCTACCCCATATTACTGACAGCGCTTTCAACATGAAAAAGTTAGAATGGGCATAGCCCAAATACCCCTAAAGAGTAGGAGGAAGACCAAAAGTGATAGTGGAGTTATACAGAGAAAGTTGGGTTTAACAAACGAATCTGATTGCTGAATCATTAAATTGATATTTCTTTTAGTCTCCAGCATCTAGAAGTAAAAACCCTAAAATTGTGGAATAGTAACCCATATCAAACTCTGAAATATGTTCTTCAACTAATTGTTGTGCTTTGCTTTGAAATTTATTGCTTTTTTTTTGTATATATGTTATTTTTCACAAAAAAGAAAATGAGAACAAAAAGCAATAACCTCTTTTGGATGAAGTAGGGCAAAGAGAAGCCTCGTTGAGGGCTCAAGATACATTGGGTATTGTGGTGGCATTTACATTTGATCCCTACCCCAACTCAGTGTGGTTCTGTTGACGAGAAAATGGAGTCACAGAAGGAAAGTAGTTTGTCCAGCCCAAATCCCCTCTTTAGTAAGTGGCAGAGCTGGACTGGAACCCAGACCTAATTGGCCTTAAGTTTTTGACTTTCCCGTTGTCCGTGCCTCTCCCTTCGACACTTCTGCAATGAAAAAGGAAAGGGGCTGTTTCTAAACTTACTTACACCTTTAATTTCTTTGCTGTTTAGAAGTGACAAGATGCAACTTTTGACTTTGTTGAAAAGCATAAAGAATGTTGGATTAAAATTCAGCAAGAGGACGCTTGCCCCTAGGAAAGAAGTTGATCCTATTGAAAGAGCCTTTTTCCTCCTTCCAGTGAAAACCAGGCTGTCACATGCCCCCACTGTTGCTCAAGCTGGTTTGTTGGTGAATTTTCAGTGTGTTTTGGGTGGATGCACAGGTACCTGCCGTAGAATAAGAGGATATTTCCTGGGGAGGTTATTAACCCAGCACGGTGAGTGTGGCCAGAGCCTGCAGGGCTCATTAATCTTGTGTAAATCCTGGTGAAGTCAAGGCAACTCCAGGGCAGCCACAACCAAGCAAATCTGGAGTAAATGGGCTTCTTGGCTTCATGGGAAACCTTGATATAGTAATAATAACAATAATAATAATAACAACAACAGTAACCTTCCTGGAGTCCTGGAAGTAATATGAGCTGTTGGCAAAGCCCGTCTTCCCAATGTTGCTTGAGGACTCTCTGAGACACCAAATGGAATTAAAAACGAAATCTTTTCAGAACCAGATTAAGATATGAGAAGTTCCAAAAATCCCCTTGTGATTTTATAGCTGTGAGTTACTGAGTTAGGAATGATCTTTGAAGTTCTGTTTTTCTAGGGACCGAGATTCCAAGAAGTGTGTAATAGCATGGATGGCATACACACACACACTTCCATACACACACACATACACATATTCACACCAACACACAGGCTCTATGAGGGCCTTGCATAGATCCACTGGGACTCGGCTGGATTCTGGTGCCCGGTTGACTCCCCCAGCAGATCCTTAGCAAGATGGTACCTTCTTCCTGGCCACCTTGGTCTTCTAGGTTGTGGAGCCCAGCCAGGACAGAGGTTCCCTGCACGCCCTCCCTGTGCAGGGCATGGTGCTGCAGAATCAGCACTGGGCAGGACATTATCGTTGTCCTTCGGGAAGTCAGACTGACTGGTGCCCAACAAGTCCACTCTGGTGTGATAACTGCTCAGAGGAAAAGTTTCCCAAAGAGTTCTAGGGAAGGCTAAGAGGGTTCCACTTACTTAGTTCCTTCCTAATAAATGGAAGAAAGGAAAGGAAAGGAAAAGGAAAGAAAAAAAAAAGATGTTTATGAAATGGTTAAAGAAGATGTGGCCAGAGAGACAGAAGAACTAGGAATGGGACCACAGAAGGGAGGAAAAATAATGTTTTCAAGAAGCGAGGGGAAAGCAGGGTCAAAGAACTCAGTGAGGTCAATAATATAAAAAAGGGCCCCCTCCTTGGGTACCTAGAGACTATCATTGGCCGTGGTTTGAAATAGGCAGGAGGTAGGCAATGGGAAACCTTGATATAGTAATAATAGCAGTAATAATAATAACAACATCAGTAACCTTCCTGGAGTCCTGGAAGTAATATGAGCTATTGGCAAAACCCATCTTCCCAATGTTTGAAATAGGCAAGAGGTAGGCAATGCTTCCTGAAAATCTTACCTCCCTGAGAACCTTTCAGCTTCATTCTCATCATGTACACACTACTGCATCTGTGTACACTGCTCTTGGTAGAAGATCCTCCCCTGACTGCTGGGTTTATGCCCTGGGTACTCACCCCACCAATCTCTCTTTCTCTTTCCTAAAGCTTTAGCCTCTCCTTACATTCTTTACTTGTATACATTTATAAATGTGAAAAAAAAAATACTCAAACCCTTTCTAACCCTACTTGACCTTCCATTCCCCTCTAGCTGCCATCCTTGTCCTCTCCTTCCCCATTTGTCTGCCTTTCTTGAAAGAGCCTCTGTAACTACCTGCTTTCTTTCCATTGGCCCTGCAGCCAATGATGGTCTCTAGGTACCAAAGCCAGGGGGCCCTTTTTTATATTATTGACCTCACTGAGTTCTCTGACCCTGCTTTCCCCTTGCTTCTTGATAACATTTTTCCTCCCTTCTGCGGTCCCATTCCTGGTTCTTCTGTCTCTCTGGCCACATCTTCTTTAACCATTTCATAGACATCTTTTTTTCTTTCTTTTTCCTTTCCTTTCCTTCCTTCTGTTTATTATTTATTTATTTACTTATGTATGTATGTATGTATGTATGTATGTATGCTTTTCCAAACATACACTCCCCCTCCCCTTCTCCCAGCCCCTGGTAACTTCTAATCTACTTTCTACCTCTGCAAATTTGCTCTTTCTAGTTATCTCTTATAAGTGATAATCAGACAGTATTTGTCCTTTGTGCCTTGCATACCTCACTGAGCATAGTGCTCTCAGGGTTCTTCCGTGGTGCAGCGTATCTCTGAACTTCCTTTTTTTTTTTACTTTCTTATGCCTGAATAATATCCCGTTGTTTGTATGTACCACATTTTGTCTATCTGTTCATTTTTAATAATTTGGGGTTGTTTTTCCCCTTTTAGTTATTGAGAATAATGCTGCTGTAAACATTGTTGTATAAGTATCTGTTTGAGATACTATTTTCACTTTCTTTGGGCATATACCTGTGTTCTAGTTTGCTAGCTGCCGGAATGCAATATACCAGAAATGGAATGGCTTTTAAATAAGGGAATTTAATCAGATGCTAGTTTACAGTTCTAAGGCCGAGAAAATGTCCCAATTATAACAAGTCTATAGAAATGTCCAATTTAAGGCATCCAGGGAAAGATACCTTGGTTCAAGAAGGCCAACGACATTCAATGTTTCTTTCTCTGCTGGAAGGGCATATGGCGAGCATGGCGGCGTCTGCTGGTTTTCTTGTGGCTCTACCAAAAAAGGGACTCTCTCCAAAATGTTTCCTCTTTTAAAGGATTCCAGCAAGCAACTCCACCTTCAATGGGTGGAGACACACCTCCATGGAAATCATCTAATCAAAAGTTACCACCCACAATTGGGTGGGTCGCATCTTCATAGAAACAATCAAAATGCTCCCACCCAGCAATATTAAATGAGGATCAAAGGGCATGGCTTTTCTGGGGTCCACCACAGATTCAGACCAGCACAACCTAGAAGTAGAACTGCCAGGTTATAAGTAATTCTATGTTTAAGTTTTTGAGGGACACCATAGTGCTTTCCATGATGGCTACACTGTTTTACGTTCCCACCAACGGTGTGCTGGAGTCCCAGTTTCTCTACAGTCTCTCCAACACTTGTTATTTTCCATATTTTTAAATAGTAGCCATCCTTGTGGGTATTAAGTGGTATCTCATTGTGGGTTTGATTTGCATTTCCCTAATGGTTGATGCTGTTGAGCATCTTTTTATGTGCTTATTGCTCCTTTTTTAAATCTTCTTTAGAGAAATTTCTGTTTAAGTCTTCTGTGCCAATTTTAAATTGGGTTGTTTATCTATTTGTTGTTGCATTTTAAAAATTATTTATTTAGTCTAAATATTAAGCCATTATCCAATATATGGTTTTTTCAACTATTTTCTCCTATTTGGTAGGTTGTCATTTCACTTTCTTGACAATGTCGTTCAAAGAACAAAATTTTTTTAAGTTGATGAAGTTAAATTTATTTATTTTTTCTTTTGCTGCTCATGTTTTTGGTGTCATATCTAAGAATCCACCGCTTAAACCAAGTCATGCAGTTTTGCCCCTATTATCTTCCAAGAATTTTACAGTTTTAGCTCTTGTGTTAAGATCCTTGATCCATTTTGCGTTAATTTTTTTAATGCTATGAGGAAGGGGTGTAAATGCATTCTTTACCTGTAGATATCCAAGTTTCTCAGTACCGTTTGTTGAAGAGATTATTCTTTCTCTATTGCATGTCCCTATCACCCTTGTCAAAGATCAATTGGCCATAGATATGTGGATCTATTTCTGGATGTTGAATTCTGTTCCAGACATATTTTCTTCTGATTGTTGTTCCCAAGTTTTCATGTTTAGGTTTCCATTTTATTTATTATCTTCTCTTTCCTAGGTGGCCTCACCAAAGCATGACCTCAGCTATCTCTTATAAGTTGGTCACTCCCCAAGCTCTGTCTCTAACCTGGACATTGTCTTATGAACTCAAGATCCATATCCCCAAATGTTTTTTTGGATTCCAAGAGCTTTCTCAAACTACAACATGTACCAGATTAAACTCTTCTTCCCATCACAAAACATCTGGATTTCTTTCCAGATAAAGCATCAGGCTTGAGCCCTTCATTGCCATTCATACTCCATCTTTCATTATCCAATATATTCCATAGATTTTGCCTCTTCACTCTCTTTCCTTCCTGTCCACATGACTCCATCACCACCTTCACTGTCCTTATACAGGCTCTAAGCCTTCCCTCCTGGATTTGCCCTCTGATTGATCTTCCCATCCTCTCCCCACCTCCCTTCCATCTCATGCTAGAGTGCTCCTCATATAGTGCAGCTTTGGTCAGATTACTCCCTACTTACAGTCCTCATTGTTTCCCATAGCCTCCCTTAGTTTCTCACATTTGAGCCTTGGAGTTCAGTCCCTGCATCTTACTCCAGCCACACGGCCCACCACCTCCTCATAGTCTTCCTTTCAGTCATGTTAGTTACTTCAAGTTCTCATAATGTCTGATGCTCATGAATTCCCCTGTAGTTTTCATATGCTGTTCCCACAACCTGAAATTCCCTTCCCTCCTTTTTTCCTTGGTCAACTCCTATTTATTATGATTCAGTTCAAGCATCAGCCCCTCTGAAGAGCTTTTTCTGACACCCCAGGCTAATGTGGATGCCTCTGAAGCCCTTGTATATATCCTGTCATAGTACTTGTCACACCACATCAGAGCCTTAGGTTTTCTTCTCTGGCTCTCAAGGGCAGGGACCGGTCCTACTCATCTGTACCCACAGGGTCTTCCATGCATGATGATTCCCATGTGCCTGACCTAGATGACTAGGTAGATGGTGAGGTCAGTAACAGGATGAGGAATATGGGGAAAAGGAGCACGTTGGTTTTGGAGATGATGATCTCAGTTGGGATGCACTGGGAGGCCAGTAGTGAGAGGGGTAGCAGACCCCTCACAGAGAACACTGACCTTGCAAAACATACTTCTGGAGGTCAACCGTGGAAAGTCCAACTTTGTCAGAGCCCCCCCCCTTGATATAAAGGACTGAGAATAAGAGCATCGACTGTTGATAATTAGGAAGCTAATTTGAGTTGATGATTTTAGCAGGCTCAATCTGAATTTGCACATACCACATCAAAGCAAGATTCTGCTGCTTCACTTGAAGGCCTTTCTCCACCTGATCAGCCCTCAGTACTGCTCCCCACACTGCTGGACCATCTCCCAGGCATTCCTGTCTCTGACTCCCTGCCTCCAATGCCCTCCCTTTCCTTCTTTTTCTGTCCAGATTCTACCTTTAACAGCCTGTAGGGGAGGATTCATGTAGGGAGAGACAGCAGGCCAGATGGACCTGGATTGGAATCATGGCCCTGTGACCTACTAACTTGGTGACCTTGGGCAAAGTACTTAACCTCTCTGAGCCTCTGTTTCCTCATTCGTAAAATGGGGGCATGGATCTCAGTCCCAGCCCACGCTTAGCTTTTGTCCTCTACTAGGCATAGTGCTGGTTCAGCAAGTGCACCCTGTGGTAGAAGTATTTTAATAAAATATTGAAGACCCTTCTGGGACTGACTCACCCTCTGGGAAGAAAGTTACAGGTAGACTGGCTTAACTCAGGGGCAGTTATCAAGGGTGTGGATAGAGTCCCAGTTCTGCGTGGTGTCTGTCAAACCTTTTCCCCCATCTCCCTTCCTCTAGTGTTCATTCTGATAATGGATTGCAGGATCTAAGTGAAGACTTAAGGAGCTATTGCAGGGAGAGCTCTGTAAGTCACAGGGTGCAAGGCAATGTTACTTTTGCAGCCCCATCAGCATGATATAAAAAGGAGAGATATTCTCCCTCACTTCTCCCAAGAAACACCTGGCCTAGCACCTGGTTACTGGTTGCTGTAAAAATGCTCGAATAGAGTCATTCTCCATCCCCACCCCCTAAGCTTTTGTGGTCTTTTTAGATTTTTGCAAGTCACTGTGGGTTTCGGTCAATATTTGCTCCTGTCACTCTCCTCCCAAGCTCATGCCACACCTCTCATATACCTCCTTAGTTACCTCGGTGCTTTCCGTGCAGCCTCTGTACTTCGGTGTTAACTTCTGACGCCATGTATGTTTCCCACTTCCTGAGGTTGTACAGTCTGAAGGTCTTCTCAACACTTTTTCTTTGACCTTTTGAAAACTTGTTATCGTAAGTATAGGTTTTTGAAATAGATTTTATGAGTCTGTCATTCCCTTCCCTTGCAATTATGATTTCTAATCAGCAGTGTCTTTTCCCCATCTTTGTCATCTAATTCTTGAAACTCAGAATAAGGTTCCAAGAGATAGCTATTCTAGTAATCAGATCTATTCTCTAAGACAAACTTAAAAAAAAAATTAGCGGTAGATTTTTTTTTCCCCAAATGAACTTAGAAAACATTAAAGTGAGCAGTGGTCCAAGAGTTCTGCTCCTTAGCCTCTCCTTTCCCCTCTAAGACAGAACCTGAAACAACCCATTTTCTAACACAGGAACTTCTGGGCAGGTAGAGAATCTGTCAAATGCTCTGTTCATAGGAGATGTTTGGGGCATTTCTGGATCACCTCGCCCCCTTCCTACTTTTTTTTTTTTCTTCTAAATCTCTGTTTTATTCATTTCTGTCCCTGGGCTTTGGGCTACAGCTGTATCACTACCCCTCATAGCACGCCACTCTGAGGCCAAAGACTTGAAACAAATTTATAGATTTGTTTGACTTTCAGCCCTGCTCTACCCACTACTGTCAGATTTCTGCTCAGTGAATACTTATCCAGGACTTGGGATGATATTACGTTCAATCCTCATCACTCCGTGTGGCAGGTATTATTTTTCCCGTTTTTCCAGTCAACAGACTAAGTGGCAGGAAATTAAAAGGTTTAGTAACCTGCATAAAGTCACCAAGCTAGGTGTTGACACAGGCAGAACCCAACCCAAGCTTTCTGCTCCCCCCTCAGCCCTCAGGGCTCTTTCTGCTCCTTTTTGTCTTGCCCACCTCCCCACCTCCTACTGCCGTGAGTTAAAGTTGCCTGCTGTGGTCTCCTGACTTTTCTCAGCAGTTTACCAAGTCTTCTCTCCAGCGAACGCTGCTCTGTTCCCAGGTTGAAAATGACCTGAGAATAACACTGGCCTCCCCTTTCCTCAGTGGCCTCCCTGGCAGAGTGGCGATAGGGAAAAAAAATACAGGGATTTTCCTTGAGTCTCAGTTTGGGGTGGCCCAGCTTTACAACTGCACCTCTGTCAAATCTGCTATACTAGGGCCTCAGTTTGCCAATTCAGGTCATTCTCAAATTGCATTTAAATAGCCTTGCAGAGTTTTCAAAGCATTTAGGAATCCTTGCTTTCCTGGGCAAGGGTAATTCCAAATCTCTCTTTTTTTAGATAAGGTAACTAAGCACTGAAAGCTTCTGTGATTTGCTGCAGGTCACTTGTCTCTGGGATTGCAGAGCCGGCCTAGCAGCCAGGATTTCTGGCTCAGCATCAACAGGTCTAACCCACTCCCCAGAGGGCCTGTGTGAGGGCTGTGATAGGAATCGCTTCATTTTCTCTTGTGTAGAGTTGGGGCCTAGGCTGCTCTTAGTTCCCAGCCTACCCTATTTGCCAGCTAATGAGACAAATTGTAGGCTCCATAAAAGATTAAATAGCAGCTGCTTCATTTTCTTCCAATTGAACTTTGAAATTACAATGATCTTATTTGCATGGCAGCTCAAGGTAAGAATATCTCTGCCCTCACAATCTAAGAGTCCTTGAATTTAACTAGACTCATATATATACTTTTCTTTAGATGGGCTGGCATAAAATATTTTGAGCACCACCATTCATGAACTAAATGATTAACTGTGAAAATGGAGCAGCGATTCCTGCTCACCCTGTTGGCTGCTAATTAATGATATCTTACAGGTGGAAGCTACCTGAAGCTTCTCGCTGGAATAATATGAAAGGGATGCAATTAGAAAATGAATTGAGCTCAGTGAAAATTAGCAAACAGCTGAATCCTACAGCATGAAGTTCTACACCATCTTTTCAGCAATAGGAGGAAGCAGACAGAGATACAGGGCAAGCCTCAATGTGGCCTAAAACCTAAGTGCAGATTTTTCTGTGCCCCTGCCCACCCTCCCCACGGCCAGTAATGATAGTACAAATTGCATTTGTCAATAGAGGAAGGAAGACCTAACTGGTTCTGTGGTCATAAAGAATGGGGATTTTATAAGATTTTGCAAGAAAAACAAACAACAAAAAGAAAATCTCTATTTCCGAGTAAACAAATATCTGCATTCCCTGTATACACTTAAAATTGATTTATACTGATATTTGTTTACATATACCGCTTACCTCCGTCACCACTGTTATTGTATTGCATTCAAAACCCATAAGTTAGGATAGAAATCTCAGGTAAAAAAAAAGGACAATGCTTCAATGCCCTTTAGTAGCTAATTGTTTTTGTTTTTCTCTTGTTTTGTTTTGACGCAAAGCTGTTTGTCACTATCATAACATCTTATGTCCTTCGCTGGATTTCCCTTTATCCTCAGGTAGTATTTAAGCTCAGATCAGAGAGAAGGATGTGTTTTGGGAACGGGTGGTATTTCGCCAAACTGTTTCTGATTCACCTCCTTTTTTTACAAACTGATGAACTCTATTGAAGCCAGCATATTTCTAATACAGGGTTTCCGAAATTAAGTAATTTCAGACAGGATGTAACAGTTCATTATCAATACCAACCAGAAGGCAGTTTTTTTCTCAGCATCCATCTGTTTTGTTTCTCTCCTAGTCTCATGGTGCCTGCCCAGCATGAGCACCATTTATTTTCTAAATGCAGGAGACCCTCTTGGGGGGAGAAGGCTATAAACCAAACCAGCAGCATTCTCGATGTCAACAGCCCTTTGACGTTTACCACAGACCTTCGCAGTCTTGGGTGTTTCAGGGTTAATGCAGCTCCTCACACAAGGAGATGATTTAGGGGAATGACTGAGAGGATTTTATGTTATTTGCAGGCATCTCTGTGAAATTTAATACCCACCAAAGCAGAGCCTGGCCTCTGTACTACACTTATCTTGCAGAATCTCACTGATTTTACTCTCTGAGAGCAGCTCTGCAGAGTCACACGGGCCATTTCTCACCCCTCACTTACTCCCTTGCCATTAGGGACTCAATTTTTTGAAAATAACATTGTTTATTGATTATAAATGTTCATTTGTAGAGAATTTAGAAAATGAGGAAGTATATAAAGAAGAATATGAAAATCATCCATTAACCTTCAAACCCAAATAACAGAGACATTTAGGGATATTTCTTTCTATTCTTTTTTATCTGTGCACAAGCATACTTTTTGAACATTAAGAAAGCATACTATTCCTGACCCATGTGCTTCCCCCCCAAAAAAAAAACAAGCAAAGAAAGAAAGAACAATCAAACAAATAAAAATTCAACAAATGGTTCTGCAATAACAGTATACTCACATGGAAAAAGAATGAAATATGACCCCTGCCATGCAGCATACCAAAAAAAAGTATATATACTGTATATATGACAATATATATACTGTTTTGCATTTGTTTTCTGTTTAGTTAATTATATATATGGAAATCGTCCCACCAATCACCAGTGGGTCACGAGTGATGCCTCCCTGTCAGTCTGCCAGCACACCCAGGGTGCCATCCAGCCACTGTCCCTGAGTTGTCCCAACCACTGGCTCTAGAACCCAACAACGGAACTCTGGAGGAGCTGATATGGCACTGTATAAGCAACATCAATCCAAAGGAAAAGCTGAATTGCCCGTGGAATGATGTTTAGCCTGGAGAAATTTGTACCTTGTTCATACCAAACTTATATGCCAAGAATGAGGCTTAGCCTGTGTGTATGTGTGTGTGTTGGTGACTGACTTGGGACGCTCCCTCTCCACATCCATTTTCACAAGATAAGACAGGATTCCTGGGCTTCTGTGGTTCCAGGTAAGGAAGGAAGCCCTGGCAGCTGCCGTTTTACGCTGTCCCTCAGCTGCACGGGACAGCTCTCCAGCCAGTGTCTTGGGCACTGCTCTCCTCGTAGGGCACCAGCTGCCCTTTACACCTACCCTGCTCACCCCAAGCACCACTCCAAGCCTAGCTCTCTGGCCCACGGAGGAGCCCATGCTGATCCCTGGTGTGGGTACCGTCTGTCGGGTCCTTCTCCCTCCTGGTCTCCAGAACCCCTTCCTCCTGGGCACGGGTTCCTCTCTGCTACCTTCAGACGAAGCTTTCTTCCGCTAACAGACAACTAATAATGAACAGGCAGACAGCACAGTGCAAGACATAAAATAGAATTCTTTGCAGTTATTCGAAGGAGAGAGAGACTGTTCTCCATGCAGTGGAATGCAGTGACCTTCAAGATGGTTGTGGGGACAGCTTATGTGCAAGACCATGACACTATTCTTCGTTTTACTTTGAATCCTTATTGGTGCATTGCAGCAAATATTTTAACAGCTTACTCCATTATGCCTTCTGATGGCTTGTGGGAAGAGGGAGAAAAACAACTCTCTTTATGCATAAAAACAGTGTTCCCCCAATTTTTATAGCCAGAAAAGAGCTACATTCTCTGTACAGTAAATGAATTCACAGAGTCATCCTTATTTGGATCCGTGTTCATTTTTCTGGAGAGAAATTTAGTAAAAGTGTCATTGTCACAGTGCCCGTTCCAGCAGGGGAAAGTATTGTAACTCCTCTCTGAGCATTTCTTTGTGGCCCACAGAGTAGGAAGAAATCTGGCTTAGGGGTCTGTACCCCAGAGTTCTAGCCTCCCTCTCCATTCAGAACGGTGTAAGTTTGAACAGTCACTTAAACTTTTTGGGTTTCAGATTGCTCGGCTGTAAGGTAAGGGAAATTATTTTAGGTGATTTCTAAGCTTCTTTCCAACAATAAGATTTTGCCATTTTTTTATTCCTGAAAAGTTTCAGCTTCTACATACTTGCATATTTTTTGTAGCTTTTAAAATATTTTGTAGAGATCCCACTAGTAAGAGAAATGTGTGATAAAACTTTGTCTTTAAAATAAGTTACTGTTTATATAAATTCTCTTGCCACATTCAGATAAAAGATCTGGTGGCATCGATCAGTAAGTGGCTGTTGAGGCTTTGGCCAGAGGACCCATTCATAGGGGGACAGAACAGAAATGGTGTTTACTGAACATCTGGGCAAGTTGCTTGTGATGAATTCATATAGATGATGGAAGTAAAGTGTTCTAGTTTGCTGCTGCTGGAATACAATATACCAGAAATGGAATGGCTTTTAAAAAGGGGAATTTAGTAAGTTGCTAGTTTACAGTTCAAAGGCCAAGAAAATGTCCCAGTTACAAGAAGTCTATAGAAATGTCCAACCAAAGACATCCATCCAGGGAAAGATACCTTGGTTCAAGAAGGTCAGTGAAGTTCAGGGTTTCTCTCTCAAATGAGAAGACACATGGTGGACACAGTCAGGGCTTCTCTCTCAGCTGGAAGGGCACATGGTGAACATGGCGTCATCTGCTAGCTTTCTCTCCTGGCTTCTGGTTTCATGAAGCTCCCTGGGAGGCATTTTCCTTCTTCATCTCCAAAGGTCGCTGGCTGGTGGACTGTCTGCTTCGTAGTTGCTGCAGCGTTCTCTTCTCTCTCTGAATCTTTTATTCTCCAAAATGTTTCTGCTTTTATAGGACTCCAATAAACCAATCAAGGCCCACCCAAATGGGGGGAGACATGTTGTCACCTAATCCAGTTTAACAACCACTCTTGATGAAATCACGTTTCCAGGGAGATGATCTGATTACAGTTTCAAACATACAGTATTGAATAGGGATTATTCTACCTTTATGAAATGGGATTCTGATTAAAACATGGGGGAATACATCCTTTTAAACCAGCACACAAAGTTTTTCTCAAGTTTAGTATCCTAAAAGCAAACAAAAAGCACAACAGAGCCCTTTAACCCTTTTGTTTTTTGACTAAGCATGTACTGGGTTCGCTTGTCAGTGGGGCCAAGGGCGGTGGAAGAGGACATTGTTCCTGCACAGTGCATCTCCAAGTCCACCAGGGTTTGACTCCATCTTCCTGTTTCATTTCTTCCTCTTCCTTCCTCCTCCCGAACCCCCTACCCCACCCCCAAAGTCTATTAGATTCCCCCATGGCACTTTGGAATGTAAATTGAAATAAAAAATATCTCACAGATGATCTGGGCTCATTTATGGATGAATAATGGGGAGGAAATGCCCAGTATTTCTAAAGAGATTGTTTTAAAGTTGTTACTTTTAACAGTTGGATTTTCATAACTTGACTGTGCGACTAATCCTTTCAAACTGTTATATTGATCTCATGGGGTTGTGGTGTGGATAAAATGAGATTGTATATGTAAAACGCTTCTTTTTTGTAAAATGCTTTTTAAGCTGTGAAGTTCCGTGCATGTGGAGAACAGTTTTAGTATTGCTCTGAAACTGATGATCGTGGAAAAGAAAGGAAATCTGTTTTATTTTAAACTAAGAATAACAATGGGCATTTTGAGAATGCTTTCTAGGATTTTTTTTTTTTTTAATCACCCATGAATTGACTTCTAAGCTGCTTCTAAGTGTTTGTGCTTTGGGAGGTTATTCCCAATTTCTATCAGAAAGAGACTAGAAATCATGGAAGGAACCTGAGAATCTATCCAGTTGCCTCATTTAATGATAAGAAACCCAGGAAGGTCAGGTTTCTAGTTCAGGGTCATAGAGCCAGCTGGACAAGTAATGCTAATTATACTTGACAATGATTTGCCTAAGAAAAGAATCACATCTTTAACTGTATCAATCAGTGTCTAAATGCATCCATGCCCTTATTGAAATGTTTTGATAACTGATAATCCTAAAATTTATATCTATTAAAAAAATGTCGTTACCACCCATCTTTCTGTTGATGGAAGGGATCTTCAGATTTTTTCTGATGAATGGCTTTCTGTGCTTGCTTTATTTCAAACAGATCCAGGTTTATTCTGCTTTTCCACATTGTGCTATCACTGTGTGGAATACTTTTCTTATGTTGCTGGGAGTGCTTTTATGGAGCAGTATCATGAGACTGAAGTGAAAGTCACATTATGAGTGAGCATTGTTATCAGTTTTATTGGCACTGAAACTGAGTGAAAGGATTTAGGAATAATTGGGTAATCAAAGCGAATTAAATCAAGAGGGGGAAGTTTCAGTTCTGGCATCACTTGGGGAGTGTTGTGACTTCCACATCTGTGTACTTTATCCATTTTAATCAACTCTAAATTATGCTATTAAGACTTGTTTTTGCTATGTTTTCTTGCTCAGGCATAGCAGGCTTTATAGTCATCTCTGGATATTTCTAGAAACATTTAATCATTTTCACTATTTCTAGAGACAAGTTACCTAACTTGATTACCATTTAAATATTCAGAGTTGCTGTTATGTTTACAACCATGAGTGCAGTGTTCAGTGAAGATTCTGGGAAATGAGATGCAGACACTGAGATTTCAACCCACACGATAAATTCTGCAGTCTTCAACTTTTTGTTATGTCTTCAAGAAAACTAGGTTTAAGTGGAGGCTCATCAGTTTAAATTTGCTGTAATAAATTGTATATCATGCTAGTGTTATGGCAGAAATATTGCTATAGTAACTAGCCCAGCTTTGCTTTCTGGTGTTTGCTGTGTTTCCCAAGGGATACTTTTGCAGTGAAGAATCCGTTTAGCTTAATAAATGGTGGCAGTAATCAGCTTCCCTTTTTCCCCTCAAAATAACTCTTAAATATATAACTGATAATACACTGAAGTATGGAATGACAATAGTGCTAAGTTCACAAACAAAATGAATGTTGAACCTTTGATTTCCTTTGTTGTATTTTTGGGGGTTGTTTCTTATTGGAAAATGTGTCTTAAAACTCTTCTTTTGCTCTGTTCTTTACGCATAAATCTTAGACTTCTTGGTGTTTTCCATTTTTTGGTTTGGTTTGGTTTGGTTTGGTGCCCAGGAACAAACACCTATCCCAGCGCCTGTGGGGGACCAGCTGCCACCTCTTAGAACAAAGGCCAGAGCTGTTTGCAACAAATGCTGCCCTTTCTCATCGATTTCCCCTCCAAACTTGGCTCTTTATTTGGAGAAATTAGAATTCGATTCTTTAGGGGATTGTGTGTTACTCTTGACTATTTTATAGCCTAACAACTTGGCCAAGAAAAGGACTCTTTTTAGAAGTATTTGTTGTTGTTCTGAGCTCAGTAGTACTTTTCAAAGACAGTTAATTCTAGTGCAAGTTAGGAAGGACAGTTGGTTTGAATCTTTTCAGAAATTAAGGTGGCTCTAGGAAATGAAGAGATTGCCTTTCTATGAAACTATATGTTGATGTTCTTTAGGAGCTAGGCTGAATATGAATATATAGTCATTTATAAATTAAACAGGCTGAATATTAAAATGTAAGTTTCATAAATTTATTGTGCATTTACCATGTACCAGTCACTGCTTTACATGCATTTACATCTCATTTAAACTTTACAATAGATCTAGAAGTAGGTACTATTATTTTACCCATTATATATGTAATATGTAAAGAAACTTAAGACCTACCGAGGTTAAGTAACTTACCCAAGATTCCACAGCTAGAAAATGACAGAATCAGGATTCAAAGAGGATTATCTCTCTCCAGAACCTGTTCCCTTAAGTACCAACTGCATTACTTGAATTACTTATATAAAAAACATATTTATATATATATACATACGCATGTAACATGTATACTTTTATATATAAGAATCATATATTTACATTTATGTTTTCAAACTCCATGACAAGGTGTAGTATATTTAGGACAGTGATTTTCAAACTTTTTTATTATGACCCACTGCAAGAAATATATTTTACATTGCAAATGAGCATGCATGCACAAATAAAGCTAATAAAACCACATAAAACAATACCCACGCTTACCACATGCAGTGCCCTCTGACTTTTCCTTTCTATTCCCTTCATTTCTAAAAAAGTACTGGTTTTTACCCTTAGAATTATTTCAAGGCCTATTACAGGTCACAACTTACAGATCAAAAACTTCTGAAAGTCCTAGGTTAAAACTTGTTCTGTGGTAGATCCACTTCAAGAATTGTTTCTTGAATAAATAACTATCAGCCCCCTTTCCCCCAGTACCCAGTACCTTGCCGTTTGTTGACTAAGTGAATGTATAAATGCATTATACTTTTTCTTTCCTTATCTCTAATGTTTTTTTTTTTTGTTTGTTTGTTTGTTTGTTTTTGAAATTCAACAATGTAGATTTCAAGGTATGATTTTATTAAATGAGTATAAATGCAAGGCAAAAACACCCCGTTAAGGATTACTTTGCATTAAAGAAATGGTATGGTTGGCAATGACTTATGGGTACATTGAACTTTCTTTGAAGAAAAATATATAGCTTAAATTGTAAACAAAAGTTATTAGAAATACAAGGAATTGTTGATGTAATCACAATGGGCACACAAATATTAACATTACTTTTAGCTCTTGACAGATTAAATAGGAAATATATAACTAAGAAAATAAATGATGAACAATAAAACTAAAACATCAATTTAATAGAAATATCTAATTTCACAACTGCATAAATATATTTTCTTTTAAGGTTGGCCTCAATATTTTTTACAAAATTTACCATGTGTTTGTTATATCACAAAGAAAGTCTCAATAAATTCCTAAAATTCATAAATCATAAGCATGTCATAGTCAAGAAGTAAATAAAAAATGATAATACAAAGTAATTAGAAAATAATGACAAGGAGAGAAGTTTATATAATGTTTTCTGATAAATGGCAAAGATTATAATTGAGAAGTAAATTATTTCTTTAAAATATTAAACGAGTTAAAATAAAGGCCACAAGTTTTAAAATTCAATGCATGAAATAGATAAAGATAAACAAAACAAAAGCATAAAGAAGGACTTATTAAAGATACATTTAAGAATTAATGACTGTAAAAGAAAAACCTGGAGATAAGCTAAGAAATGATTCTCTAAGAAAATAATTGATAGTCTCAAACTAGCATAGTAAGTACAAATGAGAAAAGAACCTCACCCCACCTCCCCAAAAACACAGAATTGGGAATAAGATGCAACAGATGATTGAATTTTCCTCCTTCGGAACATTCTTCATTTAGCTTTGATGATGCTCCATGCTGCTGATTTCCTTATAGCTCTCTCTTTTTTTTTTTTTGACACAGCTATAAGGAATTATTTAATATTCTCTTTAATATTAAATAAATTATTATTATTTTTTTAAATAGAGAAAAGAGATAAAAAATTTACTAACAAAATTAACTCTAAAAATGACCTGGAGATGATATTGTTCTATGGAAACATTATCTCTCATGTTTTAAGTGCCATTCTTCCTTTCTTTCCTTTTCTCTTTAAAAACAAGAGCTGAAATTTTGTCAAATATGGAGATCATTTAGACTGAAACAGAGAAGGTCAAGAAGCCATTTAATGATTTTGCTATGGAAATACATGTTACAAAGTGAATTTTTATAAAGTACGTTTTCCAGTTTATTTTCATTGTAATTTTAACAGTGTGTCTGTATCTCCAGCTGTTTCTACCACATCCTGATTCCTATAAGGTCTTCTCTGGTCCACACTGGTTTCTCTTCTAGAGGCAAGTTGGAAGGGGCATAGCTCTTCCTTCAATTCTAAGAGATTGGAGGTATTCCAGGGCCATCTGGGGCCCGATTTAGTTCAATCTTTCTGGCATTTCCTGGAGTGGTTTGGGAGCTCTAAACTGTGTTATTGTTGGGAGGAGGCCTTCCAGATGTTTAAGCCTTATCCTAGCTGTGGGCGGACCTCCAGAATATGTAGCACTTCTTCAGAATCTCAAACCTTAGAAAAAGTACTTCATTTGCTGTTAGTGCAGAAACTTCAGATGTGCTAGTGCACCGGCACAAATGTACGTTGGCTACAAGGTGGCTGGAAACTTCCGGCATGGCTGGAAATGATGTGTTATCAGATCACCAGGGGCCAGAAGCAGTGTGTTGGACATCTGTATTAGTACTAGTATTAGACATTTGGTTCATGTGCTTAATAGACTCCTGATATGATTTCTTTAACATTGCCTCTTTCCTCCTCTTGTTTTCATTGCTAATGCCTTTTTACAGGTGCAACACTAGTTCATGATCATTTCTGGAGTACGACAGGATATCAGTATATATGTTCATTTAAAAAGAGAGATTGGGCGGTGCAATCAGCAGCAGAGTTCTCGCCAAGCGGGAGACCTGGGTTCAATTCCCAGTGCCTGCCCATGCAAAAGAAAAAAGAGGTTAAGGTAGTTCCAAGAACACAATGTTTTTGAAATGGTGCAGAAACTCAAAGATAGTATAAGCCGAGGGTTGGTAGTAAGGAGGTGGTCAAAAGTGACTCCTTATCTAAAGCTCTTTAGTACCTACGTGATGTGATTCATTTTTAGTTTATGCTTATTACTTAACAAACCCATGTAACTAAACTTTCAGAGTCTTTTAAAACAAGAAAGGTTTTTGGAAGATTTTTTTCTCTAATGAGACAGAAGGATTCCATTCGTGGTGTAGAGGTTTGTTGAAGCAGTGACATTACACTAGTTAGGTGGTTTAAAAGAAACTTTATCTGTGTGGCTGGTGATGAGAAAAAGGCAGATTTCAGTCCGTGGTAAGCTGGAGTTGGATGTTCAGAATCGAATGCAGGAAAGTTCTCAAGTGGGCAAAAAGGACCTCCTCAAGCCAACCTCATCTTTCTCCTTTTATTCTCTTAGTACGAGGGAAATATGTACTCTAGTCTTTAGGACTATATTTCATGAAACCGAAACCTGAGTTAGGCTGCGATCTCCCCAAGGGCATTGTTCATTACCAGAAATGTAGTTGAGAACAGCAGTCTGCTCAGGAGGTATCTGATGACTGAGTTCTTGAATGTTTCAGGTGACAAATCAGGTTCCCTAGCCCCATCATGCTGAGACTGTGTGCTGGCAGGCTGAGGAAACCATGAGGATTGTTTCCTATTACATCATTCAATATTTGAGCATCACCATTTGCTTAGCCCTGTTTTAACGAATCTGGGGACTCAAAACATTTAGAAATGTTTTTTCCTCAAAGAATTTACATGGATCATCAAGATTTGAGTTATTCACAAACTGAATTATAACAGGAAAAGGCTAAGTGTGGACAACTTTTTTGTGGAAAGGGTGCTGGAGTGGGTGTCCAAAGACCAAAGTTTTTGCTCCAGCTCTGCCACTGGCAGTCAGAGTGAGTGTGGGCCAATCACTTAACCTCTCCAGGTTTTTGTCTCTGGGAACAAAGGGGTTTGAACAAATGACCTCTAAGCTGATTTAGTGCCAACTCTGTGAGGCTGCCAGAAAGTCTGGGGTAGAAAGGGGCTTGAGGGTTGCTCGTGATCCCTGTTAAACTCTGCAAATGTTTGTTTAAGCTTTAGCAAAGGGCCATCCTTTCCCACTAGCTTCAGGATCCTCTCACTATGTAAGTGCGTAAAATATCAATTTTGTTTCTATATCCTGTTTTTTTCCCCAAAGACTCGTATAGCAGTTTACAGAGAAATGGAATCCCAGCCCTAGTTCTGAACTGATTTGGCTAGATTTGATACACTCTTCCTTTCTAGAAAATGGCTTTTCAGTCAGAATAACCCAAATGATTGTATTTCACACCTCTTTCATTTTTATGATACTTTTCAAAGACTTATTCTGTCACTCTCAGTAAAACCATCAGGCAGGGTTCAGCAGGCTCAACAGTAACCAAACCAGATGTGTCAAGACCTAATAATGAGGCTGAGGGTTTGATGCATTTCTTTCTGTTGGGAAGGCAAGGGCACTCAGAGTCCCTGTTGCTACCACCTTTTTTGGTCAGGAAGAAAAAAAAAACAGAGACTCTTGCCCTGCGTTGAGAACCAGAGTTCAAATTACAATTCTGCCCTTGAATTTTTTTCTGAGATCTCAAACACTGGGCAGGAAAACCAGTGCCAGTGATGGTGATAGTAGTTCTCAAGAGACTGATAGGAGCCCAGAGCAGAGGCTTGATTGTAAAACCCCAGAGGGGATGGCAGGGCAGGGCTGCTGGACCTGGGCGGTGAGGGGACAATGCCCCCAGGCACTGCCCCACCTGACTGACTGCTTACCTGAACTCAGGGATCCCAAAATAGCATCTTCCAGGGTGCAGGAATAGATGACATTCTTGTCATTAGCATATTTTAAAAATGCCTGTGTCCTATTAGGAAGCCTTTTGTCTATAAGTGCTGCCCTATGAATTGACTTGAGGAAAAGCTGCTAGGGGATGCCACTTCTGACGACGACGTGGTAAAACAGAATGGTCCCTTCTCCCATCCCCTCCAAAAAGCAAACACATTCGAAATCATTCTGCGAATTGTTTTCTCTTCTCTGAGCTGTGGCCACTTGCTTCTGAAGGATTTGAAGAATGGGAGGGGAATTCCGGAATTCCTAGGTTCCTAGGGCATATTTGAGCGAGCTCACAGGCAAGTTATTTTCCGCTCCTTTTTCCTAACACCTTCCTTCCACCCCTCCCTTCTCCCCCACCCCCTTGATGGCTATGTTTTCTGATGGTGCTGATGATCATCATTACAGAAGCGTGCTAACAAAACGGCTCTACAGAAAAATGATCCTGCCTGAGAATTGATCTGCTAGGGGGTAATTTGAAAAGTGGAATCTGAAGCTCTGGCAGCCCCAAGAAAATTACTGTCTTGCTCAATGGGATTAGTTGTCCAAGATGAAGAATATTTTCTTCCTGTCTTCTGATTGCTCTGCCTTCACTACTTTTTCCTTTCCTCTTCTTTTGTCCCAATGCTGGATCCCACAGCCAGCAACTCCTGATTATCAGCACGGAAACATAAGCAGAGGTTAATATGGTTATGTGAAAGTGGACTTCCCTTTCTTTTACAAGAAAGAATACGGAATCGGATTTATGAGGAAATTCTGCTGCACTCACATTGTATTTTTCATGAGACTCTCATCATTTATTTATCAGAGCAGAAATCATTGTTTCTGATGGAGTCCAGGGCTAGATCTTCACCTCTCCCCTGTCTTATCTGTCCATCTCTGACTGAGAACAGCTTTGTGTCCAGAAAGGGTATGACAAGCTCAGGCTCTGTGTGTCTAGGACGCAGTGGACGCAGCATTCGCGAAGGTTCATTTGTTAGCAGGAGGTGATTGTCCAAAAAGTGTGTGTGGGGGATGTGGGGATGCAGTTAGGGATTAAGTTCTCGACCAAATCCCTAGCATATACCTACCTGTGGCTCCCACATCAGAGGAGGGAGGAGGTCTGATATGATCGGGGCTGTGGATTGGGAAAGGTCGTAAAACGTGAGGGAATGTGGTCCACTCAGGCTGGGAGAAGAGAGCAATGTGAAAGGATGTTGGGAGGGAGTGTGTTTGTGCAGTAGAGCATTTCTCACCTCCCTTCTCCCTGTAATATATAATCTCAAACTGTTGCGGCAGTAGGTGTAACTGTGTGGTAGGGGCAAGGACAGTTGCCCGGAGTCCAGGAGAGTGGCTGGCATGCCTCTTTGTTCATCCCCTCATCCTTCATTAGTATCAGTTGTGGGATGCCCACTGTGGCTCAGGCACCTGCATGCCAGCTGCTGAGGAGATGAAGAATAAGACCTGGTCGCCCCTGTAGGAGTTCACTGCCCAGAGGGGAGACAGCAGAGTCAACCAGCAATGACAGTGAGTAGCCCACTTAAGAGAGGTGAGCCCAGGGGTGCTGGGTGGAACTCAGGTTGCCTTCTTTGGCTCTAAAGGTTGAGGAAGGGCTTTCTGGAAGAGCTGCCATTTAGGCTGACACCCAGTTTAAACAAGCTGAGCACTTTGTGGGCAATGTCCTTTCTCAGTGGGGGTTCCAGCATAATTCCCATCCTGTCTCAGTGGAAGACAAGTCCCTTCCCTATGGCTTGGGAACCCTGCTTATATCCAGGGGATCTTACCCCACCCACCCCTCTCTTCCTCACCTTGTCTGCAACGTTTCTTTCTTCACTGTTTTTCTCCCTGCTTTGTAAAATGTATTCAGATCTTTTGTATCTTAAAAGTTTAAAGCAACAATAATAAAAGCCCTCCATTGACTAATCAGTGTATAGCTACTACCCTGTGTTCGGCTCACACTAAGCATCTGTGGTAGTTAGATTCAGGTGTCAACTTGGCTAAGTAAAGTTACCTAGTTCTGTTGCTGTGGTCATGAGCTAATGGCATGTGAACCTCATCTGTTTCTGATTACATCTGCAGTTGGCTAGGAGATGTGCCTGCTGCATTGAATGATGTTTGATTTCATTGGCTGGTGCTTAAATGAGAGAGCTCAATGTAGCACAGCCCAAGCAGCTCAGCATACCTCATCTCAGCATTCGCAGCCTAGCCCAGGCCTTTGGAGATGCAGAAAGGAATCACCCTGGGGAAAGTTGTTGGAACCCAGAGGCCTGGAGAGAAGGCCAGCAGAGATTACCCTGTGCCTTCCCACGTAAGAAAGAACCTCAGTTGAAAGTTAACTGCCTTTCCTCAGAAGGATTATACGTTAACTAAATAAATTCCCTTTTATTGAAAGGCAGTCCATCTCTGGTGTGTTGTATTCCAGCAGCTAGCAAACTAGAACAGCATCTTAGGAGAGAAGGCCACAGTTACTGTCACGCTTCCTTCTTCAAACATGGGCAGAGAGACTTCTTCCCCCAACTTTCTTGTCTTTAGCCAGTGGATGCTGATACTGTCACCCATTCCTTCTTAGTTTCCTAGGGCTTCCGTAACATAGCACCACAAATCGAGTGGCTTTAAAAATAAAAATTTATTCTTTTAAAGTTCTGGAGGCTAGAAGTCTGAAATCAAGGTGTCAGCAAGGTCACACCCCCTCCTAGGGCTCTAAGAGAAGAATCCTTTACCTCTTCTTAGCTTCTGGTGGTAGTAGCATGATCACCCCAGTCTCTGCCTCTGCCATCACATAGCCATCTTCTACCTGTGTATGTGTGTGTTTCTGTCTCTTCTCTTCTTATAAGGACACCATAGTTTGATAAGATATCAGACTTGCTCCGATTTGACAAGTAGGTGTGTCATTTTGGATATCATTTCCTCCTCCTGCCCTTCGTTCTTGACTTTTCTCTCTCTCTACAATTCCTCACGATCTCTGTATAAGGTTAGTGAAATAGTCAGGTTCGTGTGTCAACATGGCCAGGTGATGGTGCCCAGTTGTCTAGTCAAGCAAGCACTGGCCTATCTGTTGCTATGAGGACATTTCATGATCTTAAATCATGAGCACGTTTGTTTACATCCATGGCTGATTACATCCATGGCTAAGGGGAGTATCTTCTGCAATGAGTGACACTTAATCTAATCACCCAAAGACCTTTTTTATGCACAGGCAGGCACTGGGAACTGAACCCAGGTCTCTGGCATGGCAGGTGAGAACTCAGCCTGTTGAGCCACCGTGGCCTGCCCCACCCAAAGACTTTTCAGAAGAATTCAGAAGACAGAATCTGTCTTTCCACTTCAGCCAGCCTTTCCTGTGGAGTTCACTGGGGACCTTCATTGGAGCTGTCAGCTTGCAGCCTGCCCTACAGATTTGGACTCTTATGTCCCCATGGTTGTGTGTGAGACACTTTTATAAATCCCATATTTACAGATCTCTTCTGTTGGTTCTGTTTCTTTAGACAACCCTGACTGATCAGTAAGCCCTTGGCCTCCTACCCCTTGGTGCCTGCTGTACTGATTGGCAGAGACCCAGGGTCTGGAGGCCAGTTGAGAAGGACGGCAAATGGCATGTCTTGATGGTGGTCCTATTCATTGCCTATTTGGATTTGTGTAATGATTTTTGTGAGGAAGGAAGTTGAGCCGAATCCCTCGGTTGCTCTGTGACATTTGCATTCCATCCCTGTGAGTGTACCTTTGGGGCCTTATGCACACAGAAACTCCCCTTCCTTGCACCTGACCTTCCCTAACCAGCTTGTGACATCCACATTTGTTTCCAGTGTCTGCCTTATTCTAGTGATCTGGGTACAAAACCTCCTAGATATAACCCTCTCACCCCAGCACCTAGTCTGTTGGCAGCATGCTCCTGGGACTGAAATGCCTCACAGATCCATCCCCTCCTTGTGTCCTCACCACTTTCATGCCCTCTTTCAGACCCCATCTTTTTTTTTTTTAATTTTTTTAATTGTATAATATATATACAAAGCAAAAGAATAAAAAAGCAATAGTTTTCAAAGCACTCTTCAACAAGTAGTTACAGGACAGATCCCAGAGCTTGTCATGGGCTACCATATAATCCTCTCATATTTTTCCTTCCAGCTTCTCCAGAATATAGGAGCAGCTATATATGAAAAAAATAAGGTTAGCCTTCTCTTATCATCACAATTGACTTTTTTTCCTTCCTTTTTTGTGAACAATAACATATATACAAAAAAGCTATAAGTTTCCAAACACAGTACCACAATTAGTTGTAGAACATATTTCCAACTTTGACATGGGTTATGATTTCACAATTTCAGGTTTTTACTTCTAGCTGCTCTAAAATACTGGAGATTAAAAGAGATGTTTTAATGATTCAGTGTTCATATTCATTTAAGTCCTATCTTCTAGCTATAATTCCACCATCACCTTTGATCTTTCCATACCTCTCATTAGGGTTGTTTAGGCTATGGCAATTCTTTATTTTTTATCTTGGAAGGGTCTGTCACTAATATGGGGTAGGGAGATGGAACTATCTGATGTTCTGGAGAGACTGGTCTAGGTTTCAGGACTTATCTGGACCAGGGACCCATCTGGAGGTTGTAGGTTTCTGGAAAGTTACTCTAGTGCATGGAACCCTTGTGGAATCTTATATATTGTCCTAGGTGTTCTTTAGGATTGGCTGGAATGGTCCCGGTTGGGGGTTGGCAGGTTATGATAGGTAGCAAGTTCTACCTGAAGCTTGTGTAAGGGCAACCTCCAGAGTAGCCTCTTGACTCTCTTTGAACTCTCTCTGCCACTGATACTTTATTAGTTACACTTCTTTTCCCCCTTTTGGTCAGGATGGAATTGTTGCTCCCACAGTGCCAGGTCTGGATTCATCCCTGGGAGTCATCTCCCTTGTCGCCAGGGAGACTTTCACCTGTGGATGTCATGCCCCACATAGTGGGGAGGGCAATGATTTCACTTGCAGAGTTGGGAGGCCCCATCACCTCTTATTCACACTTTTGCCTTGTTTTTCCACCTGAGCTTCTGGGCTCTTCTGCTAATCCTCAAGCTGTTTTCCCTGTTTAACCCTCCAATACTCACTGCTCTGCTCTTGAACTCCACATGGGATTCCTTGCCCAACCTCGCTTTCTAGGGTCACCCTCATATGTCTTTAATGCCCTTTTCCAACTCCATTTATTCATTCAGCAATCATTTGTGGAACGCTTTCTATGTTGGACAGTGTGGTGGATTCCAGGGACATGAAAAAGTCACAGGACTTGTCATTGAAGGGCTCACGGCCAGATTTGAAAGGTGGCCATTGTACAACTAATTAAATTCAGAGCTACATTCATGTTCTAGTCAGGGAACAAGGAAGGGAACCATGAACTCTGCTTGGTTGAGCTGGGGCTTGGGGGGCAGTTCGGTTAAAGAAGTCTCCAGAGGATGATACCTGAACTTGGCCTTAAAGAGGAGGGGCTGCTTCCCTGGGGTGGGAGGGGATCAGGGAAAGCACTCCCAGTACATCTCTCCCACCACCCTGGATTATAACTATTAAGTCCACTTACTGGTCCCTAAGCATGCAAACGCACCTCACCCCCTCCCGGCCCCTGGCCGTGCTCATCGCTCACTACCGCTGTCTGAATGCCATCCATACCTCCCTTCCACAGAATTCTGCCTACTGAAGTCCTGCCCATTGTTCAAGATTCCATCTCCTCCCTAAACCTTTCCTGACCACATCGCCCTCCTCAACTCCCTTTGGCATTTTTATATCTGCTGTGGCACTTAGCATTTTGTATTCTTTTTGTTTGTTTGCTTTCCCTAGTCTCACCTCTACATATAACCCCCCTGGAAGGACTAACTTGGCCATTGAATTGAAAACTAGTCAGCACTTTTCTGAGCAAAAGCAACATGCAAAATGAAACATGCAGGGAAATCTCTATATAGGTGCATTAGGATGGTTGTGTTCGTGTGTGTGAAATAATACAGTATCAGCCATAAGACACTCGGCATTCACGAAATGTCCTCAAAGGCCCTTTTCCTCTCTCTATTGATGTAGGGTTTGATGACCTTCACGTGTGTGCTGACCCAGGCGTACCTGAGAATGGCTTCCGGACCCCGAGCGGAGGGGTTTTCTTTGAAAGTTCAGTAACCCGATTTCACTGTCAAGACGGATTCAAGCTGAAGGGCTCTACAAAAAGACTGTGCATGAAACATCTTAACGGAACACTAGGCTGGATCCCCAGTGATAGACCGATCTGCGTGCAAGAAGGTAAAATGCTTCCCTCCCTGTGGAAGCGACTTGTATGGCTTGGCTTGCGTGGACCGCTGATGTGCAAAGCTGAGTGTAACTGATGGGTACATCCCCTGGGCCTTTTGTTTCAGGTCTTCACCTGCTTGAGGACTGAAAAGCTTGCGTGTGTAATGAGGGCTGGGATGGGGGTAAATTAATCTCAGCATTAGAGATAATAGTCTTCATCTCTCTCTCAATTACAACCCAGTTTATCACCATTTTTATCAATGCAAGAGAGCACCTCAGATACATGAAGGCTATTTATTATTAGCCTGCCAATTCAGCACTCATTTCCGTGTTACTCAATAAAAGTGTAATAAATATATTGTCCCCAAACTGCATATGATGATACAGAACATGTATGTTACTCAGAGGATTGAATCAGTTACTACTTATCCGTTCTCTGTTAGATATGATTCGTTTAAGGAAAGAATAAACTGTGTCAAGCAGTGAAAGAATGACAAGGTCGATATTTATAGCAATTATCCCTAAATTTATTGTCACAAGATATTTATTTACTTCTATTAATTATTCCTCATTCTGTTGGTTGAAACAACTTGATTTTTTTTTTACTCCAAGTAGATACATTTAGAGTTTTAAAAATGCATTGAGTTTAATTAATTGGAATGCCAAATTGTTGATTTTAGATCTCAGAGGGTCAGCAAAGGAGGTATGGCATGAATCGAGAATTAATTCTAGCCCCAAATTTCCATGAGGCAAAGAACTTATATTTCATTGGGTTCATTAGAAATTAGTTTCAGTTTCTCTTCATAACATTATTGATTATGCTTTGGGATGTTGCTTTTATAATAACGATTTGTAAAATACTGCTCTGATTTACTATGTATTTTCTTTATGAAACTTTTGTAATAATTCAATCCAACAAGCAGTTATGCTCCTCCTTGCTGGAATTTAGAGGATGGAGACAATAGTGTCTTTGCCCTTGAAGTATTTGCTTTCTCTTATTTTCAAGATAAAGAAAAAAAGCCAAAATTAGTATAATAAACAGTTAACGTTTTAGAAAATAAGTTTATTTTCTCCTGTTGCATGTGGCCCAGGCAAATTGTTGCTTCCATAGGATTCTATTTAATTAAAACTATTTGGTTCATGTATGTAGGCCTCCCTACTAAAACATATGGCCTAAGATACACAGTACTTAAAACCCAGATAAGCTCAAGAATATGAGAAATCAAAGAAAACCAAAATATGCTCCTGGTCCTCTGTTATTTTATTGTCCTGGAAAAAAGAAAAGTCTATTACTTTAAGATGAACTTCTTTCGAATCCTGTCATAACTACATAACATGGAAATGCCAAGAAAGGGAATGAGAATCACCTGGAGCGGGCGGTCTTTTATTGCACAGGTCTGCGTGCATCGCTCTTAACACACAGATCCTAACGTGTGGGGAGGGGCTGTAGCTTGGGGGGGGAGGCACCGGTGGGTCAGTTATAACGTGAAATGAGACCATGGGTTTCCAGAGGGTCCAGGGCTCCATATTCCAGGCATGATGTTATGCTTTTGTCTTCGTTTGGGAAAGCATGGAAAAACAGGGGTTGCTTCCTGAAGTACAATGATGTATTTATTTTTACTATTAATAGAAATTTCTTTGGTCCTTGAAAGATCTTTATAAAGAGATAGCTTTTGTTTCCCTGACAGTAAAGAAAATCATGATTGTTTCTGTCCTCAGCCTTCTTTATTCTATGTGGTTTCGGGGGTGGAGGCATAGCAGAGAAGCTAAGTCTTCTTTTTTTTCGGCCCTGTTTTGTAAATGGCCCTTGCTCCCTGATCAGGATTTATGCCAGGCAAATAGTAAAGTCCCCTGAATTCATTTGTTGCCCTTGTCAGGTAACTCTTAAAAGGCTACTGAATTTTTGTAGTGGTGGCAATAATAGCAATAATAAATTATCACATTTTTATAGCCCATTAAAGTTGAAAGGTACTTTCAGAATTACTGTCTCATTTAACATGCCCAACCAGCCTCCAAGATGGATCTTCTTGTCCTCATATCCACATTAGGAAACTGCGGTTCAGAGAGGTTTGGTCCCTTTGTCAAGGTAGCTCAGCAATGAGTAAGCAGCAGAGCTGGAATTAGTTCTGTGCCAGCATTTTTTCCTCTATAAGGTTGTGTCTCACCTTCTTTGTATCACAAAAGCACCACTTCAATCAATTATGCAAGAGCAAATTGTTAGGACAAACAGCATTATAGAGTTTCCCGGTTAAAGGGACTCATAGAAACCAGATAACCCAAGCCTTCATGCTGATCTTGCTTTTTGTTTGACCAGTAGAGAAACTGAGTCTCAGAGAAGTTAAGAGCCTTCCCAGAGTTGAATGGCAGTTTAGGGACGGACCCTTTCTAGCCCAGGTCTCCTGTCTCCTGGGCTCCTTCCAGTCCTCTATGCTGCCTTTGACACAGATGTTTAAATGTTAAGTTCCTGTGTCTTAAAGTGCTTTATAAGAGTAAAGTATTTTACAAATGCAAAGTGCTATTAGGCAAATGTACACTTGTGGCTCACACAGATGCCCCTTCCTTATTCTCCACCTCACTGTGACACAGGATCAGTCATCCTCTATTCTTGTGTGATTCCTTTATTCCTATCTAAATTGCCTAGTCCAAGTAAACTCAACTTATAGAAGTTTGGACTTGCAGAACTGATAGTAGAAGGAATGAATTTTTTTTTTTGGTGGAGGTGGGGGGTGAGCCAGAAGCTTCCAGCTTGAGAGATGTCTGTGCTTTGTCAAGCTGCTTCTATAACACAGGAGCCTGCACGTTCCTGGGCCTGGGTGAGAATGTTTATGGTCCAGGGAGTGGGGAAGGTGACTGGTGTGGTGGAAGGAGATCCTGAAATTGGCCCAGGAGGGAAAATAAGCCCCAAGGCACAGGGCTGCAGGCCTGGCAAGTGCAGGGACCAAAAGCCCCCATGATGGCTCCATCTGGGTCTCTCCTTTCCAAAATCACTCGGCTGGGGCCACTTGGGGGACACTTTTCCCATAAACACATCTCTCGCCACATTGCATAAAAACAGTAGAAGGGAAAAAAGATCAGCTTTATATAAATTTCCTTTACAAACACTTATCCAATGCTTGTGTCAAATCAGGACGTGCAAGGATGCCAGCCCTGCCCTTCAAACCTTACAGTACTGTGATGATTTAGATCACGGTTTGCACACCATAAAGCAAGTGGTATATTTTTTAAAATAAATATCCCAAAGACATTAAAATAAAATTAATTTAGGATCCATTCATATTATGAACAAACATTTTAGGGTGGGGGAAGGGATTCTGCCTATGTCTTGCCCAAACCTGCTATCATAGTAGTGAAAATATTTCCTTACTTCATCATCTCTTTTTCTCGGGGGGGAGGGGGTGGTGCATGGTTGGGGAATTGAACCCAGCTCTCCCGCATGGAAGGCAAGCATTTTACCACTGAACCACCCATGCACCCTGTTAGTTTGTATTTTATAATAATGGAACAATATTGATCAGTACAGTTAAGTTAGAGTTATCCAAGGCAAATTGAATTGCCTGTCCTAGGTCATATACTTTTGGGGATGCTGACAAAGATGGACAGAGATTCAGAGTGGCAGCAGTTGAAGGAAAAGGAGGAACATGCCTGAGACCTGTATTGATCTAATCAGTTCAGAACCCAAAGCCTCCATTGGTGTCCCTGCACCCTGCCCACCCCCAATACCTGTTCCCCAGGCTGCATTTTGCCTTTGATCCCCTTCCCCCAACAAGACAGCAAAATATAAAGCTGTGTATCTTATGTATTAGGTACCTATAATTTATGTATATATTGTCTCTTTCATTACTACAATAGCTCTATGAAGTAGGTTCTGTTACCTATTTACAGATGAGAAAGTGGAGGCTCAGACAGGCTACATTTCCCGCAGTCTCACAGGTAATAAGTGGCAGAGTTGGGATTCAAATCCAGATCTGTGCTTTCCAGTATGCTAATCTCGCCTTAGCAAGGATGGTTTTTCTCAGCTGAGTGGAGAAGGGAAACACCTCATAATGGATCCAGGCCCATATCCCTTCAGGGAGGCATCTGTCCATGTCAGGTAGTAGGTTCCCAAAGTCTATGCCAAGGACTGTCTGTGTCAAGTTCCTGTTAAAATATATGCTCATATCTCCTGCATTAGGATTTAGAGGTGGGACCAAGGAAACTGAATTTCTTTTAAAACTCCCAGCCGATTCTACTTTATATATATATATATATATATATATATATATGAGACGTTGTAGAAAAATCATGCTGAAAATACTCCTCTATATTATTAACACTTTGCATTAGTGTGGTATCTTTGTTAATTTTTTAAATTATTTTTTATTGATAAATATTATATATTCACATACCATGTGTGCTGGTTTGAAATGATATATGTACCCTAGAAAAACCATGTTTTAATCCTAATCCCATTTTGTAAAGGCAGCCGTTTCTGCTAATCTCTATTCAGTATTGTATGTTTGAAACTGTAATTAATCATCTCCCTGGAGATGTGATTTTATCAAGAGTGGTTGTTAAACTGGATTCGGTGGAGATGTGTCTCCACCCATTTAGGTGGGTCTTGATTAGTTTACTGAAGTCCTATAAAAGAGAACAACAAGAGAGAAAGCCTGGAGATTCGGAGAGAGCAGAGAATGCTGCAGCACCACGAAGCAGAGAGTCCACCATCCAGCGACCTTTGGAGATGAAGAAGGAAAAGGCCTCCCGGGGAGCTTCATGAAACCGGAAGCCAGGAGAGAAAACTAGCAGATGATGCCATGTTTGCCATATGCCCTTCCGGCTGAGAGATAAGCTCCGGCTATGTTCGCCATGTGCCTTCTCACTTGAGAGAGAAACCCTGAACTTCTTCAGCCTTCTTGAACCAAGGTATCTTTCTCTGGATGCCTTAGATTGGACATTTCTATAGGCTTGTTTTAATTGGGACATTTTCTCAGCCCTAGTACTGTAAACTAGCAACTTATTGAATTCCCCTTTTTAAAAGCCATTCCTTTTCTGGTATATTGCATTCCAGCAGGCAGCAAACTAGAACACTATATAATCATTCAAAGTGTGCAATCCATGGTTCACAATATCATCATATATTTGTGCATTTATCCACATAATTGCCTTTTTTTTCCTGTTTTTGAAAAAAATAACATAAATACAAAAAAGCAATATATTTCAAAGCACATTGCAACATTTAGTTGTAGAACAGATTTCAAAGTTTAGTATGGGTTACAGTTCCACAATTTTAGGTTTTTACTTCTAGCTGCTCTAAGATACTGGAGACTGAAAGAAATATCAATATACTGATTTAGCACTCATTTGTTAAATCTGACCTTCTCTGTATAACTCCACCATCACCTTTAATCTTGTTCCCACTCTTTAGGGGTATTTGAGGTATGCCTATTCTAGCTTTTTCATGTTGGAAGGAGCTGTCAGTTATACGGGATGGGAGATGGAACTAGTTGATGTTTTGGAGAGGCTGGCCCTATAGGTTTCATGACTTATCTGGTCCAGGAACCCATCTGGAGGTTGTAGCTTTCTGAAAAGCTACCCTAGTGCATGGAACTTTTGTAGAATCTTATATAATACTGTAGATGTGTTTTAGGATTGGCAGGAATGGCTTTGGTTGGGGTTTGGCAAATTATGATAGGTAGCAATATCTAACTGAAGCTTGCATAAGAGTGACCTTCAGAGTAGTCTCTTGACTCTATTTGAACTCTCTCAGTCTCTGACACCTTATTTGTTACACTTCTTTTCCTCCTTTTGGTCAGGATGGCATTTGTTAAATTGCTTTTTAATTAGAGAAGTTATAGAAAAATCATGCTGAAACACAGACTTCCCATATATTCCCCCATATTATGAAGACTTTGCATTAGTGTGGTATCTTTGTTACAACAGAAAAAAGAATATTATTATAACTGTACTAACTATAGTCCATAATTTACATTAGGGTTCATTTTTGGGGTTGTAAAATCTTATGGTTGTTTATTAAAAAAATTTATTCTAGTAACATCTATATTTAACCTAAAATTTCCCCTTTTAACCACATTTAAATATATAATTCATGTTGTTAATTACATTCTCAGTGTTGTGCAACCATTGCCATCATCCATTACCAAAAGTTTTTCATCATCCAAAAAGAAAATTTGTACCAATTAAGCATTAACTTCCTATTCCCAACACTACACTCATTCCTGGTAATCTGTGTTAGAGTTTCTGACTCTATGAATTTTCTTATTCTAATTATTTCATATCACTGAGTCCATATACTATTTGTCTTTTTGTATCTGGCTTATTTCACTCAATATGGTGTCTTCAAGGTTCATTTGTGTTGTTGCATGTATCAGGACTTCATTCCATTTTACAACTGAATAATATTCCATTGTGTGTATATCACATTTTGTTTATCCATTCATCTGTTAATCAACATTTGGGTTGCTTCCATCTTTTGGCAATTGTGAATAATGCTTCTGTGAACATCATTGTGCAAATATCTGTTCAAGTCTTTCAATTCTTTGGAGTATGAACTTAGAAGTGGAGTCATGTGGTAATTCTATACTTAACTTTCTGTTAACTGAGGAACTGCCAAACTGTCTTCCACAGCAGCTGCACCATTCCCTCCATCAATGAACAAGTGCCCCTGTTCCTCCATGTCCGCTCCAGCATTTTCTTTCTTTTTTTTTTCAATAGTAACTGTTCTAGTGGGTGTGTTGTGGTTTTGATTTGTATTTCCCTAATGGATAATGATATTGAGCATCTTTTCTTATGTTTTCTGGGCATTTGTATATCTTCTTTGGAGAAATATCTGTTCTTTTGCCCATTTTTTACTTGGATTTATGTTTTTGTTGTTGTGTTGTAGGATTTCTTTATATATTGTGAATATTAGACCATTATCAGATATGTAGTTTCTAAATATTTTATCTTATTCTGTAGGTTGCATTTTTACTTTCATGATGTAGTTCCTTTGATGCACACAAGTTTTTAATCTTTTTTTTTGGCCTGGGCAGGCATCAGGAATTGAACTCGGGTCTCTGGCATGGCAGGCGAGAACTCTGCCTGCTGAGCCACCGTGGCCTGCTCTGCAAAGTTTTTAATTTTGATCTATTTTTTCTCTTGTAGCTCATGATTTGGGCATAAAATCTAAGAAACCATTTGTGTTAGTTAGATTCAGTTGTCAACTTGGCCAGGTGAGCATACCTAATCTTGTTGCTGTGGACATAAGCCAATGGTACGTGAACCTCATCTGTTGCCAATTACATCTGCAGTCGGCTAGGAGGCGTGTCTGCTGCAGTGAGTGACCTTTGACTTAATTGGCTGGTGCTTAAATGAGAGATGGCAACGTAGCACTGCTAAGCAGCTCGGCATTCCTCATCTCAGCACTTGCAGCTCAGCCCAGGCCTTTGGAGATGGAGAAAGAAATCACCCCAGGGAAAGTTGTTGGAACCCAGGGGCCTGGAGAGAAGACCAGCAGAGACCATCTTGTGCCTTCCACATAAGAAAGAACCTCAGTGGAAAGTTAGCTGCCTTTCCTCTGAAGAACCAACAAAATAAATCCTCTTTTATTAAAAGCCAGTCCATCTCTGGTGTGTTGCATTCTGGCAGCTAGCAAACTAGAACAGATTTGGTACTGGAGAGTGGGGTGCTGCTGCAGTTTGCAAAAACCAGATATGTTTGAACGGTGCTTTGGATGGCTAAGGGGAAGATTTTGGAGGAATTGTGAAGAGAATGATGGAGAAGACCTGGAGTGCATGAAGGGACTGTTGGTGTAAATGGAACCACTGCCAATCTTGACAAAGGAGGACACAAAAGGGAGAGACTGGAGTTTGCAGAGTGAGAACCATGGACGCTCAGGTCTGAAGCCAAGAAACCTCGGCCAGGAGAGTGGACCCACCTGTATACATGGAGAGGGGGAGTTTACCCTGAAGGGTGATGATGAGCCTCTCATCTGTTGCAGTGGAAGAGTTGTGTAGCCTTAGGCCTTGGAGAAGGTAGAGCACGCTCCTTGGGGGACTGGGAGAGCCTGGATGCCACCATGTGGAGGGCTTGAGCGTGTGCCCCAGAAATGGCAGAGAGCCCAGGGGTGGCCCTGATGCCTGGAGAGAGTGGAGCCCAGAGGTGGTCTCCTCGATGTTCCCCGAGGTTGATTTGGAAAGAGGCGGGCCACTGCATAGGCCCTCGGAAAGGGTGGGATTGCCACTTTCTACAGCCGAAGGATGAATGACTTTCAGACTTTGAAATCCAGTGGTGTTTGCCTGCAGGTTTTCCTTCCAGTTTCTCCCTATGGATCCGGTGTTTATCCTTCTTTGCATATTGGCATCAGATAACTTGTTTTGAGATTCACAGGCCCACAGCAAGAAGAGAAGTTTTTGTACCTGTTTAAGGTGATGCTTGAAGTTGCCAAGTTGACAAGGGGTGGACATGTGTTAGTTAGATTCAATTGTCAACTTGGCCAGGTAAGCATACCTAATCTTGTTGCTGTGGACATAAGCCAATGGTACGTGAACCTCATCTGTTGCCAATTACATCTCCAGTCGGCTAGGAGGCGTCTGCTGCAGTGAGTGACCTTTGACTTAATTGGCTGGTGCTTAAATGAGAGATTGCAACGTAGCACAGCTAAGCAGCTCGGCATTCCTCATCTCAGCACTTGCAGCTTAGCCCAGGCCTTTGGAGATGGAGAAAGAAATCACCCTGGGGAACATTGTTGGAACCCGGGGGCCTGGAGAGAAGACCAGCAGAGACCATCTTGTGCCTTCCACGTAAGAAAGAACCTCGGTGGAAAGTTAGCTGCCTTTCCTCTGAAGAACCAACAAAATAAATCCCCTTTTATTAAAAGCCAATCCGTCTCTGGTGTGTTGCATTCTTGCAGCTAGCAAACTAGAGCATCATTGCCTAACATAAGGTCCTAAAGATGTGTCCCTATGTTTTCTTTAAGGAGTTTTATATTTAGATCTTTGATCCATTTTGAGCTGACTTTTATATATGGTGTGAGGTAGGGGTTCATCATCATTCTTTCATATATGGGTATCCAGTTTTCCCAGCACCGTTTGATGAAGAAACTATTCATTACCAATTGGTGGACTTTGCACCATTGTCAAAATTCTGTTGGCCATAGATGTGAAGGTTGATATCTGAACTCTCAGTTCTCTTCTGCCTGTATGCCAGTACTATGCTATTCTGACTACTGTAGATTTGTGATGAGTTTTAAAATTGCAAAGTATGAGTCCTCCTATTTCATTCTTTTTTTCAAGTTGGCTTTTGTTATTTGGCACCTTTTATGTGTCTATGGAAATTCGATGATTGACTTTTCCATTTCTGCAAAGAATGCTGTTGGAATGTTTATTGGGATTGTATTGAATTGTAAATTGCTTTGGGGAGAATTGACATGTTAACAATATTTGGTCTTCCATTCCATGAACATAGAATGTCCTTCCATTTATTTAGGTCTTCTTTGATTTCTTTTCACAATATTTGTACAAGTCTTTTATATCCTTGATTAAATTTATTCATAGATATTTGATTCTTTTAGCAGCTATTGTAAATGGAATTTTTTAAAATTTCTTCTTCAGGCTATTACTAGTGTATGGAAATACTGATGCTCATATACCCTGCCACTTTGCTGAAAATTTTTATTAGTTTTTATAGCTTTCATGTGATTTTTCAGGATTTTCTGTATCTAGGATCATGTCATTTGCAAATAGGGGATTTTATTTCTTGCTCTCCAATTTGGATGGTTTTATTTCTTTTTCTTGCCTAATTGCTTTTACTAGAACTTCAAGTTCAACGTTGAATAACAGTGCTAACACTGGGCATCCTTGCCTTTTTACTGATCTTAGAGAGAAAGCTTTCATCCTATTCCCATACCATTGATTATGATGTTAACTGTATTTTTTTTTTCATATATACCCATGTTCTTGTTGAGAAATTTTGCTTCTGTTCCTAATTTGCCAAGTGTTTTTATCAAGGAGGGGTACTCAGTTTTATCAAATGACTTTTCTGCTTCAATTAAGATGGTCATGTGATTTTTTGCCTTTGTCCTCATAATGTGATGTGTTAGATTAATTTATTTTCATATGTTTAACTACTGTTGTATACCTGGGATAAATTCCCTTTGATCATGCTGTGTAATTCTTTTAATGTGCTGTTGGGTTCAATTTGCTAGTATTTTGCTGAGGATTTTTGCATCTATGGGCAGAAAGTCTATAATTATCTTTATACAGTGTGTTTCCAAAAATAAAAATAGATTTGTTACTTTTTATGCATTTTCATTTTAGGACCTGTAAGAAGTAAAAAGTGGAGTTATATACCAAAAAGTACAGTACAATAATACTGGCAATTATAATTAACATATGGTTACCTTTACTGGAGGTTTTTATTTCTTTATGCCTCTTTGATCCACTGTCTAGTGCTCCTTTCCTTTCAATCTGAAGAACTCCCTTTGGCATTGCTTGTAGGGCATGCCTAATGGTAGGGCATATCTAGTGGTAACACGCTCCCTCAGCTTTTATTTATCTGGGTATGTCTTAATATCGCCCTCATTTTTGAAAGACACTTATGCTAAATATAAAATTCTTGATCGATGATTGTTTTCTTTCAGAACTTTAAATAACCTATCCTACTACTTTCTTGCTTCCATGGTTTCTGATGAAAAATTGGCAATCTGACTGGGGCTCCTTTCTGCAGAACATATTGCTTTTCTCATGGCTTCCAGAACTCTCTCCTTGTCCTTGGCATTTGACAGTTTGACTATTCTGTATCTGGGTGTGATTCTCTTTCATTTATCCTGTTTGGGATTCATTGGGATTCTTGAATTTGCATGTTCATGTCTTTCATTAAATTCAGGAAGCTGTCTGCTATTATTTCTTTGAATATTCCTTCTGCCCCTTTCTCTCCTTTTTCTCCTTCTGGGACTCCCAAACTGCAAAAATTGGTATGCTTGATGGTGTCCCAAAGGTCTCTTAGGCTCTTTTCACTTTTTATAATTATTTTTCTCTCTGCTCCCCAGTCTGACTCATTTCAGTTGTCTCGTCATCAAGTTCACTGATTCTTTCTTCTCCCAGCTCCAATCTGCTGTTGAAACTTTCCTGGGAATTTGTCATTTCACTTATTATTGTCCTCAGCTCCAGTAGGCTGTTTGGCTCCTTTTTTAAAAATTGCTCTCTCTCTATTTAGATTTTCATATTGTTCATTCATTGTGTTCTAGTTTGCTAGCTGCTGGAATGCAACACACCAGAGATGGATTGGCTTTTAATAAAAGGGGATTTATTTTGTTGGTTCTTCAGAGGAAAGGCAGCTAACTTTCCACCGAGGTTCTTTCTTACGTGGAAGGCACAAGATGGTCTCTGCTGGTCTTCTCTCCAGGCCCCTGGGTTCCAACAACTTTCCCCGGGGTGACTTCTTTCTGCATCTCCAAAGACCTAGGCTGAGCTGCTAGTGCTGAGATGAGGAATGCTGAGCTGCTTAGCAGTGCTACGGTGCAATCTCTCATTTAAGCACCAGCCAATTAAGTCAAACATCACTCATTGCAGCAGACACGCCTCCTAGCTGACTGCAGATGTAACTGGCAACAGATGAGGTTCACGTACCGCTGGCTTATGTCCGCAGCAACAAGACTAGGTATGCTCACCTGGCCAAGTTGACAACTGAATCTAACTAACACAATTGTTTTCCTGATATCTTTCTTTGTTCCCTTTTATCTCCTTGAGCATATTGAGGATTAGATTTTCTTCTTTTAAATAATTTATTGTACATGTATTATACCACACAGCATGGCACTTTCAACACTGACCTATAACCTGTTAATATGATAAAGACAAAATCATTTATCTTATTAGAAACAACATACACCATCTCTTTATAGTCTTCAAACATTATTCCCTTTTAACTTTGATAATTTGATGATACATTTTGCAGGCAGCTACTGTTTTAACAGAAGAATACTTTTAAATAGACCTAACTGGCCAAATTATTTATTAGGTATAAATTTCACAAATACTGTTTAAATGCACTGTAACAGAGGAGCTGGAGAGTATCCTTCTCCAGGCTGCACAGTGAGAACCACCAACTGAGTGGTGGGACTTGGGGCCCTTTCCTAGGCCCCAGCTTTTGTAATGCATGTAATGCATGCAGATGTCAGCCCACATGTCTCCCTGTGCTTGTGGGTTGGCTTGGTATTCCACTGGGTGTCAGAATTTCTTCAAATAGCTTTATGGAATGGATCAATGAAGATAGCCTCAAAGAATCTGTACATGGAATCTTCACCAACCTAGTAAGAATTCAGGACTCTCAGGTCCTCACAGCAGCGTCCAGCTAACTCCTTGGCAGCACACTGAAGATGTCAAGAAAACTTCAGCTATTTTTCACCGTGATGGACAAGCTTGCCAAGGAACCGGGCATTGGAGGTCACCACAACACACATGGATCCAGTAGATCATATAGCCTTGCCTAGCCATGTATCCCAGTCTGTGTGCTTTATTGGGCTGATGGGGGCAGAGGGTCCTGTGGGGCACAGAGAGCTGGCAGTATTGTCAGCAGTGGACCCTCAGAAGAAACCACATCATCTTGGACTGCTTATTCCTCCACAGCCTCTGGAAATACTTGTAAGCACTCCTATTGGCTTACCTAATGGCTAATGCCAAACAGAAAAAGCTGTTGAGAATCATTTTATAAAAATCTTCATTCAGTATGTCCAATGGCTAGGCCTTTTCATGGGTGATTCCTGGATTTATATCTTATTGCATTGGATGGACCATCATTATCACTTTCTTGGTCTTGTAATGCTTTGTCGCACACTGTCTGTGCTGGTTTGAAACTGTTATGTATCCCAGAAAAGCCATGTTCTTTGAATCCTAATCCAGTCTTGTGGGGACAGACCTGTTCTAGGATGGGGTCTTTTGATTAGGTTATTTCCATGGAGTTGTGACCCTGCCCATTCAAGGTGTATCTTAAAAGTTTACCGGAGTCCTTAAAGGAGCTCTTGGAGAGACAAAGAGCTCAGAGCTGACACAGAGATCAAAGAGAAAAAAACAGATATGGACATGTGGAGGTGCTTGGAGACATTCTGAAGAAGCTCAGAGAGGAGGCCACTGGAACCAGGAGCTAAAAGCAATGTGACCCGGGACAAAGGGCCAGCAGACATGGCTGTGCCTTCCCATGTGACAGAAGCACTCGGATGCTGCCTTTCCTCTGAGAAGGTATCATCTCGTTGGTGCCTTAATTTGGATATTTTCATGGTCTTAGAATTGTAAATTGTATGTTACTAAATCCCCTTTATAAAAGCCAGTCTATTTCTGGCATATTACATTCCGGCAGCATTAGCAAATCAAAATACTGTCCATTTAAATATTTTAAAGGGTAACTGTAATTTAGTCCCTGAGCTGTGCATACCTGCAGTTTCTATCCAGGTAGTGATTTGACAGAGATTTTCTTGAGTAACAGGTGCTAACAAAAACAAATTAACCAATGCAAGAAACACTTTTCACAGTCTTTGCAAATTAGCTCTGCTTTGGCCGGTGCTCTCCTTCAGAGTTTAGCCTTCCTAACAAGATCAGCTCAAGGTAAATGCAAAGTGCAGGGTCCTTACCTTCTTTTCTGAGCCTATGTCTTGTTCTGAACTTACGCTTGCTCATAGCCTTAGGAATGACCCCATTTACTAGAGTTTGAATGCCCCTCTACTGCCTATGAGATAGACATTCTCCCCCTCCTTGGTGCTCTACTGTAGGGCTTACTGCAGGTAATCCTTTGCCCCAGCTGCTTAGACTGGTTTCTTGCACTGCTTTGGTTATCAGCAAGCTGCCTCTGCCTTCAGGGCAGGTTGTGGGAGGTCCACCCAGAGAGGGGTTTCCTGGTTCAGTCTTTCATGTTACCATCTGATAGATTGGCACCCACATACAGGCATCCAGATCCTCATGGGGGTTACTCCCTTCCTTCTGGAGCAGGGCCAGGGACCCACAGAGGGACAGCAGACTGGTTCTGCCCTGGGCCAGAGAGGGGGAGGGGGAGGGCCAGCAAGGGCGTCACAAGCTTCTCTTACCATTATGTTTTCTTGATTTGGCATCACCCAGTAACTGTTTTCAGCATTTTGAGGAAGATGGCTCTGCCACTTTTTGCTCGCTGTTGGAAGGTTCTGTGGGGAACAGCGCCCTGGAGCAACTTATGCCACCATCTTGGCCAACCAGACCCCAGCTGATTCTTATACATAAAAAATGTGAAACCCATTCACATACGGATGTGGTCTGATGCTGCTTTACAAGATAAAAGAGAACATGATTTTCTCTAGTGCTAAACAGAGGCTGGGAGATCATTAATTCTTAGAATCAGAGAATGTCAGTGTTGTTGTTGTACAAAAAACTGAGATCTGTAGCTTCTAAGTGACCTCACAGATCACACAGCAAGTAAACTGGGGTTTGGACCAACATCCTGACACCTAGTTCAGTTCTCGCTCTACTATACTTGTGGTGTGCAGTCAGGCTGCATATAGAATTACGTGGGGAACTTTTAAAAATAAACATGCCTGAGACCCACTCCGAGAGATTCTGTTTTAATTGATGAGGGTGTGGGGATCCAGGCAAGGTATTTTTAAAAACTCCCAAGGTAACTTCAATATGCAACCAGAGACCCCTGCCACCTGCACTTTTTGTCTCAATCCCCTCATTACCTAGTCGCTGCTAAGGGGGCATAGAGTACCAGAGGAGAGTCTGTCCCTGTCACAGCCCCAACTTGCTGTCCTGTGCTTAAGTTCTCCCTGTCCCAGTTCCTTGCAGAGTGCAACAGGGACAAAATAATTCATTCAGCAAACATTATTTTTAAGTGTTTACTAAAATATTTTGGCTCCCATAGACCTGACCAAGATTGCTATAAAAGATGAATAATTTGATGTTAAGAAGGTTCTTTGAGCTTCCTGGGGAAAAGGTGCAATATGAGTTTAAGCATTATTATTACATCATAAATTTTTAATTAAAAGATTCAACTTTGCTCACAAGCTAACGCTGGCAGTAAAATTGGCAGATATCTCCTCTATTCATTGAAACTGTGTGAAGGTACTTTACAAAGGCAGGGTGGTCTTTTTTTTCCCATTTTTGAAAACAAACTGTATTGCCTTTTTTTCTGATGATAGAAACAAAGCATATTCATTGTGGATCACTTAGAAAATTCAGAGGAGTAAAATTAAAAGAAATTGGCTGTAACCTCACCACCCAGATAAACTGCTCGCATTTTTTTTTTTGCATTGGCAGGCAGCTAGCATTTTTAAAAAGATGAAAATTTTATTTTCATTTTATTATTTAAAAATGGACTTCTATTTACAGATCAGTTGTGGAAATAGTACGGTTTCCTCATAACCCATACACAATTTCCCCTAATCTCAGCAACTAACATCTGTAAGGTACACTTGTCACAATGAATGAACCAATGTCAACACATTATTATTTTTTTTAATATTTTTTTGAGATATCTTCATACATATACAGTCCATCCAGAGTATACAATCAGTGGTTCACAGTATCATAACAGTGGTGTACACATCACCATGATTTTTTATTTTATTTTACATGCGCAGGCACCGGGAATCGAACCCGGGTCCTCTGGGCATGGCAGGTGAGCATTCTTGCCTGCTGAGCCACCATGGGTCACCCACCATGATTATTTTTAGAACATCTGCATCACTCCAGAAAAAGAAATAAAAAGAAAAAAGAAAAAAAACTCATGTATCACATACCCTTGCCTCTCACTCTCATTGACCACTAGTATTTCAGTCTACCCATTTTTTTTACCACTCCCGCCCCTCCATTTATTTAATTTTTGGCCTATATTTTTACTCATCTGTCAGTACCCTGGATAAAGGAAGCATCAGACCCAAGTTTTCACAATTACACGGTCATATGGTAAAAGCTAAATATTTATACAGTTGTCTTCAAGAATCAAGGCTACTGGAACACAGCTCAAGAGTTTCAGGTACTTCCCTCCAGCCACTCCAATACACCATAAACTAAAAAGGGATATCTGTAGAAAGCACAAGAATAACCTCCAGGAAAACCTCTCAACTTTGTTTGAAATCTCTCAACCACTGAAACAAACTTTATTTTGTCTCATTTCTCTCCTTCCCCTTTCAGTCAATAAGGCTTTCTCAATCCTATGATGCTAGGTCCTGGCTCATCCCTGGGAGTCATGTTCCACATTGCCAGGGAAATTTACAACCCTGGGAGTCCAGTCCCACGTGGGGGGGAGGGCAGTGAGTTCACCTGCCAAGTTGGCTTAGAGAAAGAGGCCAAATCTGAGCAACAAAAGAGGTTCTCCAGGGGTGACTCTTAGGCATAATTATAAGTAGGCTTAGCCTAGCCTTTGCAGGAATAAGTTTCATAGGGGTGAACCTCAAGATCAAAGGCTCAGTCAATTGAATGGATTGTCCCACTGCTTGCGAGAATATCAGGAATTCCCCAAATGGGAGAGTTTAACATTTCCTCCTTTCTCCGCAATCCCCAAGGGGACAGCAAACACACTTTTATTCTTGCCCAAATCACTCTGTGATGCACTGGGACATCACTCCATCCTGTATAAACCAACAAGTCCTGCCCTATTCCAGATTCCATGTAATTATGATATTCAAATAAACTGACCATATAAGTTAAATTAGATAATGTACTACCCCAAAAATGTAAATGTTGCACCATATAAATATCTCCTCCTTTGGTCTCATGCAGAGGTTGAAGTTTTAAAATATGATCCATATCATCCTTTACCCTGTATTCTGATATACCTTAGTCCTATCCAGATCAGCTTCATTCATATCCCTAGTCTAAGTCTGATGACTTTTTTACCTTCTTAAAAAAGCTCCTATATGGGGTACTGCTGACTTTCAAAGCTTCGGAGCTCTAATTCTGAGTCTCAGGTGTCACATAAATACCCAAGTTTTGGGGAAAACCAGGTTATGCAAAAATAGCTCAGTATCTCAGAATTTAGAAATAACAATTATAACCCCAGAACAGATGTGACTGCTGTAAGAGCTTACAATCTAGGACCCCTTACAGTAGGACACAAGGTGATAACCCATTCTCTTGACTTCAATTCTCCGAGTTTGTAAATACGAATAAGGCATGATAATATTTGTCATTTTGTTTCTGACATTTCATTCAGCATACTGTCCTCTAGGTTCATTCATCTAGTTGCATGCCTCACAACTTCATTCCTTCTTGCCGCTGCTCATAGTTGTCTGTAGACACCACAGTTCCCCCTTCCGTTCCTCAGTGGTTGTACCCTTAGGCCTCCTCCATTCATTATGGATCCTGAACACTGCCGCCATAAACACCAGTGTGCAAATGTCCATTCGTGTCCCCTCTCTTAGTTCCTCCAGGTATATACTGAGCAAGGGTTTCAGGATCATGTGGCAACCCCACCCGTAGCCCCCTGTGGAACCACCACACTGCCCTCCAAGGGGCTGCACCTCTCATTTCCCTACCAGCAGTGAACAGGCACATCTTCCTTTCCATATTTTCTAGGCAGGGTGGTCTTACTCCTTTACAGTTATTCTTGTATAACAGACCGATGCTTTAAAGATGTTTTATTTAGAAAGCTTTTCTTCTCGTGTGCATTTTCTGTCATTTCAAATTTCTTTCTTGTTCCATCAGACATGGGTTATCAGAAACAGCAGCCTGGGCCCATGGGGCAGGCGTTTGCATGTCTTCCCCTAAGATTTTCTCTTGTCGTTCTCCATCTTCTAAAATGGAAGGGATCAGAGGGGTGTTTCTACCTGTCTTAGGAGACACTGTCATTTCTTCTTTATACTTCTGTTAACAGAAGTCATGCGCTCCTACACTCCTCTCCTTGCACCTTTTGGCGAGTTTGGCTTTTCTTCTTAAAAACATTTCTTTAACTTGTATGTGGTCATAACTTGAAAGAAAGAAAAGAAAATCCAAAGCCAGACTGGGGCAGATAAATGCCAAAGATAAGTGATGGAAATGATCAGTTATGTAATCATTGCAGATGACAGCGGGAACGCCACAGACAAGAGTTTGCAACCCTGTGTAAACAAGCCCCCCTGTAAATGCAGAGAGAAAGTCCAATTTACAGCAGCCGCTTCTTCCTTTACCAGCTGTAGCACATATTCTTCCATGTCAAAGCAGTGTTGAAAGGAGCCTGTCAGGCCAATGCCGGGAATTCATCTTTCTGCAGAAGGGCCCAGGTGGAGGGCCGTTCTAAGTGGGAGACTTATTAGACAAATAGAGAATAACAACAACACACTACACGTACTCGTCCTTGTTGGATCTTGTAAAGAGGCCACAGAATGACTGTTAGAGACCTTGAACACTAAGCTAAATGTGAGATTCCCCCAGAAAGCAGTTTTTCACCAGCTAGCAACTGAGACTACCCAAAATTAGGTTGGCTGCTTATGAAAAATGCAGGGCCGCCCCCACGGGTGTCTTTCCCAATGCACCACTGAAGACATTTGTCTTCCTTCATACCAGTCTTGAGCAATTTCGGACTGACTGGGGCTCCCCAGTCAGCATTTCTCGAGTCCTATTACTAATTTAGATCTCCCCGGCCCCCACACCGGGAACTGGGAGGACAAGGCCTAAGCGTGCAAGCTGCCTCCCAGCCTGCTCAGATAAGATTCTGTTCTTTATTACATTTCTCTCACACAGCTGGTAAGGGATGGGCTGGAGCGAGTTAAATTCTGAGTCAGTCTTTGCTTTTATTTTTTTTAACATTTTTTTATTGCAAAATATAACATATATACAAAAAAGCAGTACATTTTAACAAATAATTATAGAACAGATTTCCAAGTTTGGTATGGGTTACAATTACACAATTTCAGACTTCTTCCTAGCTACTCCAAGACACTGGAAACTAAAAGAAATGTGAATATTCACCAGTCATACTCATTTGATAAATCCTATCTTCTCTGTTATAATTCCTCTTTCTCCTTTGATCCTTCAAGGATATTTGGGCTATGCCCATTCTAACTTTTTCATGTTGAGAAAGGACGCCAACAATATGGGATAGAGAGAGGGACTAGTTGATGTTCTGGAGAGGCTGGATGTTAGGACTTGGCTGGCCTAGGAAGCCATCTGAAGGTTTTAGGTTTCTGGAAAATAATCTTAGTGCATGGAACTTAGGTAGAATCTCAGATAGAGCCCTGGTGTTCTTTAGGGTTAACAGGAGTGATGTTAGAGTATGGCATACCATGGCCATTAGCAATATCTAGCTGAAGCTTGCATAAGAGTGACCTCCAGAGTAGCCTCTTGACTCTATTTGAACTCTCTCAGCTACTGATACCTTATTTTGTTACATTTCTTTTCCCCACTTTTGGTCAGGAAGGCATTGTCAATCTCACAGTGCCAGAGCCAGGCTCATCCCTTGGAATCATGCCCCATGTTGCCAGGAAGACTTTTACCCATGGACGTCATGTGCCCTGTAAGAGAGAGGGTAATGATTTTCCTTGCCAAGTTGGGCTTAGAGACGAGAGATGGCCTTTGCATTTTGACTGCTCTCTCAGTCCACTCCCACGTCCAGGCTGGCCTTACATTTCCATCCAGCAGTGGGTCGTAGTGATTGACTCGATAGGCCCTGTCTGGGAGACTTGTTAAGAAATGCACATTTCCAGACCTCACTCTTAGAGGCTTGTATGCCACAGGAATCTGAGTTTAGCAGGTTCCTCCAGGTGACTACAATGCTTGTGAGCCTCAGTACACACCTCGAGATACTTGCTGTGGCTGCTCCACAAGGAAAGCGCCGGGATGTGGGAAAGAACTGCCGCCAGTCGTGGGCACATGAGAAGGGCAATTGAAATGCCTTCTTTTATTTTTCTTGGGAGCTCTCCTCTGGAAACAAAGTGCTTTCTGTCATTTCCGTGTTGAAAGTGAGGGCTACTTTCCAGAAGGTAGGAGCGACCTCGGAGTCTCTTTAAAGATACTACAATTAAAACTGTTTGTGTTTATCAAGAGAAAAGCGAGAAATGAGGTCAGTTTACCCAGTTTCTCAAACAACTAACTACAAGAGGTCACAATGTCCTCTGAGAATTTTCTTGAAAATATTAAGGCTTTTATGCTTTTTGGAATTTCAGTGCCACCACAATACTTGTAGTCATTCATTCCACAAAATCCTGTTCAACACCCAATATTTGTCAGGCCCAGAAGCTTCCGCTTTCGCTTCTACACTTTCAGTGGACTTCCTTATTCCTCTTTCTGGCTTAATTTTTTTAGTGTTTTCCTTCCCTCCCCACCCTCTGTTTTGAACGTTTTCGAAATTTGTGAAATATTTAGAAAAGTGCACAAAACACAAGAGAACAATCCAACTAATTTTCACGAAGCAGACACCATGGGAGTGAAGATGTAGGAACATTGCTGGCACCCCAGGGCGCTCTCAGGTCCCCTCCCAATCCCTGCCTCCTCCCTTCCCCACAGAGGCTGCCTCCTTCCTAACTCAAGATTACTTCCTTGGGTAATCACTTCACCCAGAAGCACCATCCTTAAGTGCAATACTAATTTAAGTTTGATTTACTTTTGACTTTTTTTTTTTCAATTTATCAGTATTTACTATCCAGTTATAAGACCCCAGCAATATACAGCAAGGACACAATAGGACAGTGCAGACATGGTCACTATGAGGAGCTTGGAAGTTTTGGAGGAGGTCATGGCTAACACAGAGGAGTAATTAGAAAGCTGAACATCACTGAGAGACTTCCAAACACCTGTACCTGGAAAATCTCCATTTTCAAATGTTTTCTTAAGAAATAGGAAAAGTCAGGAAGGAAATTCGTGTGTAAAGATGCTCATGTAAAGCATGATTTATAGTAGCAACAACAGCAACCTAACTATACATCTAAAACGAAGCATGATGATTCATGTTTGTTACACATGGGATATTAAATCACCACCAACCATGACTTTTAAAGTACATAGTTTCATGACTAAATGCTTACAATGCGTGAAGTTGAAAAGCGTAACAGCCGTTTTTAAAATAAATGTTTGTACGTGCGGGAGTATTTACATGGGATTTTCCCTGTAATTTTTCCGAAATGCCTCTGGTCAATAATGGAAAGATATAGATTGGGCAGGATTTGTGTAGGAGTCCAAAGAAGAGGGAGAGCTATGTGCTAAAAATTATCCTCATCTGTGGGAAAGTTTTAATTGCTGCCACCACAGTGAGGTTTAGGTGTTGAATGTGTAAAGCAAAGTAGAAGCACCATTTGTGGAGATCCCAGACAAAATCAGTTTTGCTTTGGTTGGTTTGTATTCACTCTATAATTAGTAAATTATGTGGCACATCAATTTACACACAAATTAATAGGAGGTGTGAACTGCAATTGGAGAGAACATTTCATCAAACACCTGCTATAGAATGGCAATATTCTCCAACTGAATCAAGGGGCCAGACAGCTCGCCAGATTTGGAGATCAGATCTTCACATTATATCTTCTCCTAAAGCCCAGAGGAAACCCAGGGAAAGAGTCCAATTCCCTGGAATTGAACTTGCCTGGAAGCAAGGCAATTGGCTGGATGGGGCGGGAGCTGGCGGCAGAGCAGGGGGGACCACGGTGCCCACAGAAGCAGCAGCCGAGCCTGGGGAAAAGTCATCCTGTTGCAAGTGCCAGCATATCCGGAGCGCGGCCACCGCACATGTAGTGGTCTAAGGTGCTGGGGCACCTGGGGTGCAGCCGTTGGCTGGGCCTGGTGCATGCGGCTGAAGCAGCCAGCACTGCTTTTTGCTACCCATCTGTGACTCACAGCTGAACCTATTCCTGTTTGATACACGCGGTTTTGGCATTACAGACAAAGCTGCCACAGACCTTCATGTGCAGGTCTTCGTGAGGATGCATGTTTTCATCTCTCCTTGGTATATACTAAGAGTGGAATTGCTGTGTCATACAGAGCATTGGACTTCCTGATTAAGTTTCCCTCTCTTCTGGTGAGATTTGGGATCTCATGGCATCACTGCCCACTCACTGCCCCTTGGCATGGTCTTCCAGCCGCCATGTGAAAGTGAGAGTGATGTGTGGCCTAGGTTTTCATGGAGCTGGCACCATGCTCATGTCCAACCCGCTCCCCCCACGAACTCAAGAACATATATATGTTCAAGAATATATATATGTCCAACAGAAATGTGTATGTGTGTATGTAATATATATATATGTAATTGCTGGATCATAGGATATGCATGTGTTCCGTGTTAATAGGTTCACCCAGTTTTTCAGTGGCTGTACCAATTTACGTTCCCACCAGCAGAGTATGAGCAGCCGCTCCTTGTCAGCACTTGGAATTGTCAGTATTTTAACCATCTGATGAGTATGTTGTGGTATCTCAAGGTTTTAATGTATACTTTGCTGGTGAGTAATGAGGTTGAGCACCTTTTTGTATGTTTCTTGATCAGCTTGTTATTCTCTCTTGTGAAGCACCTATTTAATTCACTTGCCCATTTTTCTGTTGTTTCCTTTTTCCTACTGATTTGTAGAAGCTCTTTATATTTGCTGGGTACAAGTCCCTTATTGGTTTAATGTGCTGCAAATATCTTCTTCCATCCTGAGGCTTACATTTTTACCTCTTGCCAGTGTTTTTGTTGAACAGAAGATTTTCATTTTAATGTCAAATTTATCAGTCTTTTTTCTTTATATTGTTGCTTTATTTTTTTTGTCTTATTTAAAAAATGTTTTCCTATTCTGATGTCAGGAAGATATTCTCCTATATTATCTTCTTGGAACTTCATTATTTTGATTTTCAGTTTAAGATCTATAATCCATCTGCTCTTGATCTGTGTATATGATGTAATCCGGGACCATTTAATGAAAACACTGTTTTTTCCCCCACTGCTCTACAGTGCCACCTTTGTCATAGAACACATGTCCTGTTCTAGGACTCTCTATTCTATATTATTGGTCTGTTTGTCTGCTTTACATCAATACTATGCAGTTTTAATTACTGTAGCTTTATACTAAGTCTTGAATTCTGGTAGAGCAAGTTATCCCAGTTCGTTCTATTTCTTCAAGGCTGTCTTGGTGGGTTTTAGATTTTTGCCTTTCTATAAAAGTTTCAGAATCAGTATGTCAACTATCAAAAAAGTCTGAATTTTTAATAAGATTGCATTGAAGTTATAGATAAATTTGGGAGAAAATGATGCCTCTAAATATTGAATTTTCTAATCTAACAACTCTCAGTAATTTATAGAACATGTAGATGTAAAAAGCTTGAGCAATCTGATTAGGAAACTTGACCTAACTAGCTGTAAGATTTGCATCCTTGGTTTTCAGATATTTCTCTTTTTCTAATATATATGTATGTGCTTTGTAGGATATTTATAACCATAGTCTTATCTGCATATAATAGTGTTAATGTGTTATATTTTCATTACGATTAAGTTCAAAATATTTTCTAATTTTTATTGTTATTTCTTTTGACCTGGGTTCTTTAAAAAGTTATTGCTTATATAGGGATTTTCTAGTTATTCATTTCTGTCTTAATTGCATTGTGGTCAGAATATATGTTCTGCATGATTTTAGACCTTTGAAATTTGTTGAGACTTTCTTTTTGACCCAAGTATAATCAACATTTTGCAAATGTTCCATATATGCCTTCCAAGACTGGGTAACAGTCTTAGTCCTTCAGAGTAGACAGCTAAAAAACAACAGAAACAACTATCCACATGTTAAATTCCTCAGGAAACTAAATATTGAGTTACCCTATGACCCAGCAATACCAATACTCACTATATACCTAGAAGAGTTGAGGGCAGAGACACGAACAGGCATTTGCACACCAATGTTCATAGCAGCTGTATTCACAATTGCCAAGAGATGGAAACAATTCAGGTGCCCATCAGCAGACAAGTGGATAAACAAAATGTGGTATATACATACATTGGAATATTACACTGTAGTTAGACAAAATGATGTCCTGAAGCATCTGACAATGTGGATGAACCTTGGGGACATAATGCTGAGTGAAATACATCAGACACAAAAGGACAGGTACTGTATGATTTCATTATTATGATTCTGGTAAAGCCTCCAGGGTTTTGGAGCAGCTAGAAGGAAAGTTTTGAGACGAGGGAATGGTAGCCCATGACAAACTCGGGGACCTGTTCTGCAGCTGGTTGTTGAAGTGTGCTTTGAAAATTATTGCTTTTTCCTTTCTTTGCTTTTTATATGTATGTTATATTTTACAACAACAACAAAAAAAAGTATAGACAGCTATAGTTATGTTAGATAAACTCCTGAAATAAAAATTTTTTAAATGTTTAGTAACAGGTCACTACTATAGCAAAGTTGATATTTGTAATAACTTTCCACTTGATATTTTGAGAATGTACACAGTTTTGATAGTTAATCAAATGGTATTTAGGATAGTGTTTAATATTTAGAATCTAAGAAACTCTAATATCTGTATCTGTAGATTTTTTCCTTCCCCTGGTTTAATTTTAAATTGATTTTTGAAACGTATTGTACCAACAGGCTTTATAATAATTACTTACATATTGTATTTAAATATTCCTATGGATAAGCTAACTAAAATATCCATTCTAAGAATATTTTTTGTTTTCTTAAATAAAAATATTTAAAAAAATAAAAAAGTAAATACTTTAACAAAACACGCACATACTGATTGTCAACCACAAATAAAGTGCACCAATCTATAGGTCAAAGGAAAACACAAAGTACAAGAAGCACACTTACTTATCGTAACTTTACTTTGACCCACTCTCTTTCACATGTGTTTTTCCTCAATGGTGTGCAATAATAATTTCACATTACCATTCAGCTGAGAGCTCATGGTTCTCGGGTGTACTGCTTTGATGTGTTTTGGGGTTTCATAGGAGTCAATATATTTTAAGACAAAAAAAAGAGAGAAAGATAGAAACTATCTGAACTAGCCCTGCTCCTAAAGCAAAACTTCCCTGTGGTGGTGTCTTCTGTTCTATGAAGCACCCAGTCTCTCCAGTCATCTCCTTTCAGAACAGCACCAATTCGCCCTACTTTTCTCTACTTTATGTTGATTGCTTATGATGACATCATTTGCCTCCATTGATGCCACTCAACTTCTTCCCCGGTGATGAGGCTACTGGTCAGGTCAGTGCTCCCTGAGTTGTGTCAGGGACCAACAGTTCTGTAGAATAGTAGTGGTGCAAAGAGCACTGACCTGGAACAGTAACTCTGAAGTATGTTCATAGATATTAAGTGAAAAAAGGGTTCTGTGGCAGACCCATTAAGGATATAAAGCACATCATGTTCTGACCCATGCTTACAGAGCTTTATAGCTCCCCATCACATAAAATAAAACTCAAATTCCTTGTCCTCACTTACAAAGATCTACATGATCTGGCCCTTCCATCTTTCTCTTGCTTACTCTGTTCCAGACACACAGGTCTTCTTTTGTGCCTTTAAAGACACCAAGCTCTTTCCTTGTCTTTGCGCTGGCCATTCCTTCTACCTGGAATATTCTTCTCCCAGCTCCTCACTGGTTGTTGGATCCTTCTTCTCATTCAGATCTCAGCTTAATAGATGTCATTGCCTCCAGAGAAGCCTTCCCTGCCTACCCAAACTGAAGGCGTCTCTCAGTGAAGCCCTGTCATTTCACTTTGTTTTATGTTCATCATTGTCCATGGTCATCATTTTCTCACTCATTTATCTGTTAATTTGTCTGTTAGCAGTCTCCTTCCATTCAAGTGCATGAGAAGATTCTGATTTTTTCTATATCCCCAGCAGACCTGCATACCAGGCATAGAGCAAGTGCTCAGTACTTCACTGAATCAATGAATGAACAGATGGATGAATAAATGAATTTTACAAATGCTAGTTTAAACAAAATTAAGTCGAATGCTTTCCTGTAAGATTTTCAGAGCTTTTAATATGCTATTGTGCATTACAAATCTCTGAGTGCAATATCAAGTATCCAGGTTCCTGGAAACATTTTTTGGAGAGTATTGATGTCAAGATTTGGTGCTTTTTTAGGAATCAGATTCATTTTCCCATATAACTAACATTTTAAATAGAAGTAAAGTCAACATATGGCACATATTCTTTAACATTTCTTTTACTTACTAAAGTTGCTCTGCTAACTAATCTGATAGATTATTTTGTATGTGGATATAATCATGTCATACTGGCTTAGGGTCTTTGATCCCATCTTTTACTATTATATTGATTCTCTATGTTACTGGAAGCAGGGTACAAAAATAATAACTGTGGTGCATTAGTGAAAGATGATTTCTGGGGTGGAAACCTTTGACATCCCTCAGGTTACATCCTAAGGGTGCCCACTGATGCCTTGTAGACATCAGTTCTGATTGTTGACCTGATTCTAAATGGCAGAGTCAGCTATTGATACATATTTTTCCATAGTCCTTGGTAATGATATATTTGAAGTCACTTTTAAAATATTCAATGGGAAGACCAATTATACCCCATGCCTTTGTAAATTCCAGAGAGCAGAAATATTGCCCCTTCCTAATATAACTGGTAAGCAAGTAAACTTATTAAGTACATAGAAAGGCTTGGTAAATGATCCGAAGTGTATATAAAATATTCATAGAAAAGACTGGCAAGAAATATAGCAAAATATAAAAAAAAAAAAAAAAATTCTTTCTGTTGACTGGGAAATCGTCTTATTTCTATTTGAAACGTAAGAATTGATTAACACTACTTATTTCTTTTAAAATACGAAAGATTCTGGATCATTTTCTTTCCATAGAAATAAAATGTGTGGCTGTTTACTGCCATAGACAACTTGTTGGGGCACATACTCATTCCAGACACCCTCTTCTTCCTACTTACCCTTTTTCAGTGCCAGCAATTAAGTACTTTGTATTGTAGATTTAAAAATTGTAGTTTCCGGATGATAGTTTTAGGCTTCGTTGGAGTTAGTCGATTTTGTTTTTTCCCTTTTTCCTCAGGCACAGCTTCTCCTGGGGTCTCAGTGAAAGCCTGGAGTGGTTACAAGGCCTCTCTGCCTTGATGGGGTTTGAACTGCAACTTCCAGCTCCTCAGTTGCTGTGTAACTCTTCTCACTTAGTAAATTGTCTATGTCACTCTCTATCGTGACTCCTTTGAGCAGAAAACATGATTACTAGAATTTGGAAGACTGTGAATTCCTTTTGAACCCTGTGTCATATTCTCTTCAATAGTCCCCGACTCCAGCTTATGAAAACGTAGAGCTTCATATTCAAGCCTCCTAGCCTTCTAAACCACTATAGTGCCCTTGGAAACAAGGCTGGAATGCTTCTGCTACTGGCCAGCCTGTGTCCACATGGCATGGACATTTCTGCCCACTGACTTTTCTCTCTATTACTGGCCATCTCATGGATATGTTGCTTAACTCTTGAACAAGTTTTAAGTCAGTCATGAAAATAGTTCTTGAGACATATATTTTACTGCTACAGAATCTATTTACAGCCAAGATTTTACAGACGGATGCCTTGATAAATGTGTTTTTGTTTGCCGTGAATAATTTCTGCCTCATGATATTGAAAAAATGTAATTCATAATTTCCATTAAGAGGAAGGCAGCAGTGGTATGCAAAGAGTTGTCAATTATCTTGTGATTCCAGACAGAATTATTCTGGGATTCATTTGGGGGGAATTCAACTGCTCTAGTAGAAAACCTGTTGGTTAAACATGAACTCTTTCCACAACCTGAAACACAGAAATGAGAGGCAAAATTGAAGTCGTAATACAGTTCTTCAGCCAAGGCTCTCTGTTAAAATCCACAGGCAAAGGGGAGAACAAGTGATAGGTTTCCTCAGGGGAAGGCTTAGCTGCCAAACCACGCTGAGAGCATGTTAATCAAGCTCTCCAGGGGCTGTGCACTCAGTGTTCTCAGGCAGAAATTGAGACGGCTCTCTTCAGCATTTCTTCTTTGCCAGGCCTATACAAAGGTCTGAAAGCATGGAAGGAATGTCAGAGGAAGTGGGAGACGCTGTCCCTGCTCTCGAGCTCTCAATCTAACGGCAGCAATGGCTGAGATACAGCAGACCTGAGCTGATAGACGTTTGATGACCTGTCCAAGGCAACTAATGGACATTGCCCCTTTACTCCCCAGCTGTTAGAGGCTTACCTGTCCTGTTTTCTGTAGTCTCTTGGTCAGAGTCCCTGCTGCTCCCTGGTAAATCCCCATCCAGTTGTTCCTGGGACATGTCCTTCCTAAAGCCACCGAAGTTCCTAGCCATCACAGCCATCCACCCAGCCAGCCACTGCTTCTTCCCTTCTCTACCTTCTGCGTCCAAGGGCTCAGTGCCTCAGGGCTGACTGTTCAAAGCTTAGAGGAACATGAGGGTCAGGGTTCCTATAAGACACTATTTCAAGCATATTGTGGATTCATTAGGCTCTTGGGATTAGATGGAATTAGAAGTCGATAATTATAATTTATTCATTTTATTTTATCTTTTAATTATTTGTTGCATGAGCTCCGAGTTCCTCCATGGTCCTTTTCCTGCATGCCCAGCCCTGCCTCATCTCTTCCTGTACATATACATTCTGCTCTTACTTTATTTTTAGGAGGCAGTACAGCTGCTTGCTCTGAGCTTTTGTGATCTTGGCAATAGTATGTGCTGCTTATTTATTATCTTGTTAAAAACAGATAAGGTGGAAATGCTAATGGCAAGTGCAACCATAGCTCAGCCCACCTGATTCTGCAAAGCATATTTTCTCATCACGCTCTGGTCCCGGCCCCACAGGTAGAGGCTGTGCGATTGGAGTGGTGATGAGGGCCAGCCAATCAGGACATGTTGCGGTATGCAATGCCCATAAACTCTGCAGAGTAGGCAACCAAACGAATAATGCAGCTTAATCCCCAGCTTTCATCTTTGCTTATTTCCAAAATTATCCACAAGATCAGCTGTTCTGTGTGAAATGTCACAAACAGAAAATAAAGGTCCTTTTGTGATTCAATCCACAGTCTCTCGGTCCCTCTCTCTGAGCAACCTCTTCCTTTTACTCTTGCTGCCTGGCATCGGGACTTGAACCTTGTGATAAGCAAGGAACCATTTGATCAGATTGCTGTGTAGGCTGAGATCAGGTCTGAAAGTAAACGCTTCCTCGTGGAGCTCTTAACCATGAACTGTTTTAAGTCCCCATAATAATGTCTGCTTTCTACAAAATTGCAGATTGCCGTATCCCTCAAATTGAAGATGCTGAGATTCATAACAAGACATACAGACACGGAGATAAGTTAATCATCACCTGTCATGAAGGATTCCAAATCCGCTACCCCGACCTGTACAACATGGTTTCATTATGTCGTGATGATGGAACATGGGACAATCTGCCCATCTGTCAAGGTACAGGACAGAAGCTTTAGTTCTCAGCTCCTCTCCTCTCAGACAATGCTGTAGAGCAGCTACATGTTTCTCTAATAGAATGCTACAGATACTAGAGGGAGAAAACAAAGACTCCCGCCCCCACGGCTCCAGCTGTGTCTTCATCGTGGTGGCCAAAACTCTGCTCTTGGATTCTCTGCAGCCACTCCCTGTGGTTTGTATTCTGACTCCGTATGTTGGCTTTAAAGTGTAAAGGGGAATACCATATTATTTAGCATCTTGGATGTCTCCTTCACTCTAAGAAATCAAAAGTGGCTGAAGAATGAGAAGACTTGTAAATAGGCTGTGAACACAATGATGAACTATGGTATATTTAATGGAAATAATAGGGCATTTATACGTATTTCAGTAGCAGTGAGAATATCTTTAAAGCCAATTTTACAGAGGCTATTTTCTCCTAATAATGTTATCCCTTTTTATAATGCATGAAGGGCTGAAAAATAATCAAATTCAAATTTCATCCAAACCGCACAGTGAATCTTTATCCTCCTGCATTTTAAAAATGTACGTGGGCCAGTGTAGGGGTCCCTGTTTGTAAAAATAAGCCCTTGAATTCACATTAATTCTGGTTTTATTTTTTTGATGTGTGGCTTGGACCAAAGGTCCAAGAAACCAATGCATAATTCACAATTGAAAGGAGAGGGAGAGCAATCTCATTTGCACCGCTGGCATGTTAAAGTTGAAATGAATGTTAACTTTGTGCCTGGAAATCACAACTGGCAGCCTCTGATATTGCTTTCCCATAGTTGGAAATAAATCAGTTCTTTACATGAGAGTGTGCGTCATGACCCCTTGAAGAAGCAAAAGCTTCAGTTTTAGGGTACAGGGTAGCCCAGTCCATCACACCCCCATTTGCTTCTCCCCAGAAACTTCCTGCATTGCTTAGCATATTATATAATACATGTTTAGGGGAGATGCATGATTTATTTACACTTTGAGAGACTGTCCATAAAATAAGCAGCTGCCTTTTAGGCTGGGCTGTTTATTCAAATGAACTGTATTAAGTGCTGATTTGTTCCAGTCCTCGGGCTAGCTGAGAAATGGTGAGGAAAATTACCTCAGACTCGAGTCACTTCTCGCCTTCATATTTTCCACAGATCCTTTTGTTCTTCCATCCTTTCTATTTCCTTTTAAGTCACTTCAGCACAGTAGGCTTCTGCAGCAGCCCTTTTTTCCCCAGTGACATTTTGAAAATATCCTATGGCGGTATAAATTTGGGGCTGTCATTGTGAGGAGTTCAGAAACAGGTTTTCCCGTTGCTCTGTCTGACCGCCGCTGCCCCTCCCTCCATCTGTCTACATTCAAGTGTCAAAAAAGTCAAAAAATAACTTTTGTGGTTCTACAATGACGACGATAGCAGAAGGGTTTGCTGGCTGCTCTTGAGAGGCATGCTTCTTCAAACCGAAGCCCAGCTTTCATTTCTCCTTGGAGCCCTTTGTCCCTTTGGAGGAGGTGCCACCCCCAAGCTTTGCTGCAGAGGCAGGAGAGAGCCCTCGCCGGCCGGAGCTGCTGGCGTTCCACCTGCTCTCTGCAGCCGGCCTGCGGGCCCAGCTCAGACACTGAGGAATCAGGGCTGCTGTAGATAGCCCCACACTGCCCCAAGCCCCCAGGGGGAATATAATTGGCCCTTAGCGTGACATTTCATTCTTTAACTTTTATTTGCACCTATAGATCCAGGCACTAAAGCCTGAGGTGTCTTTTCTCTATTATCTGGAAGTGCAAATAGAAATCACCTTGAGCTATTGAGTTGAAGCTGGGTTCCTGCTGTTATATTTAGGACAGGCCGTCTCCAACCAAGAGTGAGCATATCTTTCCTTCTCCAATTAACTCCATGAATTATAACCCCTTCCATCTCCTGGAGTTCTTGGAGGTGGAGGAAGGGGGTTGTTCCGAGGCCATTTTTTCCCAAGGGACCTTTATGTTTTGAAGGTTAGTGCCCTGATGCCTCCTGCTAGCTATGGAGCTGAGCTCCTCTTTATTTAGGGGAAGCTACTTTATCAGCTTGTATAACTTAGACTACAGCTCCTTCCTCGGAAAAGGAGTGGGGCAGTCATCCCTGCAGCCCGCTCATTTGAACTATGCTATGATTTTAATACATTCACTTTTGCTTATTCATTTATTTATCTTTTTTTGCTTAGATTATTGATTGTTTCTCCCTTCTCTCACACACTTCATTCTTGCTGTGAACATTGTCAGTTTTCAGCTCAGATAAAAATCATTTGAGGCTGTGGGGATTATCTAAAACAAGCCATGAACTCCAGCCTCCAGGTATGGTCCATTCCTTAGGTCCAGAGTGCTGGCTAGAAGGGACGGGGGCAAGATGGTGGCTTAGTGAGGTGTGGAATTTAGCTCGTCCTCTAGAGCAGCTAGTAAATAGCCAAGAACTGACTGCTGGGGCTACATCAGTGACCGGACACAGAGTGTGCACCAGTCTGGGCAAGCTGGATTGACTGAGATCCCACACAGAACTATAAGTCCCCCAAGGCACGGAGGTTGGTGCCCCTCCCCCACAGATCAACAGTCTGGTTCCCCGAGGGGAAAGGAAACAGACTTTACTAGCAGCAAGGGCTTAGCTCAGCCAAGCTCCACTTGAGGAATTAATTAACAAATTATGATTACTGAAAATAGGACACCAGCTCAGATAAACCTGGAATAAGTGTTAAAGGTATCAGGAGTTTTTGCCCTGACTGAGAAGTAGGGCTGATGGAAAAAAACAACAACAAAAACCCAAGCCTTTTTGAGTCAGACAGTACAAACTACTGCAAAACGGCTGGATTCCAGGAATTGGCAGAATAGGATAGGTCTAGTTCACCCCTGCTCCAAGAAACAGAAAAGTGACTGAGGTGGCGATTCCAGGGTATAAGTGACCCATAAGGGTCTTCTACACTACATAGAGAGGCCCTGGTTGCAAAAGCTGAAAAATTGAGATGCAGAGAATTAGAGACCATCCAGCTGGTGCAAACAGCCTAAAGCATTCCAAAGGGAAGCCTGGAGCCCTCAGGAGTACACAGAAGGGGAGACTGGGGCTAGCAGACTAGGACTACCTTTGTGTCCCTCAAACTGCACCTGCTTCTATGCTCCAAGGTCTGCCTGAGCTGCACTACATACCCACGGCCCCTGCACCACACCTCTGCAACACCGCACCGTGCACCCTATGCTCAAAGGCACTAGCGTAGCATCCCCAACCTGCGCCTATACCTGCACTGCAATGCATTATGCCCTGGCCTATGCCCTACATCCTGCTCCACATCCATCGCACAAATGCAAAGCTTTAGACTACTGAAGGAAATCGACTTACAAAGTAAACTTATCAAGATGTTTATATGCCACAAATACAACAGAAGATCACTAAGCATGTCAAGATGTAGACAGATATAGCCCTGCCTAATGACCAAATTAAAGCACTAGAAGAGACACAGACTTTAGAACAACTAATCAAAGATGTTCATATAACTCTACTAAATAAAATAAATGGGATGGCTAATGACATAAAGGAGATCAAGAAGACACTAGAAAAGCATAAGAGGAATTTGAAAGAATAAATAGAAAAATAGCAGATATCATAGAGATTAAAGATGCTGTAGACCAAATAAAAAAATATACACGAGACACACAACAGCAGATTTGAAGAGGCAGAAGCAAAAATAAGTGAACTAGAGAACAGGACAACTGATTTCGAGCACTCAAAACAGCAAATGGCAAAAAAGATGGAAAAATTTGACTTGGATTTCCCTGAAATGATGAACAAAACAAACCACAAAAATATGAGAATCATCGGTGTCTCAGAAGGAGAATAGAAAAGTAAAGGGCTAGGAAAATTAGTTGAGGATATAATGGGAGAAAACTTCCCAACTCTTATAAAGGACATGAAGACACAAATCAAAGAAGCCCAATGAACTCCAAATAGAGTAACTCCAAATAGGCCTTCCCCAAGACACATACTAATCAGTCAAATGTTGAAGAGAAGCAGAAAATCCTGAAAGCAGCAAGAGAAAAACAATCTACTACACGCAAAGGAACCCACATAAGACTGAATTCAGACTACTCAATTGGCACTATGGAGGCAAGAAGGCAATGGTATGATATATTTAAGAATCTGAAAGAGAAAGATTTCCAGCCAATAATTCTGTACCCAGACAAACAAATCCTGAATGAATTTGTCAACAAGAGACCAGCCCTATAATAAATACTAAAGGGATTTCTGCCAGTTGAAAAAAAAAAAACAGGACAGGGGAGGGAAGTCTGGAGAATGACACAGAATTGAAGTATTCCAGTAAGGGTAACTTAAAGGATAAAAAGAGATATAGGGAAAAGAGTATATAGATCTGACAAACAAAATCCAAAGGATAAGATGGTGGATTCAAGAAATGCCTTTTCAGTAATAACTTTGAATGTTAATGGATTAAATTTACCAATTAACAGATACAGATTGGCAGAATGGATTAAGAAATATAATCCAGATATATTCTGCTTACAAGAGACTCATCTTAGACACAAGGATACAGATCGTTTGAAAGTGAAAGGATGGGAAAAGATGTTCCACACAAGTTGTAATCAAAAGAATGCAGGAGTAGCTATATATCAGGCAAAATAAACTTTATATGTAAAGACATCATAAGAGACAAAGGACACTATATATTAATAAAAGGGACAATTCACCAAGAAGAAATAACAATCATAAATGTTTATGCTCCCAATTAAGGAGCCCCGAAGTTCATGAGACAGACATTGGCGAAACTGAAGGGAGCGATAGATGTTTCAGCAATAATAGTAGGAGACTTCAATACACCACTCTCCTCTATAGATAGAACAACCAGAGAGAACATCAACAAGGAAATAGAGAAGTTAAACAACTTGATAAATGAATGAGACCTAACAGACATATATAAGTCATTATGCCCCAAAATACCAGGATATACATTCTTCTTTAGTGTGCATGGAACATTCTCCAGGATAGATCATATGCTGGGGCAGGATGCTGGCTGGTTCACAATGGGTCTGCTGTCTGCAGCACTCTGTGACACCAGGACACAGCCGTGTGGGCTCAGCACTTGCCCAAACCCAAGAGTGAGTGCTCCCTAAACTTTGCATCCTTGGCACTCCACTCACTTCACCCCAGTCTCACCCTGACACCGTACACCAGCGTGTTTTAAAAACATGTCATTGATTGAAACAATTTGCTGAGAGATCTCTTTAAGATGCTTATACAGGGTCAGCTTTGGAGAAGACGTAAGGCATCTGCTACTGTGCATATGATATAGTCTATACTTGGTGACTGGAAGAGGAACGAAGTATTTTCGTTATATGATATTTACTTCACACACAATTAAGTCTCTCCTGGAAGAATACCATCCCTGCAGTGTCATTATTCCCTCCAGTGGAATTGCTGAAGCCAATGAGAAATTCCATGATCACAGTAGATGCCACACAAAACAGATTTTTGTGCCACTGAGAATGTTCTACTAGGCTGCACAGGCTTGAAGAAAATAGGGAGCTGATGTTTTACCGAAAGCAGTAGGGAATGCAGGTCTCACTTCCACTCTTTATGTCACACAGATTTCTGTGCTTGATGCAAGGACTCAATTCCGCAGGGGATCTCAAAGTGTGGTCTCTGGACCAGCAGCATCAGCATCACCTGGACATACCAGAAATGCAAATTCCCAGGCTCCATCCCAGACCTACAGAATTACAAGGTCTGGAAGTGGGACGTCACAATCTGTGTTTTAACAAGCCCTCTCCTCCGCCCCCCATAGATGATTCTGATACTTGTCAAAGTATGAATACCACTGCACCGCAAGGTTCCACATCTATTTAACTTCAAAGCACAACTGGAGTTTCAAACATTTAATTGCACCTTCTCAGGCATGCATCCATTCTATGATCTGCTACAGTGGAGTTGAGTGTGCATCAAAACCTTCCTTGGCCATCCATGCCATCATCAAAACCACTAGGGTGTGTCTTTCCTCTTATGTATAGCACCTTCTCAACCCTGACAGCACATTAGACTTTCTTGGAGAGCTTAAAAAAAAAAAAAAGGGTGATGCCCAGACTTTACCCAGATCAAAAATATTGGAGCCACTGGGAATGGGGCCTAGGCACTGGTATGTTTGAAAACTCCTGGGGTTATCTGATGTGTAGTCAGAGCCAGGAACCACCAGGCGAGGGGTGTTCTACCCTCAGTCCCCCATCCTCACAAACACCCCCACTCTTATCAACTTAATTTGATTCATTTGGCACCATTTGCAAATATGCGCATTATAAACAGAATAGGTGAATAGAATAAGGAAGTCTGAGCACTGAAGACCAAGGGGCTTTTTTCCTTGGGCCGTGCCATCTTTAGTCAGGAATTCTGAAGAGTTAAGTATCGGGTTTGTCTTTTAGATGTAAAAAGATGACTATATTAGCTTCCCAGGGTGGCCATAGCAAATTGCCACAAACCAGGTGGCTTTAAACAACAGAAATGTGTTCTCTTACAGTTCTAGAGGCCAAAAGTCCACAAAGAGGGTGTCGGCAGGGCCATGTTCCCTCCAGAGGCTCTAGAGGAGGAAACTTCCCTGCCCCTTTCCAGCTTCTGCTAGGTCCTGGCATGCCTTGGCTTGTGTCAGCTTAACTCATTCTCTGCCTCCGCTGTCACATGGTGTTCTCCTGTGTCTCTGTCTTTTCCTTTTCTATTCTGATTGATTTAGAGCCCACTCTAATCTAAAATGATCTCATTTGAATCTTATCTTAGCTACTTCTGCAAAGACCCTTATTCCAAATAAAGTCGCACTCTGAGGTTTTGTGTGGACATGAATTTGAGGGAGACCTTGCTCAACCAATCGCAATGACTGAGTGAAATGTTTCCCCATAACAGGACTTTCCCCTTTCCTTTTGCCTTGCACAGGCTGCCTGAGACCATTAACCTCTTCTAATGGCTACATGAACAGCTCTGAGTTCCAGACCTCCTTCCCTGTGGGAACTGTGATCTCCTACCACTGCTTCCCTGGATTTAAACTAGAGGGGTCAGAGTATCTCGAGTGCATCCACAACCTCATCTGGTCGTCCAGCCCACCCCGGTGCCTTGCTCTGGAAGGTAACACATCTTATTCTTTTAGAAGTTGTGTTTTAGATAAGTAATATGGGTGTTTACGTAGAGTTAAAGAGTGGCGAACTTTGGTCAGCATAATGTTTGTTACCTGAGTGCCTTTTTCTTGCCTCCCTCCAGAGCAGAGGCAGCAAGCCAGGTCACCTACCAGAAAGCTGTCCTTACATCTCACCATAAAACTTTCTTCCCCCATCCTTAGGTTTAATGGGGAGGAAGATGGATAAAAGAGAAAAGTTTCAAGCATTAAAGGTTAAACTGCAAAATACTGCAAAGTTAAATGAAATGGCTTCAGAAATTAATTTTCTCTGCACCAAATGAAAACAGATTGTATGCTGGCATCATTAATCTCATGCCTCGTTTTATTGTTGTGTCAATGTTTCTTCCATATTTTCAAGCGCTTTATAGCTTAGCTGTAAATGTTTTGCTGCAGGCACACGCTCAACAGCCTGAAACCATGAGCTCTTTCTTCCCTGCTTTTATTAAATAAAAAAAGAAAATGTAATAAAATTAAGTATCGCTAATCAATAGTTTGGAGTAGTGGCAGAGGTGTGGAGGGTGGGGCATCCATTACCAGAATCACGCAGTGTCTGTGGAGACATAAAAACTTCTGCCTGGCAAGTTGGACATGTTTGTTCATTTGAAATGATGACCGAAGACCGCCCGAAGTTAACAAACACTTGGCATCTGAATACAGTGGGTGGCAAGGGGTCAATGTGGGAAAAGAAGAAATAGAAGGAAACCTCCAGTCAAGAGCCCCACCTACAACTATCTGCAGCCTAGCTTGGAAAACAAAATATGAAACAATAGAATGTGGCAGCAAGTGAATTCTCCTGAAAGGCATCTCTACAGAAGCGCACCTCAGCGTGGGAGGAAGCCAGGTCAGGATGTGTGACTGGTCAGAGGGCATTGCTTAAAGGAAATTATGGGACTTAGAGTGGGGTTGGCTCAGGTCTCACTGGGCCCCTTTGGACAAGAGTGAGTGAAGAGGTGGAAGGGAGGGGAGCCTGGCTCCTAGTGGAGCCGGAATACTGGGCTTGAGCCATTCATTTTTCCACACTCCTCAGCTAGTAATTAGAGCCCCATTCACCCCTAGTTCCAACCCATCCTAGATACTCTAGGGAATTGGGGCCTAGAGTAGAGTTGCCAGATAAAATCCAGGGTGCCCAGTTAAATTTGAATTTCAGGTAGACAACAAATGACTTTTTAATATAAGCAAATCCCAAATATTGCATGGGACTTACTTATAGTAAAAAATTACCTGGAATTCAAATATAACTGGGCCTCCTGTATTTCTCTTAGCTAGATCTGGCAACGCTGGGAACAGCTGTGCTGTCTGGACTCAGCTGGTAAGTTGAGGTGAGGGTGGGCGCGAGGCTCAGGTGAGGCTGAGCAGCGGGTGGTAGGGTGCTCTTTTCTGGTTCCTAGAGGTTTCTTCCTCCTCAGATAACCAGAAATAGAGGATAGTTTAAAGCTGGCCCTGTTATGTTAATTTGAAATGCCTATTTTTAAATCTTTTAAAATTTACTGTATATGCATTTCAAGCAGTCGTGTGCTGATAAACTTCATTTTAGGACTTCGAAAGCAGTGTTTAAGGAACCTAGAGAATATAAGATGAATAGGTATGAAACAAAATATAGCATCAGGATGCAACTATCGAAGGTTATAAACAGGAGCTGTGGCCGGCTTCCGATTGGAAATGATCCTCGTGGTTCAGCACATGTGGAAAGACCACTTGGGCCTTTTCCCCTGACATCCTTGGCGCCCACTGAGGAAGGATGCTGAGCACCCACTGTGAGAACAGCATGTGTCAGGAAGGCCACTTGAGACCTTTCTTTTTTACTCATTTATTTAAACAATCTATAAATCTTTTTGTGGGGGGTGTGGGGGTGCATGGGCTGGGAATTGACCCAGGTCTCCTGCGTGGCAGGCGAGCATTCCACACTGAACCACCCATGTGCCGGAAACAGTCTATAAATCTTTATTTTCATTACTTATCCCTTTAAATTGTCTGATGGAATTAGTCTATGATCCCTTTAAATACAACATTGGCTAAAGTCACAGAAGCCACGATTCTAAACTGAGGGGTGCAGAGGGATTAAAAGATGTTTTTATTTTTTTTTCTCAAAACTTGATAGAGGGTGCATGGGTGGTTCAGTGGTAGAATGCCCACCTTCCATGTGGGAGACCCGAGTTGATTCCCAGACCATGAACCCCCCCCCCAAAAAAAAACTTGATAGAAACTGGGTTAAAGTAAGCAATGGTAATAAGAGGTAAAGATTCATGAAAAAGTTGTCTAGAGGTACCTAGGTGTTGGTATCTCTTAAACCCTTTCTTTAATTGTTCATCATTTTTTTAAAAAGAGGGCCTCTTATTTATGCCATATTGTCAGAGGCTATTCAGCATAAATGAATTGTCCAGAAGGAATCTACCCCTTTCACACATCACCCATACTTTTTCCTCCTCATTTTCCAGTCTTCCTAAGGACACCGTTTGATTTTTCTTGATGACATAGTGAAAATTATTGCACCGTGTTATGGAATGATGATCCTCTTGGGGGGGGTTGGAAATATCCTAGGGCTTCCTGACCCCTAAAGTGGATGGGTTTGGGTGAAAGCCTTTCTTCTAAGCATCTTGCCACCTTCCCTTTCCTCTCTCACAAACCCCTCAGCTGCCAGTGCACCTGTCACTGCAGCTCTGCCCCCCGTTCTCTTGTTCTGACCTGCTATGAGCCAGGAGATTGGATCACCAACATGGTTATGGAGGCAAAGTAGCACCTCGACTGAGAGTGTGGACTTATCTTCAGGCTGCCAGGATCATATTCTGGGTCTATTTAGTAACTATGACCTGGGACAGGTCACTGAGCCTCTGTTTCCTCATCTGAAAACTGAGGATGATGATTATACTAACCCTTTGGTATTGGAGGATTCAGTATTGATTACAAATGTAACACATTTAGTTAGTGAGGTGCCTGGCACATAGTAAGTAGCCAATCAAGTGTTCATCATTATTATTACTCTTAAAATTGTGTATAAAGTTGCAGTTAATAAGTGAATGAGGATCTGACACTTTAGTGCATGTACGTAGTTACCCTATTTGGTTGTTTAGATGCTGTTTTGATTATTTGCATATTCTTTGCTGCCTTCATATTAAAATCCTAGATAATGAGAAGATAGGCTGAGTATTTGCCATTAGTTTGCAAACTTACCACATGTCAAGCTCTTGACCAAAATCTTCGGTACAGTGTCTCATTTAATCTGTGTAATACCCCTCTGAGGCACATACTGTTATTAGCCTCATTTTACTGATGAGCAAACCTAGGCTTACGAAGGTCACGTGGTTACTAAGTAGGTAAACTGAGACTCCATTGTGGGTCTTTGTTGCTTCAAAGCTCATGCTCTTAATCACCAAGGCATGCTATCTAAATGAACTTTTCAGACTGCTTTACATCCAACAGGGAAAATAATTGGATGTCTTGATAGCCATTTTTTTAAAGAGTCAAAAATGTTTTAAAGAATCATTGCATAGAAAGGAATTTGCCATTCTTGTTATTCTCCCTGTAGAAATCCCAGCTGTGGGGCCTGGGAGTATAAATGAGGTCCTGCTGCCCATCAGGTGGCAGTGGACCTTACTGTCCCATGTGTCCCCTGGGTGCAGTGAACCCTCACTTCATCCAGTGAGCTAGTCAGGGATACTGATGTCCTTTTAACAGACAAGGAAACTGATACCTCGAAGGATGATATAACTTGCCCAGCTTCTCCAACTCTTGGTCCATTGCTCTTTCCGCCACATGATGCTCCCTTCCCCAGTGGGACAGAGAAAGCTTTAGGAGGGCAAGCTTCACAGGTGCAAATGTTCAAAGTAACAGCTGTCCCGTTCACACATGTCGGTACCTTGCTTCATGAAGGAGTTTATAACTTGGAAGGAAAAGCTTGGCAGGCATCGGCAAAAGGGGTAAAAATCCCAAGGCCTGCTATGTGGGTGCAGGTCGTGTGTTTTGAGAGATGGACTGTTATGCCCATCTTGTTGAGAGTGGAATATCATGGAGCATATGTATTTTCCCATCAGTGTGTTGTGGAATAAAACGCCTGAAGTCTTGAACCAGAATGGGCGTTGCAACACATTGAAACAGATGACTATTTGGACCTAGAAGGCTTTCTCTGGGTCTCTGTGCACTGGCCAGTCTCAATGTGGGTCTGCATGCTTTTCCTTGCCTGTGTGTGTATCTTAAAATTTCCCATTCTCTGGCCCTCTTCTTCTGAGTCTCTTGTCTTTTTCTATCTACTACATAAACACACACACACATTGAATCCAAAAAAATATTTTTTTTAAATAAAACCTTTGAGAATGAATGTGAATGATTTCTCATTTATTAAGTGCTAAGAACTCAATTCATGTTGTCAGCAGTGTTTATTGAACACCTGCTAGGCACAGAGCAACTAAATTGGGCACTGGGGAATTACAAAGAAAGAAAAAGACAAAATTCTTTGCTTTGAAGGATTTACAGTCTAAAGAGGAGAAGAAAACAAATTCATTAACCATAAAAAATAGCATCATTACAGGCAGTGCCCACTTACAGCAGCATCCACCTATGCACAAAAATAAATGCTTATTTTTTACCAAGAGGCCCATGAGTGCTTGTGCATTTGGGATGGGTAAAAGGACAATTCTAGTTGGTGATATAACAATTGTAAAATGAAAATTCTTACCCAGGGATTTGAGGTTTTGCTTTTTGTTTTTGGTTTATTTTCCCTAGAGGCCAAACAGAAGCATGTTTTTTCTGTCTCCACTTTAGCTTTGGGAAAAGAGAAAGAGTCTGAACATCACACTCATACAGAAGCACGGTGCATTTCGAAGCTCTTTGGAGCTCATCGACTTAGGCAAAATGCCTTCGTGTGTTGGTGAGGGGCACTGGCTCAGTGGTTTGAAAGGCAGGAATATGGAAGGATATTGAGGGGTATAAAAATAAGTAAGTGAAGCATCCCTGCGGCAAATGGTTCCAGGGAGGGATGCATACACACATAGGCAGTCTAAGAAGAGGTGATAACCACCCAGAATTCCCTGGATGCCATGCCTTTGGCACTGCAGGGGACCCTGGCTATGAGTGGCTGTAGAACAGGGCTTTTTCTGTCCTTGGGGAAGAACCATTAAAATGCCTTAAGTATCAGTAACATTCTCTTCACATTCAGATTTTCAAATTTCTTGAAGTAGTGTAGTGGTGCTGGGTATCTGGATCAGGAATCTCAGGGGCACCTCTTTCAAAGGGCTGGTTAACAGCAGCCGAGATCTCCTGAGGCAGGTAACAGAGCCAGAACCCGGGATTGAATTCGGAGTCCTTAATTGTAGCCCCATTCAAAGATTCCTGTTTCCCTATAGTCAAATTAGAGGACTAGACCCTCTAACCAGAAGTCATTCTTTGAGTAGATGTGTAGGAAAAAGAGATACAATCAGATCTTGAGAGGACCAATCAAGCGTGTAGTCAAGATTAGAGTTTGAAAAGAAAAAAATCAATTCAGTGGTATGTGCTGTTTTAAGTAAATGCCTGTGAGATTTATTTATTCATTCAGTAAACATGTTTTTATGCTTATATGCTGACTGTCTGGCAAGGTACAGAGAAGGCAGTGGCAAACAAGTTATACATGGTCTCCACTCCCAAGGGGTTTACATTTCTCCTGTGGTGTGCTGGAAATCTCTCTCTAGGCAGATGGTGCCTGATTCTGAATATTCCATGTGTAAGCTATCCAGGGTCTCTGGCAGTAGAAAAGATTGTTACCTATCCTGAGACCGCCTGGAAGGATTTCTAAAGAGGCTGTGGAAGAGCTGGGGAGGACTGAGTTGAGGAGTCATTTTTTGCTGTGCTGATGCACTCCCTGCGTTCAGAAGGCGGCTGGGGACACAAGCGTTCCAGGAAAGCAGCCAGGTGGGCCCAGGGGCCCAGGGAGTTTGGTGTGCTTGTTTGTTTGCTTTTCCCAAATAGCGGAATAAATCACTCCAGAAACTGCAGCTACGTAAGGTTTCATCTGTAATGACTTAGGCAGTGGCTTCCTCGATGCTGACATTTTCAACAGGCTTTTTCAACCTCGCAGCTGGCATTTCTCCCAGGAGCGAGCAAATCTGACCTCATTAGAGGCTGAACATCTCAAACTTTTTTGTTTTTAAGTTCGCCCAGTCCCCAAACTCAGAATGCCCGAAGTGATTTTTCCCCTTCCCTTTCTTTTCAGAGAACACACAGACTGAGATGGAAGTTTAATCAGACAGCTTCAATTCAATTATAGGCAGTGCAGCAGTGTGATTTCCTAAGGACCTGCTAGTGCCCACGGTTCCTTTTAGGTCTGCGTCCTTTTATAAGAAAAGGAGGAGAAATAAGAAATCAAAAAACCCTGTTTGGCCAAATGTGAGATAACTTGAAAGGTTCCAATTTGGGATCAAAACTGAAAGCCAGTTTGGATGTGGAGGGTTCCCAGCTCCCGAGCTGCATTTGCAGTCCACTTTGTTCCCAAGCTAAAACATGTCCAGGTGTAAGAGGAGCCTGACATGATTTCTTCCTCCAGGAATCCTGCTGTCACTTCATCCTGACTCAGGACTTCCAAGTGGATCTTATGTAGGGAATAGCAGAGACACAGCAGGGAAATCTGGGTCTCACCAGGTAAAGGACGCCACCCTGCCTTAGGAAAGGAGTGAGAGAGCCCCTTGGGTATTATAACAGCTAGGTACTGCTGCTCTTGTTCCCATTTTATAAAAGGAAAATTCAGAGAACAAAAAGGAATCATGTCTGTAGCTGAGAAGTTTGCTGTAAATTATCGTCCAGGGTGAAGTCAAGGATGGCGTGACCCCAGACCAGAGCCGGAAACTCTGCAGGTGGTTCTTGTGCCCTTCCTTCTGCCACCCCCCCCCCCCCAGGGAAGCCTGGAGGAGCAGGGCCTCTCACCTTCTGACGTCCACCCCCTGACCACCCGATAAGAAAGCATCAAATCAAGTCCCCTAATTAATTGGCAACTATTCTGCACTGGATTTTTTTTTTTAACTTTTTTATTGTATAGTATAACATATACACAGAACAAAGAAAGAAAAAGCAATAGTTTTCAAAGCACTCTTCAACAAGTAGTTACAGGACAGATCCCAGAGTTTGTCATGGGTCTCCATATGATCCTCTCATATTTTTCCTTCCAGCTGCTCCAGAATATAGGAGTAGCTATATATGGAAAAAATAAGGTTAGCCTTCTCTTATCATCACAATCGACTTTTTTTCCTTCTTTTTTTGTGAACAATAACATATATACAAAAAAGCTATAAATTTCCAAGCACAGCACCACAATTAGTTGTAGAACATATTCCCAACTTTGACATGGGTGGTAGGAGGGCTGCTTGCCCGAGGCTATCTGCTTCTTTCTCTTCTCCCAATGCAAGAGGTTTGTCAAAGGTTAGGGAACACCTGGGCAGTGGCTGTGGAACGTCCCCTGGTCCTGAGGCCCAGGGAGCACCCCAAGAAGCAAAGAGAGCCTGAGCTAGGCTTGTTCCAGCCAGCACATCACATGATCACACTCCCTTCCCAATAGTTTGTTTCGCATGTTGTGTTCCCACTTAAGATTTATTTGAAGCAAGAGCCTGCCTGTGCAGAGTCTGAAAATCATTCATCTAGTTTACTCCCTTAGGAACTTCAGAGAAATGAAATGATTTGCCTGGGGTCACACAAAAATTCCCCCATCTCCTCAGACTCCCAGCCTTCAAATGTGTAAGTAGATAACTAATTTGGAATCCTAATCAGGAACCCTGCTTACTTCAGTTTAAGTCTTATTGGGTTTTTTAATCTTATGCTTGAGAACGAAAGAATCTTACATTCCCTTTGAAAACAAATTGTGTTCCCTGGGTTTGGGCAAGAGGAAATCTCCAGTACTTCCCAGCCTGCACTTTCCATCTCGTGAGTTAACTACCTTAGCAGCAAAGCTCTGCCTGAAACAACATAGAGGTCACTGCATGAACTGAAAATGTGTCTTTCGATATTGGCACATGGATTAGTGCTCAACATCCCCTTTTTTATTCTGGCAATAAAAAATGAAAATTCCTGCATCCAGCACTGTTTGTATCTTTACCACCTTGCCTGTGAGCTTGGAACAGTTCTTTATTAGAGGGAAATGCAAAATAGTAAGCAATCCTATTAATTTTATTGTTCACAAGCTATAGTAAATTATTCCAATAACATTTCCTTGTACTGTTCATACATTACAGCAGAGTGATTACAACAAAACAACTGCTTGCATGTCATACCAGCATTTCCAGGGATCACTGTACTTAATTTTTTTTTTCTTTACAGTGAGTAATTACTACTGAAGCCTCTTCCTCTTCTTGGTCACACATCTCTCTTGTGCTCAAGAGTAGATTGTGCCGTGGTATCACAAAGCTTCATTATTCATTTTTTATATTTAGACTGTAAACACTGATCTTTCTGTGCTAAGAAAACCAAGAGACTTTGTTCCTATTTTTCAAATAAAACCAAGTTCTCAGGCTATGCTGCTACTACTCTGTAGGCTCTTTTGCTCTTGGATTTTATGACTACTGACACAATAGATGGCCCTGAACTCTCCCTTGTCCTTTCCCTCTAAACCCCCTGTTCACTAGCCTTAGCCCTCAGGTGGCTCCAGATTCAATACTTTACCTTCCTTTTAGCCTATTGGAAACACCATCTGTCCTGGCTCAGAATTATCTTTTTTCCCTCTTAGTCTCATTCAGATGCAGAGATTTAGATGAATGTCCAAGGAAGATGAGAAAGTGATTCTTCTCTCCACCAAAGGGGAGCAAAGCAGATCTCTGTAATGATTTCTTCCACCAAATCAGGAAAGGAGGAGAACACCAAAGAAGGACTAGAATAACCCCTCCTTACACACTCACCTTCAGAGATGGACTCTAACCCGGGCGGGCGGGCTGCTAACGGGGCCTGAACCAGCATGGGAGACCCGGTAGTCTGAGCCTAGGCCCTCGCTCTTGTCTTTATGGAAATGTCTCTTGGCACAGGGATGGGATTGAATTCCTTAGTCAGCAAATAAATCTAGAGATTTGAAACTGCCCTCATGCTATGGGTCCAGCAAAGCCCTTTGTCAAATTGTGTCAGGAACGTGGGAGTTTTCTGCAATGAGAGCTATTTGTACACAACAAGAATCATACACATAAACTTCTTCCAGGAATCACCATTCTGAATCCGTCCGAATTCCGTACCCTCCGTGCTATAACTAAGTTTCTTTGCCCCTTTGCTGAACGCTAGGGTGGGTTTTGTTTGGGGTACAGAGTTAAGGGACGTAGCCTCTTCTTTCACCAAAACTTATTCCTGCTTTACCCTATACACTTCGTATTTTTGGAAAATTCCCAGGCACACAAGCTGAAGTCTTCATTTCCTGAGGTTGAAATGTCAGGTCACTGGAAAGAGTACAGAGCTGAAAAACAGGCAAACTATATGACTGGTGGTTTGGAGCCACAGGCTTGTGCCAAGAGGGTGATTTCATTATGCTTAGAAAACAGATTACCAGTACAAATGAGGAATTCACAGTGCTTGGCCTTAAACTCTAGAATATCTTCTCCATCCCTGCCCCAGGCAGAATTATTTCCTTCTTTCCTCTAGGAAGTTAGATGACTTATATTTATTTCATGATAATAAAACCTCTTGCAATCAGGTGCAACTCAGGAGACCATAAATCCCTTCAGTTGCTTCTTGGCCTTTTTCAGGCTGGATGAAAATATTCACTCGGAGATATTCGGCAGGTAGTTTGGGGGTCGTTCCTCCCCATCATTTCCTTTTTCCTTCTCTTCTCCAATTCTCTCCCCCATTCTTACTTGTCTTCATCAATGATTGCCAGAATTTCCTGCCTTTTCTTCCAAAGTAATTAGACAGCTGGATTGATAGGTAGTTAAAATATTCAGACCCTTACATGACATCTGTGTGTCTTCTGTCATTTGTTTTTTCACAGACCCTGAGATCAGAATGCCTTTTGTATGGGAAGAGGTTTTTTAATTTTGTTTTTGCAAAATAGATGATGCCCACATCTAAACTGCGCCCAGATTTCCCTGAAGTTAGAGTGCTTGGAGAAAACGGTGTCTCATCTGATAATTCAAATTTCTCCTAGTAGTTATGGCTTATGAAGATGAGTCTAGAACCTTGTTCCTATTCTGGCTGGTTTGTTCTTTAACAGGTGAGAACCGAATGCATTTTTACCCCCATCTCTTCCACCAAGAGATTATTAACTGAAGGGATTTAATAGTCCAAGGCATCAAGGAGGTGGGAAATAGCTGGAGCCAAAGAAAAAGAAGAAGCCAGTTATTGGAATTCAGATTTTAAAATTCATCTTTAGCCTAAGATATCACAAGCAAACAACTGTGCCTACATCAGTCTGTATTTTCATACCATGAATATCTTAATTCTGAGGAAAATGGTTTTGAATTAGGAAGAAAAGTAGGTTTGTAGGAAGCTGAGAAACCAAGCATTCTGTGGAAAACTGTGGCTAAAATAGCATATGAGACATTTCACTCTACCACACTGCCCGGCATTTTCAAAGACATGGTGGCCCTTTGGGTTAGCTGTGGGTGACTCTCTACTGTCCCCGAGGCAGGATCCCCAACCTGGTTTCTACTGGTACTACCTGAAGAGAAGAAAAGAATGATGATATCTTCCCAGGGAACACTTGAGGTTCAAGGCCAGGGATTCAGTCTTCCTGTGTTAGTTTTACCCTACTCTGCTGACTGCAGCATATCTCACAAGTTAACAACTTTAATGTTCACAATTGGATTTTATTTCATTTTTAGGAAATCTCAGTATCTAGATATTTCCAATAGGCATTCTGACGTTAACCAGGTAACTTGCTTGAAGTCAGCATCTCCTCTGTCTCCCTCCTCCTCTAGCTGGCCATGTCCCCATGCACCTGGCCTCTACCAGGCCAGTGCTGGGCTTATGCTCACCCTGTCTTGGCTTGGGAAGAAGCAGACTCCCCTTGGCCTGCCCTCTACCTCTTGCTTCCAAGTATGAAGTAATTGTCTTGGCAGTTTCCCAAACCCCAGTGAGCTAGCATCCTCTGGACTCTGCCCATAGCCCCTACCTGAACTAGCTTCTCCTCTGGCCCAGTCCACAGCATCCTGCTTTGCCACCTGAGCTGAACGAGAGCATAATTCCAGGTATATGAGGTTTGCCCCAGTTGGCCTTTTCTGTATCTCTGATGGCCCAAGGCTCTTCCAAACTAACCCCACTGTGTAAAACATGCATCTTAGCAGATAAAGAACTCCTTATTGTGCTCAGACTTAGCCTTTGGGTGGCCCTACCCTCCCTTTCCCTTATGTATTAGTTAGGGTTCTCTAGAGAAACAGAACCAACAGGGAACACTTGCAAATATAAAATTTATGAAAGTGTCTCACGTGACCGTAGGAACGCAGAGTCCAAAATCCACAGGGCAGGCTGCGAAGCCGATGACTCCAATGGATGGCCTGGATGAATTCCACAGGAGAGGCTCACCAGCCAAAGCAGGAATGCAACCTGTCTCCTCTGAGTCCTCCTTAAAAGGCTTCCCATGATTGGATTTAGCATCACTAATTGCAGAAGACACTCCCCTTTGGCTGATTACAAATGGAATCAGCTGTGGATGTGGCTGACGCGATCATGACCTAATCCTATGAAATGTCCTCATTGCAACAGACAGGCCAGCGCTTGCCCAATCAGATGAACAGGTACCACAACTTGGCCAAGTTGACACCTGTCCCTAACCATGACACCTTATATACACTTAAACCCCCCGGGAAGAATCAGCAAAAGAGCACAGTTTTGGAGTCAGTAATCATGTAAGATAAAACTCCACCTTCTGCAGTTTATTTGCTGGGTAACCCTGGGCAAATAAACTTCACCTCTCTGAGCCTTAATTTCTTTATCGATGTAAATGAAGCAACAGCCATGCCTACTCTGTTTTTAGAGTTAAGTTAAATATGGGCTATACAGCCCACACCACAGGTGCTTGGAAAATGTTGTTGCAATTACTGCTTGCTTGCATTTTGTCTCATTGGCTCACAATATAAACCGATAATGATAATAACTGTTTATAGAGCATCTACTTTTGTGTCAGGGATAGTGTTTGCTGATTTATAGATATTACTTCTAATTCTTATTTTTTTATGAGTCTGCAATTTAAGTATTAGTTTTCCTGTTTTATAGATGATGGAAACTGAAGCTCAGAAAGAGGTTAAGTAAAATGCCCAAGGCCACATAGTAAGTGAGCCAGGAATTCAACCCAGGAATGTCTACTTCATCCTATGTAAGAGCCTCTAGGAGCTGTCATTAATCTACTGCCTTCTGTATCTTCTCGGTCTTTCCTCTCTCACTCTCATTCTCACTCTCACACTCTCCCCTTTTGTGTTCTCCTAAACAACTTTTCTTTTTTCCCCTCTCTTTTCACTTTCTATGACTTCTAAGCCCGAGGCTCTCAAATTTGTTCAGGCATCAGAACAGCGTGCTGCTCTTCACAGAATAGCATGTCTTTTTGCAGAAAACTAAGAAATACTGATAATACTGTATAAAGCAGAAAACATGGCTGTTTTCTATATATGATGGAGAGACCTCCCTCTAAGTGTGATTGCATGTGGATGCACACACACACACTCACATATAGCTAGGAAAAAAGCATGACCAGTTGCTTCCCACTATTATTAGCTGACTACTCAATTATTTATTTGCTAAGACTCGCTAATAGACAAGAATAAGAAAGCACCACAATTTTAAGAAAAATGAATAGGAGAAAAACTTGAGGTTCAGAAAATCTGATACATTTAGGTAAGTTTTTGTTGTGGCCCCTTGGTCCGGTTTGTGGAGTAGTTTGAGAATCTCCACTGTACACGAGCTATATTAAATTTCACTGTCATCTGTGATGGTAGAAGAGTTTGCTGGTCACAGGAAGAGATAGAAAAGACTTACTCAAAATGCTCCATACTCACGGACTTCCTGTGTGACCTTGTGTGACACACACTCCTTTTTAATTTTGTACCTCTCGATTTCTCCCCCTTCAACATGTAAGATGCCCTGATTACCATCAGAAATCCCAGCTGGAGGGGATCATATTTGGAACATTTTCACTAATCTCCAGGCACTTTTCTGTCAGACGGATGTTATGTGATTTATTTTCACCTTGTGGTGATTACGATTCTCCTCTGTTTAGCCCTTGATGCGCTAATCATTGCAAAGAAAGAAGAGCAGCCTCATCAGAACCCAAACACATGACAGCTTTTGATTCTAGCACTAGCCTTTCTTAGCTGCAAAAGACTGTCCAAGTAAATCATGGGTTTATACCTGTTCCCTCACTATGTGCTTCTCAGCGGCTTCATGTCTCCAAAACCCAGGCAGACTTCAGATTTCCTACATGAAGCAATACTTTTCTGCACAGAAGCTTCCCGTTGTCATCAGCCATACTCTGCACTTACTCAGGGATACCCTTATGTGGCAACTCTGAGATAGGAAGCACATCAGAGCTCCTCCCTCAGGGCTGCCTGGTGATACTGATCTTAAATTTGATCTGTCAGCACATCTCCAAGCAAGTGAACATGAGGCTCCATCCGGTCAGAAAACAAGCAAACACCCGGCCTTGTAATCATTTGCTTCCTTTGGTGGACACATTTATTGGCCTTCTTGGTTTGTTCTAACAAAACAAAAGTGGAAAATGTAATGTGTTGTATAATATTTATTGATTTTCCCTGAGCTAAAAGCAAAGTTTCAGATGTACTCTTGGAGACAGCTATGACTTTGGCATGGAAGTTTCCATAAACTTCCTCAGACCTACCCAAACTTAGATCAGATAAGAGACATCTGGTTCAATAGCAGTTTTGATTATTAGAAGCCAGAGGCAGAGGTTTGGGTGACTCTGTACATGTCAGAGCAGAACAGTCCCTGTATTTCTGGTTCCTAGCAGAGTCACTCCAGCAAGGAGGTGGGGGCGGGGCAGGGGGAGACACTCTGTGTTGTCTGAGATAATCCCCTAGCACCAGCACATAGAATCATGGCTTTCCCAGCATTTCCCTAGGCTCTTAGAAGCCAGCTCAGGTCCCCAATCTGGCATTAAGAACCAGCTCTCTCTCCTCATCAGTACTGAGCTCAGCTACAAAGTTTTCTTATGATCTGGGGCAGCACTTCTCAAACTAGGGTGTGTATATGAATCAACTGGAGATTTTGCTAAGAAAATGTTTCCAAGTCATTAGGTCTGGGGTATGGCTTGAGGTTCTGCATTTCTAACAAGCTCCCAGCTGATCCCAAAGTTGATGTGCTGAGAAGTGTACTTGGAATAGCAAGGGAAGCTGAAGATCAGAAAGAACTAGGACAGCTCACTGGCTAACACAGCTTCCAGTCAGTGCCGCAAGAGGTGAATCTGGATTATGGAGAGCAGCCAGTGACTTCTGCCACACATGGTACTCTATGTGGTAAATGTGGGTATGCAGACTAAAGGGGCAGCTCTATCCTACTTGAAGAACATCCTGAAGACTGTATGTGCTTTTGTCAGACTAAGAATTAAAACATCCAATCAAAGCACCCAGGCTCAGTAGCTCAGAAGGATTAAAAAAATTAGAGGCTATAGGTTACAATGTTGTTTTACATTCTCCTGCCCCTTCCCCCAAATTAATTTGTGTATGTATTCACATGGCATATAGACTATTTTTAAACCTTATTTTAAGCCTGAAACATGTGAATGGGTTAAGGATGTGTGATAAGTGATATATAATTCTCAACCCTAAGCCTCCCCTGCTCCCATCCCCAGCAGTGGCCTCACCTCACACTTCATTCAGAAAATGGGAGCCTTCAGGTAGGAACCCCCACCCCCATCTTTCCGCCACCCTGTCTCCTGATCTAGTCACACCTATGAAAAGCTCCAGCTCTTCCTTCTGAGTCCTTCCTGCTCCCACCAAAGGCCAGTCTTTCCTTCATGCCTGGATCACATCTCCTATTAGGGGTTGAATTATGTCCCTGAAAAAGATATGTTGAAGTCCTAACTCCTGGGTACACAGATGGTGACCTTATTTGGAAAAAGGGTCGTTGCAGATAGAATAAGTACAACTGAGGTCATACTGGAGTAGAGTTGGCCCATAATCCAATATGACAGGCGTCCTTATAAGAAAGGGAAAAGAGACACAGAGACAGAGGGGAGAAGCCACGTGAAGATGGAGGCAGAGGTTGGAATGATGCAGCCACGAGCCAAGGAATACCAAGGATTGCTGGGCAATACCAGAAGCTGGGAAGAGACAAAGAAGGTTACTTTCCTGGAGCCTTCAGAGGCCCTGCCAAGGCCTTGATTTCTATTTCTGGCCTCCAGGGCCATGAGACAATAACTTTCTGTTGTTTTATGGCACCCAGTTTATGATAATTTGTTATGGCATTCCTAGGAAACGAACATATATCCTTCCACCTTCCTGACAACTTCCCTCCTTCCCTTTTCCCCTCCCACTCTGCATCACTAATCTTTTCCTCCAAACTATACGACTTCCACCAACATATAAGCAAGATGTATGGTTCCAGTTGGGTTAGAATGGTGATCTCCCTTGGCTCTCCAGCTGTCCCACTTGATGTTTCCTTTCAGCAAACTTCTCTAGAAAGTTACCTCCACCTCCCACCCCATTCCCTCCTCAATGCACCCAAAATGGCTTCCCCACCCCGTCTACTGAAATTGCTTTTTTCAAACTCACCAGTGAGTTCCTATGGCCAACCCAGTGGACACTCTTCCGTACCACCTTTCTCCACTTGCGAGGAACCACTCTCTCCTGCTCAAAACACTCTCTTCTTTTCTCTATGATATAGCCCTATCTACTTCCCCGGTCTCTTTTTCTCCTATCTGATTTCTCAGGATTTGGACTAGGACCTGTCTCTTTGGTGAGCTCATCCAGTCTATACTTAAGACCATACATTTAACCCCCATGCCTTTGACACTTGGATGACTCTCTCATGGCAGCTCAAACCTAAACAGTCTAAAGCCAAACTCAATACAAACTCAATCCCTTCCCACAAAGTCAACAAAACAGAATAAAGACCTGACTTGGCAAATGGCACCACCATCTATCTAGGTACTAATGTCAGGAATCTGGGAGTCACCCTTGATTCTTCCCTTACCCTCCAAATTTCATCTCTCAACAAGTCCTAATGTTTCTAATTCCAAAATATGTCCTGTCAGTCCACTCTGGCTGCCTCTTCTGCCATTATTCTGGTCCGGACCACCATCATCTCTCACCTGCCTGCCAACACCTTTGCTGCTTCTAACTCTGCCCATCTACCATGCTGTGTTGTGAATAGCATGCACCAGAAGAGGCGAGGAGTCACCTGAGGGAAAAAAAAGAGGGCTGGAGGGAAGGAAGCAGTGACTTGGGTGGGAGAAGGCCACTCTGTGCCCCCTGTAAGGGAGGCTGGTTGACTGCGTCTTGGGTAAGCCCAGTCTTTCAAGAGGAGAGTGTGATCCACTTGTCATAAATCAACCAGGATTCCAGAGGGCCTGGGTGGGGAGCCCAGTACTTCCTCCTTAAGTGAACTCAGCTGGTGAGCTTTGCATAACTCTGAGAGCCAGGCAGCATTCATCTCTGGAGAAGATCCTATGACATCCCTATATTGGAACCACCAGAGAGCCAGTATGCTCCAGTAAGGAGCCTGCTACCTTGGCTCTCTGCAGCTGCCTTCTGTTGGGCTGCCACTCAAGAATGAGTGTCTGGCCAAGGGGACCCTGTCCCAACTCCAGGGTGAGAAATCCACTTTCAAGCAGGGTCAGACATGCATGAGGAATTTGGGACTTTCCATCTACCTGTAAATGCTTTCCTCTCCCTACACTCCCCAGCAGCTTTGCTTTGTGTACTAGGCTGGGGGCAGGGTTTCCCTCCAGAAAAACAAAAAAGGTACTATTGTTATCTAATATTAGGCTCCCAGCAAGCCACTTACTGCATGCCCTTAGCTCCTACAATCCTTACACCAGCTCTAGCTAGTAGGTATTATTGTCTCAATTTGATAGATGAGGAAACTGTGACTCCAAAGAATTACCCAACTCGTCTGAGGTCAGCCAGCCAGTAAATGGCAGAACTGGGCTACACACCCTGGCTCCCCCTCCCAAGACATTACGGGGCATCTGCCAGCTAGTTGTGTAGGGCTGGGCCAGCAGTCAAAGCTAAGGGGGCTGGGCAAGCAGGGATTCCTAAGGGTGAGGCCAGGGGCATTGGAAACATTTTGGGATGCTTTGGGATGGCTGGGAAGTGCTGCTGGTACTCTGTCAGGCTGAAGATGTTAAACACCCTGCTTGTGTCCTGTACAGTACCATAAAAGATCAGCTGCCTGCCCCAAGGCCATTCCACCCCTGGTGAGAGAATCTGCCAGCTTACACATCATTGTTGGCTTTTCCTGGGTTCACTGAGATGTCTGATATTAAGAAAAGACTCTAATTTCTCCCCAGGCCACCCCTCTGAAAGGGAATGGTGGGGCTGTCTTCCTTAGGAAGGCTGAGGAACAGTTTCCAGGCTCTGAAAGGCACTCCTTTCTTTTCTTACGGGGTAGCCATCTCCATCACGTCACCAGCTTATGGAGCTGTGGTCAAGCGCAGAGCTGGCAGGCGAGCCCCTGGCCCCATCAGGAGCTGCCGAATGTCCAGAGCTGTGGGTAGTCTGTAAAGCCTCCCGTAGCCCTTGAAAAGCCTTTCTGGGTTTTTTAATCAAGAGAAAAAAGTATTCATGTTTTTTTTTCAGTTTTATACTTTTTACAGAAGGAAGACGCAGCCCTTTTTCCACTGCACTTTATTTTCCACACCTCAGGTTGGCAGCTGCTGTGCTTTATTTGGCACTGTGCTTCAGTCCTCTCCTCATCCCCACACTCAGCTCTTCCTCACCTATTGCCACCACGTCTCTGTTCTAAATGTTGTCCACATGCAATACAGGATGTTTAGATTAAAAATTCCATTTTTATACTGTTTTGGATTATAATCTGCACACCAGAGTGCATCATGGGAAGAGCCAAATGGAACACTGACTTTATTTTAGTATGTTTCTCAGAGGTGAGCCTGGCAATATGCTAGCTCCCGTCACTAAAACAAACAAAACATATGCAAATATTTTCCTGCTGCGTCCATGTGGTAAGAAGCTAGGGTAAATCTATTATCACATCTCAATCCCCCCCACCACCCCATTAAAAAATGGGACTAAATACAGCATGAAAATGACAGGACCATAATCTGGTTTACAGTGAAGACTGAAGTTTTCGTTCACTCAAATAACAGCAATTATCAAGAATGATGTTGGATGCTATAGGAGTTACAAAAATTTTTAAAATACAATCCCTACACTCAAAGAGCTTACGAATTTGCACAAGTATAAGACATGTAATATGTGTAGAGTGCCCAGTAACTCCATGGTTATAAACTGGAGGTCAGGGATGGGCTTCGTGAAGGGGCTGGTATTTGTGCTGGAATTAAATCTGAATGGGCAGAAATAGCCAGAGTGAGGGGAGGCACTCCCCAAGAATAGGAGAGGAAGCTGGACTGGTAGCGAGGGCTTATTCAGAGAAACTGCAGTCTCAGCCCCTCATCACCAACCCTGACTCAGCCCTTTCTTGACTAACAGCAAAGTAGACAGAGACTCCCAGTGCCTCTGCACCCCGCCTTCTCCCCCGCACCCCAAGTCTAACCCACCATGTCAAGTTCCAAGACATACTAACTGTTCTAGTTTGCTAGCTGCTGGAATGCAATATACCAGAAATGGAACGGCTTTTCAAAGGGGGAATTTAATAAGTTGCTAGTTTACAGTTCTAAGGCCGAGAAAATGTCCCAATTCCAAGTCTATAGAAATGTCCAATCTAAGGCATCCAGGGAAAGATACCTTGATTCAAGAAGGCCGATGAAGTTCAGGGTTTCTCTGTCAAGTGAGAAGGCATGTGGTGGACACAGTCAGGACTTCTCTCTCAGCTGGAAGGGCACATGACGAATATGGCATCATCTGCTAACTTTCTCTCCTGGCTTCCAGTTTTATGAAGCTCCCCGGGAGGTGTTTTCCTTCTTCATCTCCAAAGGTCGCTGGCTGGTGGACTCTCTGCTTCGTGGTGCTGCAGCATCCTCTGCTCTCTCTGAATCTCTCATTCTCCAAAATATTTCCTCTGTTATAGGACTCTAATAAACCAATCAAGCCCCACCCAAATGGGTGGAGGCATGTCGTCCCTTAATCCAGTTTAACAACTACTCTTGACTAAATCACATCAACCAGGGAGATGATCTCATTACAGTTTCAAATATACAGTATTGAATAGAGATTATTCTACCTTTATGAAATGGGATTTATATTGAAACATGGCTTTTCTTAGGGGGCATACTTCCTTTCAAACCAGCACACTAACTATAGTGAAAAACTATACTCTGCACTTGTTTGGATAGTTGTGAATTTTCCTGCTGATCTGAAAGGAGCTGTACCTTCCTCATAAAAGAGAGCAGCACATCCCTGTCGCTGGATGGAGTCATCATCTGTTTCTAGATGTCTCCACAGAGCCTCACTTGCATTCTGCCGGTAACCACTGAATGCCCAGACTCCAAACCTTACAAAACTGATAACCACTGCTAACAATGTCTGAAGTTGTAAGAAACATTAAAAAAAGAAATAGAGTTGCAGAATAATCTTTGTTCACACCACCCTCAGGTGTTCACAGGTATTATTTGGCTCCCGACTACCAATGGATGGGATCTGAGTCACAGGCTTGATTAGCAGGCTCTAAGGAAAAGCAATTCCTTTCCACTAATGGAAGTTCCTAGGAACACGTGGCTGTCTGCCATGTGCTTGAAACCTCTGTGTGTGAGACTGTGTCCCTCTGTCTGTCTGCATCTCTCTGCTTCTGTCTCCATTGAGCCCCATAGTGAGAGGCTGTCTTGGAAGGTGCAGAGTCCCCAGAGCTTAAGGCGTCCCTGTATTGTTATTTTAAAATAAACTTTCCTAAGTTTATAATTAACAACACTTCTGTTGTTTCCTTCCAAGTTAAAGGAGACACTCTCTACCCTGTGCCCCTCGCACAACCCAGGGTTTCCCTTGGAGCAAAGCTAATGGCCTGCCAGGTGCAATCATTAGATGCAAGGCAAGGTGTGAAGATAAATATCTCCACCTTGGTGGAAAATGCATCACCAGAAAATAGAAGCCGATTCTGACAGTGATCAGAATTAAAGCCTCTACAGTGGATGGTTTTTATCTGGCCTCCGAGGGAACATGGCCATGAGATGCATACAGTTTCTTTGAACATATGAGGCTGGCCTGGCTCACAGGGAGACACAGGAAGTCCAGAGAGTCTGGCAAGCAGTAATACCTATAGCTATTGTTTACCAAGCGCTTTCTGTGTTGTCATTGTTTGTGCTAAGCAGTTCTTCCAACAGCTAAGAGTTAGGTTCATTTCCCTCATTGTACCCTAAGGCCCTGAGAAGTTAGACAACCTGCCCTAGGCCCCTTAGCTCCTCAAGTCGCAGAGGTGGGATGTGAACACAAACTTGAGTGACTCCACACCTGGCCGCCTACCTTTGCCTCCTTAAATGATTGGTGGCTACCGAACAGTAACTCTGTAGCACTTCATGCAGCCATTTGCCTCAAGGGTTTGTGCAGTGATTTGAAAATGGTGACAAATGTGCAAACATTTGCAGGGTCTCTTCCAAGCTCTCATGCATCCTCTCAGTCTCGAAAACGCTCCTGGTGATTTTCTAGTCCTGCAGTGGCCCTCAGGGACTTACGTGCAGGCTGGATAGGAGAGCCCCACTGCTCTGTATAACCTGGACCACTTCTCGCAGAGAAGGTTCCAGCTGCTGGTGAGCGAGCACCTGCAGTGGGCAGCACTCACAGGGAAATGGGGAGGAGGCACACCCACCCCGGCAGTTCTCTCTCTCTCTCTCTCTCACACACACACACACACACACACACACACACACATACAGCCAGAGGAGCTGGGTCAGCCCTGAAGACCAGGGTGGGGTGGGGTGGGGTGACAGACATTGGTCATGCTGTCCTCAAAGCCTCTCTGACATTCTGTTGTCAGAGCATGGTGTCCTCATTAGTTCTGGGAGCCGCTTGGGCTCTGGGGGTCATGCCTGCTGTTCACAGACCCTTTCCCTTCCCTGTATTCCTTAAAGAACCTTGTGGAGGAGAACCCTTCAAGGGGGGTTTCTGGAGAGGGAATGCCACTCCCCGCTGCATCCCTCAACACCTCCCAGGAAGCCTCTCCCATGGCTGGTGCCTCTTCCTCTCCGGCCTTCTCTTTACTCTACAGCTGCCTTGTTTCCCTACTGGGGATGCTCACAGATGCCTGGAGGAAATGAATCTGAAAAGTGGCCTGCGTGGGGATATGCTTGGGCTCATGTGCCAGCAACACAGTGGGCAGCACAGTGGAGGTGTGTGCCGGGCCAGCGGATGCCGGGGGTGGTGGAGTGAGCACAGGCCCCAGAGTCGGAGGCGGAGCCCTGACTGTGCACGCCTGGGCCTGCTCACCCCAGATCCCTGCCTCAGCTTTGCCCCGCATCGTCTGGCAGGCAGGCCGGCTCCTGGAGGCTCCAGTTTTCCCAGCCTGCCTTTTCCACTGGCTTCCACTGACCTTGCCAAGAGGGAGACTCTGGACGGAGGCTGGGAGAACCCAGAGTATTTTTCCCTCGCCCTCTGTCTCAGGCTGCTAGGTTGCACCCTTGTGCCACACGGCCAGGCAGGTGGTGGCGTCTCCTGGTCTCTCCGTTCTCTTTTGGGTTTTGTTGCTTTCAGCTTCTGGCTTCGGTGGCTTCCTCTCTGTTTCTGTGTCTTTCTTCCTGTGTTCATCCCATTTATGAAGGATTCCAGTAAGAGGATCAGGGCCCACGCTGAAGGAGGTGGGTCACAGCTTAAGATTTCAGTCACCAGAGAGATCCTTCTTACAATGGGTCCGCACTCGTAGGCATGGATTGACTAACAACAAACTTTTCTCGGATCTTTACACCTTCAAACTGCCACACCCCTTTATGTTGAGGAGCATCTCGGGCATTGTCCAAGTTTCCTCTGGACCCCACTTCCCACTGGGGAGGCCTCCCCTGGTTCCAGCTTCCACAGGGGATCACAGCAACAAGGACCCCCTTGTCCTACAGCCAAGGGGTGGTGGTGGCTTCCTGCCCTTGCTTACCACTGGGGCGTCTCGTCTTGCCCACTTTTCATCACCTGTGTAAGCAATCCCCCTCTTACAGTTCCTTTTTTGAGCACCCAGCTCCTGGTTATCCCTGACTGACCCATTTAAAATATGTCAGGCTCTGAATTAAGCCCTTACCAGCAATCCTCACGATGACCCTTAGAGTCCCCCACTTTAAAATGAGGTCACTGAAGCTCAGGGAAGTGACTTGCTCAGGGTCACTCGGCTGGTGTAGTCCAGCCAGCACTCAGATCTGGGCTCATCTGGTGCCACCCTGAGCTCTTACCCACTCTTCGAGTTGCTTCCAGAGAACAGGACCTCCTAGAGTTCTTGTTCCCTCATCTTAAAAAGAGCCCATGCTGTGCGCTGCCGTGGTGTCTGAAGGATTAGCGATAGCTTTTGTGAAGTGTCTCTCACCCCAAGCCTTGGCACGCCTCTGTCAGCATGAGCCCACTGAACTGGGAGGACTGTCTCGTGGTCGGCCCCAGTGGACACTGAGTACTGCCCATGACACTCCTGTGCCTCCCAGCTGCCAGTCTGAATTTGGCCTTGTGTGTGGGTGAGGACCATTTCAGGGCGATGCCTGGGATTCTGCATTGGCTGGGGCATCGGGTTACCCCAAGGAAGGGACTCAAAATTTAACTTGCATTTTTTTGTTTGTTTGTCAACCATGTGGGTTTGAAGCTGGCCTTGGTAGAGTTTGTGGTTGGGTTATTTCTTGAAGAATGTGTAGGTGGCAGTGCTGTTTATTTCCAAGTCCTCCTGCAGAAAACAGAGCTCTCTGTGGCATGGCATGAACAACCACCAAACTCTGCACGCATCATCTTCCTGGCCACCAGGCTGATTTTGCAGCCCAGAGCGTGGTCTTATGGTAGATAGGAAACGAAAACAACTTTTTTTTCCTCTGAAAAGTATAGAATATTAGAGTCAGAAAAATTCTAAAGTATCACTAGAGTAAAATAAGCTTCCATCTTACAGGGAAGAAAAGCGAGGCCCAAAGTGATTTGCATAACATCACTAGAACCCAAGACTCCTGACTCCCAGCCCCATGCTCTCCCCTGCTGACCGGGTCATGCCTGCGAGCAGGAGGCTGTGGCCTGAATCTGCAAGCAGAGCCGAAGAATTACTCCTGCTTGTCAATGGCCAAACCCCAGTAGGGCATTCAGGGCTCAGGTTAGCGACACAAGCCCAGTGGTTTGAACAGTCCTGAATTACTACCATAGTCATAGAAACAGGCTTGGGACAGCTGTTCCTTTCAGCAAAGATTTTTTTATCCATAAATATCTTCATTGTATTTACTGGGTTGTCTGGCACACATTAGCATGCTTTATTAATAGAGTAGCTGACTACTATCTAATAAATAGGCATACTCTGCATTGTCAAGCGAACCTCTCTCTTTCATATGCACTTTACAACACCATGTCCCGGGAGCATGTGTTGAGAATGTTATGGCAGGCTTCCCTCTGACCTCCTAGGAAGATGCCAACGAAGGGACCGTCCCTAGTCTAGCTGACGACTGATTTTCAGCTCATCCTCATGATCCCCTAGACCGGTCTATATCTTAAGGGCTTTGGACTGGGTAAGGATGTGATTCTGAAACCTTTATTTTCCCCCACTGCCCAAGTCTGTCCACTCCCTCCGATGGTGAGTCACGGAGATTTCATCTGCCACCCACGGCCTTGTAAGCGGTACAGCCACGGGACCGTGGTCGAGTTCTACTGTGACCCTGGCTACAGCCTCACCAGTGACTACAAGTACATCACCTGCCAGTACGGGGAGTGGTTCCCTTCCTATCAAGTCCACTGCATCAGGTCGGGTAAGTGGCTCAAGGGGCTCCCCCTGGAGGAGGCTCCAGCCTCCTTGGACAAGGCGGATGCACAATTCCAGGTTCCAACTGCGCACCGTGGTCGGTGGTGATATGCTGAGCCCGGCCCCTCCCCACACACAGGGTTAGGGGTGAGACATGGAAACACGTCTTCATGGCTGTCTGGGGCTGATGTTATTGGACTCCGCCCGGTGATTCTAGACCCTGAAGAGAGGATCAGGAGCATTAACCTGCCCATTCCCAGGCTACAGTCCTGACCCACTGAGCAGGGTACCTAGGCACCCAGCAATCACAGACAGACCTCCAGCCTCTGTCTCTCCTCTCCCAGCCTTTTCCTCTTCCATGCGCAAAGGGGATGACTTTCTCATTCAGGACACAGGCCATCGGTGTGACCAGAATACATATGTAACTCCTCTTCCACCCAAGGAAGCCTACCAGAATACAAATGATGTCATTACGGGTTAAACCTGCTCTCACTTACAGAAATGTAGGCCATTTGCAAGCTTCAGTGCTTTATAGTTAATAACAAATCACTTTCAAACCAACCTCACAACTGGTCTCAACACACTGGGGTTGCAACTGTACAGCTGGACCTGCAGCACCAGTGCCCACCCTCCCCGGTCCCACCCACCCTCTCCAGCAACTTCCAGACCATACCCACGGCCACCTGCCGTAAGCAGTGGAGGCGGCTGCACACTTTTTCTCCTGGGCACAGCATGTGGGGAAAAGCATTTATTAACTCAGGGTACTAGAGAGACATAAAATGGTGATAATAACAAATGAGGAAAGAGAGTGGAAAAAGGATGGTGGGTGAAGAGTGTCTAAGAGGGAGAATATAAGAAACAGGTGGCTGTGCCAAAAGGGGAAGAATCTGTTCTGGAAGTGCCTGTGCATACTTGCCCTTACCTGGCAGACATAGTGTCAGCCAGAGATGGCCGGGGGTGGGGGGAGCAGCCTCTTCTCTTTATTCTCTGCCCTTTCCTTCACCCCAACCAACGATATACTCCAGAACACTGACAAAGGTCTTTAGCCCAGCTTCCCTCTTCCCGCTGTAGATTCATTTCAGAATAACACTTCTCCAGCATGCAGGGACCCCCTTCCCTGCTTCATTCTCTTCGCAAGAAACAGACACTTGATTTAGCCCTCCATCAGTTGGCTCTCCCCAGGTCTGCAGTGTCAACAGGCGGGTATATTTTCAAGCAGGGCAGAGCGCTCCCTGGAGACGGGTCTTGGTGTTGCATGGACCCTAACGTGATGTAACAGGCCGGTGCTCCTGGCGCTGGTTTCTGTGGGGGTGGGGGTGGGAGTCTGAGTCCGGGGTGGGGGGCAGGAGGCATGTTGTGAGCAGCTCCATTTGACAGATAAATCCAGCAAATGAGCACGCAGGAAACCTTAATAGCCATCACACTCTGGAAGCCTTACTGGCTGTTCCGTTCTCTTCCCCCACAGAGCAAATGTGGCCTAGCACCCATGAGACCCTCCTGACCACGTGGAAGATCGTGGCGTTCACGGCCACCAGTGTGCTGCTGGTGCTGCTGCTCGTCATCCTGGCCAGGATGTTCCAGACCAAGTTCAAGGCCCACTTTCCCCCCAGGTCGGTGCCACGCCGGGTGGCAGCCCCGTTAAATAGCAGAGAGGGAAGATGAGGAGCCAGACTTTGATGAGTGCAAATTGATGTCCTGAGGCAGAAAGAGGGAGAAAACTGAAAACACTGTCCTGGGATAGGAAAGCGCCCAGGGGTCAGAGCGCCAAGCTGGAGGCAGACCTCATTTCCGTTTCCTCCTTCCCTTCCTTTGCTCAGTAGACCATGTGGTGGCAGGCCCTCGGGGGATGGAATGGGGGGCACAGAGTCAGCCATGCACTGCGCCCTCTGGGCGTGCCATGCACACCGGGGTCTGCCTGCACACGACTGCACCGTGGAACTTACAGCCCATAGGGAGGCGAAGAAATGCACAAAACTAATTAGAATACAAGGCCAGGGGCCTTGTGATATAATGGAGGTGCAGAAACAATGTGTAGTGGGAATTCCCGGGAAGAAGGAAAGACTTCTGGATGGGAGAATCAGGAAAGAGTTACTGATACTGTGCCTTGAAGGAGGATCTGCATGCATGATCGGAAGGTGACTCCCCATCCTCAGCTACACACATTAGCTCTGTTGGCGTCTTCATCCTCACAGTTGCCATCACCAGGGCTTTCTAAACTCCTACATGGGCAGGGCAGCCGGCCCGTTCCCCACCAGTAGCTTAGAGTTGACACCAACAAAATGCGACAGTGCCTTTATGAACTAAGAAAAATCACCCCAGGCTACCCCAGGCAGGTCATTGTTCCTAGAGGAAGAAATAATTTAGAAAGCAAAGAAATAAGTTTGTGAATATTAAGAAAAGGAGGTTAGGGTCCTAAATGTCACAGAACCCACGTGTCCCTGACACAAGCTGCCTTTTGCAAAGGAATAAGAATTACCGCCTTGGATTCTGTTTCCATGCCAGAGTCTTCTCACCTCAGCAAAGGACATTTGTTTTTGCCCACAGGGACAACCTAGCCCCTGGAAAAGTATCTTAGTAGAGGAGGCTTCTGGAATTAACCACTTCCTCTTGCTTCCCTCCAGGAAATCCCCAGAGGGGAAACAGTGAGGGAAGGGAAGTGGGCAGAGTTACTGGGGATAGTGTCCACCTTTTCCCTTAACCTCACCCTCTACACATGCACACGTGCACACACACACACGGATGGCCTCATCTCATGTAACAGTGTTCCCCAGTGTCGTCCAGACCCTTCATCGGAGTTGCCAGCTTCACAGCCTGCCCTGCAGATTTTGGACTCTTTAATTCTCATGGTTGTCCAGCCAACCTCTCCTAAGAGTTCACTGAGGACCTTCATCAGAGTTGCCAGTTGTCTAAAGGGTCTGGACGAACTCCACAGGAGAGGCTCGCTGGCTGACGCAGGAAGAGTGACTGTCTCTTCTGAATCCTCCTTTAAAGCCTTCCAGTGATTAGCTGAAGCAACACTCATTGCAAAAGACACTCCCCTTAGCTGATTAAAAACACAATCAGCTGTGGATGCAGCCAGCATCATCATGATTTAAGTTCATGAAATGTCCTCATAGAAACAGACAGGCCAGCACTTGCCCAACCAAACAAACAGGCACCACCACCTGACCAAGTTGGCACATGAACCTGACCATGACATTGACTAAATCGTAAAATGTTTAAAAGTATTCTCAAAACTTATTCACTTGATATTTAAGGTTCAAGAATATTTAATCTTATGTTGTTCTCTGGTTGTTTTGGGAAAGTTCCTAACATCATTCCAAATAGATAATACGATTCTCAAAGGCAAGGCAAGAATGAGCTTTTTCTCCAGGCCCCACAGGAGTGGCCACTGAGCATGCTGGCACATCAGGCTCAAGGTGGTAGTTGAGGCACAGCAGAGGAGGAGCTGCCGCATCATTGGAGAGAGGCGGCCTGGATCCGCATTATTATGATGAGAAGTGGAGAGCAGAGAGGCATCTGGCTGTATGAACTAGACACCTTGGAGATAGGAGGGATGATGAAAAGGTAGATGACTCTGAGTGAGAAAAGGAAGCCAGAGTGAGATGAGGAAGTGGGCAGGAGAGGAAGGGGACGCAGCTTAGCCTGTCAAGGGTACACCAGCAAATGGCTGTTTGCTGGTGGAAGGAAAAGGAAGGAAAAGGAGACTGATTTGGAACAAGCTTAGCTGCAGATTCCCAGCTGCTCTCACTGCTTCCTCCCTTCTGGGAAGCATGGGCTTTGATGGTCTCCCTTCCCCTCTTTGGAACAAATCCACTGCCATCATCTCTGAGCTTTTACAAGATGTTTCCAAAAAACAGTGAACTTGAAACTGTAGAGAAAGGCAAGACCCTCCAACCAAAATGCCCATGTCCAGATGTTCCATCCACTTGGATTTCAGAGCCACTTGCATGATGCTCTGTGAGCCAGGATCTGCCCACCCAACCAGGGTTCTCTTCTCTTTCTGTCCCTTTACCATCTGGCCACATTGTCATCACCACTTCCCAGGAGACAAAATAGGAAACCAATCCTCTTGGCTACTCACCAGCTGCTTTGGGTTCCTTTTGAGGGCTGAGAGCAAAGTGTGGTGGTCTAACAGCACAGGCCTGGGTGTCAGGTGCTACCTGGCTTCAGGTCCAGCAGCACTGAATGTGCAGGGTGCTGAGATGCCAAGTGGCAAGGCTGGGGTCGCTTGTGTCCCCATGTGTGGAAGCACCTGCAGAACGTAATCAGTTGATCTCAGCCACTCCCTGGAGTCCTCATACCAGTCAAGACAGGTGTGGCTTAGACCAGAGTGGATGGTGGGTAGAGAGATGGACCTCAACGGGGCAGCATGAGGTCCCTCTGTGAGATGCTGCACTTAACTTTCTCTTTTTCCCCCCTATTGTTTCTATTTTGACTAAAACATAGTGATTTTTATGCTGTAGCAGAAAACAAAGAAGAGGCATAAGAAGCACAGCGATGACGCTTTCCCCATGGCCCTTACGGTCCATAGTTTCCCCTCCTATAATAGTGCTGTTCCATCTTGACGTCCTCAGGCAGGTCCTTGGGGTGTGTTCTCCCTGGCCGGTGAGTTCATGGTCAGAGGAAGGCGGAAGGAATTGTTAGAGACAGGAGAGCCCAAAGATGAGGGCAAGAGCCAAAGCAGAAGACAGTGGGGAGAGGCGGGGTCAGGTGGAGAGGGGCGGGACTTGGGGGGAGTCAGGGAGAGAGGAGCGGGGAGGGAGAATGGGGCGGAGGCAGGGAGACAGGGCCGGGTCAGGGGGAAAGGCGGGATCAGGGAAGAGGGGCGAGGTGAGGTGCAGGGGGAGAGTCCTGGGTAGGAGCTGGGTGGGAAGGACAGCCTGTGCTGTGGAGCCAGCGTGGTGGGCAGCACCATCTGCCAGAGGAGAACCTGAAAGGATGCTGATTCTTCCTCCCCGCGTCCATGCTGGACCTGTCTATGGGTAGTGTGCCCTCAGGACCTTCGCTGCTGTGAGAGACACCTGTGAGCTCATTCCTGGGGTGGGGGTCGCCCTGACAGCTTGGCCCTGCTTTCCTCTGCCACAGGGGGCCTCCCAGGAGCTCCAGCAGTGACCCTGACTTCGTGGTGGTGGACGGCGTGCCCGTCATGCTTCCGTCCTACGACGAGGCTGTGAGCGGCGGGCTGAGTGCCTTAGGCCCTGGGTACCTGGCCTCCGTGGGCCCGGGCTGCCCCTTCCCTGTGGACGACCAGAGCCCCCCTGCGTACCCCGGCTCAGGGGACACGGACGCGGGCGCGGGGGAGTCAGAAACCTGTGACAGCGTCTCGGGCTCCTCCGAACTACTCCAGAGTCTGTATTCACCTCCCACGTGCCAAGGGGGAGCCCGCCCCACTTCTGACAACCCCAGCTCAATCACTAGCGCAGCGGGGGAGGTGGCATCCAGCAGCCCAGGCATCGACATCGCAGATGGTAAGTGGGCCTGGAGCCACCGCTGCGCCTGCGCACACCTCAGCCCCCGGCATCTGCGCGCCCAGCCCTTACCGCGCACTGCACAGAGCCCCATCTATCTGCTTCCCTCTCACTCAGTATAAATCGCTTCCTTTCTCTTTTTACGTGGAGAGGCCATTCCTGAGGCCAGTTATTGTAAGGAGTGATCATTATCTCACAAGTAATGAGCCCATTAGCAGAAATTTCAGGAGGCACAAAAGGGCACGGAGCTATCCAGAGTGGAAAGGCTACTGTGGCTGGGACCTGGTTTTTGTGGCGTTCTGTGTGATCCAGAATGTTTTTCTTCTCTCTGCCTTAATTAGGGAGGGTTTCTGAAAGTGATGCTTTGGAACAGATTAACACACATATGCAAGGAGGAAAAAAACCCTGATGCATGCACGCAGACCCCACAGTGTCCACAGATCACCCCATCACCTGAGAAATTCTGTGTGTGTGTTAAGACGTGAACTGAAAGATCTAGGTGCACCTGTCCAAAGAAAGGCAGAGCGTAGCTCATAGCAAATTAGAAAAATGTATCAATCATTCATTAAGTCTGTGTCTCCTAGATGAGAGAAGCCCCAGCATAAGTTCACCAATGAGGGCAAAAATTCTAGTTTATATTGATAGTAAATGATAGTTGATGCAAAACAGAAGTCTCCTGGTTCTCCACAGAGAGACTTTTCTGCTTCTCTGAACTTGAACTTCATAACCCATTGGTTTATATGGCCATTAGGGCAAGTGGTTGAAATTTTATCTTTTATGAACAAAGCATACATCAGATCACAGCTGTTTTCCAGCAAATCGATGTTGTATAGTGGAGTTGGCATATTTGGTTATTAACTGATATGTGGAACTTAACAGTTTCTTCATGGCCTTCCTATTTTCAACAAGTATAGTTATTTCAATGAGGCTCATAATTACACCTCATGGCAGGATGTTTCAGCTACCCTAAGCTAATAACCGTTTCTTCTTTTACAGAGATCCCTCTGATGGAAGAAGATCCTTAACTGGCCAAAGTGTCCATTAGTCTACTGCCCCTTTGGGAAAGGGAACCTTGTACCTTGGGGTAAGGCCGCAGAAGGACAGGATTTGGAGGGAAAGTTTTAAATTTATCTACCTGGGACAGTGATGCACAATGTACATCTTGGGCTCAGCAGTGAGGCTGACAAACTGCAGTGGCAATGCTTTTAAAGGAGATGAGGATTTTTCCAAGACCAGTGGGGAAGGGAGGAGGGGAAATCCCTGTGCGATCCTGGATTAAGGTGTTAAATGTGTCTCCGTGCTGCAGGATATGGGACAACTCCACACCCGTCCCTCTGAGCTACACTTCCTATTGAACTGTTACCAGTTTTACCTGCCTCCTCTGAAAGCATGTCACATTATGTAAATTTGCTTCCAAAATCTGCTTTAGAATGTCTCTGGACTCCAGGTGAGGATGGATCAACCTCTGCGGAAAGTCTATGCTGAGCTAATGAGAAACTAGCAAAGCCCCTTGTCCCCTCAGGAAGGGGCAGGTCCCCAAAGGGAAGGTGCCGGTGACTTTTTGGACAATCTTCCTTGATCTGGACAACTCAACACAAAAGCAACACTAAACGGGTGTGGCAGTTCCAGCAGAAAAGGGAAGACTCAGGCCGACTCTGCTGTCTGGAAGTTTCTTCAAAAAAGCAGAGTTCGTGCACTCTATGCCTCCCTTGGCAAAGAATCATCAGTGTTTGTATTCACAGTCTGTTACACAAATGTGTGGCATTGGGTAAACCCCATTACTTTACAAATGGTCAGAATGTGCTAAAATTCTTCTCGTGGTGGAGAAAGTAACCAAGGTAATGTTTTGGTTCAGCATTTTAAAAAGATTTCCCTTAACAGTTTAACTGAGAGTCTGAAACCCCTCTCCAGTGAACTACTGTCATCATTCCCCCCTGACCCCCAAACTTGACCTCATGGGTTTTTTTTTCCCAAATAGAAATAATTTTGAAATTATTCCACCATTATTTACACTCCACCTCCAGGTAAAGTATGAGATTAGATTTTTCTTATTTTTTTTTTCCATTTCACTTTGTCCTGGAGAATCTGGAAGCTAGCGTCCCAGGCCCCAGCAGCTTTCCCCTCCTGCTTTGGGGGTTTGGGACTGCCTTGCTCGCCTGCCAATCCTGCATTTCCCACCTTGCCTGGTCTTGGGGTTCCCAGGGGGGATTGTTTCTAAAATAATGATTGAATAAGAAAAAATGTTTCCAGGTCCTGAAGTGTCTCTCAAAATACATGTTGATCTGTGGATTCGACTCCTTTCCTCCTCTGGGTTTTGGACAAAAATAAACAAAAGTCTGATCTGTAAAACCGCTACGCCAATATAGCAGTGAGAGCTGGAAACTTGGTCAGGTCCTGTCTTTTTCTTGACACAGACTGATTAAAAATTAAAAAGAAAATGACAATTTGAAGCGTGACTTTACTGGTGGAGTAGAGGCGGGTGGAGGAGGACGGCGATGAGAGCAATCATGGGTGATAGAAATCAAATCTAGGATTAAGAACATGAGGCTAAATGAGAGAACGTGGCCGTGGTGCCACCAGCACAGGCAGTGCTGTGGACAAGTGGGGACTGGTGTTTGGAGATTACAAATTCATTCAATGACAGCCTCACCATGCAGCTTGCACGGTTTGGTGCCACAGGCGCCAGTGGAAGGAATTGGTTTTCTTATGTGTTTGTGATTAAATGTCATGTGGCATGCTCAGGGAGTGTGGGGTCTGGGGCCCCAGGATCCCTGTCGTGCCAGGTCGCAGCTCCTCCCCTTAGCCCACACGTCCTCCTTCCCACACCTCTGACACGTGGGTTGTGTTTCAGAGGCCACAGGTAAGTGCTCTGTTTTCCCCTGCGCAGGTGCAGGGGAGGCATCGGGGGCTCTCCAGGGAAATGTTCCCTCCTGGTAAACATCCCCCCACCTGGAGCAGACAGCAGGCAGTGGGCACCGCCTCCCTCCGCCCCCCCCCCCCCCCACCAGCCCCTTACCTGCAAACCCAGGAAACTGCTGTCAACATAGTTCTAAGAATAGAGGCTGGTAGGAAGGAAATGCTTCTGGGTTGCAGCATCAGACAATGGCTAACCAAAACACCCGCTCTTCCCTCCATCCCTTTAAGTCTGTAGCCACCTCAGAGCTCACCTACAAGTATTGTTTTTTGTTTTTTCATTAGAATGACCTTATCTGATGGTCAAGAATCCTGATATTTCAAGCTTGTCTTTTCATGATACTGGCTTTCTCTTCCTTTAAGATTTTAGAAGCCCTTCTGGGTCTGACTGAACTTAGTAATTCTCATACTACTTCTGAAATTAGCTAAAGAGAACAAACCAGGCTGTATTGTGAATTGGTGCTATAGAGGTGTGCAAGACCAAACCACGCCCGATGTAAGTGCATTGCTATTTTGGGAAAAGGAGGTACATCCAGGAGCAAGTTCAGGAGTAAGTTCAGGAGCAAGTTCAGGAGTGTGCTGTTAAAAACCCAGAAGTATTCCGTCAAGTCAATCTGAGGCGTTTGAGTGTTTGTTTCTGAAAACAGCAGAGCAGCAGTTTTCTGGCTGGCGTGCCCCCATCATAATCACAGCAGAAGTCACAGGGCGTCTGTATATTTCACGCCCATGGAGCTCTTTTTAATTGCAAGGTTGTGATTAGCTGCTGTGGAATCTGTAGAACCTTTCCCACCTAATTACCCCAGTCCCAGCATCTGGCACAGGGACAAGGCTGCCTCCTATTCCTGCAGAAATGTTTTGCCCCTGGCCACACACAGGCCCGGGACAGAATTCAAAGGCAAAAACTCTGGGCCATCGCCTGCCAGAAAGAGCTGTTTCTCCCCCCATGCCTGACAGGGATAGGCATACACCCCTTAACCAATACCCCTGTGTGTTGTCCCCCACCCCATCCCTAGGTATTCCCTGGGCATGCAGAGGCAGCACAATATCATGAAAGAACACGAGCTTCGGAAGGGACACATCCACTGGCTTCAAACCTGCCTCTCCCGCTAACTGCCCCTGAGACTTGGACATATTATGAATTTCAGGGGCCTCAATTTCTTCATGTAGAAACTAGAGCGGTCTTACCTCTACCAACCTCATCTGATGATGGCTAATGTAAGCCAAGCGCCCAGGCCACAGTGGGCATTTGATAAATGGTAGCTGCTATCCCCGTGTTGCCATGTGTAAGGGAGGGTGTCCCATGGGTGTTGAACTCAGGCATGCACCTGCAGTTTAAGCTCTTCCCCTGCCATGGTCCCTCCCACCTTCCAGTGGGTTTACCAGTGAGGCCTGTTTGGAGCCTGCCCAAAGCAAATGGGGAGAAATGTGTTCTGCCTGTTCCCGTGGGGTCCACTCCCAGGAGCCCATTGCTGGCTCCTGTATGCTGTGCTTTCCATGCAAGGGGAAGTGTGCGGTGCCGGCCCACGGGGCACTTACCTTCCTTCCCACACAGGCTTTCTCTGCATGCTGCAGAGTGTTCTGCTCAGGGAGGCAGACAAGGCTCCTTAGCATGCTTTCCCCACAAGCCTCCCCAAGGACTCTGAAAGACTCAGACCATCTCCACGGGCAACCCGGTAGATTAATACCAACCTGCTTCCCTAATTTTATTGTCTATTTTGGATTTAAAGCATAAAAGTTAATGCCCGTACATTTCCTAGGTGATAAACGGAAAGTTCTATAGTAAAGATTCCTGGTCTAACGGGCAAAACAGTGCCCTGGAGAGCAGCAGACACTTGTCATGGAGAGTGAGTATTGAACACAATGGTGGCAGAATCCTAAAACTTGATGCAGAGCGAATGTGGCACCAGCGGGGATGTTTGCAACTACAAGGCAGGCAGAGTGCCATCTCCACACCAGCTAGACCCACATGGCACTGTTTTCAGTGGCCAGAGAAGTGGGGCACCAGCTCCTTGAGCAGGGTCCACGAACCAGCTAGGCACAGGGCCCCATCAGCTCATACTGAGCCACTGTGGGACCCTACCTGAATCCCGGGCCTCCCATCCTCCAAGGCCATGGAAAATGAAACCTGGGCACCAGCAGACACCTAAAGAGTTTGGGGCAAGGGGGATGGAATGGAATTTGAGAGAATGCAGATTAACATATTCTGCTTGGAACCTCTATTTACAAACCCCTTTTCATTCAACAAATGGCACCTATCATGTGCCAGGCCCTGTCCATGCTGTCAAGTCCAGCAGGAGAGGAGACAACTACAAAGCAGGAGCTCCAGGAGCACATGGCGCCTGGTGCAGTCCTGCCTCTGCGAAAGGCAGTCAAGCTGGGTGTCAGGAGCAGAGGGCATGAGCCAGGCATCGAAGAACCCAGAGGTGAAAGTGAGCTGGGCAGATTTGGGAAATGTGGAGTTTTTCAGTGATGAGGTTTTGGGGAAGAGAGGTTGAGTAGGGGTGGAGAGGTATGTAAGGCAGACCATAACTGCACTGGGGCGCCATTGTTGGGCAGGTCAGTGGCTATCCTTAGAGGAACTGGGAGCCAATGAAAAGGTTGAAGCAGAGAAGTGGTAGGGTGAGGCAGAGAGCAGGGGATGGGTTTGAGAGCTATTTTAGAGACAGCCTCAATTGTGCGTTTGGAAAGAGAACAGACTTTGGAGTCAGAGACATCTGAGTCCATGCTAGGCCTGCCGCTGTGTCTCTGGGTGACCCCTCCAGGCTCCAGCTTCCTCAATTGTCCACTGAAAGAGGGTGAAACAGATGGTCTTGAAAATCTCTTCAAGCTGATAAGGTGAAAGTTCTCTTTCTTGCATGTTTTAAAAATCCAGAGTCAAACATCACCCAGCTGTGTACCTGTACCTGCAATCTCTTAACAGCTGCCCACTTCCACTTCCACCCCCTCCCCCTCCCCCCAACCCAACAACCATCTGCCACTGGGTCCCAGCTCTTCTCCCCTGTGCACCTGCAGCTCAGAAGCAGCTCCCATTCCAACACCCCCTTACGAGAGGGCCTACTCCACACGGCCCTCAGCCGGACTGGTGCTGGGGGAGGGTTGGCAGCTGGGGCAACTCAGGCCTCCTGTGGCAGTTCTCCCAACCCCGATTCATTTGGTCTTTGGCCAGAAGAACACAAACGAACCCTCCTGGAGTTCGTTTTAACATAACTTGAAACAACAAAAGATCCATTATATTGATTTTGCCCATGAATTCTCTATAATTGTGTCGCATTTCCCATTCCACGAAGCATCCTTTACACGTTGTGTTCTTCAGGTGAAGGCGTGGGAAGGAAGCAGATAAGTTACAGGCTCACCTCGGCTGTCCGTGTTTTATGTCCATCACAGGGAGCAAGGAGTCTGCCTCTCTCTGCAGAGTTCTCACGTTCCTGTGACTTTCTATCACTGTGTCAGCAATATTTCCTGGTAATGCTGAACATGCAGCCCCAAGAGCTCTGTATTTTTAAAGGAACAATTTGTTTTGTTCTGTTTTTACATGGGAATCAAACCCAGGTCTCTGGCATGAGCCACCGTGGCCCACCCTAAAGGGACAATTTTTAAAGCTCAATTTTCAGAACTTGAAACTTCCTAGACTTTTCCTTAAACTTATTGGCTCATGGGGCTGGAGAAGAATTTGAGCCAGCAGGGACGCTGCCTCCCCAAGGCCATCCAAGGACTCAGGAAAAATTCAACACGTCCTTCAATACCACATCCTGGAGTCTGACAGACTTCTTCCTTCTGTCTTCCCCTCCCATTTTGTCTTCGGTTGAGGTTTTGTCACACATGGACTATATACGTCTTGAATCGCTCAGGCTAAATTGGTCCTGGTACTTTCAACTTTCCTTCATACTAATTTACAACCCTTTAAATTACTCAACTCCAGACTCTTTACAATCCCCTCATCAGCGTATACTGGAAGTCCATGAATTGCCATGATGCTGGGTGCTGAGTGAGGATCCCTAAATGGATGAGATGAGCCGACAGGAGGAGGGATGCGCACACACGGATGGGCAGTGGACATGCATGTACAGGCTGCCTTGCAAGCACATGAAGGTGCCACTCACCCAGACTGGGAGGCAAGAAAGGGCCCCAAGGAGGTGACACCTGAGTTTCTTGGCACACTGTGACCATCTTCTTTTTGTGCACATTATCAGCCAGGCTTTTCCCACCTTAGAGCAAAATCTCAGAGCAAAAATTTGCTACCTGCTAACTACAAGAGCTCTCGCTGCTTCAGTTTCCTCAACGGGAAATCACAGAACCTACTTCATATGGTTGTTGGAAGTAAATGAGGGAGTTCACGTCAAGAGATTAGAACTGCCCTGGTATAGGGTACATATTCGAAATGTGTTGTTTAATCATTATTTAGCCCATAATGTTTGTGCCCTTCCTGATGTCCCAGACATGGGATTATCTGCTTGCTTGGTATACTTTTGTCCACAAGAATGTCTTGATGGCATATTCCACTCTGATTATGGAGCCCACCTCCAGGTTGAAACTGAAACTCTATAAGTGCACATTGGCTTATCAAGCTCCTCGTGGGGTACCGGTCTTCCACCCACCAGAAAGCGGTCTGCCCTGGTGTCATCCAACTCACCTTTGCGAATCCATCCACCCAGATAGCATGAGAAATCTGAGCAGAGACCCAGAGCTCAGCCATCTCCAAACCGCCTTCTATCATCTCCACCCCACCCCGGCCCAACCCGTTGAAAGACTGACGCCATAAAGAATGAAGTTAGGCTGGTAGGACTTGTTCTCTGTTAACTCTTAATCTTATAGTGATTTTACCAATCACCACTTCCTTATCTAGGTCATATGCTTAATAATAAATCCAGATGCTTGGCTAAAATAGGTTGCAGAATCCACTTTCTTCTCCATGTTCTATCAAACCCCATCGCCGCAGTCCTCACGGGCCCCTAAGGCTGGTTTAGCAACTTCGGCTTTGGGTTCTGTGGGTGTCTGGCAGGGGGCCTTTCAGCAGTGTTGTCTACGGGCTAAACAGACCTGGGTTTCGGCTTCAGCTCTGTCACTTACAGAAGTGAAGTCAGGCGAGGTAATTGGCATTTAAGCCTCATCTCCCTCACTTGTAAAGTGAGGCTAACAGTAGCGATCTCATAATTTGTCACAAGGATTAAATACGATGTTGACGTAGATGGCTTCGGACAGTACCTGAGCCAAGTGAACACTTAAAAGCACTAGATGCACTCAACATTTCTGTTATTTCCCTTCTGTATTCCGAGGGACCAAAAAATGCCCCCTTTCTCTCAGTTGCCTGTCAGCCTGCACCATCCACCCTAAGCAGCCACATGTCCCTCACGTTCTTCTTTCTTCTGGCCTGTAAAAAAACTAAAATTCCTCTGAGGTTGGGCTGGACTTTTTCCCAACCATTCAGATCAGGCCACACCCCTCAGCCACCCCTGGATCCATGCTTTCCCCCAGCTGGATCCTCACCAAGATGGGGGCTTCCCAGAATCCTTGTGGGAATTACCATTTGAAAGCTGCCAACACTCCAGAGGGGTGTTTCCTTGTGGAATCTCGGGTTGTCATCTTGGCTCTGAACTTTCTGAAATTTGGTGTCCAGACCAAACCAAGTCAAGAGCCTCCACTGATCGAGAGCTCAATTATGGCAGTCAATGTGTAGACAATGTACAGGCAATTAATCCCCAATGACCTTCAGAACTCACACCATGTATCCAGCACAGCAGCTGTCAAGCCCCCACTGCAGACCCCTCCACTGGGTCATTTGGCAATGTCTGCAGATATCTGGGGGTGTCACAACTGTGAACATACTACTGGCACCAGTGGCTAAAGGTCCAGGGTATTGGTAAGCATCCTACAATGCACAGGATGCCCCACTGCAAAGAATTTTCCAGTCCCAGATGTGAGTAGTGCTGAGGTTAAGAAATGCAGACTTAGCAGATGAAGTTCCACAAGGCTACATAACTTGCTCAATGTCCCACAGCTGGTGAATAATGCAGCCAGGATTTGAACTCTCACCCTTGCTGTGAGTCAGGACATCCAGATCATTTGGTGCCTGGGCTCCTTAGGCAATCTGGTAATGTTTGGTGAATGGGAATAATATTTTTAAATGCACAAAATAAAAGCAATTACTTGTATTGAATAAAGTCATCAAACCTTTTTTAAAAACAAGTATGTAACTGTTACGTATTTTGTCTTCATCAGCACATCAAATAGCATGGTCTAGCATCAGGTCTAATAACTCCTATAAATGCAAAGTAGTAATAAGCTGCATAAACAATGTTTTGAGATATCTGTAAACATAGTAATAAATGTAAATTATTTGGGTGACAAAGCTGCAAGTACTGCTAACACTACTGTGTTTTATTGCCCATATGAAAAGTGGAGGAAGTGCTAAATTCAGTTAGAAGCAATTGCAAATGAGATGTGCTTCTCACCCAAGTCCATTGGCCCCCAAGAATTCTAGCCACTGACTCAGGTTAAAAACCCTCACTCTAAAGCATTTATTGCTAAGGCTGAAGATTGCATCTAAATGGGTCCAATCTCTCTTCCCCACAGTCATGAGTTCTGGGTTCAGCATGGATACAATAGGGTCTTATGAGCTGTCATTAGCCCAAGTAGCCCCTTGTCCACTTAGTCTGTAGTTAAGTAGAAAAAGCACAGGCTTTAGAAAAAGAAAACCTGAATTCAACATCCCAGTAGCTGGTAAGCTGTGTGAGCTTACCTTAGTGACTTAACCTCTCTGAATCTGTTTCTTCATACACAAAAGGAAACTGTTTTGTTTGAGGATTAAATAAGACAGCAAATGCAAGATGTCTTTTTTAGCACAAAAGTAGGAGCTTAAAAAATAGTTCTCTATTATTATTCTTAAGGAAAATCAAGAGTTGAATGATATTTTCAGCTAGATTCTATATAGTTGAAATTCGCCTTCCTACTATATATGGTCTCCAATCTATGTCTAAAACGTCATCCACTTCTTCCAGTTGGTCAAGTGGCTTTTCACAAATTCTGATACCAATCCTCCCCTTCCTCCCCTCCTTTTATTCACATATAAATGTTTTCCAGGCTACTTTACCCCAAGGTTCAAATTCACACGCAATCGTGTGTCATCCATCCCTGCACGCCCCTCCTGCCACCTTCCCTCCTATCAGGTCCAGCTCTGTTGACTGCAGCACAGCAACACAACATGCTTCCTTCAGAATCTCAGCCATAACCTGTGGTACTACTAAATGCCCTGGGTTTGGAGCAGTTTGCTTTTTTCACTTTGTTTGATGATTTCCAAGACTGTCTCCAATTTTCCAAACCCTGAACAGTAACCCTGAATGTCCTCAACGTTTGGCCTTGCCTCCCTCTGGTCAAAATTTTAGGAAGGCTCCACACACTCCTGGTGTTGCCTTACCTAGGTTTGCTTAAATCAAGTTAAAAAGGTCTCGATTAAGTGTAATTTGAGCCCATATTGAGTGTCAGGCTTGTTTAACCCTTTATTGAGCACAGCGGTACTGAGAAAGATATATCCGTCTCCTGGTAGGGATACTGGCTATGGGGTCTCCTCCTGTGGGTTCCCTTCAGGGGGTCTTGGACATTATCAGTTCCCCTCACTTTTCTTGGAGAAAGACTCTATATGACAGCATTTCCCTCAGTGTAGGATGTTACTAGCTGTTAGATGGAAGAAGGGTTCTACAGTCAAATATATTTGGGAAAAGTTCAGTTAAGCCAATAAATTGTTTGTTTGATATTTCTTTTAAACTGAAGGACCTCTCAGAGTTTTATCAGTAACAGTAATACAGGGTTTCCCACAGGACCCTCTTATCCCAGAGAATCCCATCTGGGAAATGCTAACCTGGGATCAGAAGGGGATTTACCGTAAAACCACCAAAGCCCACCCTCCCTGCTTTGCACTCCCACAGGCCTTTCTGAGTTCCCAGTAGCATGTTCTCCTTCAGGAGTGGTAGGGAGGCTGCAGCAGCGCCAGCCGGGGTCACACTCCACTCCCCAGTGGGGCTCCTGGGGTTGCAGCCTGCCCCACCTCCACCTGTTCTGACAGCCTCAGCTATTCCCAGATGTTTTGACCCAGGAAGAAGGATCAGAATGAGACACTGCTCAGCTTCCCACTGAGAGCACACGGTGAGCCAGGCCTCACGGCCACCTACCCCACCCCAGTTGCTGGGGGACGGCTGTGAGCCATGCAGCATGAGTGACCTCCGGCTCCTCACAGCCCTCCCCAGAGCCAGGAACTCGTTCACTGGCTGCCCCCTGCAGGGTCTGCTCCAGGACGGCATCACCACGCAGAGAACCCAGACAAGGCACGCTTTTAAACAAGTGACCGAAAAAAAATCAAATTGGGACCAACACGCTATAGGAAAGGCAGCATTTCTATTCTCTCTATAGGAAATGATAGCACAAAATTGTTTTCCTGTGAAGAAAAGATCAAAGAAGATGCAGCCACAATATGTAGGATAAGATTATTATGGATCAGAGACAGCAGGTGATCGATAATAATAATTTATAAAATAATTCAGTTATTTTTCTGGATTTTGTGTTGCCAGCTTTAGAAAATGTGCAAGCTGTTGTTATTTCTCATTCTAAATAAATATTAATTTTTGTAGCAACTTTGCCCTTGTGGTTTTGTATTCTTTTTCTTAAAGAAGGTCCCTAAATTGAACAAGCTTCCAGCCCCAAGGCATTGGGCTGGTTCTGCCTGAGCCTGGCTGTGCGACAAGGGGTTGTCTGGGTGACCTTTCCATTCCTTCCAGTTCTGTCATTTTATCAGTTTTCATAAAGCCCAGGTGTTAGGAAAGCGAACCTTCTGATAAAAACAAAAAAGCCGCCACAATAAGGGCTAATGTTTGTAGAAGCGTATCAAGTTTTTATGGCCCTTTCCTTCAGTTGTCCCAACTGAAAAGTTACGTAGGTACAGCATTCCACAGGCCTAAATAATACATTCCGAAAAAGAAAAAAAAAGTCCGATAAAACCAACATGCCTTGGTTTTTCTCTCTGGCTTGGACTGTGCCTCCTTCTTTGCTAGTGTTTGCCCTGGACGTCTCTGTGCTCCAGCAATGGCACCATGAGCTCCGTTAACTGAGGCTGAAATGTCTCGTTTGTTCATCTACTAGACAAACAGGATTACCAGGAGACTTGGTTTCTAGGCCTGGCTCAGTCACTAAATGTGTGACCCTCAGCAGATCACTTTCCCTCCATGGGCCATGCAGTTTCCCTACTGTCAAACAGGCAAGTTAGGTAAGACTAAATAACTTCTAGCCAAAACAGCCCTCAGTTTTAGCATTTCTAAACCTCTCCGTGCCAGTGTGTTGGGGGCGGGAGCCGACTCCTCTGCTCTCGGAAGGGTCTGGTGCACTTGCTCGCCAGGAACAGCTCCCTCTCCTTCCCCGGCTGTGCAAGCAAGGAGCCTACTGCTTGCTGTGGTGAAAAACTGTGCACAGCTGGCCTGCAAAACTAGACCGTGCCGCCGCCCCAGTTCCCTTCCTGGTTCTTACTGGGCAGGGACAGGACCACGGCGGCCACAGTGGGCACAGCAGGCTGCTCTCCGCTCTCCCTTGGCAGATGGGACAGCGAGGCACAAAACAACTCCAGGGAACACGAGGCCTCCTGGGGCCCACACAGCTTTCTCCAAGGTGGAGCAAAACCAGACTGATCAAGTTCTCCACTCCCTTTCCTGGGCAGAGGGCTGGCGAGGGGCCCTGGGGGGGCTGCCGGAAAAGGGAGATCCAAGGGTGATCTACACTCTCCCAAGTCAGACCCTGAAAACCCAGGGCTGGATGGACTGGACAGAGCCCCTGAGCCAGGAGCCTTGGGCTCTGAGCACCTGCAGGAGCCTTCCTTTCCCTCCTTCAGTTCCTCCTTCCCTCAGCAAGTACAGACTGCCCATCTCTTCTGCACCGTGCTACCCCACTCTCCTCACACTGGCCGGCCAGATCTGACCCCCAGGTCCATCCCGGCCCCCCTTCTACTGAGGGAACCCACATGGTTTCCTCTCCTTCCATTAGTCCATCATTGGTCTCAATTCCCTGCATGCTCCCGTGGCTGCCTTCCCCTTCTCCTCCCTCGCTCTGTCCGAGGCACAGGGATTCAGGCAGCCCCCACTGCCCTCAAAGCCAGTGCACCTGGGCAAATGAACCCCTCATTTGGACAAGGAGGAAGCAAAAGCCTTGCACCCAGCCTGCACCCAGGAGAAAGGAGCAGGAGCCGTTTCTGAAGAGCAGCATCAGAGGACTTCATAAAGGACAGCAGCCTGGGAAAGGGAAAGGAGAATTCTATATTACCTTGACAGTCAGGTTGTGGGAAGGGAAAGAGAGAAGGCGGGTGAAAAAGGGGAGGGAGAGAGGAGGAGAGAGGAAGTCAGGGGGAGGGGAAGCCAGGAGGAGGGAGGAGGAAGGGGACAGGAGGGGAGTGTATGCTGGGAAGGGAGGCGGGGATTTGGCTGGAGACTAAGAGACCCCTCCCTTCCAGGGCTGCCCCTGTAATCTGGTCTTGTTCTCCTGACAGATGGACCTGGAATCTCCACACTCCCGCCCCCATTTGCCTGCACACCTGCTCTGCATTCCAGTCAGCCCAGTCAGTCCGCATTCACCAAGTCTGATCATCGGCAGGAAGGGTTGTTCATAACTTGCTGGGGTTGATTTCTGCCAAAGCCCTTCACCCTCCTTTCCTCATCAGCAAACTGGGGATGCTCCCTGAATGCTGATGGAGCGCTGGCAAAGGAGAGTCAGCCTCTCCTAGGCGGCCCCTCAGAGGTCAGATAGAGTCCAGCCCCATCTGTGCCTCTATTGATTTCCCTTCTCCCCAAACCGACGGGTCAGGTGGCTCAAAGGAGCTGGGAGGGCGGGGACGCAGGGGACGTGGAGGAGAGATGGGGACAGGAGAAGGATGCGGAGTCAAAGAACAGACTTTGACCCAGAAGGGGTGAACAGAAATGATTCCTAGGGTCCCCTCTGGCTCTGACCATTCCCGGTTCCACTTCACTCAGCGTCTGCAGAGGCCCGAGTCCAGCCCTCAGGGATACAAAGAGCACGATATGGTACAAGGGATGCAAAGTACAATTTCTCAATATCAGGAAAGACTCCATGTTACCGGGAGCAGACTGTTAGGTCTGGGAGCTGAGGGTGACGGTGGAGAAGCACGAGTAATAAACTTAGGGAAAGTGTCACCTGTGAGCTGAGCAACTCGCCCCACCACGCTGCATTCAGCCAACTGGGCCTGCTGCGGTGCGTGGTCAGCTCAAATCCCTGTCACACTGGGCCCTTCAGTGACCTGAGAGAAAACCCAGGATGGGTGTGAGAGGAAATGGCCCACATGGTGGGGTCTGGAGGTGGCACAAACTAGTATAAAGCAAACGCTTGCAATATTTTAAACGTCCAAACAGAGTAGCATGCCTGCAAAGGGCCAAGTGAGAGAGCATGAGAGGACGAGCAAATGGACCAGCTCACCCTGCCCAGGGCTGCCGACACTGGCCCTGTCACTGAATTCAGACAATGGCCCCATGAACCTGGTGCCCTCACCCCACTGCACAGATGAGGAACCCCCGAGTTTCCCTGTTTTGCTCAAGGCCACACCATTGCACTTGAATTCGAGTCTGTCTGACTTCAAACCTATGCTTGTCGGAATTAAAATGGGCTAAAAGTAGAATTCAACCTGTGAGTTGGCCCTTGCCAGGCTGCGTTTCATTCCTCAATAGTCTGGGGCTCAGAATGGATTCCTGGGGGACAATCCAGAGCAACCAGGCCCAAGGCCAGGCACCCGTGAGACAGCACGTGGAAGGGCTGTGTCGGCCCTAACGGGCTCTCGGCAGTCACGTATTTATTGAGCGTCCACCTTGTGCCAACCTTTAGGTGAGGTACTGGGGACCCTTAGAAGACTCAGAGCCTAGAGAAGACAAGCATTAGGTACCTGCGATCATATCATGAGTGCTACGAGAGGGGATGAAAAGTTTGCTCAGGGAGTCTTAAGCAGTGATGCTAAACCTAGTCCAGACTGCAGAGGGCCTGTGGCCACGTGAAAATGGGTGGGTCTCAACCCTAGGGAGCCACGGCAGTGTTCTAACAAGTGCAGTTTGGGGGAGATCCCACCAGCTTCAGTGTGGAATGAAGCAAGACTGGAGAAGGGAGACCAGAGTGGAGGCTGTGGTAAGGGTAGTGTGACCTCAATTAGACCAGGAGGAGAGGGAATGGGCTGGAAAGACACTAGGGAGAGGAAGGGGCTAAGAGTTTTTCCTGGTGCATGGCCTAAGCAAGTGGTGGCTGGCGTCAGTCACAGTGGTGGGGCTGGAGCAAGTCTAGGCTGGAATATGCTGAGCTGATTTAGAAGTGGATATGCAAAGTAGGTAATGGGTCGGAAATGCAGGAGCAAGGATGGAGATTTCGAGTCATCTGCATGTGAATTTCAAACAAGTGAAAGGATGAGCAAGCAGCCAGGGCTGAGCTCTGAGGAACAGCCTCTGCCCAGTGGGCCTGGAGGAAACCAGGGGGCTGGGATGCCTGGCAGGTAGGGTGGGAACTGCCCACGGTGTAGGAGGCCACAGAGGAAGGACCGAACGCTATCTTTGTATCGGGTGGAGATTAGGTCATTTCTGCGACTTTTCTGTAACAACAACATAAATTGGTCCGGCAGGCACTGTGTTCTCAGAGGGCAACTGGGCAGAAATGCCTGGCCCCACACAGCCCTATTGTAGCTGTGGGAACTGGAAATCCATCTTCATCCCTCTCCGGCCACTTACTCGCGCTGGGACTGGTACTGAGTCTGGTATCGTCCTGGGCCTTGGTTTCCTCATCTGGGTCAGAGGAATCACCTCCTGCCTGTGTCCTTCTTTCCTCTATTCGCAACATTTCCTTCCAAAACAAAAAGGAAAAACAACAAGTATTTATGCCCTAAAACTCTTCCACGGCTTCCACACCTTGGAGGCTCATGGGTCCCCAGGTCCAGCCGTGCCAGCCCCTCTAGGGGGCCGCAGCCACTCACCAGCACAGGGCACCTTGGCACCCGCTCAGCCAGCAAGTTCCTTAGCACAGGATCCCCCACTGCCCTTCTGGATGCAGCAGGAGCCTCACATCCTCACAGCTGCTCAGCCTACACCCGCTGCCGGTCGGGGGTATAAAGAGGTAAACTTCCTCTTTAGTCCCCTCCCCTCCACCACCCCACCGCCTCCCCGCCCCTCCCCAAACCTACCCTAAGCCTGTGGCCACCCGAGCCCTCAGTTCTGCATCGTCCATGCTGCAGGGTGGGAACTGCGTCCCTCCATCCCAGCTGTGAGATCTAGTGCCCTGGGGCTCAGCACAGAGCTGGTGCCAGAAGCTTTGCCCAAATGCTGTTGGATTCAAACAAAATCCCAAAGTACACTCACTTGCTGGTGGAAGAGGGCATGAATTTACATGAGTATATGGATAAACTCCTTTTATACTAGGTTTTTCTTTTTCCCTTCTGTTTAGGGAGAGTGAAAATGGTTTTTCAATATATAATTATAATACATTTTCCTTTTTAAATCAGTAGATTAAATTTTTAAAGAATCAATTTAAAGAAAAACATCAGCAAAAACCAGTATGTTCAAAAAAGATGAACATGGTGAAGGAGTGATGTTTGGGAGCATTTGGGGTCGAGAGATGAGCTCTGAGGTACCTCCTGGCCCCAGCTCTCCACTCCCTATGACCAGGTCTGCAAGCCCCATGAGAGAACAACTTGCTGCTTATGGAAGGGGCTGCCCTTAGCCCTTAGGGCATGTCAGCAGAACACAGTGGCCCAGAAGGAGGCGGGGAAGGGTGAGCGAAGGAGGTGTGCGTGCATGCAGCAGGGGAAGGTGGGCTTGGCAGCAGCCCCGGCACAGCTGAGCTGGCCTAGTGCTCCCCCCAGCCCTCCAGCTTAGTCAAAAGTTCCCAGGAACACTGTCCCTGGGATGCCGCTGCACAGGTCCGGGACCTCTGCCCCAGGCAGGCTTCTGCAAAGTCATCAGATGCCTGCCAAGTCCGAAGCCCTGGGATCTGCTTCCTCACTGCAGGCGCTGAGGTTGTGGTCAGGTTCTGGACTCAGAGGCACCTGTGATGACCAAGCAACTCAGACAGCCTCTAACTGCCCAGCTGGGGAATGAACAGGGCAAGACTGAGCCCACCAGGCAGTGCTGAGAGCCTGACTGTGCCCGGGCGAGCAGTGTCCACTTCCCATAATAGAGTGAAATCTTGCCAGATGGGCTCCAGGCCCTTCCCATCACTCTTCGAAAATGGCCGACTCTCCTTCACACAGTCAATGAGGCCCTCCCCAGCCAACCCAGCTCTAGCCCCTTTCTCCCTCACACAGTATGCTACACCCAAACTCAACATCTCATGGATCCTCCAACCTGCCCTGCTCTCTGGGCTCCAGGCCATTGTACCTGCTATCCCTGGCAGCCTGGAACGTTCTTTCCCTGTTTTCCCCTGTGCCTGGCTAGCTATGTTAAATCTTCAGGTATCAACTCAGGAATTACCAAATGTCTTTCCTGTCCCCTGTCTCCAGCTGGGGTCACCACCTGCCCTGTGTCCTCTCCCCCTCTGGTCTGTAAGCTCAGGAAGGTAGGGCCAGGTCTGCTTCCTCCATTTCTTGATGCCCAGCTCTGTATTTAACACGTGGTAGACAGCGAATATTTTGATGTGAATGAATGATTGCTGGGCTCCCAGTAATTAACTATAAATAGCAAGACATCTGCATAAGTTGCTATAATGAAGCTTTGAGTTCACATAACTGAATCAAGCATTTCCAAGATCAGTCTGTCCCCTCCTGCTCCTGAATGGAAAGCCTGCACCCAACTTCCAAGGATTCCAGAGCCTGCGTGATGGAGACCAGTGTAGCAGAGCTTTTCCAGTCCTCCCGGACGGGCAGGCCTTGGGGGAAGAGGACTACGTTTTCCTGTGCAGGCAGGTTCTCCTCACCTCCCTTGTCACAGGCTATAAAGAAGGGCGTGGGAAAACATGGACACTCCTCTCCTCGCAGGAAGGAACCCACAGGCAGAACAGTGGACTATATGATGTTCTTGCCCTGCAAAAGTTAGGGAACATTGAAATTAACAACGGGGGGTTGGTAAAGGAGAGCACGTGGCACAGGCTATTTTGATCAGATTCCTCCCTGAATGCCCCCAATACAAAATGCCAGCATCCTTCCTGGGGGTGCCGAGGATGTAAGGAAGGGTCACGGGAAGCCCCCCTCGGGCCTCACTTGCCAGACACACTGGCTGGGCGATGTCATATGCCCCCCTGTGCCCTCAGGCTACCAGATGCCAACTTGAATGCTCCCCACTGACCTTGGCTCCTCATTTGTCTTGCCTGCAGGCCTGTGTGATGCTGGAGACAGGAGGGGGGGCTTGGAGAGAGGGATGCAGAGAAGGAGGAGCGGCAACATGAGGGCTTCTTCTTGAGATGGACAACTGGAGCTGGATCCATGGAAACCCTACAATGCCGAGAAGTTCCTCCCAAGGATGGAGGAGCACCGTTCCCCTGGTCAAGAGTTACCCCAAGGGACAGAAATCCTAGAATGAGCTGAGACTCAGCATCAAGGGATTGAGAAAACCTTCTCAACCAAAAGGGGGAAGAGTGAAATGAGACAAAGTGTCAATGGCTGAGAGATTCCAAACAGAGTTGAGAGGTTACCCTGGAGGTTATTCTTATGCATTAAGTAGATATCACCTTATTAGTTAAGACATAATGGAGAGGCTGGAGGGAACTGCTTAAAATGTAGAGCTGTGTTCCAATAGCCATGTTTCCTAAAGATGAATGTATAATGATATAGCTTTCACAGTGTGACTGTGTGATTGTGAAAACCTTGTGTCTGATGCTCCTTTTATCTACTTTATCAACAGACAAGTAAAACATACAGCATAAAAATAAATAATAGGAGGAACAAATGTTAAAATTAATTTAGTAGATTGAAATGCTAGTGATCAATGAAAGGGAGGGGTAAGGGTATGGTATGTGTGAATTTTTTTCTGTTGTCTTTTTATTTCTTTTTCTGAATTGATGCAAATGTTCTAAGAAATGATCATGATGATGAATATGCAACTATGTGATGATATTGTGAATTATTTATATATGTAGAACAGAATGATCATATGTTAAGAATGTTTGTGTCTGTTTGCTGTTATATTTTCTAAAAAATTAATTTAGAAATATTCATTGATCAGATAGTATTTAAGTTAGTGTTTAATATTTAGAATTTAAGAATTTTGCTTTCTGAATTTGTAGATTTTTTTCCTTGTTGCCTTAATTTTAAATTGGTTTATGAAACTTACTGCACAAACACAGGCTTTACAATGATTATGTGGATACTTTATTTAAATATGCCTATGGTTAAGCTAACTAAGATATCAATTTTTGGTGGTTCCAAGTGTATCATTTGTTTTCTTAAATAAAAATATTAAAAAATTTTAAAAATTAAAAAAAAAAAGTGTTACCCCAAGGGTCAGTGACTCCGTCCCACCCAGACTGTCTGTGCCCAAGTAGCAGGTTCCTGTGCCAAGGTGAGGCACTGACAGTCTACACCTGCATGAAGCTGATGGCTTCACTGATGGCTTGAGTAGAAGGGACCAGAGGACGCCAGGTGTGGGCAAGAGGGGTCTGATAGGAGCTATTTCATCCTTAACACAGGGATCTGGCATCAGGAGATGTTCAATAAATATTGGTCATACCAGTAATAACAAACACATATGTGGCCCTTAAACACCTGGCCCAGTTACAAGGGTTGTTCAAACACTAACTCTATCCTCACAACTATGACACATGTCCTTTATCACCCCATTTTACAGATGGGGAAACAGAGGCAGGGACAGGTTCAGTAATGTGCCCAAGGTCATGCAGCTGGTAAATGGCAGAGCAAGTACTCAAAGCCACTCTGTATACAGCATGACTATAATACAAATTAGTCAAATGAATTTGAGTCCATTTCTCATATCAGACTTGATTTCCCAAGCCACACCAGGCCAGGGGAAAAGCCAAAGACATCACAGTGTAATTAAAAACCTTTTGGGCTCTGGCATTGGCCTTATTTGGCTGAATTGAAACCTTAGGTTTGCCCTGCACACACCCCCACCCCGCCCCACTAGCTGTATGACCTTCAACAAGTCACTTAAACTCTGGGAGCATCATTCCCTTAAATGCAAAATGCAGTTCTGAATACATTATTATTCAAAATGTCTAAATATTAGAAACACCAGGTGCCCATTAATAGAAGAATGGATAAACAAAGTGTAAAGTGGAAAACTATTCGGCAATTGAGAAGAAATGGACTACTGATACAGGCAGCAACATGGACGAATCTTGAAAATTTTATGCTCAACGGAAGAAGCCTTAAATGAAGGAGCACATACTGTATGATTTCATTTATACGATGTTTCAGAACAGACAAAACTAGCTCACAGTGGAAAATCAGAACAACGGTAGCCTCTGAAAGGAGAGTCAAGGAGTGACTAGAGAAAAGCATGAGGACATATTCTGCGCTGACAGCAATTTTCTAAATCTGGATAGGGTTTGGATCACACACACATTTGTGTTTTTCAAAACTCAATAAATGTACACTTAAGATTTGAGCATTTCATTGTATGTGCATTTATCTCAAAAGAAAAAGCTATAGGCAAATATTGAACTTTAGTTAATGATTGCAAGCTGAACTTAGGGGGAAGGGCACTGAAATGTGTGCACTTTACTTGGAAATGCATCCAAAAAATAAGGTGAATTAATGGGTAGATAGAGGGATGAATGGATGGCTAGATTAGGTGTCCAAACTATTCAGTAAAATATCAATGGTACAGTCCAGGCGGTAGATATAAGTGTGGTCTTCACTATAAACTCTTATCAGGCAGGCCAAGGTGACAGCAGAGTTTTTACCTGCTATGCTATCAAGTTTGTTCACATTTTTATAATAAAAATATAGAAAGATAGAGTACTACTCTCATATTGTTGTAGAGAAGACAAGATAAAGGAGTAACGGGTAGAACTAGGTGCATGGTTTACTTCCTCATCACCCCATACCCTATAGATCTTCTAACTGAAGTTCATTGTTGAAACAATGAACCTGATACCCTCTTGTCCTCCCCTGCCCCTGCCATCACCTGAGGTTCTGAGGTGGCTGCCTCACTTCCTTAGAGTAGTCCCACCACTTCCTTAAACGTCCCATCTGTTTTCTGCCCGTGTTCCATGGAGCTGCACTGAAGAGGTCCTTGCAACTGAGGAAGATCTCTTTCTGATTTGGAGATATTTGGACAAACCTCTGAGGAAGTGGCACTGAATGAATTACTACTATATATTTTAACAGCCCTGAGACATGACCCAACCTCCTCTCCCAAAAGGAGAGGACCCAAAGGACACTAAGTGATGTCCCCCCAGGCCATGCCCAGCTGCCTGTCAAATCCCTGCTGTCCAATGGAGTTCCCAGCTCTCTCTACAGCCTGCTTGCCTCTTGGCTTAAAACTGTCTCTCCTTTTGTTCAAGCCTGTTCATCTGATCTCATCCCTTGAAGGCCCCTTCTTCAGCTCTCCTATGAAGTCAATAGTAAAGTTCCATAATTCAGACAGTAACTAGGATGTTGTTGGGCCCAGCCTGGCTGAAGGGAAACATAGAGGAGACCAGGCAGGGCCAGATCTCCCCTTTCTCAGGAAGGAGATGAAGGTAGCTCTCTGGTTACAGATTGAGATTCCTGAAGCAGGCACCAAGTCTGCCTATTCTCCACACCGTGGTCCCAGGGCTGAGCATGGCACCCGGCATGAGGCAGGCATGCAACCAATACACATTGAGCACATGACTGACTTCACAGGAACGCTGCAGGGGTAGAATTATCTAGAAAGGAGCTCGTAACAGGGGGTTGGCCTTAGTGCACAGCTTCCTGAATCATGGTACTGATTATCTATTAGTTATCTACTGTTGTTTGAGAAATCACCCCCAAGGAAGGAGGAAATATTCAACTTTCCCATTTGAAGAATTCTCAGGCCCTGCAACTCTTCCTCCCCAACAAGTCAGTCCTCTTCAACCCTAGTACCTGTAGCAGCCCCTGCCTAAGCTCTTAAAATTTACGCTGCCATGAGAGAGGGGCTTAAGTTTCTCTAGCCTAGGGCTATGGGGATGAGCATCAGGTCTCCTGGCATGCTGCTGGCAGGAGAAAGGAGGAAATAGTCAACTTCCCCATTTGGAGAATTTCTCATATTCTCACAAGCAGTGGGGACAGCCAAATCAATAGGCCAAGTCCTCAATCTTGGGGCTTGCTGCTATGAAACTTATTCCTGCAAAGGAGAGGCTAAGCCTACTGATAATTATGTTTAAGAGTCACCCCCGGAGACCCTCTTTTGTTGCTCAGATGTGGCCTCTCTCTGTAAGCCAACTTGGCAGGTGAGCTCACTGCCCTCCCCCTTTATGTGGGACATAACTCCAAGGGTTGTAAGTCTCCCTGGCAACATAGGACCTGACTCCTGGAATGAGCCAGGACTCAGCATCATCTGAATGAGAAAACCTTATTAACCAAAAGGGGGAAGAGAGAAATGAGACAAAATAAAGTCTCAGTGGCTATGAGATTTCAAACAGAGTTGGGAGGTTATCCTGGAGGCTATTCTTACACATTATATAGATATCCCTTTTTAGTTTATGGTATATTGGAGTGGCTAGAGGGAAGCACCTAAAACTGTTGGACTGTGTTCCAGTAGCCTTGATTTTTGAAAAAGACTGTATAGCTACATAGGTTTTACAATGTGACTGTGTGATTGTGACAACCTTGTTCTGATGCTCCTTTTATCCAGGATAAGGACAGATGAGAAAAAAGGATAAAAAATAAATAAATAATAGGGGGATAAAGGGTAAAATAAATTTGGTAGATTGAAATACTGTGGGTCAATGAGAGGGAGGAGTAAGGGGTATGTGGATGTATGAGTTCTTTTTCTTTATCTCTTTTTCTGGAGTAATGCAAATGTTCTTAAAATGATGATGGTGATGCATACACAACTATGTGATGATATTGTGAGCCACTGATTGTACACCATGTATGGAATGTATGTGTGGGCAGATTTGTCAATAAAACTATTTTTAAAAAGAAATCACCCCCAAAACTCCATGCTTAAAACAATAAAAATATTTTTATATCATCTCCTCTGGTTCAGGGTGTTGACTGAGCTCTGCTGGATGGTCCTTGCATAGTGGGATGGTGACTGGGGCAGGAGTCGTCTCAAAGGCTCCCTCACTCACTTGTCTGGACATCAGCTAAGAGCTCACCTGGGACTCTCAACCAGAAAATCTACCTGTAGCCTCTCTAGGTGGCCCAAGCTTCCAAAAGTGAACATCTGAGAGAAGCAGACAGAAGCTGTATCACCTTTTCTAAATGAGTCTATAGCATCACTTTTATTTTATTTTTCCTGAGAAATGACCACACATATACAGCCCAACCATATTATACAATCAATGGCCTACAATATCAACACATAGTTGTGTATTCTTCACCAGGATCATCTTTAGAACATTTGCTTCACTCCAGAAAAAGAAATAAAAAGAAAAGAAAAAGAGTTTATACATCCCCTACCCTCTACCCCTCCCTGTTATTGAACCACAGTGTTTTAATCTACCCAATATTTATCCTTTATCTCCCCCAATTACTTTTTTATTTTGTATCCCTTTTTTTAAGGCTTTCTCATTCAGATGATACCGAGTCCTGGCTCATCTCCGGGAGACAGGTTCCATGTTGCCAGGGAGCTTTACACCCCTGGGAGTCATGTCCCACATAGAGGGAGAGGCAATGAGTTCACCTGCCAAGATGGCTTAGAGAGAGAGGCCACATCTGAGCAACAAAAGAGGGTTTCCAGGGGTGACTCTTAGGCATGATTATCAATAGGCTTAGCCTCTCCCTTGCAGGAATAAGTTTTATGGGGGCAAGCTCCAAGATCAGGGGTTTGGCCTATTGATTTGGTTGTCCCCCCCTGCTTATGAGAATCTGAGAAATTCTCCAAATGGGGAAGTTGACTATTTCCTCCTTTCTCTTGCCAACAGCATGCCAGGAGACCTGAAGCTCAGCTCCGTAGCCCTAGGCTGGAGATACTTATGCCCCTCTGTCGTAGCAGGGCAAGTTTTAAGAGCCCAGGCAGAGGAGGCTACAAGTACTAGGATTTAAAAGGACTGACTTGGTGGGAGGAAGAGTTGCAGGACCTGAGAATGAGAAAGTCTTTCCATGGAGCTGGCTATGTGGAGAACAAAGGACAGCAGATCTGAGAGGCCATCACTGGGTGGCAAGACCAACGGAGCAATTGGCAGGGATGACATCCCTCAAGGCACCACACAGCTCTAAAATCAGAAAGGCAGCGTCACAGATAGGTTTGAGCCCCACAAACCCAGCAGTCCCTCACCCAGAGAGGAGCTTGCTTCTGAAACATGACCTTGGACCGCACAGGGGGTGACTCTGAGTGGACATGTTACTGTGGACCCAGGCTTTTCCACATGACAGTGCTCCCTCCAGATCAGCACAGCCAACACCAAGGCCTTTCGGAGCCCATGTGTGGTAGTTTGAGTTGTACGTACCCCAGAAAAGGTCATGATCTTTTTTTTTTTTTTTTATTAATTAAAAAAAGAATTAACAAAACAATTAGAAATCATTCCATTCTACATGTACAATCAGTAATTCTTAATAACATCACATAGTTGCATATTCATCATTTCTTAGTACATTTGCATCTATTTAGAAAAAGAAATAAAAAGACAACAGAATAAGAATTAAAACAATAATAGAAAGAAAAAAAAAAACAAAAAACCTATACCTCACATGCAGCTTCATTCAGTGTTTTAACATAATTGCATTACACTTGGGTAGTATTGTGCTGTCCATTTCTGAGTTTTTATATCCAGTCCCATTGTACAGTCTGTATCACTTCAGCTCCAATTACCCCTTCTCTTTTTTTTTTTTTTAATTAACGGAAAAAAAGAAATTAACCCAACATTTAGAAATCATACCATTCTACATATGCAATCAGTAATTCTTTTTTTTTTTTTATTTTTTTTATTTTTTATTTTTTTTTTTTTAAAGAGAAAGGGAGGAAGGGAAGGAAAGAAAGACAGAGAAGGAAGGAAGGATGGAAGGAAGGAAGGGAAACATCTTTAAACATTTTCTTATTTTTATTATATTTTGTTTGTTTGTTTTTTACATGGGCTGGGGCCGGGAATCGAACCGGGGTCCTCCGGCATGGCAGGCAAGCACTCTTGCCCGCTGAGCCACCGCGGCCCGCCTGCAATCAGTAATTCTTAACATCATCACATAGATGCATGATCAAGGTCATGATCTTTTAATCCATTCCTGTGGGTGTAGACCTATTAGGGCTGTGACCTCCAGATTTTTTTAAAAGTAGGTTGGGGTCTGTTAGTTTGAAACACCGTCCGATGATTCTGAGCTCTTCTACTAGTCCAGTAAATAACAGGCCGTGCCACACCTGCTCAAGCCCCAGAAGGGGGGCGTAAAGGAGGCAGTAACCCCAGAGAGAAAGAAAGGAGCTGCTCTGAGCCAGAATGCTCTCCTCATCACTCACTTCTCCTGGAGAGCCTCTTGTACAGCTTCATTTAGCCTTTTGGGTCACAAGCTGACAGATGGCTCATTTATTTCCTGCTTGCATATATGAATGCAAATGCTCTGTGCCACGTTATCTCTCTGAGGCAGGCTGCTGTGTGCGGGCTGAAACCCTGCAGCAACAGGTCACACACAACCTTACATCCCTGCACCTCAGTCTCTAGAGACCGTGGAGGGAGGCCTTTTTGGGACTTCCCAGGCAGAGTCTAAAGGAGTGGCTTTCGAACTTGAGTGTGCATCAGCATCACCCGGAGGGCTTGTTAAAACACAGAATGCTGGGCCCCACCCCAGAATTTTTGATTCAGGAGGTCTGGGGTGGAGCCCAAGAATTTGCTGGTGAGGGAATACCCACTGATCTAACGATTGCCACTTCCTTTGGGGTTGGAGGTGATTTTCCCAGCCTTCAAGTCCACCCTGCCAGCACCCCAACCACCCACTCATTTCTCATCCCTCTCCCTCCAGAGCCCCTATTACTCAAAGGGCAGTTGTTTCTGCCTGGGATACTGGACATGGCCAGGATGTTACGAATCATTGAGACATGGTGGGGTAGGGGTAGAGTGAGTCAGAGGGGTGGTGGAGGTAGGGGCTTAAGACACTTGTAAATTCTGAGAGCACCGAAATATGGGTTTTCCTTTCAAAGATTTCCCACCCTTACTGATCCAAGCTTTTTCATACCTTCCGCAGGCTGTATAGGTACTTCACAGTCAGCTATTCCCAGGCAGATGACCTAAATGTGAGGCTTAGTTTTTTTGTTAGAGAAGTTGTAGGTTTACAGAAAATAATTGCTATAATTCATGGAAGAACATTCTCATACTTCTGTTAACTATATATAGTTCAGCACCTATAATAGGATTCACTGAGTTATCAGTCCTATGTTTTATCTTTTAATTTTTGTCCTGGTAACATACACAACCTAAAGTTCTCCTTTTAACCATATTCACACACATAATTCAGCGCTGTTAATTACACTTACAATAATGTGCTACTTTCACCTCTACCCACCTCCAAACATTTACAATTGACCTAATTAAAAATTCTGCGCAAATCAAGCATTAAGAAATCAGCTTCCTATTCCCTACCCTCATTCTATTTTCTGGTATCCAATATTTTAGATTTTAACTCTACAAGTTTGCTTATTATAATTAGATCTTACTAGTGAGAGCATACGATATTTGACCTTTATGTCAGGCTTATTCCACTCAACATAATTTCCTCTAGGTTCATCCATGCTGTCACATGCATCAGCACTTCATTCCTTCTTACAGCTGAATCATATTCCATCGTTATGTGTACACCACATTTTGTTCATCCTTTCCTCAGTTAATGGACACTTGGGTTGCTTCCTTCTTTTGGCAATTGTGAATAATGCCACCATGAACATTGGTGTGCAAATGTTGGTTCACATTCCTGCTTTCAGTTCTTCTGAGTATATACCTAGCAGTGGGATTGCCGGATCATATGGCAAGTCTTTACTTAGCTTCTTGAGGAACAGCCAAACTGTCTTCCATAGTGGCTGCACCATTCTACATTCCTGCTAGCAGTGAAGTGTTCCTGTATCTCCACATCTTTTCCAACACCTGTAGTTTTCTCGTTGTGTAGATGTATTTATATACTATTCTAGTAGGCAAGAAATGATATCTCGTAGTTTTGATTTGCATTTTCCTAGTTGCTAGTGATTTTGAGCATCTTTTTACATGTTTTTTTGGCTATTTTATTTCTTCTTTGGGAAAACATTTACTCATTTCTTTTGCCCATTTTTTAGTTGGGCTGTTTGTCTTTTTATTGTTGAGTTGTTGAGTTTTAGGATTTCTGTATATATTCTAGATATTCAATCCTTATCAGATATGTGGTTCCAAAATATTTTCTCCCATTGTGTAGGTTGCCTTTTCACTTTTGTGTCAAAGTCCTTTAAGGTGCAAAAGCTTTTTATTTTGAGGAGGTCCCATTTGTTATTTCTTCTTTCAGTTGCTTGTGCTTTGGGTGTAAAGTTTAAGAGACTAATTGCCTAATACAAGATCCTGTCGATGTTTCCCTACATTTTCTTCTAGGATTTTATAGTCCTTGTTCTTATATTTAGATCTTTGACCCATTTTGAGTTAATTTTTGTATATGGTGTGAGATAGGGGCCCTCTTTCATTCTCTTGCATATGGATATCAAATTCTCCCAATACCACCTGTTGAAGAGAATATTCTTTCCCAATCCAGTAGACTTGACTATCTTGTCAAAAATTAATTGGCCATAAGGGGTGCAAGGGTACTTCAGTGGTAGAATTCTCACCTTCCATGTGGGAGACCCAGGTTTGATTCTCGACCCATGCACTTCTCCCCACCAAAAAAAGAAAAAAAATCAACATATGGTGCTGCAATAATGGGATACTCATATGAAAAAAGAATGAAATGTGATTCCCACCATACACCATACAAAAAAAATTAATTGGTCATAGATGGAGAGTCTGTTTCTGAACTCTCAATTCAATTCCATTGGTCAATATATCTATCATGCCAGTGCTGTGCTGTTTTAACTACTGTAGCTTTGTAATATGTTTTAAAGTCAGGAAGTGTGGCTTTGTTCTTTTTTTTCAAGATGTTTTTGGCTATTAGGGACCCCTTACTATTCCAAATAAATTTGATAATTGGCTTTTCCACTTCTTCAAAGTAAGCTGTGGGAATTTTGTTTGGGGTTGGGTTGAATCTGTAAATCCTTTTGGGTAGAATTGGCATCTTCATGATACTTAGTTTTCCAATCCACGAATACAGAATGTCTTCCCATTTATTAGGTCTTCTTTGATTTCTTTTAGCAATATTTTATAGTGTACAAGTCCTTTACATACTCTGTTAAATTTATTTCTAGAAATTTCATTATTTTAGTTGCTAAAGTAAATGGATTGTTTTCTTGATTTTCTCATTACCAGTGTATAGAAACACTACTGATTTTTGTGTGTTGATCCTGTACCCCACCATTTTGCTGAATTTGTTTATTAGCTTTAGTAGCTTTGTTGAGGATTTCGGGGACTTTCTATATACAGGATCATGTCATCTGCAAACAGTGAAAATTTTACTTTTTCTTTTCCAATTTGGATGCCATTTTTTTTTTTTTTTTTTTTTTTTTTTTTTTTTTTGCCTAACTGCTCTGACTGGAACTTCCTGCACAACACTGAATAACAGTGGTAACAGTGGGCATCCTTGTCTTGTTCCAGATGTTAGAGGGAAAACTTTCAGTCTTTCATCTTTGAGTATGATGTTAACCATGGGATTTTCATATATATCCTTTATCATATTGAGGAAGTTGCCTTCTATTCTTATTTTTTCTAAATGTTTTTATCAAGAAAGGATGCTGAGTTTTGTCAAATGTCTTTTCTAAATCAATGGAGATGGTCATATGATTGGTATGTGGGTTCTCATTTTCGTTTGTCTCAAGATATTTACTGAATTCCCTTGCAATTTCTTCTTTGACCCACTGATTGGTTAAGAGTGTATTCAACTGTCATATATTTGTAGATTTTCCAGTTCTCTACCTATTATTGATTCCAGCTTCATTCCATTATAGTCAGATAAGATGCTTTGTATAATTTAAATCTCTTTAAATGTATTAAGATTTGTTTTGTGATTCAACATGTAGTCTATCCTGGAGAATAATCCATGTGTGCTTTCCTTGATTTATCGGGCTGTTCCTGTGCCAACATCATGCTAATTTGATATTGGTAGCTTTAGTCTAAATTTTATCATCTCCTATGTCTGGTCTTTTGCATTTTTAATTCTCTTCACTATTTTATGAATATTTGAAATGCTAAATTATTTTATCCATATAAGATTTTAAATCACTTTATGCAGTTCTTAGAAGTAAGACTCTGATTATACTTGCATTAAATTTATATAATAATGTCTTAAATTTACATATTAGTTTCTTAAGGAAATTTTTCTGATATTAAGTCTTTTCACACAGAAGCGTGGTTTGTACATGTCCATTTGCTGAAGTGTTATTACAAACGAGCTAATTTTTTTAATTTACTTCTCCAAATGTTTATTGCTATCCTAGATCAAAGCTCTATGTTTATATATTATCTACTTTGTCAAATTCTCTTATGTTAATATTATTTTATTAAAATCTCTTAGTTTGTCTACGCATACCTTCAGATCATCTGTAAATAAAGATATTTTTAGCTTTTTTACCAATATTTATTCCAATCAGTCTATTTTCCGACCTTATTGTATTAGTTAAACCCTTCAAAGCTGTGTTGATCAATAGTGATGACAACAGGCATTGTATCTTGTTCTTGAATTAAGAGAAATTAGTTTAGCATTTTTCTATTTAGTAAAATGTTTGTTCTCTGTTTTTAGTAACTAATCTTTATCATTTTTAAGTGGTCTCTACCTATTCACTCCCAACAGCATCTTAGGGGAAAGATAACATATATATACTTGTCAGATAAATGAAAGAACTACTAAATGTCTATAATATGGTCACCAGTACATTTCTATTTGCTCTGTAATAGTGTGAAACTTACAAATTTCTTTTGGTTAGAAAATTTAAAGCAACACAAAACTAGAGGCACTTAGGAAATTCCCAATCACACCACTTCATGGAACCAAGCCATGCAATCCACACTCTCAAACACTTTAGACCGCAGGGGTCTAGCCGTCAAAAAATAACCCATATTCCAATCCAAGTGAGTGACAAGTAGAAGGTGAAGGGGAGAAGCACAGGGAACGCATAGAAAAGCCCTGGGTCCCCTTGGTAATTGGAAGCTATTATTTACCCCAGATAAGATTGTTTGTTTGCTTTTTGTTGTTGTTGTTTGTTTGCTGGCATGGGTAGGCACCAGGAATCGATGGCAGGTGAGAATTCTGCCACTGAGCCACCATTGCACTGCCCCAGATCATGTTCTTAAAGCTAATCCACTCCTGCGGTGTAGATCTACTGTTGGTGGGACATTTTGCTCAGGTTATTTTGGCTGAGGCATGCTTCAGGTGGGTCTTAAGCCTCTTACTGGGGTTCTTTTATAAGAAGAGGAAATTCAGAGAAGCAGAGAGAGAAAGAGACATAGAAGCTGCGAAAGAAAGCCCCAGACAGAGAAGCCAGAAGCTGAAAGCAGCAAAACCTGGGAGTGAGAGACCAGCAGACCTGCCATGAGGCAGAGATGCTGAGGATTGCCTGCAGCCTTCAGAGTTTGGGTATCATCTTGATGATGTCTTAATTTGGACATTTTCACAGTCTCAGAGCTGTAAGCTTGAAAATTAATAAATCCTCATTATAAAAGCCAACCCAATTCTGGTTTATTGCATTTCAGCAACTTTAGCAAACTAAAACAGTCACAGACAGGGTTGGTTGAGGAAATGAGTCAGAATCCTACAATAAGCAGGAACCTAGCAAATACGCAGTCCATTCTCAACTGCCGGGGCCTTCCCTGTTAGAGAGAGAGGGGTGTCTTCTTGTCCTACTCCTCCTCCTTCTCCTGGGGCCCTCATGCAGTGTCCCCATGCCCATTGCCTAATTTGCCACATGGGGAGAGAGGATCAGCGCCCTGTCTCCAGGGAGCGCATGAGTCCAGCACTCAAAGCCAACTCATAAGTGATGCACACAGTTCAGACATTAGGCCTTAAGGTTTCTGACTCACCAGCAAGTTGGCACCTGTGGGGACCCAAGGTCCGGGATCCCTGTCGATGCTGAGAGCGTTCCCCTCCATGGTGAGAGCAGGTCATTTCATGTAGCCACCTACATGACTGGGACAAACATTAAAGGCCACCAGACCTCCTTAGAGAAGAGAATGCACAAATGGTATCATAAACAAAGCATGGAAACTCCCCTCTCCTGATCACTGCTCTGCAAGTTTGAAGCTATATTGCACCCCAGAAAAACCGTGTTTTAATCCTGATTCAGTTGTGGGGGCAGTCATTTCTTTTAATCCTTATTCAAGATTGTAAGGTGGAAACTTTTGATTAGATTGTCTCCACAGAGATGTGACACTCCCAATTGTGGATGTGACCTTTTGATTAGATGGAGATGTGACTCTGCCCATTCAAATTGAGTCTTGATTAGTTTACTGGAGTACTTAAAAGGGGAAACATTTTGAAGAAACCTCAGAGCCTGTGCAGACGCTTGGAGAGCAGAAGTGACAGCACCCACACAGCCAGAGATCTTTGGAGATGAAGAAAGAAAATGCTCCCAGGGAAACTGTTTGAAATCAGAAGCCAAAGACCCAAGCAGACACCAGCCATGTGCCTTCCCAGCTGGCAGAGCAGTTCCAGGCCCATTGGCCTCCCTTGAATTAAGGTATCTTCCCATCGATGCCTTAGTGTGGGCATTTTTATAGGCTTATAACTGTAAACTTCCAACTTACTAAATTCCCTTTTAAAAAGCTGCTCCATTTCTGGTATATTGCATTCTGGCCGCTTAACAAACTAATGCACCTGCTAATGCCAAACCTCCAAAGCCCTATCTGTGTCACAAGACCCTGATGAAACTCTGTTGTCACATGCTATGGAATTTTTTTGTCCTGAACCCTTATGAGTCGCCCTCCCTACCCCCTCCACAGTGCACTAACCTTCATTTTCCACAGCCAGCCACCACTGTGGACGATCTTCTCCCATCCATAAGTCCTAATACAATTCATGCCTAACTCCGTGCCTGATGTGTACTTTGGTCATGGGCTGCCCTGACCCAAGCCCTCCAAGAGCTGGGTTGGAACAGCACCTTACAGGTTAGCTCATGCCCTCCCCACAACTCAGTTGACTCCTGCCAATTCTTAGTCCCCAGTTTGTCTGCCCCTCTAAGAAAAGCATCTTTCCTCTCCCACTGCTGTCTCACCAGTTATCCCTTCCCCCAGAGAAAAGAGTAACAAGGGAGGTGTGCAGAGAACATCCTTATCCTAGGTAGATTCTTGGGAAGCAATCCCTCTTCCTCCCAGCCCCTCCATCTGCAATCTTCCCAGGACAGGCAAGGTCTCCCTGGTTTAAGACATCAGAACAACTCCATCAACATGTCCTGAGTGTCTGCAGGCACAGGGACAAGGAGGAGACAGTAGAGAGAGCTGGGATACCACATGGTGTTAGTGAGCCCGAGAGGGGCAACAGAAGCTGCATGGTGGGGAGGAGGGAGCAGTCCTGTCCAACAAAGGGAATGGAACAGAGTATGCAAGCGCCAGACACCAGAGGAGCAGCTTTCTGCACCCAAGGAACACTCATGAACTGTGCAGGCTTGCTCTCTGCTCACCTGCAGTGTCAGTGTGCCCAAGCACTCTGCACTTCTCATCTTCCCTGCCTTCTCTTTCTTCTCCTTTTCCTCCTTCTGCTCCTCATCCTCTTTGTCCTCCTCCTGCCTCTTCTTTCTTTCCCTCTTTTTTCTTTTTCCTTCTTCCTCTGCCTGCACATGGTTGACAGTTATTTCTTCCCGCTCAACCACCCATACATCTTTCCGGCAAAAATTTATTAAGCATGTATTTTGTGCTGGGCACTTTGCTAGGCACAGATGATGAAGATAAAACAAGGAAGACACAGTTTTCCTACCCTCTCCGTACAGCAATAGGGAATGTGATAGTTCAACAGAGCTGCTGTAAGACTACTAATACAAATGAAACAATGGGCAAAGTAAAAGAATTGGTGGCCTGTGTAGGAAAAAGCAGAAAATATCTCCAACCAAGGAATACACACTTGTTTCACCCTATGAGGTGAGTTTCCAGCTGGAGTACCTCAGTCATCTCATTGTTTATGAAGAAGAGAGAGTTGGAATATACCTACCACAGGATGGTTTAAACGCGAGATAGGACCAGAAGGAAACTCACATGCTGCTTTCCTACTATTGTAACCCCCCCCCCAAAAAAATAGATAAATAAATACATAAATAAAAGAGCTAGACACAGAGTTATGTGTCTAAACCAGAGTGCCCCCGACTCACCTATAGCCCCCATTCACCTACCTTCAGCACCCAGCTTAGGCCTTTCTCAGTCTGGGCTGGGCTCTGACAGCAGAAAGTATTGGGCCAGATTAAAGGTGTCTGGTCTCTCCACCATCAGCCCCACTAATCTCAGAGGCTTGCTTCTCTGGGATCCAAAGCATGAGTGAGCTTGCAGAGGCCTGGGGTCTTGAGAGACCCACTGCGGGAATGATCAATCTTTAGCAGAACCCGGCCTGAATGACAAGGGCTGGGATGGGGAGGGCCCTTCCTGAGGCTGCAGGAAAAGTGCCGTGGGGCATAGGGACGTGGCTCCCTCCTAGTTGGAGGACTGGCTCCTCCCACCCCACGTGCTTGTCTGCGGGTGATCTGACCACCTCCTATTTGCCCTCTTCATTTGCCTCCCTACCCTACATACTAAATGATGGCCAAACACAGGACAGCCTGCACTGGACAGATGAATTTGGCACAGTCTATTAGTCACATGCACGTAGAGCCCAGGGAACAAGGATACCGCACACCGTGCAGGGAAACACGGGAGTTGTCGGGAGCAGAGTGGACCAGCAGGGGCTGGGAGAGGCAGGGTTTGCAGTAACCAGCAGTGGTTGCCTCTGGTTTCCATAGAACATTTGTGGTTGGCTGGTTTGAATAGCATCCTGGGCTAGTAGGGAAGTGCAACCCCTTAGGTTAAGGACTGGATAGAGTGCACTGGCCCAGCTGAGAGGGGTACTAGGCAGTGGGGAATCTTTGCATCTCTGTATGCATGTGTTGGGGGTGGGGGGTGGGCAGGTATCCCTGGTGAGAGCAGGGAGACTTATAGCTAGGTCTTTGGGGCCCTGTAAGGCTCAAAGATGCCAAGGCTTTGACAATTTCAGGTCTTTGCAATACACGGGAGTTATTAGAAATTGGCAACAAGTTATGCTTTTCTGCAAATGGGGGCCCCCAACTAATCAGGGGAGCCCCTGTTCCCCAATGGCTTGGGGAAGAGGCTTCAGTGAGCTACAGGGCCACACAGTTGAGCCCTTTAGAGGTCCAAGTAGAGACCCCCATTTTTTTTTCAGGAGAAAGGAAAAGAGTTTAGCCCTTAGTCAGAGCCTGTGGTATTCCCAGAATAAGCCCCCAAGGTATTTTTAAATTTACTAGCTCATTTAGTCCTCCAACAATCCCATCAAGTGGTTGTTGCTAATAAGAATGAGTGTTTTCATTCTACAGAAGAGGACACTGCACTCAGATCTGCGTGAGATCACTTTATTATTCAGCATCCAGTACTTGAAACAGAAAGTGATTTAACAGGGAATTGGGGCTTAAATCATTTGGATCCAGAACCACCAGAATTACAAACTTCAAGATACAACCCTGGGATCAGGAATCAGAATCAAGCAGCATCTCTGCACCTGCCTCACAACACCCAGAAAGCTGGAATGTGGACAGTGGAAACCTGCTGCCAGAAAACCTCACATTTTCACTCTCACTCACCACCAAAGATGACTGCAAGAGGCAGGAAAATGGCCTCATCCTGGATTCTTCCTTCCAAACTTGTGCAAGGGAATCCAACCGGCAGCACAAATTTCTCGTCTAGAATCCTAAGCTATAAGGGAGTCTAGGGGGAAGCGGCTTTTAGCTTTCCAAATCTCCCAGGTGGAAGATGGGTAGAAGGGAGAAGAAGTGACCAATCCACAGGATCTACCAGAATCCCCAGGCAGAGCCAAGTCTAAACGCAAGTCTGTCTGGCTCCTGAACTGTCAGGGTAGAGCAGCAGGTCCCGCTTTTCAAGGCGCCCACCCCATGCTGCGTGCGGCTAAAGGCCTCTGCCCAGAGGGTGCTCAGATCGGCTAAGCCCAGACCCTCATCTAATCTTCTGGAGAGACACAATAAGCTATGATCCACCAAAACGAACCCAGGGGCCTTCAGAGTCACCTCCACAACCACCAATACTCCCTAATGGTCCTTTTTGGTGTGTGGAACCCATTCTTGGTCTACTACTCCTTTTCAGGCACAAAGCCCTAAGTCTTGCGCTTTCATTCTGTAAAGTCATGAATAGCGATGACAGCTGATGAAAAGAAAACATATGCATGACTCACAAAACACTGAGCAGAATTTAAGCAAACTGATAGCATGATCCTATTTCCCAGTTCCTTCTTACTTCTTTTTGATATAATTTTCTACTGAGGTAAAGCCCAGTGTTCTAGTTTGCTAGCTTCAGGAATGCAACACACCAGAGACGGATTGGCTTTTGATAAAAGGGGATTTATTTAGTTAGTTCTTCAGAGGAAAGGCTGAGGTTCTTTTATCTGAGGTTCTTTCTTACGTGGGAAGGCTCAGGGTGATCTCTGCTGGCCTTCTCTCCAAGTCCCTGGGTTCCAACAACTTTCCCCGGGGTGATTCCTTTCTACATCTCCAAAGGGCTGAGCTGCAAGTGCTGAGATGAGGTATGCTGAGCTGCTTGGGCTGTGCTACGTTGTGCTCTCTCATTTAAGCACCAGCCAATTAAGTCAAACATCATTCATTGCAGCAGGCACGCCTCCTAGCCGACTGCAGGTGTAATCAGCAACAGATGAGTTTCGCGTACCATTGGCTCAAGTCCTACAGCAACAGAATTAGGTGCCTTCACCTGGCCAAGTTGACAACTGAGTCTAACTACCACACCCAGGGTTGGGTGTGATCTTCACCCTCCACTCTTTACTGAGAACTGCTTAATACCACACGGCAATGCCTCAAAGGGATTAACACGCCTCTCCTCTGCTTTTTAAGATTCCGGTGTCTTCCCCTCTCCCTTCTCCTTCCTTCCCTGGGTTGTTCTCTGCCATTGCCTTGAGGAGACCTCTAAGAGAGCACAACCTCCTTTGTTCTCATATCTGTCCAGATGAAATCATAATGTAAACTACCCAGCTTTTTATTTAGGGACATAAAAGTCAAGTTTCCTATTAGGTTATTTATAATTAGAAATCAAATCATTCTACGTTGTTTATGGGTAGGATTTTTTAAACTTTGTTTTATTATTTCTAGCCTTTTCAAACACCCGTTTCCTTTTACTTTCTCCTCCTTTGCATTCATTTTCTTTAAACTTTTTATTTTAAGATCATTTTGATTTGCATGCAGTTTTAAGAAATAATACAGGGAGGTTTCCATACCCTTTACATATTTTTTTCCGGTGATAACATCTTGAAAAACCATAGCACAGTATCACAGCCAAGACACTGACATTGATACCTTCAAGAGACAGAACATTCCGGCACCACCAGGATCCACAGTGTTGCCCTTTTGTTGCCACAACCACTTCCCTTCCACCCCATGACTTCCTGGCAACCACTAACCTATTCTCTCTTGCTATAATTTTGTCATTGCAAGAGTGTAATATAAATGGAATCACATACCATGTAACTTTTGTGATTGACTATTTTCACTCAGCATAATTCTCTGGAGAGTCACTCAGGTTGAAAAATGCATCTCGTTTGTTCCTCTTTGTAGCTGAGTGGTATTCCATGGTGTGGATATATCACAGTTTGTTTAACCATTTACCTGTTGAAGGACGTCAGTTGCTTCCAGTTTTGAGTCAGGAGTATAGCTGCTGCGAACATCCACATAGAGGTTTCATATAAACATAAAGCCTTCATTTCTCTGGGATAAATTCCCAGAAAGGCAATTTCTAGGTCATATGGTAGCAGCATATTCAGTTTTTTAAGAAACTGCCAAACCATTTTCCAGAGCAGCTTTGCCATTTTACATTCCCTCCAGCAATGTGTAAGTGTTCCTGTTTCTCTGCTTCCTTACCAGCTTCCTTGATGCTGTCATTATCTTTTATTTCAGCCATTCTGATGGGAATGTAGTGCTATTTATTGTGGTTTTAATTTGAATTTCCCTAATGACTAATGTGCTGGTTTGAATCTATTATGTACCCCAGAAAAGCCATGTTTTTTTTTTTTTTTTTTTTAAAGGAAAGACAGAGAGAAGGAAGGAAGGAAGAAAGGGAAACATTTTTTAAACATTTTCTTGTTTTATTGTATTCTGTTTCTCCGTTTTTGTTACATGGGCTGGGGCCGGGAATCGAACCGAGGTCCTCCGGCATAGCAGGCAAGCACTTTGCCCGCTGAGCCACCGCGGCCCGCCCGAAAAGCCATGTTTTAACCCTGATCCAATATTGCAGAGTGGAAACTTTTGATTAGATTATCTCCACGGAGATGTAGCATGCCCAATTGTGGCTGTGACCTTTTAATTAGATGAGTCTTGGTTAGTTTGCTAGAATCCTTTAAAAGAGGAAACATTCTGGAGTAAACTCAGAGCAGATGTTAAATACTAGGATGGCGGTTGCTTCAGAGCTGACAGAGCCAACGTGAGACCTGGACATTTGGAGATACATGGACTGGCAGCTGTCACTGTGTGCCTTCCCATGAGATGTTGAGCAGGCAGAACCCAAAGATGTGTCCCAGAGGAGCTAACTGAAGGCCCACAGATGCCAAGTGATGAACCCCCACAGGAAACAGAGGCTGAAAGGAGTAGAGCGCAGGAGTAAGGGATCAACAGATGCCAATCACATGCCCTTCCAAGCTGCCAGAGGTGCCCAAGCTGAGGGAGCACCAGCTGGGGCAGGGGTTTAGCAAGATGACTATAAGGTCCTGCCTGCCCTTGGGTCCTCCTCAGTGCATGGATGGCCTGGAGCTGGCGTGCTCTGAGCAGGACTGACAGATGATTGGCACTGTGAAATCAAAAATCCATTCAGCAAATGGTGCAGCAATAATGGGATATTTACATGGAAAAAAAATGAAATGTGACTCCCATTGCACAACATACAAAAAAAATTAGGTAGACTACTTCTTCTGATTTTATTATTTTTCAAAGTTGTTTTAGCAATTCTCTTTCCTTTGTGTTTCCATATAAATTTTAGAATAATTTTATCTATATCTACAAGAAATCTTGCTGGTATTTTGATAGGAAATGTATTAAATCCACATATCAGTTTGGGGAGATTACATCTTTACTATGTTAAATCTTCCAACCCATGAACATTATATGTCTCTGCATTTATTTATACCTTCTTTGATTTCTTTCATCAGCATCATGTCGTTTTTAGCATACAAATCCTGCACATATTTTGTTAGATTTATTCATAAGTATTTTGTTGTTGAGTGATTTAAATGCTATTGTATTTTTAAAGCTCAGTGTCCAGTTGTTCATGTTAATATACAGAAATACAATTTTTCTTGTATGTTTATCTTGTAAACTCTGTCCTTGCAGAACTTAATTTTAATTTCTAGGAAGTTCTAGCAAAAGTCCTTAGGATTTTCTGCCTAGACAAATATGCCATAAACAAATATAGATTTTATTTCTTCCTGTTGAATCTGTGTGTCTTTATATCCTTTTCTTGTTGCGTGTTGGAACTTCCAGCACTGGGTTGAATAAAAGAAGAGAGCAGGTATTTTTGCTTTGTTCCAGATCTTAGGGGGAAAGCATTCAGTTTTTCTCCATTAAGTATAATTTTAGTTGCATATTTTTTTTATGGATACACCTTATCAAGTTAAGGAAGTTCTCCTCTATTTCTTTTTTTCTGAGAGTTTTATAATAAATGAGTGTTGAATTTTTTCAAAAGCTTTTTCTGCATCAGTATGATAATGTGATTTTTCTTCTTTAGCCTATTTATATGTAGAGTACATTTACTTTCTCATCTATTTACTTATTTGTTTTAATTTGTATTGTGGTAACATTGACTGCCTTTTGAATATTGAACCAGGCTTGCATCCCTGGGATAAACACTACTTGGTCACGGTATATATTATTTTTATATATTTCTGAATTCTCTTTGCTAACGTTTTGTTAGGAATTTTTTCATCTATACTCATGAGGGATATTTTTCTGTAGTTTGTTTGTTTTATACTGTCTTTGTGTAGTTTTGGTATCAGAGTGTAAATAACTTCATAAAATGAAGTGGGAAGTGTTTCTTCCTCTTCTCTTTTGTGAAAGAAGTTGTGTAGAATTGGTCTTAACTATTCTTTAAATGTTTGGTAGAATTCTTCAGCGAAACCATCTGGGCCTGGTGATTTATTTGCTGGAAGTTTTTAAATTATGAATTTAATTTTATTAAGAGTTACAGGGATAAACAAATTTAGTTTCATATTGGGAGAGTTATGACAGTTTGTGTTTTTTGAGGCGTTGGTCTAAACTGTAAAATATATGTGTATAGAATTGTTTATAGTATCCCTTATTATCCTTTTGATGTCTGCAGGGTTTATAATAATATCCCCTCGTTCATTACTGATATTGGTAATTTGTGCCTTCTCTTCTCCTCCCTCTCTTTTTGTCAGTCTTGCTAGAGGTTTACTGGTAACAAATTCTCTTTGTTGTCTTCTCACTTGAGAATGTCTTGATTTTCCCATCAATGCTGAAGGATATTTTCACTGGGTATAGGAGTCTGGGTTGACAATTATTTTCTTTTAGCATTTGAAAAATATTATGCCATTTCTTTCTGGCCTCCATGGTTTCTGATGAGAAATTCATTCTCATTTTCACTGTTTCTATCTGCTGCAAGTAGGGTGTCATTTTTCTCAGGATACTTTCAAGATTTTTTTTCTTTGCCTTTAGTTTTCTGAAGTTTATTCTATTTAGGGGCATGAGGTTCTTTGGCTTTAGCTTATATGAAGTATACACGCAGCTTCTTGTAAAACTATAGGTTTAGGTCTCTTGCCAAATTTGGGACATGTTCAGTCATCATTTCTTCTGGTTCATCTTTAACACCACCCTCCTTCTCCTCTACTTCTGGACCTCTGATGACATGATCTGTTGTCATGGTCCCAAAGGTTACTGGGGCTCCATTCATTTTTTTGTCATACTATTTCCCCCCTGGTTTTCAGGTTGTGTAATTTCTCCTGTTGTTTCTTTCAGTTCATTAATTCTTCCTGCTGTTTTTGCCATTCAGCTGCTGAGCCCGCCCTTGAGCTTTTAATTTTAGTTACTATATTGTTCAGTTCAAAAATTTCCATTTGGTTCTTCTTTATATCTTCTATTTCTTTTGCTAAGAATTTCTATTTCTCAGCTGAGGCTTTCTATTTTTGAATTTGTCTCAAGTGTGTTTGTAATTGTTCACTGAAGCATTTTTACCACGGCTGCTTTAAAATCTTTGTCCTCTAATTTTAACATCTCTGTTATTTCAATGTTGGTATCTCTTGGTTACCTTTTTCCTTTCAGTTTGAAATCAGTTCTAAGTATGACACCGGCTTTCAGTTGAAGCTTGGATATTTTTGTACTATGTTGTGAGATGCTGAATCATAGTACAACCTTCTGTTTTAGCTGGCTTTTCGTCTTACCGTTCCAACAGGGGTGGGTGCACCGTCTCATCACTGCCAGGTGGAGGCGGGCGTCAAGGCTCCCCACTCAACCTCTGTTGACCTCAAGGGGAGAGTTCCTAATTAGTCCTGGGTGGGAGTGGGCATCCCAACTTCCCACATGATCTCCACGTGTACCTAGTAAGGGCAGCGGGCCTCTTTACCAGTCCGAAGACATGAAAATCCCTGCTTCTACCTTGGTTACACCCTCATGAAGGTGGAGGTGGACACTCTCCACCAGACCTTTGCAGGTGTGGGGTGGAGGTGAGCTCACAGTTTTCTCTGTGGTGTGTGACTGGGGTACAGCAGTTAGTTTCTAAAAAAAATGTCTGTCTTAATAAGCGTCCTCTTTCCTCATCCTTTGACTAAAAAGAGCAGACTTTTTGGATAGCTATACTTTGTCTGCCTGTGTTGCTAACTTCTTCAGTCCAAAGTCTGGGTGAGGCAAAAGAAAACCCAAGAAGCTCACCGCTGTGTAGTTCCTTAGATCCAACAGCTGCTAGCTTTTCTGCCTTCTTCTGTCCCCCTTTCAGGATCCCCTTAGGCTTATTTTTAAATATTGTTCAGTGTTTTAGTTGCCCTTAGTGGGGAGAATAGAGAACAATATATCTATTCCATCTTCCAAAAGGTATGTGCCAGTTTGAAACTGTTGTGCACCCCAGAAAAGCCATGTTCCTCAATCCTGATTTAATTTTGTAGAGTGGGATCTTTTTTATTGGATTGTGTCCATGGAGATGTGACACACCCAATTGTGGGTGTGACCTTTTGATTAGACAGAGATGTGGCTCACCCGTTTAAGGTGTGTCTTGATTAGTTTACTGGACTCCTTCATAAGGGAAAATATTTTGGAGAAAGCTCAGAGCTGACAGAGTTGCAGACATTTGAAGACGCTTGAAGTGACAACAAAGAGAGTAGATACATAGACACAGATGCTCAGAGGTGCAAAACCCAGCAGACTTTGCTATTTGCCTTCTTATGAGATGCTGAGCAAGCCAGAACCCAGAGTTGTGTCCTGGTGGAGCTAAGTGAAGGCCCACAGATGCTTAGAGAGGAAACCACTGGCATCGGAAGCTGGAAGCAATGGAACTGGGAACAAGGATCAGCAGATGCCAGCCACATGCTTTCCCACGTGACAGACATTGGCCTTCCTTGAGTCAAGGTATTTTTATCTGGATGCCTTAGTTTGGACATTTCTATGACCTTAGAACTGTAAACTTGTAACTTGATAAATTCCCTTTTAAAATCCATTCCATTTCTGGTATATTGCATTCCAACAGCATTTAGCAAACTAATGTAAGACATAAGTTCTTACCCACCTCCACATTCATATTAATTTTGGCTATGAAACCTTAATATTCATGTATACTTTACCTTCTCCAACTTTATCTTTAGTTCTGTTTTTGCCACTCATCTTTTTTCTGGGCTCTCTTTCTTCTCTCTTTCTCCTCTCCTCTACCCACCTTTCCTTATTACTTTTAAGATTGAGGAAATGTCAATTAAATTAAGTAGAATCAACAGGCAGCAATTTAAAACCTATCCCCTCCTTGATTCCACCACATTTGCTCTTACCTCCCATACAAACTCAACTCAGACATGCACACATGGCCAGGCTCGTCTGGCTCGGGGCTGCAGGAGCCACTTCTTAGGGACCTGCATCCACCTCCACAGCCCTCCAGGCATCCCCAGCTTGTATTATCCTCCCATTGCACCTTCCTAGGTCCCAATTTCTGGAACTCATTTTTCCTCTTGTCCCTTGGCGCCTGGTGTTTCCTACCTTCCATATGTCATTCTATGACGTTCTCATTGCTTTCTTATACTTCTTTCTCATCTGAGTGGATTCATTGCCTGTTAAAAGATCTTAATTACAAATTAATTATTAAAACCTCTGGCACACTTAATTTGGACATTTTCATGGCCTTAGAACTGTAAACTTGCAACTTAATAAATTCCCTTTTTAAAAGTAAAAAAAAACCTCTGGCACAAACTTAGCACCTGTCAATCTCTGTGACTGTTCATGCCCTTTCTCCAGACTTGTTTAACTTGTTTACCACTCTGTCCTGGTCAGAGTGATGCCCTAAGGTGTGGTCTTTCCATAGACCTGGTGCTTAAATACAACTTATCCAGCCCTATTGTGCCTCCTGGGTTTCTGAAAGGGAAACTGAGTAGTTAATAGTTTGCTTATTTTTCTAGAAGGCTCATGAAGCCAATTCACACAGGGCATCCATCTGTGTAAAGGAACTAGTAGCTACATTGCCCTAGCTGAAGGGGAAAGCCACATTGGTATGCACTGTGCAAAAGTAGAGGCCGACTTTAAGTCATAATTTGCATTTTCTACTTGCAAAGCTATTTATCTGGGGATGTTAAACTTCTCTCTATGTGGGCAACACTCATTTAGCATTATATAAATGGACTCTGGCTGAATCCATGTAGCTCAGTCAGATTTCTAAGAAGTAGGCAGCATGTTCACTGGAATAGCTTTCCATAATTCTACAACAATAGGTTCCTGGTATGAAGGAAAAGCTGAGCTTAACACTATGGCTCTCCCTGTAAGGGAACTCTGGAAGAGGTGCCTAAAACCTCAATCTAAGGGCTTAGAGTTACATCTCTAGAAGGGACTGTGGAGGATAAAGCCACTCAAAGATTACCTTCAAGTTAGCAAAATTCTTCCTCCAGTCAGAGTAGAGAAAAAAATAAGATAAATATTTAAGCACACAAAGAAAGGGAGAAAGCAAGAAGATAAAACCAACTCTGGTTTCAAATCATCTCTTCCTAAGTGGCTCAAGCCACTGGTTTAGTTTATGAGCTTAACTCGTGATGCCATTGGTCAAGGTCACATTGAGACAGCTCAGAGAAACCCACCTAGGATGCAGACTTCTGATTACTTCAACCCACTGCGGTCACACAGCTTAGCTACTCAGGGATATGAGGAAGAAAAGTGTATATGTGAGGGGGTGGTGGGGGTGTATATTTAGTAATGGATATCGTTGGGCCAAAAGTGCTTAGAACATGCTGATCTGCCCACAGGCTTACTCCTGTTCAGAGACCTTATTGCGTATAAGGCCCTCTTTGCCTCGTGGTCAATCTTTTCTCCCCAACCAGACTGCAAGCTCCTGAAGACAGGGACTGGGCCGCAGACTTCAAGCTTCCTGATACCCAGCTCAGCTCTGGGCTCGATAAATCCTTCACGGACTTGAAAGGGTCTTCATGGACAATTACACTTAGTCATTCCCGTGGGCAGCCTGAGCCAGGGAAGCTGCTGAGGAGTGGGGCAGGGAGACAAGAGGGAAAAGGACCAGGAAAGCTTAATGGAATTGCTTTAATGAAGGCAGTTCAGAAGCAACTGGGATCTAAGAAACAGCCATGGAAGTAAAGCGAGTGAAGGAAATGCTTACCTTCAAATAGAATTCTCTGCTCCAATCCCAAGAGTTATCTCCCCATGCTCCAATCCCAAGAGTTATCTCCCCAGGATCTGAGGGACAGATCCCTGGTACTTCTTGACTTCTTCAGACAGATCAGTGAGGGGCTTCTGGGCTCTGTGGAGGGGAAATGTTCCTCTCCCCACAAGATTTGGTGTATTCAGTTCTGGTGCCCCTTCCTTGGGATCAGGCTACCCTAATTGTCCTTCTACTCCTGACCAGTGGGGGACGGGGACTGTTACATTTTAAAGATGTCTTTACTGCAATGGGATTTATGGTAGTCTTTGAGGATGAGATGATAACAACTGATTGACAGTAAGAGTGTAGGGAGCCCATGCAAGCATCAATGTAGGAGAGAAGACCCATTTGGATTGGGTTTAAAAGACGGCCAAGCTAGTTCCATCTCCCTACCCCATATTATCAACAGCCCCTTCCAACATGAAAAAGGTAGAATGGCCATAGCCCAAATAACCCTAAAGAGTGGGAGAAAGATCAAAGGTGATCGCAGAATTATACAGAGAAGGTAAGGTTTAACAAATGAGTATGATTACTGAATCGTTATATTGCTATTTCTTTTAGTCTCTAGTGTCGTGGAGCAGCTAGAAGTAAAAACCTAAAATTGTGGAATTGTAACCCATACTAAACTCTGAAATCTGTTCTTCAACTAAGTGTGGTGCTGTGCTTTGAAATTTATTGCTTTTTTTGGATATGTTTATTTTCACAAAAAAGTCATTGTGATGAAAAAAAATATTTATTCCTTCTAGCGTCCTATATTCTGGAGCAGCTAGAAGGAAAAGTCAGAGAGGATGATATGGTAGCCCATGACAAACTCTGGGATCTGTCACATAACTACTTGTTGAAGAGTGCTTAGAAAAGTATTGCTTTTTTCTTTCTTTGCTTTATATATATATTATACAATAAAAAAAGATATATATATTTAAAAAAGACAGGCTAAAGTACCAATTGGTTTCATGGTGTCTCTCACACCCAAGTACACAAACTCACACTCTCACACACATATGTACGCACACACCTCAGAGCTTAACTCCTTTCTGGCCACCTGTTACCTGTTTTACAATCAACCTGCCTCTCCAGCTTATCACTCCCTGCACCCTCTATCACTGCTGATGCTTCGGCTTCTCTGGGGCCCTGTCTGCTCTTCATTTAATTTCACAGCCTGTCACGGTGCTGTGGTTTCCAGGCAGAGGGAGGAGGTAGCTATTTATAAAGCCTCTGCCTTCTCTCCAGCTGCTTGCCCTCTTCTCCATCCTGCTCCACGGGCGGCAGCCTCCCAGTGACCCGCTGTTCAGGCCAAGGCGGGCTAGATGGAGATTCTCTGCCGGTCCACTGAGCCGTCAGAGACCCAAAGATGGGATGTGCAATTTCACTCTTCTCTAGATTAAAAACATTTTTTTTTTTAATGAAAAATACACCTGCACTGAGTGAGAACCAGCAAAGTGGATTTCTCAAGTTTATGGCTGGGCTATTATTTGGGAAGCAGTTCAAGTTAGACTTTGTGCCTTCTTATCTGCAGGCGCCATTTTGACACAGGGTCATTTCGAAACAGTGAAACACTCTTCAGGAACTGGGGGTCTTAGGTGTGTGGTGCACTGTTGTCTGGCTGGCTCTCTGCTCAATTTCGTGTGTCTGCATTTCTCTTCTTCTATATTTGGGCTTCCTTGAAAGCAAATCAGATGGCCTCAGACTTGTGCAGCTGTCTTTGCTCTCTCACTTCCCGATTTCTTGTTCCTCAACTTCCCAAAACATAGTGATCAGCAGACTTGGGGCTCTAGAGTCTAGTCCCAGCTCTGCTGTTTATTAGCTGTGTGGCCACAGGTGAGTTATTTCAACTCCTGCAGTGCTTCCTCATTTGTCAAACAGGCATAATGACACTCTACCTCGAGGGACTGAGGTGATGCATATGTAAGGTTTTGCTCAGTGCCCTGGATGTTTCATAAATGTTAGCAATTGTTATTGAAATTTTTGAAAGCTGCCTTCCAATGGCAGAGAGAGACCTGTATACATGAAAGCTCTCTAGAGCTCTATGGGGGCACCTAATGCCCTACAACTGACTCCTAAATGCTGTGGGCCTGCTCTTGAGAGCCTTGGGGCTGCTACATGGTGAGGGATGGGGGGGTGGGCGTGGGCGGGGGGCAGGGGAACAGAACCTAAGGACAGACAGGCCTGGCTCAGACACCTGGCTCAGTCCCTGTGCCCATGGGACTCTGTGTCCCACTCTGTGCCTCTATTTCCTCACCCATAAGAGAAGGACAATAATTCCCAGCTAAGTCTATATTGGTGAGGTTTAGAGATCGTACATCTAAAACTTGTCATACCCACCTGGCACTGAATGGGTGCTCAGTACACCTAACGCATTATTATTTATTATTACTACAACTACTATTCCTTGTGCTTGTGACAACCACTTGCCCACTTTGTGATACACATCACTTGCAGTGGTTTCCAAACCTCCGTGGAAAGGGGGAAAAGGGAGAAAAGCAACTGAGACACATTCTCCCTTAAAATCTTTCCCTCTTTTCCAAACACTTTCAAATACCTGATCTCATCCCTGAATGCACCACACAACTCTGAAATAAGGAGGGAGTTTTCAACCCCTCTGAGGAGGGGGGAGGTTGGGTCAGAGGTGATGAGATGTGCCTGAGGCCACGTCATCTGGGACACAAGCCCTGCCCCCAAAACCAGCCTCCAAACCGATCATACACCCCAAGCCATCTAGCTTATCGCCACACCTGCAGTGGCAACCTCTCCCTGAAAAGGCAAGGCGCCCCTACCCCCACCCCAGAGGGCCAGCGTCCTCACAGGAGATGGAAAGGGACAGTATTAGGCCAGGAAATAAATGTAGTAGCTCATAACCAGCATTTCTTCAGAAGTAATAGTATAGGATAGCATAGCATAGCATGGTGCAGAGTAAAATGGAATGGAATGGTTTAGGATAGGATAGGATATAATAGATAGAAAATTTCAGAATGCATTGTACATAATAAAAGTAAATACGATTTCTTGAAACTTTTCATTCAGTTGTGTGTGTGTAAATGCGCATCCAGAGAGTAACTGATGTAAAACATACTTTTTGGTATGGGTCACTATCAAGAAATATTTGATAAATACTTTACGAGATATTGAAATCTACACTGATTGCTGCATATTCAGAGCAAATATGCTTTTCCCTAACCACCACGATTATTCTGCATTAGGGGTGTAGGCAGATTTTCTTCCCCACCTCTGCAGTCTGAAGCATTGATATGAAATAGTTTCTTCCAACCTCCTTTCACCTCACAGCAACTCCCTCCACCTCTGGAAGCTCTGGAGCCTTCCAACAGGGTCCCAACTTTCCAGCTGCATCTTCTGTCTCTCCTTACTGCCCATGCCTCAGGCTTGTTTTCCTGGGGTATCCTCCCCCTGCCTAGGAGGAGAGGCCCTCTCCGCCTCCTCATATCTCCATCCATTCTCCCCGCCCTGCCTGAGTTTCACTTCCCTCTGGAGCTCTCCCCACTCTGCAGGCACCATGATTATGCCTTCCTGTGAAAGCCCAGCATTTATTATGCAGTAAGCCCACTGGGCCCCTGGTCTGTGTTAATCTAGGCCGGTTGTCAGATTGTAGAATTAAAAATTACACTCCTACGTAATGCTTTTGAGATTCATCCACGTGTTATGTGCATCGAGATCTTGTTGCTTTTTTAAATTGCTAAGCAATAGGACACTGTATAGACCTTATAGTAGTTAGGTTCAGCTGTCAACTTGGCCAGGTGACGGCGCTCAGTTGTTGCTGGGACTTAAATCATCAGCATGTGAAATTCATCTATGGCTGATTACATCTGCAGTCAGCTAAGGGGAGTGCCTTCCACAGTGAGTTTAATTTATTTAACTGGAGGCTTAGAAGGAGAGCTCAGCAGATCTCTGCAGCTCAGCACACCTCAGCTCAATGCTCAGAGCCAGCATAGACCCAGATGTTTGGAGATACAAAGAGGAAACACCCCAGAGGAAAGTCATTTGAACCCAGAAGCTGGAAGAGAAGGCCAGGGGACTTCGCCATGTGCCTTCCCATGTAACAGAGAAACCCAGATGAAATCTAGCTGCCTTTTCTCTGAGGAACTGTAAATTTATAAATAAACATATCCCCTTTATAAAAGCCAGTCCATCTCTGGTATATTGCAGTCTGACAGCCTTAGAAAACAAAAACAGAGCACAATTTATTTATCCACCTGATGGTCGATATTTGGGATATTTTCAGGTTTTGGCTCATATGAATAAAACTGATGAAACATGCAGCAATAGAGATAAATCTCAAAAATATTAGGCTGAGTGAAAGAAGCACATACTTATGATTCCGTTTATTTCAAACTCTAGAAAAGGCAAATTTAATCTATGGTAATGGTAGAATTGGCTATGGCTACATAATCTATGGGACACAATGAGTTTTCTTTTATACCTCATTAAAGTTCTTTCAGAAAAACAAAAACAAAAACAAACTCCCATTTGCTGTTTCCTTGTTATACACCAGCCACTTTGCTAAACACTTTATAATACATTTATGTGCAAATAACACAGCAAGGTGGTTATAATGATTCTTGTATTACAGGTGAGAAAACTGAGGCCTAGAGAAGTAAAGTAACTTGCCCAAAGTTCCACCTGGTAATTGGCAGTCTTTTGATTTGAGCCTAGCCCTTTAGCCACCTAAAGCATTTGCCTAAGCTCAACACAGCAGCACCCTTGTCCTGCTCTTTGCCTCCTGCTTGGATTGTGATTTGACTTTTCAGATGTGTTTTTCTAGTCTTCCCATAAGTGCCCAAGAGCAGAGATGACATCAACAGTGAAGAGAGAGGCAACATCTCAGAACCATGGTGGTTCACTTGGATCCTTCTTTACAGACTATTTTTTGTATGCATACATGTTAATGTATGTAATGGTTAGATTCTGGTGTCAAATTGGCCAAATGATTATGCCCGGTTGTCTTCTCAGGCAACCACTGACCTGACCATTGCTGCAAAGATATTTCATGGCTGGTTGATAAACTGGAAGGCTGATGCATTAAATCATCAGTCAGTTGATTGCATCTGTGGCTGATTACCACTGCAATCAACTAAGGCGTGTCTCCCACCATGAGATAATCCAATTAATTAAAGGCACTTAAGGAAGAAGAGAGACTCTTTTGCTGCTTCTTCAGCCAGTGAACCTCTCCCATGGAGTTCGTCCAGACCTTTCATCAAAGCCACCAGTTTCACAGCCTGCCTTATGGATTTTTTTTATTGCATAATATACCATACAAACAAAGCAAAGAAAGAAAAAAAGCAATAGTTTTCAAAGCACTCTTCAACACGCCCTGTGGATTTTAGTCTCTTCCATTCCCACAGCTGCATGAGACACCTTTATAAATCTCATATTTACAGATACCTCTTGTGGGTTCTGTTTCTCTAGAGAACCTTGACTAACACAATATATAAGTATAAATGGATGATTGGATAAATAGATAGATATAGATAGACAGATAGAGGTCCTCTTATACAAACCATTAGTAATGTGATATTTTTTCATGTAATTAATGTTATTTAATATTTCCTCAACTGTTGGATGGTGTTCATTGATTTAGTTATTGGTGATCTTTCAGAGCAAGGAGAGAGAGAGAAAGTTTTACAGTTTTCTAAAGTGTCAGTGAGGTGACATTTCACTGCAGATGGTGTGGTGCATCATACCTGCACAGGGTCCTCTTAGTGAAATTTAGGATGGTTGTTTCTCTATACTGACACCGATAATGATCAATAACTTGTAGCAAAAAAAATTCTTTTGTCACATACATTGGGCTATATTTTTAGAGTGATCATATTTCCTTAAGGATAGTACTAAAAGGTATATATGAAATGTTTGGCATCTACTTTATATATTTCTCATATCATATATATCATGAATTTAAATACTCTTCAAGAACATGATCTTTTATAGTTGCATGTATTCTAGGATGTAGATGTACCATAATTTAGTAAGCCAATTTCTCATTGTTAGGTAGCTCCTAATTCTTTCAGAATTACAAATATACCACAGTGAACCCACTTATATGCATCCATTGTGATTTAATTTTTAGCTGTAATTAAAATTAGTGTGAAATGTATCAGATAAAGACTAAGAATTTAAAAGTTCATTGGAGAAAGGTTGGGGGAGTGGCCTCAGGTTAGGTGGTGACTGTATTAAGACCCAAAATGCATGTCCTGATACACAGATGTGGATGAGAGAGCAGTAAGGCAGCTTGGCAGCACTAAGACAAATGTCAAGTTTTTACTCTGCACTGTGTAGTCCCATAATAATTCCTTTTTTGTCCCCCAGGCATACTGGGGTCTCACCAAGTTGTTGCTGGTCCATGAAACATCCAAAATCAGCAGCTACGAAAAGAAATCACAGAAACCGCTGCAAATTTCACACTTGTATTTTCATTTTCCTCCAGGCAAAAATTTTTGAAATTTTGGAGTAAATGGGTGAATTTCAAAATCTTTCTGGGATCAGACTTTGGTGAGGATGGGTCCAAGTTTAATGCAGACCACAAGGATAAAGGATTCCTGGCCATAATCAGTGTGGTGTGTAACCAGAGCGCTGCTGGTATCAGAGTCAGCTGAGCTCCATTCCAGGTTTGGGAGTCTCATTGCAGGAAAGAATTCAGGGAGGAGAGGGAGGGCCAGCAGCAGTAAGTAGGAAAGTTTACTGAAAGGTTAGCTCATGCTAAAGGATTAGTACGGATGTGCTCAAGAATGAGCCACCCCAAGTGGAGTGGGATAGCTTGTTTTATAGGGAGGTTTTGCAGCAGAGATTTTTCATCTCAACTTTAACACCGGGTGTCTTCTTGGTTCCAGGAGAATATAACTCTCCATGCTTGTGATGCTCCGTCACGTACTCAAAATTTGTTTTGGGGCAGATGTTTAACCACTTTTAGGACCCCACGCTTTCTGTCACTAAGAGTCCTCTTCAAACCCATGATTTTTACAAGCTTTATGACTTTGGGAGGGTGGGTTTGAGGGCTTTAGGGGAAATTCTTCTCCCATGAAGTGTGTAGCTGTGCATTACCGCTTTTGGAGCTGAATAGGAACCAGGGACCACAGCCTCAATGCCTTATCCTATCCTGCCTCAGTGGTCCGGGACCTAGATAGCCCAGAAAAATATGTTCTTAAATCTAATCCACTCTTGTGGGTATGAACCCATTATAAGTAGGACCTTTTGATGAGGGTACTTCAGTTATTGTGTGGTCCGCCCCAATCAGGGTGGGTTTTAATCCTATTGCTGAGTCCTTTATAAGCAGAATGAAATATAGAAAAGGCCAGGAGAGGCCGCCATGTGCATTGCCATGTGACAGAGGAGCCCAGGACTAAGGATCACCGACAGCCAACCCCAGAACACCCATCTTCGGGAAGAAAGCAATGTCTTAAATGACCCATTGATTTGTACTTTTTCCTAGCCTCAAAACCACCAGCTAATACACTCATTGTTTAAGCCAACCCATTGTATGGTATTTGCTTGAGCAGCCAAGGAAACTAAAACAATCAGAAATAGAGCACTTCCTCTTCCCTCAGGCCACAGGGGTGACTAGCACTAGCTTCCCTGGGTTGTGAGGCCATCCCTCTGTGTAACAGAGTCTGAGGCACAGCTGGGTTCCCTTGGATCCTTTTTACTCCTTTGCATACTTGTTCCTTTTTCTCCGAACCCATGACTCTTCCCATCAGGACAGTTTCTGAGGTGTAATTGAACTCCAGAGCTCCCTGTAAGAGGTTTTGCCTGAGAGTGCATTTTCTTCTTCCCTCTACACTCCTTCACTTGTTTCTCCAGGGAGCACTTTCTTAAATCACTTAGAGGGAAGTCCCATCTCAGGGTCTGCTTCTAGGGAATACAACCTAAGGCACTGTGGTTGTGAAAAGGTACCCAAAATTGCTTTACGAAGCTCCCACCAGGAGCCTGGGGCTGCAGCATGGGGTTCAGGGAGACAACTCCTCCGAGCAGAGCGTGCTGGGACAGAAGGCTGCTGGATGACACCAGGGGTTCTTGAGGTGCATCAGCACCTATTCCAAAGCAGGGAGTAAATTGAAATGGCTCCCTCATCTCCTACCTCAGATCCACCCTATCATTCCAGGTTGTGCTTCTGAAATGGACTGTTCACCCCACACCCCAGGGATGTGTAAAGGTGAGATGGGGGTATAAGCAAGAGCATGATAAACATGAGACATCCACATGGAGTATGAATTCCACTTACAAGTTTCTGGGGTAAGGAGGTAAGTAATTTAAAACATTGGCTTTATTTGAAAACAAGTGAATAAGAAATAAATGTAAAATTCAAATGGATTTTTTTTTATTAAAACACTATTCATGGGTCACCTAAGAGTATACTCCTAGATTCCAACAGCAAAAATTCTTTCTCATCTGTAGCAGGGGGGATTTCAGTACTTTGGGGTGATCCAATATTGATATTCCCTTTCTTTTTTGCTAACAGAACCCCAATATTGTTGAAAGCCTCCCCTTAAAAAATAATTACATTTCCAAGCTTTTCTTGAAGATAGCGTAGCCAAGTATCAGTTCTGGCCAGTCGGATATAAGCAGAAATCAATGAGTGGGACGTCACAGAAAGCACCTTAAAAGGTGGCAAGGCCCCTTTGACCTTGGCTTTTCTCTTTACTCCTGCCTAATGGTGACCAAGGGCACCATGGGGAAAATGCCAAAAACTTACTGAGATCTCAGCCCTGATATTCTTGAGTCTTTGAACAACGCCATAAAATGCCTATCTCTGACCTTCTTGTATCAAAAGAAAAAGAAAATCCTTGATTCATTTAAACTGCAGTTTTTCAAGTTTCTGTTAGAGTCCATTGCAGTGTTTAATTGATACAGTATCCAATGCTAGGGGAAATTTTCAGTAATGTCTTTCAGTCCTGTGTGACTTTTACCTTCTTTCAATCTTTTACCATCTACAAAGGGGTCAAGCCTGAGTCTTCCAGCCTCATCTTATCCTCCCTCAGGTGTCCCTGGCTGAGGGTGCCGAAAGTTGGAGGAAATCAGAGGGCTAGACAGAGGTCAGGAGCAGAGAGGAAGAAGAAAGAGCCCATCCAACTGGAACTAAGAAAGAAGATCCAGATCCCCTGCCCATGAGCAAGGTAGAGCCATGTGACTTTCCTTAACCCAGCTTCTCAACCTCCTCCTCATGAAGGGCACTGAACAGTTTGTGCACCTCGGAGTGAGGAAACCAGATTTCTGTTCTTCTTTCTACCCTTTACAAGCCATGTTACCCTCATTACTTCTCTATAATCACACCTCCTTCACTAAGACAGGTAATACTTTAGCAAAGAGACTGGCATACAGTGTATATACAATGTATTTAATTTTCTTTTTGCCTTAAATGTTCTGAATGTTCATTTTTACCTATCAACTGGGCAAAAATAAATAGGTATGGGGAAGGAGATCCCCCTTAGCATGATTCCCTGGGCATGACTTTGCCTCCTAGCCCTGCACCTCCTAAGGACAGATCTGGTGTCTGGGAATGTTTTAGTTTCAAAGTTGCCAGAATGCAATATACTAGAACTGGAATGGCTTTTAAAAGAGGGAATTTATTACAGTTCTAAGGCCATAAAAATGTCTAAATTAAGACCAGGCTATAAAAATGTCCAAATTAAGGCATCCAGGGAAAGATACCTTGGTTCCAGAAAGTTGATTATGTTCAGGATTCTCTCTCAGCTGGAAAGGCACATGGTGACATCTGCCAGCTTTCTCTCCAGTCTTCTTGTTTTACAAAGCTCCCCTGGGGATGTTTTCCTTCTTCATCTCCAAAGATCTCTGGCTGTGTGGACTCTGTTAGTTCAGGTTGCTCTAAAGCTTTTTCCAAAATGGTTCCCTCTTAAAGAGCTCCAGTAAGCAGCCCTACCTTGAATGGGCAGAGACACATCTCCATGGAAACCATCTAATCAAAAGTTACCACCCACAATTGGGTAGGTCATATCTTCATGGAAACAACAAAAAAGATTCCACCTAGCAATATTGAATGAGGATTAAAGGACATGGCTTTTCTGGGGTACATAATAGCTTCAAACTGATACAGGGAGAAAGAAGTTTAAGCTTAAGTTAACCCCCAAAGATTGGGCAGATTAGCTCAGAGATTAGCCATCTCAGGAGACATGGTGAAGAGTGAGCTTAACTGATTGAAGTTCAGTGGGACTAATTAAGGTAACCCTAGAGGGAAACAAATGGGGACACAACGTTGCAAATTCTGACACTGAGAATTTGGTGGCTGCACACATCTCCCTGGTGGCTCTTGGCTCTGCTTGGTTTTGAATCTGTGTTGGTTTTCCTTTATGTTGTCTACAATTTAGGTTCTTCTGAGAAAATAATTGGACGTTAATTCATTGATTCATAGAATCATTTATTTAGTTGATAGGTTAATATCTCAATCCTCTTAGAGGAAAGAGATGTAGGTGGGGGGTTGGGGGAACAGAGTTCTCACTGTGACCCCCCCGCCAACTAGCTGCGTGACTGGGGACTTTTACTTTCATCTCTTTTGGCCCCTTGGAGTTAGAGGATAAAAGGATTGAAAACTTTTTATTATGACACATTTTAAAACCTACAGCATTTTGTAGAGAATAACATACATTCATGAACTCACAATTAAACATTATCAAATCTCAGCATCTTGCCATATTCACTTCCTTAAAAAAAGGAGGGGGGAGGTGCATTACAAACAGAATTCAAGCCCTCTACCAAATCCCTACCCTTTCCTTCCTTCCCTAAAGATAATCAATTCTTTATCATTTCCATGCATGCTTTTATACTGTAGGTCCATAATTCATTTCCCACAATTCTGAAATCCAAAAAGCTTTGAGAAACAGATTTTTTTTTTTAGTAAATTTATAACAAACTCATTTGGCAGTAAAACCTGAAATTATTTTACGGATGGTGTATATCTCATTTCAAATAACTACCCATATATCTCAATGCAGGAACATTTATATGTTTGAATATGGGTTGCCACCTCATACTCCGATGGAGGCATTTCATAATATATAGGACCACATGACCTTTCTTAAAACTGAACAACATCAAATCATGCAATCATCAAAGCAGACCTGGCCTCAAGGGTTTAGAATCAGAATTGTGGCTCCATATTGCCATAATCATACCACTATCATCATGTGTTGATAAATAACATTGTTCACCATGATTTTCAATGTTTATTCGAATAGAACCCTATACTATGTCTCCTGCAACTTGTTTCTATACATTCAATATTTTCGCAAGTGTATCCATACTGCTTTGTATTTGTACATCACTCCATTGCATAACTATACCATGATTTATTTATTCATTTTTTCCCTTTTGATGGACATCTAGATGTTTATTTTTCATGTTTACAATGTTACATGTATATGTCTTTCTATGTATGTGAGTGAGGGCTCTCCCTAAAAGAGGTGCTGCTGGGCCCAACGGCATCAACATCTCCAAGTTGAATACTGTTTAATTCTCTCCAAAATAGTATATAGTATATACTCCAAAGTAGTATAATAGTATATAGTATGATATATACTATTACATCACCAGCAGCATGTAAGAAGTCCTGCAGCTCTACTTCCTTGCCAACACTAGTTATCATTAAATTCTTTTTGTTTTTCATTTTTGCCAATTGATGGATCAGCTTTGAGGGAGACCAACCAACAAGACTCTTGCCCAAGTTCTGATCCTATTGAAAAATAAGACAAAAGATTCCACTGAAGGTGAATCAAACACCACCTTTTACAGTGGCAAAGTTGGAGTTAGTGTTAAGAGACAAAAGGTCTTGCCCTTGGAACATCTCACCCATGGGACGACTGAGTCTGCGGCATAATCACACTTTCCCAGACTGAGGATGCTGGAGCATGCTGGTCTTGGCAGAGAGGAAGGATAGAAGAAACAGTGTTCTTTGCATGCAAGATCTTTTTTTCTTTTTTTAAGAGCAGTTCCACCCAGGAGAAAAATGTGCACCAAAAGCTCTCACTTTCCAACCAGGTAACTCATTCTGCCTCCATAAGAAGGAGAAAGGATGAGATGAGAGGCCAAGAGTATCTTGGGGAAATCACTCTTCTTGACAAAAAATCAGGTATGATAAAGCAATGTTTTTCATCTAGCCAATATTAAATGGCATCCCACTGATTTTTTTGTTTTCTCTTGATTTATTTGGAATAATTTCTAACTTATGGGACAGTTATAAAAATAATCCAAACCCATACAGAGAATTCCAACGTACCACCCAGATACCCAACTTCAGCATTTTGTCACATGTACCATCCATATCATTCTGTCAATCCATCTATCAGTCCCTTCACTTATCTGTCTATCATCTGCCTATCTATCTATTTTCAAACATTTGAGAGTAGGACGTATACCTCAACCTATTTACGTATGTATTACATATGTATTACGTAGTAATTATGTATTACATGCTCCTTGAACACGCAATAGTTCCATGTAGGTTTCCTAATAACAAGGACATATGTAGCTACTTCATGTGCAGTTACCAATTTAAGAAATTTAACATTGATATAAAACTCACAGGTCTATATTCCAATTTTTTCAAATGTCCCAATAATGGACTTTTGAACATTTTATCCTCAATTATTAGATCGAATCCAGGATCATGTATTACATTTAATTGTCATCTCTTTAGTTTCTCTTTTTAAATTTTGAATTGTGGAAACATGTATACAACATAAATTTCCCATTTCTTTTAGTTTCCTGGCTGCTAAAATAAACACCATGCAATGGGTTGCTTAAACAATAGGAATTTATTGACTCATCGTTTTGAGGCTAGGAGAAGTTCAAAATAAAGTTGTCATCAAAGCAGTGCTTCTTTCCAGAAGACTGTGGCATTCTAAGGTTGGCTGCTGATGACCCTCAGTCCTTGGGCTTTTCTGTTGCATGGCAGTGCACATAGTGGCCTCTCCTAGCTTCTCTAGTTTCCACCGACTTCCAGCTTCTTCCCGTGGCTTTCTCTCTGTGTGCCTGAATTCCATTCTGCTTATAAAGGGACTCCGGTAATAGGATTAAGACCCATCCTGATTCAATTGGGCCAACCCTTAACTGAAGTAGCCACATCAAAAGGTCCTATTTATAATGGGGCCACAGGAATGGGTTCAGATTAAGCAACCACACCATCTCAACCACTCTCAAGCATACATTCAGTAGGTTTAATCCATTGTACTATTGCTGGTTACATTTCTTCAATTTCTACTGAGGTTGAGCAAATTCTCATAAGCTAATTAGCCACTGAAGCGTTCTCTTCTGGGAACTACATATTCATTTTTTTAATTTTACAAGCTGCCAGAATGAGATATACCAGAAACAGAACAGCTTTTAAAAAGGGGAATTTATTAAGTGCAAGTTTATAGTTCTAAGGCTGTGAAAATGTCCAAATTAAGGCAAAGCTATGAAAATGTCCAAGTTAAGGCACCAAGAAGGGGTAACTTTCACTCAAGAAAGACCGATGAAGTTTGGGGTTTCTCTTTCAGCTGGAAGGCACATGGTGATGTCTGACAGCTTTCTCGCCCAGCTTCCTGTTTCATGAAGCTCCCCCAAGGGAGTTTTCCTTCTTCATCTCCAAAGGTCTCTGGCTATGTGGGCTCTGTTGGTTCTGGTGGCTCTTATGGCTCTACAGCTTTTTCCAAAATAGTTCCCTCTTAAAGGGCTCCAGTAAACCCACCTTGAATGAATAGAGACACATCTCCATGGAAACCATCTAATCAAAAGCTATTACCCACAACTGGGTGAGTCACATCTCCATGGAAACAATAAAAAAGATCCCACCCAGCAATATTAAATGAGGATTAAAGGACATGGCTTTTCTGGGGTACACAATAGATTCAAACCAGCACAATGTTCTTTGCCCATTTTTCTATTATGATGATGGTCTTTATCTTACTAGTTCGTAGGCATTATTTATATACCCTGAATATCACACTTTGTCAGTAATATACATTGTGAATATATTCTCCTAGTCTTTGAGTTGTGTTTTCACTTATTTTTAATGAAAATAGAAATATATGAAAATTGAAGTTTTTCATCTTAATGTAATCCAAACCTTTTTCAGCTCTTCCATTTTAAGGTTCGTGGTTTTGCCTCTTGTTTAAGAAATCCTTTGCTATCTCGCAGGCTGTGGGCAGCAAGAGTTTCAGGATGCGTATGGATGACGATGCCTTGACCATTTCCCCCAAGAAGAGGAAGTGAAAGTGTAGTTCTGAGGGTCAACTTTGTGAAGAGGAAGGGGCACGGGAGGAGCAGAAAGCTGGGAGCAGAAAGACTGTCAGCCAGGCCTGGAGATCTCAGTTTTCTAGACTTCCACTGGGCCCAGGCCCAGCAGCCCCAGAAAGCTCCCTGGGGGCAACCCCAGTAATGGCACTCCTTCCACCTCATCACACAGCTGATCTGGGAGACATCTGTCCTCACTGGGCACTGAGGAGCCTCCCGAGACAGAGCACATAGAGGACCTTCTACACCGAAAGCAATTCTGAATCTGGGATAAGGGTCATCCTTTCCTTCTGAGAGCAGAGTTTTTCCCTACTCACATTGGTAAAGGGCAACTGCCACTTGGCGGGCCCTCTATCTACCCAGGTTAAGAAGTGGCCCAGGGGGATCTGGGTGGGCTTGTGAAGCCAAACCTGATGAACTGAGATAACTGCAAGAGTGAGTGATAAGTCACCCCCAAGAGAACCTCTTTTGTTGCTCAGATGTGGCCTCTCTCTCCAGCCAACACAACAAGCAAACTCACCACCCTCCCCCTGTCGACGTGGGACATGACTCCCGGGGTGTGGATCTTCCTGGCAACATGGGACAGAAATCCTGGAATAAGCTGAGACTCAGCATCAAGGGATTGAGAGAAACCCTAGAATGAGCTGAGGCTCAGCATCAAGGGATTGAGAGAACCTTCTCAGCCAAAGAGGGGAAGGGTGAAGTGGGACAAGGTAGAGTGTCAATGGCTGAGAGATTCCAAACAGAGTTGAGAGGTTATCCTGGAGGTTGTTCTTATGCATTAAATAGATATCACCTTGTTAATCAAGATGTGGTGGAGAGGCTGGAGGAAACTGCCTGAAAATGTAGAGCTGTGTTCCAGTAGCCATGTTTTTTGAGGATGATTGTATAATGGTGTAGCTTTCACAATGTGACTGTGTGATTGTGGAAGCCTTGTGTCTGATGCTCCTTATATCTACCTTGTCAACAGATGAGTAAAGCATATGGAATAAAAAATGGTGATGGGGGAACAAATGTTAAAATAGATTTGGATTGGGATGCTGGTAGTCGGTGAGGGGGATGGGTGGGGGGTGTGGTTTGTGTGAATTTTTTTCTGTTTTCTGTTTATTTCTTTTTCAGGATGGATGCAAATGTTCCGGGAGATGATCGTGGTGGTGAATATGCAACTATGTGATGATATTGTGAATTACTGATTATATATGTAGAACAGAATGATCGAAAGTTAAGAATGTTTGCGTTTGTTTGGTGTTTTTTGGTAATTTTTAAAAATTAATTTAAAAAAAAGAGTGAGTGATATGGAAAACGGTATAATAAGGAATAATGCAGCAAAACTTAGGTCTGGAGGGCTATTTTCTCTGCACTGTCACCTCTGCTCAGTAGTTGCTCACACATTCCCTCAGGTGATTTAATGAAATCATTTTTCTACTCTCATCTGCAGCATCTGTGTCCTGAAATCACACGCCTCCACCACCTCCCAGGCTGTGTCACCGCCTCTCCCTTTCTGACACTAGAATGTGCTTGATCAGCAGCCAAGCTGACCTGGTTCTTCCAGGTGAGGGAGGTTTCCTGTGGCGGCCCCTCTTTACCCAGCACGGGCTGGACATCCCTCCAAGGACAGGTTTCTGGTGTTTTGTGACCTCTTTTAACAGTCTCATCCTCTGTACCTAACCCATCGCAGCTTCATAAATGTTCTCTTCCTAGCTCTTCTCCCCCACCAAACTTTTTAAAATATGCACCACAATCCAAATAGGGTTTTATTGTTTTTGTTTTGTTTGTTTGTTTTTTACTGCCTTTAGCACAGTGTTAGTGTCATTTCTTCACAGGGATGCAATAATCCGCCTCTCACCTGTTACCACCACCCAGCTGGCTGTGACCCGTCTTCCCTAGCATATGTGTTCCTGCTCGGCAAACTTGATTTAACTGAGACGCATGCGGGCACGTTAACATTCTATGACTTATGGTGAGTTTCCCAGTCATTACTGGAGCTGAATAGGATATTCCCCAACAGAACAAAAGGGAACCATTGGGATGCATTGTAGTACAATAAAAGTGTACTTTAATAGGTGTAATTGCCTGTCACTTGCACATCAGAGTTCCAAGCTGGAGCTCTGCTTTCCCTTCTTCATCCTTTTTTTAAAAAAAATATTTTTATTAATAAAGCAACATATAAACACATAAACATTCTTAACATACAAACATCCCATACATGGTATATACTCAATAACTCACAATATCATCACATAGTTGTGTATTCATCATCAGGATCATTTTTTTGAACATTTGTATCATTCCAGAAAAAGAAGTAAAAAAGAAAAAACTCACACATACCATACCTCTCCCCCCTCCTTCTCATTGACCGCTAATATATCCATCTACCCAATTTATTTTAACCTTTGTTTCCCCACTATTTGTCTATTTTTTAATCCATATTTTTTACTCATCTGTCCATACCCTAGTTAAAAGGAGCATCAGACACAAGGTTTTCACACTCACACGTCACATTGTAAAAGCTATATCATTATACATTCATCTTCAAGAATCATGGCTACTGGAACACAGCTCTACAGTTCAGGTACTTCCCTCCAGCCACTCAAATACACCATAAACTAAAAGGAATATCTATATAATGCATAAGAATAACCTCCAGGATAACCTCGCAATTCTGTTTGAAATCTCTCAGCCACTGAGATTTTAATTTGTCTCATTTCTCTCTTCCCCCTTTTGGTCAAGAAGGTTTTCTCAATCCCTTGATACCAGGTCCCATCTTGTCCCACGTTACCAGGGAGGTTGACACCCCTGGGAGTCATGTCCCACGTAGAGTGGGAGGGCAGTGAGTTCACTGGCCATGTCCGCTTAGAGAGGCCATATCTGAGTAACAAAAGAGGTTCTCTGGGGGTGACTCTCAGGCCTAATTTCAAAGAGGCTTAGCCTGTCTTTTGCAGGAATAAGCCTTCCTCATCCACTTATTCCCGTTTTCATCCTGCAATTTGTCCTGGTAACCAATAGGTGGCGACAACATTGCACACATACACACACACATTCCGAGTTGTTCATTTTCATTTACAAGCTAGTCAAAAATAAATGAGTAAGTGTTTGGATGGATGGATGGATAAATAAATGAATGAACAAATGAATGAATGGTTAAGGACAAAGGAGAGGACTTTCAAAAGAAAGACACTCGGTAGCAGTGAATACTAAAAGACTGGTCTTTTGTTTGTTTGTTTGTTTTTGCATGGGCAGGCACTGGGTATAAACCCAGGTCTCCGGCAAGAATTCTGCCACTGGGCCACCATCGCACCACCCAGACTGGCTTTTTTTATATACCTCAATTGTTCAGAAAGTCAAAGAACCAGATAGTGGGAGCCAGAAAATACAACATTTCATTCCAGCAGTACAGGGCATCTGACATTAAAAAAAAATGGAGAAAAAGAAGAAAACAGGGTGGGAGCATATAGGTGAAAAAGAGAGGAAAGAATAAATAAAGAGGGAAAGAAGAGTAGTGTATATAGCTAATTTGGGGACAGACTATACAATACTAGGTATGAACGTAGATTTAGATTCAGATATTAACTGAGTGCTTAGCACAGGCCAGGCACTGAATGAAGCACACTTCCACAGGCATTACCTAACTCACTGAATACTCACCTCAACCTTGGGAGGAAGACATTATTACTTTTACTTCACAGATCATTAAATTAAAGTTTCAAGAAATTGCCTGACCTTGAAGTCCATGTGACTGAGGAAGGTTTCTGAGGCAGACAGACTGGTGATGGAGGAACATAATAAAGTGAGTCGCCAGCTGTGGGGCTGGGGGAGTGGACTTGCAGGTCACAGAAGGAGCAACATTAGAGGACAGGAAACCAACCTTTCTCTAAGCTCACTAAGCAAATTTGCTCTCCTCCTCCCAAACTACGGAGGCAGAAGTCAGGGGCACAGACCCCCAGCACTGGATGTCAGAAGAAGATCCTCATCCCTGTCCTCAGAGAACTTCAATCTAAGGGTTTCAAATTCCGAAGACACAGATGGCACCCGTGAAACAAAGAGGAAATGTGAGCATAGGATGGGGGCTGACATGGCGGTTCAGACATGAAATGTTACCGGAATTCAGAAGAAGAGAGATTTGTGGGGGACTGAATACTCAAAAAAACATCCAGGAGGTAAAAGGATGATGTCTTAAAGATTTAGATTGGTGGAAGAAAGGGATTCCAGGTGAGAGGGACCAAATGAAAGAAGGTCAGAATTAACCTGGCGTGTCTGAAATACAAGGACGATGCTATGCGGACGGGACAGAACGTTTTTCCAGTGGGTTATAGTGGAAATAGTGGATAATTATATACTTCAATTGTTCAGAAAGTCAAAGAACCAGATAGTGGGAGCCAGAAAATATGACATTTCAATCCAGCAGTACAGGGCATCTGACATTAAAAAAAAATGGAGAAAAAGAAGAAAACGGGGTGGGAGCATATAGGTGAAAAAGAGAGGAAAGAATAAATAAAGAGGGAAAGAAGAGCAGTGGATAAGAGTGGATAAGAGACAGAGCTGGACTCCAGAGGGCCTTGATAGTCTGACAGAAGGCTGCTAGGGTGACCTGGATGTCGGCCACCAACATGCCGTCCCCAATTTCCCACTAAAATATTCAGGAAGACAGAGTGAGGGGCACTCGCCAAAAACCAGATCCAACAGTCTATCTTTCCCCAGTTTCTAACTACAATGCTTATAAAACCAGATTGAGAAGCCCAACCAGAAGATCACCTACGAAAAGCCATGAGGCTGTCTGCCTCAGCATACACACAGGTTCCCTCCTCCTTTCCCCTGCGGCCTGACCTTGATTCCCAAATATCAAATCTGTGCAGACCAGGAGACTGAGCAGTCAGACCACAGAGCTGCGACTTTCAGAAGCAACAAAAGAACTGCAATCCTTCTTATCTCCATCCTCTTACTCCTCGATAGCACTTCTCTCTATAACAAAAATACATCTGTTCAGAGACTTCTGTTTCCCAAAGCGGGAAGGCAGGAAGTGAGAGGTGAGGGGGAAGAGGGGACACACATGGGGAGGAGCCCTGGTGGCAGTGAACTCTGAAGAACATACTTCAGGATGTGCCTCATCTGTGCAGAACCTCCAAGAACAAGGCAGAAGGGCTGAGAATAGTTCATTTCAGTCCAGGGAACAAAGTAGACATGGAAACTGAGCTAGGAGCTCTCGAGCCCATTGACTTGTTGTCCAGAGATGGATTTTAAAAGGGCATCTGGCAAGTACCTAAGTGAATGGAGAGAGAGAAGCCACAGTGAGCCACACACTCTCCTGTGCGCAAACACCAGCTCTGGATCCCTCCTGTTTTGAGAAGGAGCAGTCTCAAATCCCAGACAAGAGCTGTGAAGACATACTGTAGAGTGTGGGAAAGGAGCCATCATCTTGAAGACTTGAGAACTCTGGCAGTAATTTTCTACAGAAACCAAAAGGAAATTTGAAAACAGCACTTGGTGTTCTCTAAAGAATACAATAAGCTATGGCCTTCATAAAGCAGAGCAGAAAGAAAATGCTTTGAGATGAAAAGACACATACTATTTTTTGTTTTGTTTTGGCTGGGTGTACTTTATTGAGGGTACATGACAAGGTAGGGCTCTCAGCCCCTCCCCTTCTCCAGGGGATCTGGGATGGAAACTGGAGGAAGGGCGATTCTCAGTACAGGGGGATCGCGTGGGGCCAGGACTCCCCAGCAGCCAACAGCCTCTCTTCCTCTCATGCTGTCACCAGGGCTGGTTGTCCAGGGCTCTTACTCCCTGGATGCCATGGAGACCATAAGGTCCACCACTCTGCTACTGTAGCCAAATTCATTGTCATACCAGGCAATGAGCTTAACAAAGTGGCCGTCGAGGGCAATGCCAGCCCCAGCGTCAAAAGTGGAAGAGTGGGTGTCACTGTTGAAGTCACAGGAGACAACCTGGTCCTCAGCGTCGCCCAGGATGCCCTTCAGAGGGCATCACCACTTTCTTGATGTCATCGTACTAAAAGAAAACAAGTACTATTATATGATGAAGAGGAAGATAAGAAAATATTACAGGGAAATGAAGCATGCAAGAGAAACACCAGTGCCAAGTGTAACCCCACACATTACTGGCTATTGTCAAGACAGGAGATGTAGCCTTACAATAGAGAGCTCTGATTGTTACTACCTTAACGATGTGATCAAACTTAGCATTGTTAGTAACAGAACACTGGGTAATATGAAGAACGTACCAGAACCTAATCACACCTTAAAACCTAGCTTTACTGGCAGTGAACACAGTGGTGAAAGAACAAGCTAAATACACCAAGAGGAAACAATCAGACAATTCCAGAATGGAAGAGATTATGCAAATTGATATCTTGAAATAAGAGTGATGGTGGTGAGGGCAGGGCAAAGGGGAAGGGACTGTACTAGATTCAGAAACTGAAGAGGCAAAACAATAAAAAGCAAAAAAAAAAAAGACCCACTTCTGGAAACCTTTTGGAGATAGCCTTTAATTACAAGAAAATACAAGTACTGTAAGCATCCAGGCTGGGGAAATTTTATGCCTATATTCTAAGCAAAGGAACATTTTGTGTTAGTTCCAGATTTCTCAGCTATGCTAAATTTTTTTTTTTTTAATATCCAGGGCAGGCAATGGTGGCTTAGTGGCAGAGTTCTCACCTGCCATTCCGGAGACTTAGGTTTGATTCCTGGAGCCTACCCATGGCAAAAAAAAAAAGTTATATCCAGAGCATTTTGTAGAAGGAGGCAAGGATTTAGGAATTTTATTCCCAGCCACATTACTTGTGATATGTAGCGGCAACTTAAAACATATTCTTACATATGGGCACAGAAAATGTAACATTTATGGAAAAAATTACATGAATACATACGTTCCATTCAACCAAGAGATAAATCTGTAACACAGGATCGTGAAATCATAAAGTGTATTTAGGGTGGGCCATGGTGGCTCAGCAGGCAGTTTGATTCCCGGTGCCTGCCCATGCAGAAAAAAAAAAGAGTATTTGTAGGTCTTCCCTTATTTGATTTGGAACCTAATCTTAGTAAAGCAGTCAGATGGTGTTTATCTAGAGAAATGCTTTACCATACAGAGCCCTCGTCCCTTCCTCCCCAGCTTCTGTGCCTTCTCTAGTACCAAGAGCAGTGGTTTTGAGCCATATCCATCACTCATAAATGCAGTGATAGTTCTTACCATGCTCAATAAGCAAACAAAACAGTAACTGCTGCTGTTTTGTTCCAGCAGTTACAAACATTAGCAAACTATTAACACGGTAGAAGACTGTGCTGGGAGAGAGTTATTAAACTGACTCTCTTCTTTTTTTTTGGCCTTCCATTAAAAAAAATTAAATATGACTACATGATAATAAGGAAATTGAATAGTGATTCTTCTACATCTTGAATGGTATAAAATTTTCTTTTTTTAATTAAAAAAATAATAAAATACCAAGAAGCAAATATTATATCCTTAGCTTCTATTCATACCATCTTCCATCTGAGACCTGTGAACACCCTTATGCTAGTTTCTCTTTAAAAGAAATATATGTGAGCTTGGACTATGTGATATATATATAATGCATGCAAACACACACGCATGCACACAATCAGAGAGAGAATGAGCTTAAGAGAGTACGAATGAGGAAAGCTAAACAAAAATCTCTGTAGGAAAATATTTGCTTATGGTTGAACATTACCTTCCTGAGCCCCGGGGGGGATGGTGATGGACACACACACACACAGACACACACACAGGCTTGTTACAATTGGTAGTGGTAATTTTTCTAACCAAGTAGCTTTTGCTTTGCTGAGTCAGAATATAAACTGGGGTGGCATTTTAAGTGCTCCAGACCACAGAAGGAATTGGCGGAGACCAAATGCAAGAAGAACAGCTAACATTCATTAGGTGCCAAAAAGTGTTCTGAGCATTTTCTAAGTACTAACAACTCTGTGAGGTAGGTGCTATTATTATTACCACTTTACAGATGGGGAAGCTTAGGCCTAGAGAGGTTAAGTAGCTCATCCAATATCCCACGGCTAATAAAGAACAGAAATTGGGCATCAAACCAAGCAATTCTGGCACCAGAATCTGTGTTCAAAGATATCACATGCTGCCCAGGCAGGGAACTGTAGGAGAGGGAGAGGTGTCAAATGGGAATTTGGTTAAGAGTCTCATGGATGTGATGTGATATGGATTCTTTTTCCTGTCTCCCAACAAAATGTTTTATAAAATATTCTTTTATCCTTAAGTGTTGTAAAGTTGAATGTTTTGTGGGGTATGATGAAATGCCAAGTATGGTGTGCATGTATGCATGTGTCTATACAGAAAGAATACATGAATGTAAAAGAATCTAGGTAATAATTTTCCTTCTTCACATTTTTTTCTGTAATTTTTCTACAGTTGAACATGTACACTTTAATAATCAGAAAAAAATATTGTTTCTTAAAAACCAATTTATACAATTTTGTATCTGCCACACGATCATTACATTTAAAATATTCACAGCAAATAGCCTGAGAAGAAACTCATCTAAATGTTAGCAACAGTTATAATCAGAATAAAGAACTATGGGTGATTTCTTTTCCCTCTCTACTATACTGAATTTTCTAATCTTTCTCTGATTTCTGAAATGGGGAAGAAAAACATTACTTGAAATAAAATCAAGAATTAGAAATTAGCAGTGGGACATCATCAAACAAAGGTGACACAATGACAGCGAAAAGGACAGTTGATCTGACTGTAAGAACCAAAGGAGAGAGAGAGTCCAGTGTCTGAGACAATGCAACTCCTGCCTGGGCAGCCTTGTCAGTCATTCCAGCCACAAAGACATCCTCCCAGCTTACTAACGTATTTAACAAATATTTATTGACTACTAACCATGGGTCAGCCAGGGCTGGACCTTCCCTCTGTACAATGAACAAGGAGTTTAGACTGAGTGGGGAGGACATGCGCTAAACCACAAGAAAACCAACCAACAAAGCCAATTTCAGATAGTAATAAGGGATGTGAAGGGAATGAATAAGATACTGATCAAAAAGTATGAAGAGGGTGCTTTAGATACAGCGGGCAGAGAAGGATGCTAAGGAGGAGTTTAGGTTTGGCTGAGGTTTGAGAGTAGAAAGGAGCCAGTCCCAGGGGGAGCATTCCACAGCAAGGACAGAGGCTGGGAAGAGGAACAGAAGGGACACCAGAGTGGCCAGAGCATGTTGGAGAAGGACAGAGGGATGGAGAGAGGAATGGAGGCTGAGCTTGATGGTGGTAGGTACTGGTCAAGTAGGGCCTTATAGGCCACACCAAAGAGTTTTCATTGTATTTTAAGTGCAAGTAGTAGCTACTAGAAGGTTTTAAGTGATGGAATGACATGATCTGAATTATGTTTTAGAAGGTCACTCTGACTACTCATGGATAATGGCTTAACAGGGAGCAAGAAAAGTACTACAGACAGAAGAGGAGGTTAGGGAAATTTCAGGTAAAAAATCATGGGCCTCAACTATGGTAGAGCCTGAAAAATGCACCTTCAGCTTTCCATCTTTTAAGAATCAGTCCAAAATGTCAGGAACAAAAAGACAAATATTATCAATCCTTAATGATATGGACTAACTATAATATAAAAACTTGGTGAACTAAAGTAGAGATCATGGGTTACCAGGTTGGGGCCTATTGTAAAGGGTCCTAGACTGTAAGCTCTTCCAGCAGTCACATATATTCAGGAGGTGTAACCGTTAATTCTAAATTCTGAGATACTGAGTTGTTTGTAGATAACCCAGTCTTTCCCAGAAACTCAGGTATTTATGTGACACCTGGGACTCAGCGTGAGAGCTCTGAAGTTATGAAAATCGGCAGTACCCTATATGGGAACGGTTTAAAAAGTTGAAAAAGTGATCAGACATCGAGGAGAGATATGAGTGAAGCTGATCTGGATAGGAGTTACCTATATCAGAGGACTGGGTAAAGGATGACATCGCCCGTATCTTAAAACTTCAACTTCTGTGTGAGAGTAAAGGGAGGGATATTTATTTGGTGCAAAATTTATATGTTGGGTAGTGCATTTCCTAATTTAATTTGTGTGGTCAGTTTAGTTGAACAACATAAGAACAGGGAATCTTGAATAAGGCATGAGATTTTGTTGGTTTGTCCAGGTTAGTAATAAATCCCAGAGTGATTTGTACAAGGAATAAAGAAGTATTTGCAGGGTCCCCTTAGGGGAATGGGGAGAAAGGGAGAAAGATTCAGCTTCCCCATTTGGAGAATTTCTGATGTTCTTGCAAGCAGTGGGTACAACCAAATCAAGAGGCTGAGCCCCCAATCTTGGGGTTAGCCCCTATGAAACTTATTCCTGCAAAGAATAGCCTAAGCCTACTCAAAATAAGGCCTAAGAGTCATCCCCAGAGAACCTCTTTTTTTGCCAATGCAGCTCCTCTCTCCAAGCCAATACAGCAAGGGAACCCACTGCCTCCCTTCCTGTGTGGGACCTGACTCCCAGGGGTGTAAATCTCCCTGGCAACGTAAGACAGAAATCCCAGGATAAGCTGGCACCTGGCGTCAAGGGATCGAGAAAAACTTCTTTACCAAAAGGGGGAAGAGAGAAATGAGAAAAAAAATAAAGTATCAGTGGCTGAGAGATTTTACACAGAGTATTGACTTATGCATTATATAGATATCCCTTTACAGTTTACGGTATATTCAGATGGCTAAAGGTAAGTACCTGAAACTATAGTGCTGTGGTCCAGTAGCCTTGCTTCTTGAAGATGATTGTATGAAGATATAATGTTTACAATGTGACTGTGTGAGGGTGGAAACCTTGTATCTGATGTTCCCTTTATCTAGGTTATAGACAGATGAGTAAAAAATATGGATATAAATAATTAAATAATAGGGGGAACAAAGGTTAAAATATATTGGGTAGTTGAAAATACTAGTGGTCAATGAGAGGGAGGGGTAAGGGATATGGTATACATGACTTTTTTTTTCTGGAGTGATGCAAATGTTCTACAAAATGATCATGGTGATGAATATACAACTATGTAATGATATTATAAGCCACTGATTGTACACCATGTATGGAATGTTTGTATGTTAAGAATGTTTGTATTGTTCCGGAGAAGATGACGGCTTAGTAAGACGCGCGGGTCTTAGTTCCTCCTCCAGAAAAACAACTAAAGAAAGAGAAACAATACGAAACAGCTCCCGGAGTCACGACAGAGACCAAAAAGACAGCGTACCCCATTCTGGAACGGCTGAACGGGCAGCGAGAATCCGCTGCGGTGAGATACCCAAGGGGCGCGCATTTTCCCGGCCGGGGCGGCTGGCGACTGGGGTCCCCTCCACGCACGTGGCTCCCCGGTCTGACTGGGAACGTTGGATAGCGGGGCCCTCCTGTCAGGCTTGGCATCTCGGGCCAGCTGGGCAATTAGGACTGGCACTCCCCCAAGCCGCAGCGGCCAGCGACCCCCGTCTCCACGCGCGGTTTTCCGGGCCGACTGCCCCGCAGACAGACGACCGCCACGAGCGCCACCTACTGGGCAGGAAAAGAAAAACAGAGCCCAGAGATTCCACAGAAAAACCTTTCAACCAGCTGGGTCCCACACCCAGGGAAATCTGATCAAATGCCCAGACACCAGCAGAAAATAATGGATGATGCTCGGAAAATTGAAGATATGGCCCAGTCAAAGGAACAAACCAATAGTTCAAATGAGATACAGGAGCTGAGACAACTAATGCTGAATATACGAACAGAAATGGAAAAACTCTTCAAAAACCAAATCAATAAATTGAGGGAGGACATGAAGAAGACATGGGCTGAACAAAAAGAAGAAATAGAAAATCTGAAAAAACAAATCACAGAACTTATGGGAGTGAAGGACAAAGAAGAAAAAATGGAAAAAACAATGGATACCTACAATGGTAGATCTAAAGAGACAGAAGCTACAATCAGTGAACTGGAGGATGGAACATCTGAATTCCAAAAAGAAACAGAAACTATAGGGAAAAGAATGGAAAAACTTGAGCAGGGAATCAGGGAACTGAATGACAATATGAAGCGCACAAATATACGTGTTGTGGGTGTCCCAGAAGGAGAAGAGAAGGGAAAAGGAGGAGAAAAACTAATGGAAGAAATTATCACTGAAAATTTCCCAACTCTTATGAAAGACCTAAAATTACAGATCCAAGAAGTGCAGCGCACCCCAAAGAGAATAGACCCAAATAGGCGTTCTCCAAGACATTTACTAGTTAGAATGTCAGAGGTCAAAGAGAAAGAGAGGATCTTGAAAGCAGCAAGAGAAAAACAATCTGTCACATACAAGGGAAACCCAATAAGACTATGTGTAGATTTCTCAGCAGAAACCATGGAAGCTAGAAGACAGTGGGATGATATATTTAAATTACTAAAAGAGAAAAACTGCCAACCAAGACTCCTATATCCAGCAAAATTGTCCTTCAAAAATGAAGGAGAAATTAAAACATTTATAGACAAAAAGTCACTGAGAGAATTTGTGACCAAGAGACCAGCTCTGCAAGAAATACTAAAGGGAGCACTAGAGTCAGATACGAAAAGACAGAAGAGAGAGGTATGGAGTAAAGTGTAGAAAGAAGGAAAATCAGATATGATATATATAATACAAAAGCCAAAATGGTAGAGGAAAATATTATCCTAACAGTAATAACACTAAAAGTTAATGGACTGAATTTCCCAATCAAAAGACATAGAATGGCAGAATGGATTACGACCCAGCAATACCACTGCTAGGTATCTACTCAAAGGACTTAAGGGCGAAGACACAGACGGACATTTGCACACCAGTGTTTATAGCAGCATTATCTACAATTGCAAAGAGATGGAAACAGCCAAAATGTCCATCAACAGACGAGTGGCTAAACAAACTGTGGCGTATACCTACGATGGAATATTATGCAGCTTTAAGACAGACTAAACTTATGAAGCATGTAACAACATGGATGGACCTAGAGAACATTATGCTGAGTGAGTCTAGCCCAAAACTAAAGGACAAATACTGTATGGTCCCACTGATGCGAACCGACATTCGAGAATCAGCTTGGAATATATCATTGGTAACAGACCAGCAGGAGTTAGAAACAGGGTAAGATAATGGGTAATTGGAGCTGAAGGGATACAGACTGTGCAACAGGACTAGATACAAAAACTCAAAAATGGACAGCACAATAATACCTAAGTGTAATGTAACTAGGTTGGAACACTGAATGAAGCTGCACCTGAAATATGGTTTTTTGTTTGTTTGTGTGTTTGTATCTTTTGTTTTTATTTTTTTTCTTTTTCCTTTTTATATATGTATTTTTTATTAGTATTATTATTTTAATTCTCTTCTCTATATTAACATTCTATATCTTTTTCTGCTGTTTTGCTAGTTCTTTTCCTAAATCGATGCAAATGTACTAAGAAATGATGATCATACATCTATGTGATGATACTAAGAATTACTGAGTGCATGTGTAGAATGGAATGATTTCTAAATGTTGTGTTAATTTCTTTTCTTTTTTTGATTAATAAAAAAAATTAAAAAAAAAAAAGAATGTTTGTATTTGTTGTTTTGTCAAAAAAAAAAAAAAAAAAAAGAATCAGCCCAGATATTGACTCTTATATGAAGTTCTTCCTGAGCCTTCCCAGCAGGTTTTGTGACCACATCTACCCTTACAGATGCCTCTTGATGCACCTATAGCACCTTATCAGACCTGCTCGTGTGCATGTCCATTTCATTCGTCTAAGGAATCAGGCTCTTTACTCTCCTACTTGTGCCAAACATCGTGCCTGGCACTTAGGAATATCATCAACTAGATGGTCAGTGCCTACAACTTACCAGACTTTGTGCTACGTGCTTTATGTGTGTTGTGCTATTTTAACCTTGACATCAACCTGATAAAGTAGGTATAATTCTGTCCATATCACAGATAAGAAACTGAGGTTTAGAGGGTATTTCAAAACTTACCCAAGGTCACATACCTAGGAAACAGGAGTGCTGGGCATTGAGTGCAGATTCAACAGATCCTTCAGCCCACATCACCATGAGTAGATAATTCAATAATTATGTGTTAAATGAATGAGTGAAGAGATGAGGGCTAGTCTAGAGCAATATTTATGATAACAGACATAAAGAACTGGCTAGAGAAGTCTCAAAGAAAAAAGCTGGATATGCGTCTGTGTCTATTACCTGTGGGAGATGAAGCAATAATCAAAGATTATTAGAGGAACACAGACTCCCCCAGGTCAAGGAACTAGGAAATAATTTAAGCTCATGTCATTTTTGGATCTGAAAAGGTCAGGAGTGACTCAGCTATGTCACAGAATCTAAGAGAGGAGACGGCTTGGAGGAGATGGCCATCAACAGGGCCAGAGTTTTCCAGGTCAAATGAATTACAAAAACAATAATAACTTTCTACCACAGAGTATGCTTTGAGGAACCAATCTTCCCACACCATGTGTGATTATTTTGTAATTTGCTTATTGAGAATACAGTCAAGTTTGAGTGAATTGAGATCATGGAGCCCATTTCCCCCACCCCCACCCCTGACCCAGCCTTCCCCAGACAGGTGACAGCCACAAGGAAGAGAGAAGATCATCGTGGAGAGATTTCTATCCAGACCTTGACAACCAAAGACTCCAGAGTCTGATGGAAAGTCTCCCAATAGGAGAGACTCCTTCTAATACCCAGCCACACACAACTGCACTCCAATTATATGGCTTGGCAGACTTTTGCCTTTTCCTTCAATGGAGCCACATTTAACCTTATGACCGTTCCTTGAGGGAGGAATGAGGGTTGGTAGAAAGCGTGTGATGTACAGGGCTGACCGGTCCCTCCTCTAGATTTTCAGGGATGTGTTCTCTAACATAAACACAGCAACAAGTTTACAGAAGATGAAGGTGGTAAAAAAGAAAATAATTCATGCTCATGACTTTAACAAAAGGAAGGGAAAGGGTAACAGCTCACTTTCTTGGTGCTGGAGTTGCCAGGCAGCAGAATGAAACCTTGCTAGATGAAAAGCACCTATGCCCTCTGCCAATACATGACTGAGTAGTGCCATCTTAGCAGCCCTACAGCTGTGCCCAGAATTGTGATCTCAAATATGCCCTGCAGATCACAGCAGGGTGATCCTATTTCACTCTAATGACTGAGCATTCACTCATAAGATAAAAGACATTCCACTCTGACAGAGCTATGGAGGAAGAAGGAGTAGCGAGAGTGGAAACAAAAAAAGGTCCAGGAAGAAGCACTCAGATTATACTTAGAATCAAAGGGAGGCGTTAGATCAAGGAATGCCTCTGGTCATACAGGAGAGAGATGTGCCTGTATAAGTCTCCTGGAAATAAATAGTTTCACCCTGGCAAAAAGAGAATGGAGGCAAAGAAAGGGAAAAGAGAAGGAAGGGAAGAAAGACACAATTAAGATTCAATGAAGGGAAAAGATACAACCAAGGGACATTTCCAAAAGGGTGGAGCTGTAATCTAGTACTTATCTAGATGGCTATCAGATTTCAATCATTTTAGGAGAATGAGAGCAAGCAGCTATTTTTTTTCTTAAATGAGAGCATTGGCCAAAGGGCTCTTCTGAAGTTCAGTTATAAAACTGGGATTACTCAGGCTTTATAGTATCGCTGAGCCCTCCAACTGCTTCACGCCCTCAAATAATTGATGGTCATGAAGAGCTATAGAATAATCTCACAAAGAGGCTCTTAAAAAACATCAGTAGCCACAGCCATCCCCGCTGTCTTCTGTGTGGGCTCCTTTTCAGTGGAGCACAGCAAACCAGCCCTGGAGAGGAGACCAACGTAGGACTTCTAGGGCTTTCAAATTGGCTGACATGGTGGCTTTACGGAGCTCCAGAAGTCTGAAACTGCCACAGAGAAAGTTCATCCCTACATTCCCAAAGGAGGGCTCCTGATGGGCATAAGGGGGTAACAAGAGTCTTTAAGGGAGGTGCGGAATTTAGCCAGTCCTCTAGAGCAGCCGGTAAATAGCCAGGAACAGTCTGCAACAACTGGGGGACATCCATGACCTGACACACATTGTACAATGTCTGGAACAGGTGGAAGGGCGGAGATCATAGCACAGAACTGTAAATAGAGCCCCCAGTCTCCAGAGACTTGTGTCCCTCCCCCACTGGAACAGCAGGCTCAGTTTGGAAACACTCCACCATGGGAAAAAGCAGCCCTCTCTACTAGGAGCAAAGGAAGGTAGCTCAACCAAGCTCTAATTGTGGTGTCAATTAACAAATTTTATCTACTGAATACAGTTGGGAACACAAATAAACCCAAAGAAAGCAGGAAAGTAACCCCAGCAGAGAGGAGACAGGGCTGAGAAAGAAAAAAATGAGGTGACCAAGCTCAGAATACTGGAAAAGGGCTGTGCCCCCAGATAAAAGGCACAAGGTGACAGGTACCAACTCCAACTCTTGACAAGTGAAACCTGGAAGCTGGGGACTGGCTCTGAAAAGGGATTTTATTTTATTTTTTCTATTTTTTTTCTTTAATTTCTTTTTTTTCTAAGTATTCTAAGCAACTCATTAGAGAAAGCCTCAGGCATTTTCAATTGTCAGCACTGAATCAGGCAAGGGTAGAGTTAAGATAGGTCTGAGAGACAAAGTAACAAGTCAAGAGAAGGAGATAATTCTCTTAAGGGCTTATCTTCCCCAAGAAAAGAGGGGTGGGGGGTGCGGGGTCCAGCTCAAGCAAGTGGTTGCCCTCCTTAAGTGCATTCAGACCCCAGGCACTGTAAACCAGAAACAGCTTGAGCTTGCCTTCCAACTCTACCTCTGTCTCAACCATGCCCCTAGCAGGCTGAGAATTCAAGGCTCTGCACCACTTTATGCCAGTAGGGGAGCTCTGGGCTGACAAATGCCACCTGCCGGGCTATACAGGAAAAGAACAGAGTCTAGAGGCTCCACAGCAGTCAGACAACCTGCTGGGTCTCATCCTCAGGGAGACTTGATACTGATTACACCCTCCTCCTGAGACTTACGCCTGCCTTTTCTGGGAAAATCTGATCAGAGTCATTCTATCTAAGCAGACCTCCTCAAACGAAAGGTTCCATACAGGAACCAGTAAGAACCAGAAAAATAAGAGTTGAAAAATTCTGACCAGTTAGACAGAAGCTATGCAAGAGGTCTAGAATAAGTTGAATGAATACCAAAGAACAGATACGGAACAAAGTCAACCAACAAGAAAACCCTAGGCAAGAGAGTTAAACCTCCAGAATAAGCCAATCAAGGAAATCAGATGCCTAGACATTAGCAAAATATTATGAGTCACAGTAGGAAAACCAAAGTTATAGCCCAGTCAAAGGAACAAACTAACACTTTAAAGGAGATACAGAAGTTGAAACAACGTATTAATGTTCAAACATGCTAAATCAATTAAAAAATCCTATCTTTGAGGGAAGATATGACAAAAGATATGAAGGATATAAAGAGATATTGGGCAAGCATAAAGAACTTGAAAGCGTGAAAAAACAAATAGCAGAACTTACGGGAATGAAAAGCCACAATAGAAGAGATAACAAACACAGCGGAGACCTACAACAGCAGATCTTAAGAGGCAGAAGAAAGGATTAGTGAACTAGAGGACAGGATATCTGAAATCCTACACACAAAACAACAGATAGGGTAAAGAATGGAAACATACGAGCAGGAAACTGAGTGATGACACGAAACACATGAAGTTTCCAGGAGGAGAAGAGGTGGGAAATGAAGCAGAAAGAATAATGGAAATTATCAGGCAGGCCACGGTGGCTCAGCAGGCAAGAATGCTCGCCTGCCTTGCCAGAGGACCCTGGTTTGATTCCCGGTGCCTGCCCATGTAAATAGATAAATAAATAAATAAATAAATAACAGAAATTATCACTGAATATTTCCCAGCTCTAACGAAAGACATAAAATTACAGATCCAAGAAGCACAGTGTACCCCAAACAGAACAGATCCAAATAGACCTAATCCAAAACACTTACTAATTAGATTGTCAAATGCCAAAGACAAAGACAGAATTCTGAAAGCAGCAAGAGAAAAGCAATCCATCCTATATAAAGGAAGCTCAATAAAACTATGTGTAAATTTCTCAGCAGAAACCATGGAGGAGAAAAAACAGTTGTATCATATATATAAGATACTGAAAGAGGAAAACGTGCCAACCAAAAATTCTATATCTAGCAAAAACATCCTTCAAAAATGAGGGATAGTTTAAAATATTTCCAGAAAAACTGAACCTGAGAGACTTTGTGAACAGGGGACCTGCTCTACAAAAAATACTAAAGGGAGCACAAAGACTTTAAAAGGCTTGGCCTATTAAATTGGTAGCCTCCAATGCTTGCAAGAATATCAAGTCTTTCTCAAGTGGGGAAATTTAATATCTAATAGGCCAAGTGTTTGACCTTAGGGCTTGCCCTTATGAAAGTTATTCCTGCAAAAGAGAAGCTAAGACTACTTGTAATTATGCCTAACAGTCACCCTCAGAGAACCTCTTTTGTTGCTCAGATGTGGCTTCTCTGCAGGTAAACTTAGCTAAGATTATTGGGAGCCATCTTAGAAAGTGTCTACCATAGGGATATCCCAAACAACGCTGCTTTAAACACACTCATATGTGTGTTCCAGTATTTCTGCCTGGAATGCTCCCCTCCCCCACCTCATCCAAAAGACAAAATGTTCTTTGTCTTTTTACTGCAGAAACTACAACATCATGTCCATGAAGTCTTCCCAAACTTTCAGGCAGAGTTAGGTATATGTGTTATTGTGGCATGTATCCAACTGTTTTATAAACATTGGTTTATATGCCCAACTCCCACAATGGGCTATGAGTTCTTGAGGCCGAAAGCCAGATTTTGTTCAGCTATGTATCTTCTGGCAAGGAACACAGGGTCTGCAGGAAAAGCTTAAAATATGATCGTTGAATGAGATACATGAGAGAATAATAGTTGGAGGCTAATTTAGACAGAAGCTATAGGGAAGTCCTCTCTGAAGGAGTGACTTTAGAGGGAAGACTAAAGAATGGACAGGGGTGAGCCATGCAGTCATGGGGACAGAGCATTTTAAGCAGAAGGAGCAGCCTGCGTGAAGATCCTAAAGAAGTGAAAGGCAGCTTGTAAGGCTGGGGCCTAAGAGCACAGGAGGAAGGGACAAGCCTAAGGAGACTCTTGAGATTTTAGTGGATTGTGGATTTTGTTCTCAGTAGATAGGGAAGCCACAAAATGTTCATACAGGAAAGCCAAAGCAACATCTTTGAGAGTTCTGCTTGTGAACGCCATGAGGTGCCCTGTGGGTATGTAGTCAGGACTACTCAGGAATTTAGTAGAGAAAAATATGTGACAGCCCCTCTGGCCCTGCTCAGCCAGTGGCTTTGATCATCAGCCCGTTTCCCAGCACACTCTGAAGAGAGTTAATACAAGCTCACGTGTGAGAAGATTCTGGGTTGCTCTGTGTAGAACCATGCAGGTGGAAGTGGTCATCCCCTTCAATGACAGTATCAGTGGAAAGACAGGGGCCAGGCAGACATCAGCTAGAGCTCCCCCCAGGTCTGACATGAGTCCCTGGAGACCACTGATTGGAACCTCATGTCCCAGGCAGGAGCTGCCCTCCTCAGGGGGAGGGGGTGACTTCGGAAGTTCGGAAGACTCCAACTTGTCCCCTTTCATAGCACTCCTGTGACATGGAGAGGCAAGGTGCTGGTCTTTTACACCTTTGAACGGGGTAAATGGTTCTATGGTATCAAGCTTTCCCTTCACATTGCTTTTGGATCCATCCACAGAAAGGGAACATCCGGCCACATGGTAGGGACCTGCCTCAGCAGGGTGTTATTTGGACCCCAGCTCTCAGAACTCCCTGAGTGCCACCCCACCCCCACCCCCAGCCCCCAAGAGCATGAACTCCCCTCCCTCTGCACAGCGCCCACACGGGGTTGGGGAGTGAGAGCCTGGACGCGGCTCACCCTCAACAGGCAGTCCTTGGAGACCCACTCAAGGCAATTTGTCACTCACACTTCAAGCTTCCAGCCAAGGAGTGGAGCCCGGAAGACTCTCTAATGAGGTCCTCACATTTAATTAAGTGCCAGACTTTGTCTTACGCCTCTTTCCGGCCTTGCCGGATATCACCAAGTTCTGCCGAGCAGAGAGGGGGAGTGTGAACAGCCCCGTGATTAGACCCTAAGCTCCCAGGAGCCGGTCAGTGGGTGAGGGTCAACCACCTGCACTGTCTGTGCCCCCACCCACAGTCTCACTCAAGGCAGTGTCATAGCTGTCCTTGAATTGGGGTCCACCCCAGAAAGGCACTTCACCACATTCTGCTAAGTCATTTTTCCTTAACCATTTGGCTACACAAGCCTCTGGGAAGCTACTTCTTTCTTTTGAAAGTGTAGGAAATTCCAACACTGGAGGAGGTAGGGAAAAAAGAAAGGAAGCAAGTCAAAAGTAATGCCGTGTTTGTGTGACAGAAAGGACCTGTCTTCTCTTGGGTTCTCCAAACAAAATCAGAGCTGCCTTCTTCAACCCACTTCAGCTCCCAAAGTTACAAAGTAGCACTTTGTCGACGCGACTTCAAAAGTTAGTTTGAATTTAGATACAGGTGAAGGAGCACTGAACTAGGAGTCAGAATGCATGGGATCGATTCCTCTTTTGGTAGCTTCTGGCTAGGCTTTTGGGCAATTATTCAGGTCTTCGGGCCTCGGATGCCCTCCCTGTATGATGGGATTCCCACCCCACCCCACCCCCAAACCTACAGGCCCTCTATCCACTTCCAAATTCCAACGCTTGATAAAACCCACCTCTGCAAACATACTTTGCCCCTTCCCCGCCACCGCAGGTTCTCCGAGGCACGTTCAAAGGTCGCTGGGGAGGGGGCGGTGCAACGGTGGCTCAGTGGCAGAATTCTCGCCTGCCGTGCTGGGATCGATTCCCGGTGCCTGCCCACGCAAAAAAAAAAAAAAAAAAAAAAGTCATCGGTGTGGGTGCAGGGTGACGCCCCAACACGTGGGAGAGCTGAGAGTTACCAGGGCTGAGGGGGCGTGGCCTAGACGGGGAGGGCGCGGCCTGGTGGGCGGGACTGGACGGCCCTGCTGGAGCTCCCCGCGGAGGGGCCTCGTCTGTCGCGGCGAACAGCCGGAGGAGGAGCGCGGTCACGGGGAGAGTTCTCCGGAGGTGAGCGCCTGCCGCGGACCAGGGCTGGCGACCGCGGGTGTCCGCGCAGAGGACCGGGCGGAGGCTGGAGTCGCGGGCGGGGGCGGGACCGGGGCCGGGGCTGCCTGCTGCGGCGGTGGGCGCCTCCTGCGCTCTGTGCCCCAGCGCGGCTGTCTCGGACGGTTTCACCTTCCCCTCCTCGCGCGGTGTTCCAGCCCTCGGCGGCGACCCTACGCCCGCAGGGACCGCGAGGGTTGGGGACGGGGGTCCTTAGGCAAGGGAGGGAGGGCTCCTCGTGGATAACCTGTGCGTGGTTGTGGGAGTCGCTGCCGCCTTGCAGCCTCACCTTCTAACGGAGGGGTCGCTCTGCTCAGACTTTCTCACTTTCACCTTCAATCCAGCCCTGTGAAAGGGTGCAGGTGGCTTTTCCTTGCAAGTCAGTTCTTTGACTTTTTTCCTAGGAAAAGGGGGACAGCACAGCCATAGAAATCACAGAAAGTTGCTGAACCGCTCAACAAAAGGCCATGAACCCCCTCCCCATGCCATCGGGTTAGAGAGAAAGGCTCAGCTTGCAGCCCTGCAAACTGTCTTGGCTTCAAAGTAGATATTGTTGGCCTTTATGTTAAAAAAAAGAAGAGAAAGAAAACTCTGCTTGTGAAGATAATCACACAGTGGCAATGCTCCTGGAAAACCACAGTTGAACATTTTCTAAGGATAGGGATGGGTCTGGGACCACATTGGGGTTTGACTGCCTATCTTAGAGGGTGAGGAGTGGTGCTCCAGGAAAGCTGCTGATGCCATCTGGAATAAGAAATGACACCTCTGGCTTGCCATTGGTTGGCCATGGAGTTGCCTAGAGTTTGGAACACATCTGTCTAGCACTGTGTTTCAATATCAATTCCTCCACCGTGAACTACAAACAAGCTGCTTGGCCCCAATGTCCCTCAGATACTGTTGCACAGCAATGAGGCAATCAATGCAATACTCTGTTTGGACTCCAGTCCATCTGTCTTGCCATGCTCTTGATCAGTGGCTGGAGGAGGGTATTATAATAACCAGCTAGTCTTGAGTGGCCCTACCAGGAGGAAGCAGCTTGGCCTTTGTCAGAGTGGATAGTTTGATCACTTCTCCCTGTAGTTAACTCAGCCCATCTGAGCTTGATGATCATGTCCCAGATTTCCTTGACTGGCTTCACCCTTGTTCTGGTGTGCAGAAACCAGTGGCTAGGGACTTCCTAGGGTACCAGGCACATTCAGTCAGAAAGGAAGTCCTGGAACAGGGCTGGGAGACCATCTATGGTGCTAGATGCTAATCCTTTAAGTTGCTGGATATTGCAAGTAGGCTCCAGGGGGTCCTGGAAGAAGAGCCAGAGTCACAGCCATTTAACAATCAGTATGAAAATAATCCACATTTTAACAGTCAGAATAAACATTGTCCACCCTGACCAGTGCTCCCATCCTAAATGAGAGCACAGGATCACAGCTTGTACATTTACAGCTCTGAGCTGAAAGACTCTTAGATCCCATTGTCTGAATGCATACCAACTGACCAGTTTTTGATTTTGTGTCTGAGGGAGGGAGACCTCTCTCTCAAGGAAGGTGTGTTCCAGCACAGGGCATTCTTTGTTGATTTCATCAGGAAGTTGGGCTTAGTCGAGTGTTGAAATCAAAACAGGCCTGCCTATTTGTCTCTGTGCACATAGACTGGGATAGCAAGACAACATGGGAAGGAACAGTTACTGAATTCAGAGGAGCTTGTTTCACTCAATTTTGTGGAAAAGAATGCAAAGGCAGATCCAAATCATCATCAGATCCCTGAAGCTTGGGTCAGTGCCTGGTACTGCAGCGCCCTAACGTGAGGGCCACAACTGACGATGTGCTCAGCTCTATCGGACAGTCACAACTCTGAGGCCTGTTCCCTGCCCTTCAGAAACCTCCAAGCCTAAGTGGGAAGATAAAATCAGCACTTACGAAACAATTAGTGAACACCTAAGGGCAAAATTATGTGGTATTGTCCACTACTTCAAAGAAAAGGGTGGGCTTGGAAAAGGCTTAGAGAAGCAAGGTGTCTCAAACTGGATTTAGAAAGGACAGTCAAGGGCCCCTGGGTGATAACATGGAGCCAGATGTTAAGCAGCTCAGAAAAAGCAGAGTCACCCACTGCCCACAATGATGCAGTCCAAATTCCCTGCCTCCCTTCCAGGCTCCATCTGCTGTCACTCTCCTCGTGCACCCAGGACATACCGAACTCCCTGTAGCATTCTGACCCTGCCTTGTTTGCATGCCTCTATCTGTCTACACTTGCTGTCCTGTGCCCAAATGCTCTGCTGGGAACTCCTCTTCAGTTTTTAAAGAAGCATATCAAATGGGCTCTTCTCCAGTGAAACCTCCCCTGACTGACCACACTCCCTCAAGCCAAACTGGGCCGTCAAGCCTTTGTCCTCTATTGCTTCTTGCGTAAACCTCTCTTGAAGCTCTCATCACCCTGTTGTTGTCTGTCTAAGTTGAGGGGTCTCTTTGTTCCGTTCACTGAGGTAGGCTGTGTCTTCCTCCTTTTGGGGCCCCCTGAACCAAATTTGGTGTCAGGGCACATAAGAAACATTTGGAAAGTGATTTTTGATTGAAATTCAACCAAAGGTAGTTGCGCCCAGTGAAGCACCCACTTACTTGGAGCAGAATGTGTGAGCTAAGTGGCATTGGGAACTGAAGATTGAATAAACTCGCAGAGGCCTTGAGGAGTTTGAATTTAACTCAACTGCAAAGCTCAAAACCCTTAAGCAGCCCCTGCTGCCCCCAGAATGGAATTCAAGCACCTCCTGGATCTGGCCACAGAGTATCCTCTCCAGCGTTGCCTCCCGGCGGCTCCCACCTTGAACTCCACACTTGGAACCTCTGAGCTTCTTCAGCCTAGCTGCACTCGCCCAGCCTGGACTTCCTGTGCTCCTTTGACCAAGCTGTCTGGCAGTCCCTGCCAGGAATACTCACTGGTCTCCAGAGCAGCCGGCTCCTGCTGAGCATTGGGATTCTGTTGTCTATATCCCTTTAGTGTCGAGGTTCCCGTGGGCTGGGTCTGGCCGTCTCCACTGTTCCATGAGCACCCTGGGAACATCCCTCCAACAGCATTTGTTACACCTGCCCACCTGTTACTTGGCTGCATCCCCATTCCTGTCTGCTAGCTCCCTGAAGGCAGTGATTGGGTCTAGTCCCTGATGTTGCCTCAACAGCTAACATCATTCCTGGGAGATGGTGCCCAGTACATATGTATTGAATGGAAGGCTAAAACCAGGGGGATGCAAATGTAAAAGGAAGGACAACTCTACAGATATTTGGAGGGGAAAAAAATAGAATTTGGTACTGAGTTATGTAAAGAGTAAAGCAGAAAGTTGGTTTGTGATAAAATAAACAGAAGTGTTCTCTTGACCCAGTCACCTCTTCCTTCTTTCTAAGAATGATCTGACCTTAGCCCACAGTTGCAAGACTGGTAAAGATGGCATTGCACAGGAGATGGGTCCCTGGCATGGACAGAGATCTACTTGAATGCATCTGAGTAATATGCAGAAGTCTTTATTTTCTGAAGGATTTTCAGAATTCAAAATACATTACAGGGCGGGCCATGGTGGCTCAGTGGCAGAGTTCTCACCTGCCATACCGGAGACCCAGGTTCAATTTCTGGTGCCTGCCCATGCCAAAAAAAAAAAAAAAAAAAAAAAAAAAATACCACTGTAGGACATACTTAAGCCTGAAGTTACAATGGGACATCCAAATAGGGACAGTCTTTAATGGGAAGTATGCACTTTGAGGTCAAAGCTAGAAGGAGATCCTTGGGAACACAGCAGGGGTGGTCCAAATTATGGAAGCAAATATAATCACTGAGGGAAGAAGTCTAAAGCAGAGAACAATGTCTGGGGGAGAGCCTATAAGCTGGCAGAGGGTGAGAAGGAAAAGGAAGTGGTGAAAAACAGAATGACAGAAAATTAGGGAAGCCAAAGGAGGACATATTTCAAGAAGAAATAGGTGGCCGAAGCTGCCGGATGCTCAAAAGAGAACAAGGAGGTTCCTGCAAGAAAAGATAAGAAGGCGGTAGAGGGCGGGCGATGGTGGCTCAGCAGGCAAGAATGCTGCACACAAAAAAAATAAATAAATAAGGTGGTAGACTTCAAATGGGGAGTTCCATAGGAAAGCCAGATCTCAAGGGGGTTAAAAAGAGGACTGATGAGTGGGCAGTGAAAACACTGGGTGGAGTCTTTAGACTTCATGTCTGAGGAATTTGGCTGTGAAAAAAGGTCAGATCATTCTTAGCAAGAAGGCAGAGGTGATTGGGTCAAGAGAACATTTCTGTTATTTTACCACAAAAGAGCTCTGGCCTCATCGGAATTCGAGAGGGAAGGAGCCTATTTATTCTAAAGGAATATGGTTAAGGATCTTGCTTTGCATTGATTGTATTTCATTTACACCCCACCACCACCATCTTCTCCTCCCCCACTCCCACGCACATGTCCCATAAGACTTTCTGGATGATTTCCACAGTCATGGTATGGTAAAATCCAATGATAGGATGTTGCAAACCTGAAACGGTTGCTTCTCACCACCCCATCCCATGGCAAACTTCTCTCAAATGCGCCCAAATTTGACTTTTCCTTCACGATGGACCTGGTCAGACTTTTTCTCCTTGACTATACACAAATTAATAACATCAGTAATAATATCATTCACATAAATAGCCTTTACTCTGCGCCAGACACTGTTCTGAGTTTCTCCCCCACTCGTGAGTTGGGTATTATTATTTTTCTCATTTTTCTGATGACAAAAATGAGGCCCAGGGAACTGACCTGATAACCCCCAGCAGTAAGTGATGAGCTGGGATGCAAACTCAAGATGGCCGGCCTCAAGGTCCACACACTCAAACTACTGTACCAAGTTCAAGAGAAACAAGCTTGTACTTTAATGCTGATTGAGGCTGATATTCCTGACACTTCTAGAAGATTCATAGTCCTAGTTCTATGGACAGTGTGACTTGTCCAAAGTCACAAAACCGACTCCATATGGACCCCAGTTTCACTGTGAGTTGGCCCAGCATTAATAGTCAATAAATAATTTAATAATCAACAAATAATCTACCAAGCGCAAGGTACTGCAAGGAACCCAAAATTATGAGCTACATATCTCATACCCACCCACCCCCCTTTTCCCTGTACCTCCTAGAATAGCCTCTCTGGCCTCTGGTCCTAAGACCTTATTTGGGAAAAAGAACAGAACCTGCAAGCCACTTCTGGGAACAGTCCTGCCACTTCCCTGCCCTGAGGCAATGATGCGGGACAACTGCTAACTCCTTAGTGGGGGTGGGGTGGCCAGGGTAAGGTGGACATACGGGACAGGGGAAAGTTTTCTAATCTCGAAATATTATCCTGCTTCAGAAGCAATCCTTTCTGAAAGTAAATGCTTAGAGGGGATGAGGGGGGTTGCTATTTAGGTCCAGGATATATATGGATGCATTATTATTAGTGTATTAATAATATTATTTTTCTTGATGTATTCTCAAGATCCTCTATAATAAGGCTTGCAAAGTTTCCCACACGGAGGGTAAATGTTCTTCAAAGACACATTGTGCCTTGGTCTGTGATTGCTGGCATGATAGTCAATAAGTTTCTTTTAATAACTTTAAAATTAGCACTAACTATGCTTCTAATTCAAACTGGCCATTATACAGAAGCAGAAACTGCGGACAAGGAAAGTTCAACTCATGGCAGGAGGACTACAACCCAGTCTTCCTGTCTCCCAGCTTTTGTCATTATCTCATGCACACTGGAAGTAACCAGCAACCGGCTAGTTAGAACCACATCCATCCTTGACTCCCTGTGCCCCACCTCCCTACCCCAGAATGGGCAGCAGCCTGCCCATGGCAGATTCCATGCCCCATAAACCTCCCTTGAGGCCGGCTCCTGTGCTTTCATCAGGAGCTTGTTTTTCAGCCTTCACCAATCCCTGCGCACAGTTCCTCAGGTGCCCCTAAGGAAATTGTCTTTCCTTTTTTGCTCCTTGCAGGACCCCTCCCACCCCATCCCAGCCGACTCCTCCCTTTTCCTTCCTTCCCTGGGCTACTCTGGCCTACCCTCCCACTAGGAGCCATCTCCTTGGGCCACAGAGCTAACTGGGTTTCATCAGCCTGAGGAAGTTTCTCTTCCTGCTTTCGCTAGCCCAGCACAGACCACCGATGCCTCCCAGGACAGTTCTCAAGTGTTTTAGAAACTGGCTTCACATTTCTATTCGGTCCAACCGACTACACTTAAATAAGGGTCCCCTTTCGCATCTCCCCACCACCCCTTTACATCACAATCCAAATGAGTTTTGCTGCTTTTAGCAGATTGTCTGTATCATTACTTTCCAGAGATGCAGTATTGGACTTCCTAGCTCTCACCTGCTCTGCCTCCCCAACCCTGCAGTTGCCCATCTTTCCTGGCGTGTTCTTTGCCTATCAGCATGCCGGTTTTACTGAGTTGCATTTAGGGAGGCTGTCAGATGTTCGTAGGGACATTTCATCCCTTGGTAAGCTACGGCATGCTATTTGTTACTTTTTGGGGGCTGAGGATGCATGGTCTGGAATTCGAACCCGGGTCTCCCGCATGGAAGGCAGGCATTCTACCACTGAACCACCCGTGCACCCTATTTGTTAGTTTTTTAATAATAATAATTAAGATGAAAAAAAAAGATGAAATTATTTCTTTCCATCAGGTGCCTTAAAACTAGGTTTTAGAGAGTTTATAATGAGCAAACAAAAGGGAAATCACTCAATATCCAAACCATTTGGGTTTTCTACATACTTTCTTCAGAATCTTAGTGCCTCTGGTTATTATTTTTTGTTCTTTTGTAGTGTTTGGGACTATCGCTTCAGGATAGAAAACGGGAAACTTTTATGTAATTCCCATGAATGCAAGAAAGGAGAAACAGCAAATGGCCCCAGTGTGTTGTGAAATTCCATTTCCTTTTCTTACTCTTCCCGCTCAGTGGCTTCGAAAAGGAATACATTTCTGGTGAGGTGCAGCTGGATAAATGAAGTCTGTCTACTTCAGCAAGCAAGAAATATTAGAGGATTGCACATAAATAACTGCTCTCTGGTTCTGACACTGGAGTGCTCTGAAAGTCAGCGGCGGCTACTGCTGAGAGAAGTAGAAACGGATTATTGTTATTTTAGAGACGATTAAACTGATATTGAGAAAGGTTAAGTACTTGCCCAAGTTACATTTCTCTAAATTGTGGCACTTGGATTTGAATCCCCCCACAAACTTAGTTGCCATTTTGATCTTTTAAAACATCGCAATTGTATATGCTGCAAAAACAGATACACAGCCTCAAAGGCTGTGTGAAGGGAGGGACTAGGTCAGGGCAGGCACTTGTGTGTGTAAATTCCTTCTAAGGTGCGTGCACAGGAAGCAAAGGTACGTGCACAGGAAGCAAAGGTACACCAGCACTGTTTCAAAATTCAGCAATGAACCCCCCTCCCTCTGCTCTAGGAATGGCAGGCCTGCCAGGCGCACCTGTACGTGCTCTAAACATAAGCAACCATGCGAGCCCCGCCGCGGACCTCAGTTTACAGCAGTTTGTAGCCTCCACATCCCGCCAGCAGCCTCTCGGTGGCGGTTCCCGGGCTCCCCGCCTCGGTCTTGGCCCTTTGTGCGTCCCCTGCTGGATTCCAGGAGAAGTGCCTGCCCCTGAACCCGACAGATTGCACCCAAGCTCTCCTCTTTGCTTATCTCCACATAAAATGATGCGCCACCTGTCCTACTCGCCCTCCTCAGAAACCTTAAATGAATCCCTGTAAGGCACTTCAGGGCTGAGCGGAACTGGGGGTGACTGCATTAATAGACCTCATTTCTCAAAAGTGATCAAGGAGCATCTTGTTACTTCCCTCCTAGGAGAATGAGGCAGCCCAGCTGGGCAGCGGAGCTCGTGAGCATGCTGGCAGGTGAAGGGTCTCTGAGCCCTTTACCATTCAAAATGTGGTTCATGAACTAGCAGCATCAAAGTCACTTAGAAGCTCCTTAGAAATACATCATTGCCGGCCCCATCCCAGACCTGCTGAGTCTAAATCAGCATTTCAACAAGATCCACGGCTGAAAAGCACTGTAAGTCAATTCTTCAACTTTAGGGACACCTCTCATCTAAGTCCCAATAATTGCACAATGTCTCTTAGCAGCCATAACGTACTTGCTCTTACTACCTAGAAATGTCAAATAGCTCAATTTTCCCTTAGACGTTTGGTCAGCAGGTTCTGTGGTTCAGGGGAGAGAAAAGAGAGTAGAATTGTCCTCAATCTTGTGTGTGAGTTCTCGGCAACCAAATGACCCCAGAAATGTCATGAAGGGGATTCTGGATCCATTAGAGAAACTTCCTTATCAACACCTATTTTAAAAAAAAAAAAGATTGGATTATGAAGGGGAGGATAGAGTTTCCCTTCCCCACACCCACGTGGCTGGATTTTTAGACAGTCACCTTCTGAACAAGAGGCCAGGCCAGAGATTTCTCAAGTCCCCTCCCGGCCCTGATGTACTACACACCTCAATTTACAAAATGGTCTTGATCTTTTTCAATTAAAATTCCACTTAATTAAGTGGCTCACCTGGAGTTTTTAATTATTCGGGAAAGAAAACTGCTGTGTAGCATGGAAAAACAGCTCCATAATGTTTTCTATTTTTCCCCATAATTAGGTTTTCTGTTCTCCTTTAGGAAGGAATCTCCTGATTCACGGAAAAAAATGCTTGACCATCACTGCTGTGAGGAGGTTCCTCCAGTCTCAGGAACTAAAGTCTGAACAACCAGGGGACCCTCTGTCCCTGGAATAAAAAGAACATTAGAAGTCTTTTGCGTTAGGATTGGAGGTAAGTGCTCCTGATGAAAATCTTTCTTCATCAAAGTATTAATTGGGTACTTTAAATGTGCTAAATACAATGGGGGGATACCACGTGAATAAAATTGAGTCCCTGCCTGGAGAGATTTACAGTCTGGTGTGGAAGACATGATGTAATAAAAATGTTATAATGGAGGTATAAAACAAATATCAAAGGAGAGAGTGCACACTCCTGTGGAAACATGAGGACTTCTTGGTGGAAGAGCTGGTATCTGAGGAAGCCTTTGTAGGTCGAGTTGGGATTGGACAGGCAGACAAGGCTAGTGCAAGCATTCCAAGCCAAGAGGCCATCCTAAACAGAGAAGTAGGAATGGAGGCCAAGTTCTGAGAACAGCAAGTTGTCCCTGGAGTGCAGGGCAGTGATGAGAGGACAACAGGAAGGTAGGTTGGCTTGAGTTTCCCACCCTGTAAAATGAGAGGGTTCAAGTGCTCAGGGCCCTCTCTAGTCAGCCTTTCCAGAATTAGATTATAGCCAACGGTAGGGGACCCCAAAAGTCATTCCGAAGAGTGCCTCGTGGGGATAAGGAGCCAGTGAAGACTTCTCATCTGAGCCATGCTCTAGGAAGCTCCTTCGAGTAGCAGAGTGAAGGATGCTTCCTCGGGATAAGACTAACTCTCAGGGACCAGCCAGGAGGCAGTGCTCAGTGTCGCTGAGCAGCGACAGCAGAATCGGGAGGGAGGGAAATTCAGGAACTGACCACCTGCTGTACTGATTTGGTACTTGAGCCGTCTTCCAGTGAGGAATTAAAGAAATCAGTCTGAACTTACCCACTTAGATTTTAAGAATATATACACTGGAGATGGAATTAAGGGTTCATAATCAAAGCCAAATATGAATATAAGGAACAGAAAGCCTGCAGCCCCAAGTGCTTTGGATCTGGGGGAAATGCTACAGATGCCCCAAAGGACATTTCAAGGTACGTTCAAAGAAAGAAGAAGGAAGGGGTACATCCACTCCGAGAAGCAGATGGTATAATATTAACAGATTGTGAGGACACACACAGAACCACCCCTGGCAGAAGACCATGTAGAGATAAGAGAGCAAGTGAGAGCCCACAGTTCTGAACAGGCTCCAGGGTCCTTCCTGCTCAGACACACCAGTCCCATCCAAGGAACCCAGAGAACTCAACAGCCAAGTGCCCTGCATCCCAGCAGCCATCTCTGTGGGGCCAGGAAGTGAGGGGAGGACCTGGAGACAGGATGTGAGCACATAACAGTCATCCCAATGAGTGGCTATTTGTTGCCTTATTACATTCAAGGTGCTGGGCAAGTGGCAGTGAACAAACAGGAAAAAAAATAATAATGCCTGCCCTCAGGAATAAAATTCTCATTACGAAAAGAGACACAGATTGGCTTATAAAACTCCAAACAAGTGAGCTTGACAGCAACTGAACAGAATTCTAGAAGTGATTACATAGCTGGTGTGTCGACCTGAGGAAGGGCAGTGGGACTCCTTTCATGTCAGCATGGGTTCACAAGGACCAGGTCGTACCAGAGTCAGCTCATTTCCATCTTGACAGGGTTGCCACTTCCCAGCAACGCTGGGAATTCAGCAAGATACTTGACCGAGTTCCTCATCATAATCCCCTACACGACCTTACTAATGCAACTAAATACTACAATAAGAGGGGCATTTCTCCACCGGGCTCAACATGATAGACATGTTTTGTAGTAAGAATTCCAAGCACCCAGAGATGCAAACAAACACAGCGAGACCTCTGAGCATCAGTAAATAAATCATCCCCTCTCCCACTGCCTCCCCCATGCCAAGAAATCCCATGCACTGAGTTTTTTATTTCTTTAGACAGCAGTGGTCGGTTGTCAGACTTTTACCCTGCTGTGTTAACCCACGACATTCATGGAAGATGCTAATGGCTGTTGCTGCTCAAACGAGGGGTGAGTCCAAGGAGAAGGCTGGGTGATGAGTTTGCCTTCTGTTCTGCCTGCCAGCCAGACTGTCTGTTCCTGGCTCTGGTGTGCCTTTTGCACTCAGGTTTGCACGAGCGAGCTGCCTTCTCTGGCCGCTGCAGCCTGAGTATGAGCTGCCTGGGGTTCCACCGCGGCCACCGGAGCCCCAGAGCCCGCCATCCGGCTGTGCTGCAGGATACACAAGCCTCCAGGCCCTCCCCGGGGGTGTCGCGGTCCTGATTCGGTGGAGGCGCCCGAATGGCCGGCAGAGGGCAGCAGCACACCCCCAGTCGGGAGCTGGGCCTCCTTTTCGCTCCTGGAAATAGGAAGCTCCATCTGCTCTTTCTGAGAGGGCCGGCACGGGTGGGATCGGGTGTGAGGGGAGTATGGTGAAGGTCTGGGATGGCATCTGAGGGGATGGGAGGGGGAGTGGATTGGGGGCACCTTCAAGGATTACCAGGTCGGGTTGAGGGCACAGCGGGACCGGGTAGTGCATATCCGTGCGGGTACCACAGTGCACCGTTGTGAGGGCTTCGCCCAGCCTCAGGTGTAGGCACGCAGAAAGCAAGCAGTTGGTCTGGGCAGATGGGACAGAACAGCAAGAAGATGTGGAGGGTGAGGTGGACGGTCATGGGGAAGTGGGAGAGGACAAGGGGCTGAGAGGTGAACCTTCACGGGGCGGTGAGGACATCATCTGGGCTGAAGCAGGCTGGAGGTGGAAAGGAAGATCGGGAGCCAGGGCCAATGTGATTGAAGGCGAGTGACCCTCCAAGATCAGCAGGTGATGATGGAGGGTGGAGGGCGGGCGCCCTGTGGTCCATCTGCAGAGCCACACCCAGAGCCTCTGGGCTCAGGGATGTGCGGTAGTCAGAGCTGAGTGGTCTTAAGTCAGTTATTTAACCTCCCTGGGCCTCACTTTCCTCGTGTGTAAAATAGGGATAATAGTACCTACAAAGGACCCAGAGGATGAGGGAAAGGAAGATGCTGGGGAAGCGTAGAGGAGGGAGACAGCCCACTCTGTGGTGTCAGTTATTGGTATATATGTCAGTCTTTCCTCCAGACTTAAACCCAGCAGTTCTCACACATGAAGGTGCATCAACATCTCCCGAAAGCCTTATTAAAAAGGCTGTGGAGCACCAACCCCAGAGCTTCTGATTCAATAGGTCTGGGGGAGGGGGCGGGGGGCGAGAATCTGCATTGCCGAAAAGATCCCAATGCTGCAGGTTCAGGAATCGCACTTTGGAAATGACTGATGAAGGGTCGGTAGGGACTGGAAGCCCCTGTGGGCAGGGACTTCACATCTGACAGTCATGTCCATATGGTGGGAGCCCCAGCCTGGGCACAGTTCCATCCAGGGCAAACAAATTATAAATAGAGCAGCTGGTCACCCTGAAAAGAGGTGGTGCTGAACGAAAAGGAAATAACTTCACAAGAGCCTTAAAGGCATGTTGTTTACGTGGAAGCTAAATTGTACCTGGGGAGCAAACTCTGTGGTTAATGGTTGAGCAGTCACCCACGCGGTTTACGGGAGCTGTTGTCAGAGGCAGCATGCTAGGTGTGAGGGTCTGTGGCTCAGCAATGTTCGGAACTTCCCATCACCCACAGATTGACTTGTTCTATTAGGATGCTGCCTTGTGCATATAGAGGGTGTTTTCTTCTGGGAGGAATCCACCTTGTCCACCCCCCCTAAGCCTTTATCCAAGGGTAATTGTTCTCTCTTCAGCCTGTGCCCTGACCACGGTCAACCAGAGTCAGAACCGCAGGTCCTGCCAGGAAGCCCATTACTAGTATTATTTGTCAAGGCTCAAGCATTAAATTAGCACAGGAGCAGCCCTGGCTGCAGCCAGAGGAATTCACAGGCTAAATGTGGTGCCTGGGGAGAAGAGGCGATCCTGAAATGTAGCTTGCCCCTTTGCTGCAGAGACCTCATGGCCCATAACTCACCCAGGCTTCGGCAGCAGCTCTGCTGTCCAAGCAATTAAGTCAGAAAAGGGAACCTGCTCAGCTAATGGCTGGGATTAAAGCTAAATGAATTCAAACTCAAGTGAAAGGGAAACTGACCCTTGTCCCTCTGGTATCATTATCCTAATTAACTGTGCTTGGCAGGAGTGTAGAGGCCTGCATTGATTGTTTCTTTTCCTGTTTGTCCCCTTCAAAGCCCTAGATACAAATTAACCTAGACTTAATGGTAAAATCCTTTTACTCAACAAGAGCCCTCCAGATTTTCTTATGAGCCCTGCTTCCTCTAAGGGAATCATTGGGTTTTCCACATGGAGGGGATCCTTTAGACAAGAGTCTCTCAAAGCATGGCCTGAGAGCCATTTGCACCAAAACTGCCTGGGATAAGTTTATGAGATGCAACTTCCAGGCTCCACCAGGCCTATGGAATCTGAATCTCTAGGACTCAGCTCCAGGATCAGGAGCGTTTTAAAGCATACCAGGTGGTTCTCATGGCCAATCAGGGTTGCAACCCTAGGACAATATGATTGTGCTTTTGGCACATTGGAATCACCTGCAGACCTTTAGAAACTCTTGTGTCCAAACCACATCCCAAACCAGTGGAATCTACTCTCTTTGACAGAACCCAGGCATCAGTATTTTTTAAAAAGTCCTAGGCAAATCCCAGTGTGGCCAAATTGGAGAGCCGTGGGTTTATTCCTGTGCTTCTCAAATTTGAATGTATACAAAATTCATACACTTTTAAAAATACAGATTCCTGAGACCCCCCCACCCCCCCCAAGAGATTCTTATATCATTGGTCTGCGGTAAGCATTTTTAAGGCTCCCCAGATTATTCTAATCTATAGCTAGTTCTCAACTAGTAATATCATTCAATCTATCATTGAAACAGACTGAGGCTGAGAAGTGAAAGGATTTCCCCAGGTGCCATGGAGCCCTTTGGGGCCTCAGTCCACACTGGTCCCCAGGGCTGGCTCCAGAACCACTCCCATGGGTTTTCCAAATTCTCCCATGGCCTGTGCCTCTCCCATGAAGATCAGAGTTGGGGGGGGGGGGGGTAGAATTGTATATAGAACCTGCATCTTTTCTACTCTTATTTTGAATTGTTAGTCTTGAATTGCAGTACAGTCAGTTCTGCTATAAGGCTTGTTTTGAAAATGCAAAATTGTTCCAACAAGATTGATGTATTAGGGAACAATACTGGTAATATTAGGGAATGTGAACTTCATGCTTGCTTATGCACAATTTCCTAACTTGCAGTGCAGAAAATAGCTCTCAGCTGAACAAAGCCACATGACAATACACCTCAGGGGGAAACAATTGTAACAAATAAAGTATCAGTGGCTGAGAGAGTTCAAATAGATTGGAGAGGCTACTCTGGAGGTCACTCTCACACAAGCTTCAGCTAGATATTGCTATTTATCAAAGTTTGCCAACTTCCAACCAAAACCATGCCTTCCAACCCTAAAGGCTGTATCTGAGAATCTACAAAAGTTCCATGAACTCTGATTTCTTTCCAGAAATCTACAACCTCCAGGTGGTTCCTAGGCCAGATAAGTCCTGAAACCCAGAGGGCCTGGCTTCTCCATAATAACTATTTCCATCCCCCATCCCATATTATCAACAGCCATTTCCAACATGAAAAAGTTAGAATGGGCATAGCCCAAATACCCCTAAAGATTAGGAGGAAGATCAGAGGAAAAGGTGGAGTTATAACAGAGAATATAGGATTTAACAAATGAGTATGACTCCTGAATCATTATATTGATATTTCTTTTAGTCTTCAGTGTCTTGGAGCAGCTAGAAGGAAAAAACCTGAAATTGTGGAACTGTAAGCCATACAAAACTCTGAAATCTTTCTACCACTAATTGTTGCAGTGTACTTTGAAATTTATTGCTTTTTTAAAAAATGCATGTTATTTTTCACAATAAAAAATAATGAAACAAAAAAACAATTTAAAAAGATAATAATGAAACAAAAAATATACACCTCAGAAACATCTACCAGCTACCTCTGGTGTTAGACCTTTTGGTCAGGGACTTCATTCAGGTGACCCTCCCTCCACGGCTTCACATTCACACACAAGCTACAGTCCTTCCGCCGCCCACTACCGCAAGCAAACTTCAGGTCTTTTCCAAGGTAAAGCGCCATGTTTATTATGATATTTATGTATTTCTTAACCATTTAACATGGCTAAAACTGGGCTACATTTTTATTAGGTTCCTGTCTTTTTATTTACTTATTTTTTACCGTGGTTCTAGTGAGGTTTTTGAATGTTGTGCCCTGACCCCATGTTTTAGTTTCCCAGCTGTTAAAACAAATATCATCCAATGGGTTGGCTTAATAACAAGAATGTATTGGCCCATGGTTTCAGAGGCTAGAAGGGTTGCTTCCTACTGGGGTTGGTATCTTCTGGTTGGCTGGCAATCTCTGGGGTTCCTTGGCTTTTCCATCACGTGGTAACACACTGTCAGCATCTTCTCCTTTCTCTTCCAGGTTCCACTGGCTTCAGCTTCTGGTTGCTCCCCATGGCTCCTCTTTCCATATCCAATTACCTTTGCTTATAAGGACTTCAGCCTTATTGGATCAAAGCCTACCCTCCTGAAGTTTGGGTACACCACAACTAATAACATCCTCAAAAGTCCTATTTTCAAATGGGTTCCCACCCATAGGGCCAGAGGCACCTCAACATGCCTTTTCTGGAGGTGATTCAATCTCCAAAACCCCATTTTTCCCATAAAAAAAACCTGTATCTTTTATTGTGTAATTTTACCTACTACAGTGATTTTTAGAAACGAATACAAAAGTCACCTTATAACCGAAGTAACCATATAGACAATTGTACATATTTCTTTTTATTATCCTAAAAATAGGATAATAATGCACTGCCCATTTGTGAAGTTTAGGCACAGTCTCCCCCACTTTTTCCCCTCTACCCACTGTCTCAGAGAACTTGACTCCTGAAAGTAATAAGTTGGGATACTTCTCACGACACAGAGGCTGCTGTCCACACCCTCACTTCTGGCGACATGAGCCTGGGGAGAAGCCAGTGGCTCCTTCTAGGCTGTGCTGACACACTCTCCCTCTCTTGCTCAAATCTGTTTAGGCGTTAGGGTTTCAGGTGACTTGATCTTCTCAGATTCCTCTTATTGCATGTCCATCAGATCCCCTCCTGCTCTCTTGCTACTTGAACCTCGCTTTTGAATTCTCATCTTTCTGAGGTTTGACTGGGTCTGAAGCAGCTTTACTGGCTGGTACTCACCTATTGACTAGATTTGTCTTAGACCAGCACTTAATGTGTTTGGGCCTCTGGCTCTTGATCCAGGACCCTCCTCTTTGTGGGGCCCTTGCCCCCAACTTCTGTCTTCATGAGCTTCCCCTCCAGACTTCTGTCAGCTCACCTGGCTCCTTCCTATTCACCTCTCCCAGCATTTGACCCATAGAAGTCTGCTTCCGAGATAAAAAAAAAAAAAAATGTAGTTATTTCATGTCTTTCTGTGTTTCACAAGAAAATGGGTCTACACGGCATCTTTGTAAGATAACCTAAGCCCAAATGATTTTGTCTAAAATCTCCTTACTCAACAGACTTTACCCCCCTTTCTGTTTAATTTAAGTTTCCTTAATATGGGCTTGATAATATAATATCTTGGAATATGTATTTGGGGATTCTCTTTTACTCATTATCATCACAAATTCAAGGTCAATATATGCATTTGGGGGCCAATACTGAGTAGACAGTATCAATTCAGTTGGAAGACAGGATCAAAACTTTAAATTTTAAGTCTGTTATTCTAAGCTAATGTTCTCACTCCTATGTCCCTGCAGGATTTTTCTGTCTGGTTACATAAGATGAAAATCCATTCTAATGTCTGGATAACACTACAGCTGCAAAACTGTCAGAAACTTGGGGACCAAGTTAATTCTTTCTTATAGACACTGGTAGTTCAGTATCAGAGCATGTTTATCTCACGGTCACTTAAAATCTTCATTCATGAAATCAGAGTTTCTATTATTTTTTCTTCTTCTATAGTATTTGGCCTGCAAGCCCTAACATATTTGCTATCTGACCTTTTACAGAAAAAGTTTGCCAACTCCTTTTGTAGGACATAAAACATAGTGGTTATTTGATATCATCTCAACCTGAGATTGAAACAGATGAACTTCGGAGGTCAGGGAACCCATGAAAGTGGATGCAAAACTTGGCTTATGAAGCAGATGTGCATTTTTGGAGGGCAAAGATTCAAAGCTGTCATTAGATTTCCAAAGGTGTCCATGACCTAAAAACATTTAAAAAGCCACTACAATATGTTGTCTGCTGCCGAGCAGCATAAACCGAGAGTAATAACTCATTGTAGGCATCCACAAGTAGTGAGGAATGAGCTGACATTCTTATGCCTCTTGCAGGTTAATTTAGAGTCCACTTCACACTATGAGATGCAGAAAACATTACATAAAACACAATAGGAATGTGATCTTTCCGTGGCCACATATTTTTACCGGAACTCATCTGTTTTCCCTTCTCAGGTCACAAGCCCTGATTTGCCCCATCCTCAATTTTCTTCTTGTCTCTTCAGAATTGTCACACTGAGCACACAACTAGGGCTCCTGCTTCCTACCACCTGCCTTTGCTGTATCAGGACCTTACAAGCTTCCAGCATCACAGCCCTGTGGTTTGAACGCCAGGAGACTTGGTGCTCAGTCTCAGGCCTGTTGCAGAAATTGGCTCTCACCTAGTTCTTTGTGACATCCTCTCTTCTCTTCATTGATGCCAGTCCATCCTTGTGAAGTTCATTTTACCGACTGTGATCTATATTTGATAGTATTAGAAGACTTTTGCAAGTAAGCAGGATGTACGTTATCAGTGAAGATGGCGGGGACAGAGTTGGGACACAGCAGGCTATTCCACAGCGCCAGGGAGGGCCCGTCCACTCCCTCCTGGGGTAGGGATAGGGGTAGGGGGGCTCCGGGGGCAGGAACGGTAGCACTTGTACCTGCCCTAATTGGTTTCCATTTGCTTTCTGATAATTCTTCAATCTGTCGGTCGAGATTACTTTGAACTTTGATCCCATTTTCCAAAATGCTGGCCTTCTCACCAGTTCACATCATCTGTAAAAATAAGGTCATTAGCTCCAACATACTTCTGAATCCAAAAGAAATTCACTGATAAAGAAAGTGGCTAGTTGGTTTTCGTTATTCAATTTCATATGCCACCAAAGACACAACCACAAACTACGTTGTAAAAAGAATAAATATGATTCAAAGACCTCCCAATTTTGTCAGCAGGGTGCCTGTAATGAAGTGGGATAGGAAAACCAGGAGCTTTACATCTGCGCTCAAGGCCCTGCCAGACCTAGGTCCTCTTTTTGTAACAAACATTTGAAATGACCCCTTCACTATTTTGAAATAGAATTCACAGACACAATATAACCTACCCATACCCATAATTTTTAAAGAAATCAAGATAATGCTCTGCCTGGAATTTAAAGGAGAAGTAAAAAGGAAAGTAATTTACAATGAATTATTATGTGTTTCAGGACACCTACTTAGAATAAGTTTAGATTTGAGAGAAGTAAGACAATACTCAACTGACAAATCTTAAACTTTTTCATTAAGTTTGACATTCTGAAGTAAGGGTCAAATAAATTTGCTCACACATAAATGCAGACTCACCCTTAACACAACACCTATGAACAAAGATGGATACAGTGTATAATCTTTCCTAAATTGACAAGATAGTTGCATTGCTGGAAAATTCGGAATATATTAAAACCGTGCAAAAATGTCTCTGTCAGTATGAAAACAAGGGTTAGGCTCTGAAGATCATTTCGAGCATGTTTTCCATCTTCAGGAATATCTGAAGGACACCCTGGAGTTGTGCAGATGCTGGATTGTCACACTTATTGGGGGGATGCCCGCCTTATCGTTGTGTCAACAAAAACACACACCTCCCAGTTTCCAGAATGGACCTTCTGGGGCAATACTGTCCCTTTTAAGAGCCATTGCTTTACATGGAAAGTTTTATAAGATAAGATTTTCTTCCTCCAAAGAGGAAAAGATCCTTAAGAAGAAGATTGAATGCCTTCTTTCCCATTTGTAGCATTCAACATACTTTTTTTTGAGCACCTGCATCCTTCTATATTTACTGCATTTATGAGAATATAGCCTAGTGAGAAAGACGTGAAATAAGAAAACAAATAGACAAGATAATTGAGCAATTATTATAACTGCTTTGAAGAAAATAAATGGGGTAGTTTGCAAGAGAGTAGTGGGGCAGGGGTGTTATTTAAATAATGAGTGCTGCGGAAAGCTCTCTGAGGAAGCATTGCCATGAAACCCAGGGGAGGAGGCTTCAAGCAGAGGAGGCAGCACATGCCAAGGCCTTGACGTAGGAAAGAGTTTGGAACGGCGGGCAGGAGCCCCATATGGCAGAACTTCTACACCAGGGCCTTAATGTTTGCTGTTCCCTTTATCTCAAATACTTTCTTTGGGTCTCTCCTCAAATAATGTCACATTGAAGAACCTTTCCTGACCACTCTATAAACAGCAGCCACCACCCCAACTGCAGTGCTCCCTGTCTCCATCCTGCTTTACTTCCCTCCACCTGATACTACATACTTATTATTTTGTCACCTGTCACTTCTTCTCTTCACTGGAACATATGCTCTGTGAGGACAGGCTTGGTCTATTTTGTTCCCTGCCGTATCTACAGCTCCTGAAACAGCACCTGCCACCTAATAGGTGCTCAGTAAATATGTGTTGAATAAATTACTGAGGAGAAAAATGGTTCTAGATGATGTTGAAGAGGCAGGCAAGATCGTGTAAATCCTTGCACGATTTTATTGAAAGGCAGTGAGAAGGGAAGGAAAGGAAGGATTTTATGCAGAGAGGAGAGATATAATCTGATTTACATCTTTAAAAGAACACTCTGGTTGCTGTTTGGAGAATGGAGAAAAAGACTAGAGACACTAGAAACACGTGCGGTGTCTCTGGCGTGGCCCACACAAGAAGATGATGGTGACCTGGAATGAGTCGCGGATGGCTTGGGAGATAGAACCAGCAAGACCTGCTCAGGGACTGTAGGCGGAGGGTGACATCTAAGGGAACTCGGGTGACTCTGCTGTTGTCACCCTGAGCCCCTGGATGGAAACGATGGAACCATTTACTGAGATGGGGAGAATTTAAGAGCTATAATAAACATTCTCATCGAGTTTTTCCTAATGACTGTCAAACGGCTGGTTTGGATACTTTTGGTCAACTCAGGAATCGATGCTGATTTCTGACTTGCTGCATTTTGTTTGCACGGCCTCCAAAACCCACCAAAAATCAGCCCCAACACAGAATGAAACCTCTTCAGGGGCCATGCTTGGCTCTGCTGCCCTGACGGTCCATGCTTAATGTATTCTGATCAAATTGTAGCCAGTGATGATATTTCATGGAATTATTGCTCTTTATAAACAATACCTTAGTCCTATATCTTTCTCTTCTTTTCCCCTCATTCTCCTACCGTCTAAGCCGTGTGACATTTTCCTTACCCTCCAGCAGAGGCCTTCCGGGGTTTCATTTAGAGCAAGTCAGATATGTGGTCTTGATACCAAAGACGGAGGTGTTAGTAAATGATCGATACTAAGCTCTTAGAGGGTGGGGCCCTTGTGTGTGAAAATCAGTGGTGAGCTGGTACCCCAGACAGGTTGCGGGAGAATCAGTGGTGTCATCAGAAAGACAGCTGAGGCTTCTGCACTGTGAATAGGGCTCCTGACTGAGGTAAATCAAAAATGTGTTTCTTTCTGCTATTTTCTTCAACTTCCTTCAGCAATGAAAGAACTAATGAATGAACAAATGTAGGGCTGTTATAAAGATTAATTGAGATAATATTTTTAAGTACCTAGAATAGTGCCTGGTACAGAAAAAAAGGCAGTGTAAGTGTTTGATAGAAAGAGAACAAGAACAGCTTTGTCTGTACCAGGCAATATCTGCCAACAACTATAGTCATCATGGAGTCAGAGGAACAAAAGAGCCTGATGGAGCAGCCGCATCATAGAAGGTCCCAGAGTTCCGGAGACCTATATACAATGCCTTTGCACTTAGATGCCTATGTTTTCATTCTCCCTTCTTCTCCATAGGACCATGGGAGACCATCTTGAACTTCTTTTAGGAGTGGTGCTCGTAGCCAATCCTGTGTTTGCAATTTCTTCCTGCTCCTTCGATCATCTGATGGCCTTATATCATTTCTGCAACCTCACCCAGGTCCCTCCGGTTCCCAACACCACTAGGAGCCTCCTGCTAAGCTTCAACTACATCAGGACAGTCACTGCCTCGTCATTCCCCTTCCTGGAGCAGCTGCAGCTTCTGGAGCTTGGGGCCCAGTTTACCCCCTTGACTATAGACAAAGAGGCCTTCAGAAACCTGCCCAATCTTAGAATCTTGGATCTGGGCAAAAATCAGATAGACTTCTTGCATCCAGATGCTTTTCAGAGACTACCCCATCTTTCTGAACTTAGGCTGTTTTCCTGTGGTCTTTCTGATGCTGTATTAAAAGATGGATATTTCAGAAATTTAGAGTCTTTAACTCGCCTGGACCTATCCATTAATCAGATTCACAGCCTTTCCCTTCATCCTTCATTCCAGGAATTGAATTCCTTGAAGTCCATAGACTTTTCCCTCAACCACATACCAATTGTATGTGAGAGTGAGCTCAAGCCCCTCCAAGGGAAAATGCTCTCCTTTTTTAGCCTTGCAGCTAATAACCTGTATAGCACAGTCTCAGTGGACTGGGGAAAGTGCATGAACCCATTCAGAAACATGGTCCTGGAAACCCTAGATATTTCTAGCAATGGCTGGACAGTGGAGATCACGAGAAACTTTAGCAATGCCATCAATGGTAGTGAGACTCTCAGTTTGGTTCTTGCCCACCACATTATGGGCTCTGGGTTCGGCTTCCATAACATCAAAGATCCTGATCAGAGCACATTTGCTGGTCTGGCCAGGAGCTCGGTGATACACTTGGACCTCTCACATGGATTTATCTTCTCCCTGAACTTCCATCTCTTTGAGGCCCTAAAGGAGTTGAAAGTTCTGGATCTTGCCCACAACAAGATAAACAAGATTGCAAAAGAAGCATTTTTTGGACTCAACAACCTCCAAGTTCTTAATCTGTCTTCTAACCTTCTGGGGGAACTTTACAACTCTGATTTCTATGGGCTACCTATGGTAGCCTATATTGATCTGCAAAAGAATCACATTGGGATAATTCAGGACAAAACATTCAGATCCCTGGAAAAATTAATTACACTGGACCTCCGGGATAATGCTCTTAAAACAATTTCCTTTATTCCAAGCATACGTGACATCTTCTTGGGTGGCAATAAACTGGCAACTCTGCCAGACACCAGCGACCTAACGGCCAACTTCATCCAGTTATCAGAGAACAGGCTGGAAAATCTGGATAATCTCTACTTCCTTTTCCAGGTTCCTCATCTCCAGATTCTCATTTTAAGTCAAAATCGCTTCTCCTACTGTTACCAAAGTCACACCCCTTCAGAGAATCTCAGCTTAGAACGACTTTTCCTTGGAGAAAATATGTTGCAACTTGCCTGGGAAGCTGGGTCCTGTTGGGATGTTTTTAAGGGGCTATCCCATCTCCAAATTCTGTATTTGAATAATAACTACCTCAATATCCTTCCACCAGGAGTATTTAGTGATCTGACTGCATTAAAGGGACTCAACCTCCGCTCCAACAGGCTGACGGTTCTTCATCCTGGCGATTTACCTGCCAATTTAGAGATCTTAGACATATCCAGAAACCAGCTCCTAACTCCCGATCCTAATGTATTTGCGTCACTCACCACTGTGGACATAACTCATAACAAGTTCATCTGTGAGTGTGAGCTTAGCACTTTTATCAATTGGCTCAATCAAACGAATGTGACTCTATTTGGGTCTCCTGCAGATATATACTGCATGTACCCTGACTCACTCTTTATGGTTTCCCTCTACTCTGTTTCCACGGAGGGTTGTGATGAAGAAGAAGCTTTAAAGTCCCTAAAGTTTTCCCTTTTCATCTTATTCACTGTCACTTTGATTCTTTTCCTCCTAGTCACCCTCATAGTCACGAAGTTCCGGGGAGTTTGTTTCATCTGTTATAAGAAAGCTCAAAGATTGGTGTTCAAGGACCATCCCCAGGAAACAGATCCTGATATGTACAAATATGATGCCTATTTGTGCTTCAGCTGCAAAGACTTTGAATGGGTGCAGAGTGCTTTCCTCAAACACCTGGACATTCAGTACAGCGACCAAAACAGATTTAACCTTTGCTTTGAAGAGAGGGACTTTGTCCCGGGGGAAAATCACATCGTCAACATCCAGGCTGCCGTCTGGAGCAGCAGGAAGATCGTTTGCCTCGTGAGCAGACACTTCCTCAGAGATGGCTGGTGCCTCGAAGCCTTCAGTTACGCCCAAAGCAGGTGCTTATCTGACCTCAGCAGCGTCCTTATTGTGGTCGTGGTCGGGTCCCTCTCCCAATACCAGCTGATGAGACACCAGCCCATCAGAGGATTCGTGCAGAAGCAGCAGTACTTGAGGTGGCCTGAAGATCTCCAGGATGTTGGCTGGTTTCTCAATAAGCTCTCTCAACACATACTAAAGAAAGAAAAGGGAAAAAAGAAAGACAATGTCATTCAGTTGCAAACTATAGCAAAAACCTGCTAGTCAGAGGAGTAGTTTCTAACAAACAATTCTTCACTTTGTATTAGTACTGAGTTACCACTTTAAGGTCCTTTCCATATTTTTTTCCCCTTCAATGAAAGCAACATAAATCTCTTGATTTTCTGTATCAACACAATGTTTTGTCTCACTGACCTCCAAATGGAAAACAACAGATCTTGAAAATTTCAACTGTCTCTAGGAAGGCTGCCACGAATTCAGAGGTTCCCAACTCTCCATTGATTTCCTTTCAGACCCAGAAATACTTTTCTTTCCTATGGCATCAACTATGGAATGCATCCTTGTCATGGGAAGGGGACCTTGGGAGAAGTTTTACATGGCTGACACCCTTTCCCCAACATTCAGCTCTTGAATGGGCTTGGCCAATGATTCTGAGCTCTCTGCAGAAAAACACTACGACGACAAACAGGAGAGGCAAGTTTCCTGCTTTTACCTTCAGATCTTCTGCATAAGAACATTATCATGGTTGGGTGCAGGTCAACCTCAGTCTCGGGTGAGACTGAGCCCCAAAGAAGCTAGGATGTGAATAGCTAGAACTATTGTGGCCATGTGGCATTCCCTATTCTTACCTTCGCCCCCGACAGGAGTGAGCAGAGCTTGCAACTGGCCCTCACAGGCCATCTGCACTCTTGCATGTTACACTTATTTCAGCCCGGCACTCATGACTTGTCACTGTGCTGGATTGAATTGCTTACCCCAGTTTTCACGTGCTCTTGGTCTAGGTCTTGGGTAAATAAGATCTCCTCAAGATGTCACTTCATTTAAGGAGTGGATCAACTAAATCAGGTTGAGCTTTAACCCTAATTACTGGAGTCCTTTATAGGCAGAGTGAAAATCAGGCAGAAGGAAGCCACGGGGAACAGCCAGAAACTGGAAGTCAAAGGAACCAGGAAGAGGAAGAACATCCCGCCTTATGCATTGCTGTGTGAGGGAAAAACCAGGGAACCCCAGAGATTGCCTGCCAACCAGAAAATACCTGGAGGAAGCAAGTTTTCTAACCTCTGAAACCGAGAGCCAATAAATTCCTGTTGTTAAAACAACCCATTGTATGGTATTTGTTCTAGCAGCCCGGAGACTAATCCAGGTATCAGCCTACTTTTTTATTTCTTACCACACCTCATTTATCAACCACTCAGGCTGTTGTGGAAAGAACATGTTGGCTACAGATCCTGGTTTGAGTTCTGACTCTGCTGCTTGTTAGTGATGTAACAAGCCATGATAATATCTACTCACAGAGTCACTGTGCAAATGAAATTGGCCAAGGACAGCAGGGCTTTTCAGATCTTTTCCTTAAAGTTCCCCTAATGGTCACGAGCATGCACACGCACTTAAGGGCCTTCTGGAAACCATCGTAATTTCTTTGAAGTTGAATTTTTACGTTAAAAAGATCTGTATGTCAGGGGGTGCAAGGGTAGTTCAGCGGTAGAATTCTGCCTGCCACGCAGGAGACCCAGGTTTGATCCCCGACCCATGCACTTCCCCAAATAAGCAAACAAAACTTCAACAAAACGTTGCTGCAATAACAGGGTACTCACATGGAAAAAAGGATTAAATGTGACCCCCCCTACTACCACCATGCAGCATACCAAAAAAACAGAAAAAAGTCTTTTTTTTTTTGCATCCTATTCATTTTTCCATATTTATTTTAATATAGAAATGTTTTCCTGTAAAACCTTTGAGAAAATTTAAACCAAGGAAAGTGTGTCAGGATTATCCTGTAGCTTCACATTGCAGCCTCTGCCAAATCTGAAGGCGCTCCAGGTCAGCTACTGCAGTTTGAGGCATATGCCTTCACTTGTGACTCAGCACTCTGAACGTCATTGCTTTCCACTCACCTTACTACCCAGTCCTACCACCTTCCCAGCACATGCACACACATACATGCACTAGCTATTCTTTCCCCCAACTTCTTTAGGCCGCTTCTTATCCATGAGACTAAGCTTGACCTGCGCTCAAGAAGACATTGCCCTTAGGCACATCACACTCACACCACACTCACACTGCACTCTGCCCCCTCTCTCTGATATATCTAACTCCCACCTCTGTACAGCCATCCTACAGAATGTGAAAGGCAAACAGGAAACCTCCTGGGATCTCACCAACCCAAACCTTCTCTCCCTTTTGTAAAAACTCTTGGCATTTCACCTGTTCTTTTTAAAACTAGCAGTTCCTACTACCTGTTTTCTTTGAGAGTCATGAGCCTGTCTGGGTTATAAACTCCATGAAGAAATACCCTGTCTTCTATTTGTGGCCTTCTCTCTCTCCAGGGAGCCTGGCACTAGGGAGAATAAAAGTTTGCCAAGAGAATGCATGAAGCTAAGACTGCTTCGTGACATGGCACCCACCTTGGCAACTTTTTTTACACATCAGTATGTAAAATGTAAACTCAGCTACATTATTTTCAACCCTAGCTGCAAATTAGTATCAATTTGGGATTAACAATCCAGATGCCAGGGCCACATCCCAATCTGATTAAATCACGGTCTCTCTAGGTAGGACCTTGGCCTCAGTCTTTTTTAATACTTCTCAATGTGCAGCCAAGGTGAAGGACCCCTGCTCTTGAACTAGGCAGTCTGAGTTCAAGTCTCAAATGCATGCCTTTCTAGCTACTTCACCCTCCTGTGCCTCAGTTTCCTTATGTGTAAAATGGGGATAATAGTATCTACCCCTTAAGATTGTTGTGAGAATTAAATGAGTTAATGTATGTAAATACCTTAGAACAGTGTTCATTTTTATTACTGTTGCAGTTTTTTAAAGTATTTCACTGGAGGCCAAGGAAGCAAAAGTCAAAGCCCCTGTCCCCATGTGGTTTAAAGTCTTTTTGGGAGTAAGACATAGACACATAAAGAAATGAATTATGATATATGACAGACAAATGGGGCAAGTAGTAAGTATTACATAATTGTAGAGGAACAAATAATTGCTGCAAGCTGGGGAAGTATAAGGATACCTCGTGGAAGAGGTAGAGGTCAACTGGGGGCTACAGTAAAGGCGGAATTGAGATTAAACTGGCAGAAATGGGGAGGCATTGCAGGCGAGGGAAACAGGCAGACATTAGACTATGCTCATTTTACAAATGCAGAGCTGAGGCTTCCAGGGCTTAAGTCAGTGAATGATGGAGCCAGGGTTTGAAAGTTCACACACAGAATTTGTGGCTCATGCAAGTGGATAAAGATTTAGAGATGAAGATGAGGGTCAGATGGTTGAGACTAGAATCCCAGGTTAAGGCATTGGAATTCAGTGGGCAGTAACTTGAAGCCACTTACGGTTGAAGTGGAGCATAGTAGCAGAAACAAGGGAAGGTAAAAAGTGCATGGTGGAAGTATTTAAAGAAAGATTCTACAGGACTTTATGTATACCCTTTCCATGTTTGGTTTCCATGCTCAAAACAAAAAAAAACAAACCCACCATGACTTTATGCTGGAAGAGTGATGATTAGTTTTCTTCAGATTTTCCTGGCTCACAGTGGTTTTGTGATCTGGCAATTATTCATGTAACTAGGCAACTGGGTGGCCGTTTTCATAGCAGTGGCACACTAAACAGTCATCCTCACTAGAGAGCTAATTGGCATTTGATTGATGTGAAAACTGAGGCAAGGGTCAATAACTTAGAGCTGGGGCCACAGTCTATTTCCCTCTTTCCTGACCAACACCCAGACCACAACTCTTACTTCTTAGATTGTGTTTTTGTTGGTCTGTTTCAGTAGTGATTTGAATGTACTCGCCTGGTGAAATCATCAAACATTCTTCCCCAGGGCAGAAAATCAGAGAAATTGGAGCTTGCCTATAGAATGACTTCTTTGAAGGAAGAAAGCAGCAAGGGCTGGTGGACAATTCATGGTTTTGTCAACATTCAAACCTGTGTCCAAATCCTGCTTCCATTATGTATCAGCTATGTGACCTTGGGCAAGTTACTTAACCTCTCTGATCTCTTTTCCACCTCTATTAAATGAGGAGGGCCACATTCCTAACCTTATTTCAGGTTTATTGAAAGGATTAAAGATGAAATACACTATAACAGTATGTGTTACATGCAGCACTGTGCCAGTGCATATAAGGAGCTTAGTAAATGTTGTATCATCTGTTCCTTGAAAGAGCTTTCAAGGAATTTGAACTGAAAAATATTTCTTTTAATAGCAATCATTTATTAACTTAAGCCCCCAATAACTACATTGTTACTATTTGATGCTGTTTGTATATTTTTAAAATTATAAAAATGTCGTTGTATTCAAAGACAGTTCTATAAAATAATTCAGAAGAATGGAAATTTCACCCTAAATTTCAAGCAGGGACTTGTAAACACATGGTTAGAATTTGCCTCCCTCCTCTGCACTGGAGGAGCCCTAGCTACTTGCCTTGGGGCCTCTCAGCCTGGTGGAGATGGGAGTATAGGAAAGCTCTGGCTTTGAAATGAGAGCCATCTCCAGTCCTCAATGCAGGAAAAGACTGGGAGTCACGGAACCAGTCTTGACCATCTCTGCTGTGAAATAGTAGTAAAGTCACTTCACTTCTTGGAACCACAGATTTTTCACCTATAAAATATCTTACCTACCTCATAGGGGTTTGTGAGAGAGTGTGTGTGTACCTGTGAAATCAGAGGGAGAAAACCAATGAGAAAAGCACTTTGAGAAATGAACATGATCCTATAAGTGCAAAATACTTTTTTGATCATGATAACTGTTGGCAGACATCAGCCAGCCTCAATCTAAACATGTGTTTGTCCAGCATTATGGCTTCAGCTAGACTGTAAGCTCCATGCAGGCAAGTACCAAGTTGAACTTGTCCACTGCTGTGTGCATTTCTAGCACCATGTCTGTCCAGAATTGCTCTTTAATAAATATTTGTTGAATGAATAAAAAAAACAAACGAATGACGTTAACATGTGTTCTAGTTTGCTAGCTGCTGGGATGCAATATACCAAAAACAGAAAGGCTTTTTAAAAGGGGAATTTATTAAGTTGCAAGTTTACAGTTCTAAAGCCATGAAAATGTCCAAATTAAAGCAAGGATATAGAAATGTCCAATCTAAGGCATCCAGGGAAAAAATACATTGGTTTAAGACCATTGGCATCCAGGATTTCTCTCTCAACTGGAAAGGCACATGGCAAACATGGCAACATCTGCTAGCTTTCTCACCAGGCTTCATGTTTCATGAAGCTCCCCCAGGGGCATTTTCCTTTTTCATCTTCAGAGGTCTAAGGCTGCATGGGCTCTCATGCTTCTCATGGATCTTTCCAAAAAGTTGCCTCTTTTAAAGGGTCCCAGGAAACTAATCAAGACCCGCTGGAATGGGTGGAGTCACATCTCCCTCTAAAGAAAGGTTAATACCCATAATTGGGTGTGTCACATCTCCATGGAGATAATCTAATCAATCCCTACCATACTGAATAGGGATTAAAAGAAACAGCTGCCTCCATAGATGAATCAGGATTAAAACATGGCTTTTCTAGGTACATAATCCTTTCAAATTGGCACATCATGCTAACAGGTCTCTGGCATCTCACATCCTGGTTTGTTGAGGTATCCCTCCAAGTTGCAGCTGTTGAGAGAGGATAAGTTAGGATTCCAGGTAACAACCTCCCCTTTCCTGCTTCAAGGGCTGTCCATATCCCTGACCTCCCCCCACACCCTTGTTTCCAGCCTTAACAGATCATGTATGGTTCCTAGACCACACGAGAGTTTCCTACCTCCACACATTTGTCCATGCTTTCCCTTCTGAAATTCCTTCTCCCCTCCCCATCCCTCCAACCCCGGTCTGCCTGGTGAATTTCCTAGTGCTCCCAATCCATTTCTGTGACCCCACAGATTTCTGGCACTGACATGTAACATCTTATTGGGCCACTGTATTTGTGTATGTACGGAGGACGGAAGACCGTGAGCCCCCTGATGGTGGGGATCTTGTCTTATTCATTGTTGTATCACAGGGCCTGGAGCAGTGCCTGGTCCTTGGTATGTGCTTAATACCTACCTGGTGGGTGAAAGACGTGCACTTTGAAACCCAGTCTCCCTGGTGTCATTACCTGCTGCCATTAAAACTCTCCTGGGAGGGGTGGGGCAGGGGACCTGTGAGAACGGGACATCCACAGAGGTTCTGAATGGCCTGGAGATCACAGATGGCAAAACCCACAGCATATTATTTCACACAGTGCAGCACAGCGTGGGGTTCCTGGAGAGAGGGACACTGGTGCCTATACTAGCAGCCAAGAGCTGGACCAGAATGGAGAGATGAGGAAGGAAAATGCGGCAAAAATGGTTATCTTGAACCTTGTACTAAGAAATACTACAAAGACTCAGCATCAAAGGACTGAGAAAAACCCTAGAATGAGCTGAGAATTAACATCAAGAGACTGAGAGAACCTTCTCGACCAAAAGGGGGAAGAGTAAAATGAGGCAAAGTGTCAATGGCTGAGAGATTCCAGAGTCGAGAGGTTATCCTGGAGGTTATTCTTACGCATTAAGTAGATATCACCTTGTTGTTCAAGATGTAGTGGAGAGGCTGGAGGAAATTGCCTGAAAATGTAGTGCTGTGTTCCAGTAGCCATGTTTCTTGATGATGACTGAACAATGATATAGCTTTCACAATGAGACTCTGTGAATGTGAAAACCTTGTGTCTGATGCTCCTTTTAGCTACTATATCAACAGAAGAGTAGAACATATGGAATAAAAATAAATAATAGGGGTAACAAATGTTAAAATAAATTCAGTTTGAAATAGTGGTAAATGAAAGCGAGGGGTAAGGGTATGGTACGTATAGTTTTTTTTTCTCTATTATCATTTTATTTCTTTTTCTGTTGTCTTTTTATTTCTTTTTCTAAATCGATGCAAATGTACTAAGAAATGATGAATATCACTATGTGATGATATTAAGAATTACTGATTATATATGTAGAATGGAATGATTTCTAAATGTTTTGTTTCTTAATTTTTTTAATTAATAAAAAAAGTTAAAAAAAAAAAAAAAAGGAAATACTACAAAATGAAAAATTGCAATGCTGCCAGTAACAGTTTTAAAGACTGTAGGAAAGCTGTTTTGTCTCAGTCCAGTTGTTCCTGTCACACTTGTTCATCAGCCACCGTTCTCCCCAAGGCACATTGTCAGTTGGGGCCTTGGGGAGCACAGGAGTGGGCATAGCCTCCTCATCAGAGCCTCTTGGAAGTTCAGGATTCCTGATTCCATGAAAGGAATCTGTCCTGTAACCTTTTCTAATCTTTATTTTAAAACCCTACGAAAAAGGTGATTTTTCTAACCATACCATTCAAAAAACCACCTTTTGTCATTTCCATATAGTTAATGAGGGACTTATTCACATCCTACATTCTAGCCACTGCTGAATTAAACATTCCATGTAATTTATCCCAAAAGTTTCTCTTATCTGGCAAAACTCCAGAATTTTCTTAACTTCTTTTCATTTGTTCTCTCTTCCATCACCAGACCCAGCAATTGAAATTTTAAAAAAAAGTGTATTGTGGTAATGTTTATCTATAAAACAAAATTTCCCATTTTAACCATTTTTAAGTATGCACTTCAGTGATAATAATTACATTCACAAGGCTGTGCTGTCATAACCACCGTCCATTTCCGAAATTTTTCATCGTCTCAAACAGAAATGTCACACCCACTAAGCAGTGAGTCCCCATCCTCCCCCCCAGCCCCTCCCCCAGCCTCTGGTAGCTTCTAATCCGTCTCATGTCTCTATGAATTTTCCTGCTCTAGGTCTTTCGTATCAGTGAGACAATACAGTATTTGTCCTTACATGTCTTGCTTGTTTCACTCAACATGATTTCAAAATTCATCCACATTGTAGCATGCATCAAAACTTCATTCCTTTTTATGGATGAATAATATTTCATTGTATGCATACACCACATTTTGTTTCTCTATTCCTTAGTTTTTAGACATTTCTGTGGCTTCCACCTTGTGACTCACGCTGCCATGAACATTGGTGTACAAGTCTCTGTTTGAGTCCCTCTTTTCAATTCTCTTCTGTCTATACCTAGAAGGGGAATTGCCAGTTCATAGGAGAATTCCATAGTTAACTTTTGGAGGAACCACCAAACTGTTTTGCCCAGCAGCTGTACCATTTTACATCCCCACCAACAGTGGTCATGTGTTCCAGTTTATCCGCATCCTCACCAAGACTTGTTCTTTTCCACTTTTTAAGTAATAGCCGTCCTAGTGGGTATGAACTGGGATCACATTGTGGTTTTGATTTGCATTTCCCTCATGAATAACGATGCTGAGAATATTTTCAAGTGCTTATTGGTCGTTTGTATATCTGTTCAAGTCCTTTGCCCGTTTTTTATTTGGGTTGTTTTTCTTTTTTTGTGGTTGAGTTGTAGAAGTTCTTAATATATTCTGGATATTAAACCCTTATCAGATGTATGATATTTTCTCCCATTCTTTAGGTTGCCTGTTCATTTTCCTGAGAACGTTCTTTGATACATAAAAGTTTTACATTTTGATGAAGACCAAAAATGACTATTTTTAATTTTGTCGTGCAATTCTTTTTGAAGCCATTTCCCAAAGCCATTATCACTTCACAAGCACTGCTGCATCTATAACAGGGAAGACTTTCAGAGCATGTTGGAATGTGTGTGCTGGGTGATCCACTCCTGTGTGCCACTCTCCAGCAATTCAAAGTCAGGCCTCAGTAAATCGATAAATACCAGGTGTGACATTTTGAAAGGATTATGTACCTAGAAAAGCCATATTTTAATCCTCATCCACCTTTTAATCCCTATTCAGCACTATAGGTTGGAAGGTTGATTAGGTTATCTCCATGGCAATGTGACATGCCCAGTTGTCACCCATTCCAGGTGGGTCTTGATTAGTTTACTAGAATCCTTTTAAAGAGGAAGCATTTTGGAAAAGGCTTGAGATCTGAGAGAGCCCTGAGAACCAGAAGAGCCCACACAGCCAGAGACCTTTGAGGATAAAGGGATATGCCCCCAGGAAGGAGCATCATGAAACTAGAGGCCTGGAGAGAAAGCTAGCAGATGTTGCCATGTTTGCCATGTGGCTTTCCAGTTGAGAGAGAAACCCTCAACTTCATGGGCCTTTCTTGAGTGAAGGTAACCTCTTGTTAGTGCCTTAATGTGGACATTTTTATAGAATTGCTTTAATTTGGACATTTCATGGCCTCAGAACTGTAAACTTGCAACTTAATAAACTCCCCCCTTATAAAAGCCATTCTGTTTCTGGTATATCACAGCTAGCAAACTAGGACACCAGGTATCATTGTCCTTCAGGGTCACTCAAAAATGGTAGGTAAGAGGAGTGCATGGGTGGTTCAGTGGTAGAATGTTCGCCCTCTGGGCGGTAGACCCAGATTCGATTCCTGGACCGTGCACCAAAAAAAAAAAAAAAAAAAATGGTAGGAATTACTAATATTATACCTAAGAGTGGCTAGACCTTACTGTATTTGAAATGTAGACTATTAGGGAAAATCTAGAACACTGATTGGGGCTACTGAAAGCTTCAAAGAATCTCACCCATCATCCTGAATACAAATGACTCTGAAACTTACTCGTCTACCACAAACATCTGCAGTGTATAATATTTTATATGGACTAAATTAATATAAAGTAAATGCAGTTTAAATTATAAAATAACTCTATTGGAAGGATAGGAAATTTAGGGGAAAAAAATGCTGTACTTGAAAGTGAATAAACACTCACCCAATTGTGGAGAAGAAAAGAATTTGTTCACTATCTTACAAGAATGGGTGCCCAGCCAAACACAAAACGGTGACTGGCGTGCCAACCAGGATGGTTATGCCTGCATCTAGCTCACAGACCCTCCCCTGTTTCTCTGCTGATTGGATACTCCAGAGATTGCAGCCTATCTGGATAGTCTAACTAATTCAAATTTCTGACAGAAGGGTCCTTCTTTTTTTTACGCTTTATATTTCAATGACCCTGGCTGTTACTTATTTAAATTTGTTTCGACCTGTTTGGCGCCAGTTCTAAGCTTACGTCAGAGGTGCTCTCCTTCCCTGCCTGCGAAACTGATTTGAGTTATTCTGCAGCCCTTTCCTGTGCCATCTTGTGTGAAAGATAAACTTAATTTTCTTACAGGAAATGTAGGGTACACGTACAAGACAACTAAATGCTCATCCATCACAATATAAAACTCAATATAAAATGTCCAGAATGTTAAATCAAGAAATAGCATTCTGAGTTTATTTTAAAATGTGGATGTAACAGAAGACAGAACTTGACAAATAAATGATGATTGCCTGAGGAAGTCCTGCCCAGTTCTCCCATTGGAAACATCTAGAAAAACTGGAGAAACTGTTTTTGTTTAATCCATTTGTAGGTATTGAATAGCTACAAAGCAGTAAATAAGTACAGGGCCAAGATCCAAGAGAAGAAGGAAAACAAGAAAGATGATTACATTTAAATTAAGACCTAATATTTGTCAACAACAAAAAAAGGTAATTCAGTGGATGAAAAGGCAACCCATGACATGGAAGAAGATATTTCTAGTACATGTATCTGAAAAGTACGCATATCCCAAAACATGAATGATCCCCTCTGTTCTAGTCTGCTAGCTGCTGCAATGCAATATCCTGGAAATGGAATGGCTTTTAAAAGGGAAAATTCAATAAGTTACAAGTTTACAGTTCTAAGGCCATGAAAATCTGCAAATTAAAGCAAGTCTATAAAAATGTCCAAATTAAGGCACCATCAAGAGGTTACCGTCACTTGAGAAAGACCAATGAAGTTCAGGGTTCTCTCTCAACTGAAAAGACACATGGCAAATGTGTCAACATCTGCTGGCTTTCCCTCCAGGAATCTTCTTTCATGACGCTCCCCCAGGGACGTTGTCCTTCTTCATTTCCAAAGGTTTCTGGCTGCACGGGTTTTCATGTTTCTCGTGACTCTGTTCTATTGCTCTTTCATCGTTCTAAAGCTTTCTCCAAAATGCTTCCTCTTTTAAAGGATCCCAGTAAACTACTCAAGACCCAACTGGAATGGGTGGAGTCACATTTCCCTCTAATGAAAGGGTGAGTCACATCTCTGTGGAGACAACTTAATCAAGTTTCCAACCTACATGACTGAATAGGGATTAAAAGAAACTTGCGCCCACAGGATTGGATCAGAATTAAAACATGGCTTTTCTAGGGTGCATAATCTTTCAAACCAGCACATCCTCCGAGTCAATAAGAAAAAAACCACACAATAGGAAAGTGGGCAGGAGACGTCAGAATTTCACAAAAGATGATATCCAATTCCCAACAAGCAAAAGAAAAGATGTTCTACCTCCGTTAGCCATCAAGGAAATGTAAATTAAAACCCCATTAAGATACCACCACATACTGACCAAAATGACTAAAATTAAAATGACAGACAATATAAAGTGTTGACAAGGATGTGAAACAACTGGAATTCTCATATGGCCTTGGTGAGAATATAAATTGGTATACCTTCAAAAACAGTTTGTGATCCTCAGACGGAAGATGGCAGCTTAGTGGGGTGTGGGATTAGTTTGTCCTCCAGAGCAGCTAGTAAATTGCGAGGAACAGTACAGAACATCTGCTGGGGGCACGTCAATGATCAAATACACAGCATGCCCAGTCTGGACCAGCTGGACCAGCTGCGAGCCCACCTGGAACCATGAGTTTCCCAAGCCGCTGTGGCCAGCGCCCCTCCCCAACAGGCTGCTTCCCAGAGGGAAAAGGAAAGGGACTTTACCAGCGGCAGGGGCTGAGTGCAACCAAGCTCCAATTGTGGAATTAATTAACAAATTCTGACTACTGAAATTAAGCCCCCAGCTCAGCTGAACCTCTAGTCAAAGCAGAGGTTGCTGGGTTTTGCCCCAGCACAGAAGGGGCAGGGCTGATAGAAAAAAAAACCCAGAGGTTTTTTGGATCAGATAGCACATAATACTTGAAAGGGTCTGGGCCCTGAAGGAAAGGAGGGGGTACATAGGACCTGGAGATACACTAAGCAACGTATCAACTTAAGCTCTTGATTGGCAAACCCAAGGAAGGGGGGCCCTGCTTTGAAAAGGATTTTTCTCTTTCTTTTTAGTGGCTGTGTTTCTATGGCTTGACTACTCTTTGGATACAGCTGCAAGGCTTCTCAGGCTCCAACTGCCCAGGCTCAGGCAGAATTAAGCTTGTTTGAGTGTTTGTCTGGAGCCTATGCCTTCCCCAGGAGAGGGATGGGGCCAGCTCAAGTGGATACCCTCCCTCAAAGAATTCAGACCCCAGGGTCTGGAAAAGTGAAGCCATTAAAGCCACCCTAAAACCTCTCCTCTGTCTTAGCCATGCCCCCAACAGGGAGAGTCTACTGAAGAAAAGGTACTGCAACACCTTATACTGGTGGGACCTGCAGGCAAATAAGCAACACCTGCTGGGCAGGATAAGAAAAACACAGAGTCCAGAGGCGTCATAGGAAAGCCTTTCAACCTGCTGGGTCTCACCCTCAGGGAAAACCGATGCAGGTGACTCTTTCCTCCTGAGAGGAGGCCAGTTTGGTCTGGGAAAATCTGGCTGGGGTCCATAATACCTAAATAGACCCTCCTTAGGTGGAGGAGGGGAGGCACCAAAGAGGAAGGGCAAGAAACAAGAAAACAAGAACTGAAAAATTCTGATCTGTTAAACAAAACCTAAGCTCAAGGTCTAGAATAAGCTGAACTGGATGTCAAAGAACAGATAGACAACAAAGTCATCCAGCACAAAAATCCTAGGTAAAAAAAGTGAAAACAATCTCCAGAATAAACTAGTTAAGGAAATTAAATGCTTAGACACCAGCAAAATCTAATGACTCACACTAGGAAAATTGAAGATATGGCCCAGTCAAAGAAACAAGCCAATAATTCAAATGAGATACAGGAGTTGAAACAATTAATTCAGAATGTTTGAACAGACATGGAAACCTCATTAAAAATCAAATCAATGAATTGAGGGAGGGTATAAAGAAGGCAAGGAATGAACAAAAAGAAGAAATCAAAAGTTTGAAAAAAATCACAGAAATTATGGGAATGAAAGGCACAGTAGAAGAGATGAAAAAAAAATAAAGGAAACCTACAATGTCAAATTTCAAGAGGCAGAAGATAGGATTAGTGAACTGGAGAATGCGATATCTGAAATCCGACAAGCAAAAGAAAATGTAGGGAAAATATGAGCAAGGACTCAGGGAATTGAATGACAACATGAGGTACACAAATATATGTGTTGTAGGTGTCCCAGAAGAAGAGAAGGGAAAAGGAGGAGAAAAATTAATGGAGGAAATTGTCACTGAAAATTTCCCAACTCCTATGAAAGTCTTAAAATTACAGATCCAAGAAGTGCAGTGTATCCCAAACAGATGTACTCTAAGACACTTACTAATCAGAATGTCAGATGTCAAAGAAAAAGAGAGAATCTTGAAAACAGCAAGAGAAAAACAATCCATCACATACAAGGGAAGCCCAATAAGACTATGCATAGATTTCTCAGCAGAAACCATGAAGGTGAGAAGATGGTGGGATGATATATTTAAGTTACTAAAAGAGAAAAACAGCCAACCGAGAATTCTATATCCAGCAAATTTGTCCTTCAAAAATGAGGGGGAAATTAAAACATATTAAGATGAAAATTCACTGAGAGAATTTGTGACCAAGAGACAGGCTCTGCAAGAAATACTAAAGGGAGCACTAGAGACATATAGGAAAAGACAAGAGAGAGAAAAAGGTGTGGAGAAGAATGTACAAATGAAGACAATCAGTAAAAGTGAAAAGAAGAAAAATTAGATATGACATATAAAATCCAAAAGGCAAAATGGTAGAGAAGGTACTGCCCTTACAGTAATAACACTAAATGTTAATGGATTAAACTCCCCAATCAAAAGACATAGACTGGCAGAATGGATTAAAAAACAGGACCCATCTATACGCTGTCTACAGGAAATGCATCTTAGACCCAAGGATAAACATAGGTTGAAACTGAAAGGTTGGGAAAAGATATTTCATGCAAATAACAATCAGAAAAGAGCAGGAGTAGCTATACTAATATCCAACAAATTAGACTTCAAATGTAAAACAGTTAAAAGAGACCAAGAAGGACACTATGTATTAATAAAAGGAACAATTCAACAAGAAAACATAACAATCATAAATATTTGTGCACCAAGCCAGAATGCTCCAAAATACATGAAACAAACTCTGAAAACACTAAAAAGAGAAATAGACACATCTACTAAAATAGTTGGAGACTTCAATTCCCCACTCTCATCAATAGACAGAACATCTAGACACAGGATCAACAAAGAAACAGAATTTGAATTATACAATAAATGAGCTAGACTTAACAGACATTTATAGAACATTACACCCCACAACAGCAGGATGCACCTTTTTCTCGAGTGCTCATGGATCATTCTCAAGGATAGACCATGTGCTGGGTCACAAAGCAAGTCTCAATAAATTGAAAAAGATTGAAATCATACAAAACCCTTTCTCAAACCATGAAGGAATGAAGCTGGAAATCAATAATAGGCAGAGGGCCAGAAAATTCACAAACATATGGAGGCTCAACAACACACTCTTAACAAATGGGTCAAGGAAGAAATCACAAAGAAATCAGTAAATATCTCGAGACAAATGAAAATGAACACATTTGGGATGCAGCAAAGGCAGTGTGAGAGGGAAATTTATTGCCCTAAATGCCTCTATCAAAAAAGAAGAAAGAGCAAAAATTGAGGAATTAACTGTCCACTAGGAAGAACTAGAGAAAGAACAACAAACTAACTCCAAAGCAAGCAAAAGGAAAGAAATAGTAAAGATTAAAGCAGAAATAAATGAAATTGAGAACATGAAAACAATTGAGAAAATCAACAAAACCAGAAGTTGGTTCTATGAGAAAATCAATAAGATGTGTGTGAACCTTAGTGAGGTTGACAAAAACAAGAAGAGAGAGGATCCAAATAAACAAAATCAGAAATGGAAGAGGAGACATAACCACTGACCCTGAAGAAATAAAGAAGATAATGAGAGGATACTATGAACAACTTTATGCTAATAAGCTAAACACTGTAGATGAAATGGACAACTTCCTGGGAAAGCATGAACAACTGACATTGACTCAAGAAGAAATAGACAACCTCAACAAATCAATCACAAGTAAAGAAATTGAATCAGTCATTAAGAAGCTCCCCAAAAAGAAAAGTCTAGGACCAGATGGCTTCACATGTGAATTCTACCAAACATTCCAGAAAGAATTAGTACCAATCCTGCTAAAATTCTTAAAAAAAAGTTGAAGAGAAGGGAAGTCTACCTAACTCATTCTATGAAGACAAAATCACCCTCATACCAAAGCCAGACAAAGATATTACAAAAAAAGAAAATTACAGACCAATCTCTCTAATGAATATAGATGCAAAAATCCTCAACAAAATACTTGAAAATCGAAAACAGTGGCACATTAAAAGAATTATACACCATGACCAAGTAGGATTCATCCCAGGTGTGCAAGGATGGTTCAACATAAGGAAATCAGTTAATGTAATACACCATATCAGCAAATCAAAGCAGAAAAACCACATGATCATCTTGATTGATGCAGAAAAAGCATTTGACAAAATTTAACATCCTTTCTTGTTGAAAACACTTCAAAGGATAGGAATATAAGGGAACTTCCTCAGCATGATAAAGGGAATATATGAAAAACCCACAGCTAACATCATCCTCAACAGGGAAAAACTGAAAACTTTCCCCCTAAGATCAGGAACAAGACAAGGATGTCCACTAATACAATTGTTATTCAACATTATATTGGAAGTTCTAGCTAGAGCAATTAGACAAGAAAAAGAAATACAAGACATCCAAATTGGAAAAGAAGTAAAACTCTCACTGTTTGCAGATTATGTGATACTATATGTCAAAAACCCTGAAAAATTCACAGCAAAACTCCTAGAGCTAATAAATGAGTACAGCAAAGTGGCAGGTTACAAGATCAACACTCAAAAATCTGTAGTGTTTCTATGCACTAGTAATGAACAATCTGAGGGGAAAATCAAGACAAAAATCCATTTATAAGTGTAACCAAAAGAATAAAATATTTAGGAATAAATTTAACTAAGGATAAAAAAGACCTGTATGAAGAAAACTATAAGAAATTGTTAAAAGAAATCACAGGAGACATAAATAAATGGAAGGGCATACCATGTTCATGGATTGGAAGACTAAATATAGTTAAGATGTCAATTCTACCTAAATTGATTTACAGATTCAGTGCAATACCAATTAAAATCCCAAAAACTTGCTTTTCAGAAATAGAAAACCCAATAACCAAATTTATCTGGAAGGGCAGGGTGCCCCAAATAGCTAAAAATATGCTGAGAAAGAAAAATGAAGTCATTGGTCTCATGCTACCTGATTTTAAGGCATATTATGAAGCTGCAGTGGTAAAAACAGATGGTACTAGCATAAAGATAGATACACTGACCAATGGAATTGAATAGAGTGTTCAGATATAGACCCTCTCATCTATGGACAATTGATCTATGATAAGGCAGTCAAGCCAACTCACCTGGGACAGAAGAGTTTCCTCAATAAATGGTGCCTAGAGAACTGGATATCCACATGCAAAAGAATGAAAGAGGATCCATATCTCACACCCTGTACGAAAATTAACTCAAAATGGATCAAAGACCTAAACATTAGATCTAAGACCATAAAACTTTTAGAAGAAAATGTAGGGAAATATCTTATAAATCTTAATATAGGAGGCAGCTTCCTAGACCTTATACCCAAAGCACGAGTGTTGAAGAAAGAAAGAAATACATGGGAACTCCTCAAAATTAAACACTTTTGTGCATCAAAGAATTTTATCAAGAAAGTAAAAAGACAGCCTACACAATGAGAGACAATATTTGGAAATGATATATCAGATAAAGGTCTTGTATCCAGAATATATAAAGAGATTGTTCAAATCAACAACAAAAAGATAGACAATCCAATTACAAAATGGGCAAAAGACTTGAACAGACACTTCCCAGAAGAGGAAATACAAATGGCTGAAAGACAGCTGAAAAGATGCTCAACTTCCCTGGCTATTAGGGAAAGGCAAATCAAAACCACAATGAGATATCATCTCACACCCACCAGAATGGCCATTATCAATAAAACAGAAAACAACAAGTGCTGGAGAGGATGTGGAGAAAGGGGCACACTTATCCACTGTTGGTGGGTATGTCAAATAGTACAACTGCTGTAGAAGGCAATTTGGTGGTTCTTCAGGAAGGTAAGTATAGGATTGCCATATGACCCAGCAATACCATTGTTCGATATCTGCTCAGAGGACATGAGGTCAAGGACACAAACAGACGTTTGCACACCGATGTTTATAGAAGCATTATTTATAATTGCCAAGAGATGGAAACAGCCCGAATGTCCATCAACAGATGAATGGCTAAACAAGCGGAGGTATATACATATGATGGAATATTATGCAGCTGTAAGACAGAAGAAAGTTATGAAGTATGTAACAACATGGATGGACCTTGAGGACATTATGCTGAGTGAGATTAGCCAGAAACAAAAGTACAAATACTGTATGTTCTCCCTGATATGAACTAACATTAATGAACGAACTTGGAGAATTTCAGTTAAGAACAGAGGTCATCAGGAGATAAAAATAGGGTAGATATTGGATAATTGGAGCTGAAGGGATAATTGGAGATTGTGCGATGGGACTGATTGTAGAAATTCATAAATGGATAGCACAATGCTACCTGATTGTAGCACAATAATGTTAGAACACTGAATGAAGCTGAATGTGAGAATAATAGAGGGAGGAGGCCAAGGGGCATAAATGAAATCAGAAGGAAAGATAGATGATAAAGACTGAGATGGTATAATCTAGGAATGCCTAGAGTGTGTAATGATAGTGACTGGATGTACAAATTTTAAAATATTTTTGCATGAGGAAGAACAAAGGAATGTCAATACTGCAGGGTGTTGAAAATAGATGGTAATTAAAATGTTATAACTTAAACTTATGGGTGAGACTAAAGCAAAAAATGTTTATTTCGTACAAAATTTATATTTTGACTAGCACATTTCTTAATATAACTTATGCATACAGCTTAATTGAACACCATAGTGCATTGGACCTTGATTGGGGCATGAGATTTTGTAGGTTTGTCCAGAGTGATGCCCCAATAAATCCCAGAGTGATTTGAACAGTGAATAAAAAAGTATTTGCAAAGCCCCCTTGGGGGAATGGGGACAACTTCCCCAAGTGGAGAATTCTTGATATTCTCACAAGCAGTGGGGACAACCGAAGCAATAGGCCAAGCCCTCAATCTGGGAGTTTGTTCATATGAAACTTAACCTCGCAAAGGATAGGCTAAGCCTACTTAAAATTAGGCTTAAGAGTCACCCCTAGAGTGGAGCTGTGTTCCTGTAGCCATGTTTCTTGATGATGATTGAATAATGATATAGCTTCCACAATGTGACTGTGTGATTATGAAAACCTTCTGTCTGATGTTCCTTTTATCTACCTTGTCAACAGACGAGTAGAACATATGGAATAAAAATAAATAATAGGGGGGACAAATGTTAAATTTAGTTTGAAATACTAGTGATGAATGAAAGGGAGGGGTAAGGGATATGGTATGTATAATTTTTTTTCTGTTTTCGTTTTATTTCTTTTTCTGTTGTCTTTTTATTTCTTTTTCTGAATTGATGCAAGTGTTCTAAGAAATGATCATGATGATGATATGCAACTATGTGATGATATTGTGAATTACTGATTATATATGTAGAACGGAATGATTATATGTTAAGAATGTTTGTGTTTCCTTTTTGTCATATTTTTTAAAAAAATTAATTAAAAATTAAAAAAAAAAAGAGTCACCCCCAGAGAACCTCCTATGTTGCTCAGATGTGGCTTCTCTCTCTCAGCCAACACAACAAGCAAACTCACTGCCCTCCCCCTCTCTACATGGGACATGAGTCCCAGGGGTGTGGACCTTCCTGACAACATACGAACATAAAACATTCTTACCATATGATCATTCCATTCTTGTTATATAATCATTAACTCACAATATCATCACATAGTTGTATGTTCATCATCGTGATCATTTCTTAGAACATTTGCATCAATTCAGAAAAAGAAATAAAAAGAAAACAGAAAAAAATGCATACATGCCATACCCCTTACCCCTTAGCCTGGCTAATGATAACATATGTGTGTGTTTTGTAATAATATATTTTTTCTCTACCAATTATGATCTGTCCACTTTTCTGTAAGCTTTGAAAGAAGCAGGCACATTTTTGTGCTGTTGTTGTTGCTGAAGGAATAGAAGACATGTAGTAGGTTAATTCACATAGAACCAATGGGACCTTCTCCCTGCAAATATCTTATCCTTATTGGGGATGACCTCTGGTCTAAATGTGTTTCCTTGCTTTGCCCCAACCAAAACAATGAAATCAGTGATCAGGCTGGGGGACCTAGGAAGATGTAGAAATGGACTACAAGGGACTGCAAGCTTTCAGGGCAAGTCTTCGTTTTATTTAATTTTTAGCTGTGTGCATGTATTTCATTAATAATACTTTAATATGGACAAAAATAAAGAATAAATATACACATCCATAAAGTTGATATGATAATTTCTGCCTTTGACAGAAGGCAGAGAAAATGGAAATAATTAGCCAGAATTAAACCATCAACAAAGAAAAAACTGTTGCTGTCACTTTCGGATACATGAACTATATAAAGTTTTGCTCAATTTTATTTTTCTTGAGATTAAAGGAGGTTTAATCTGTTTCACTTTGAAATTAAATATTTTGTTTCTCAGTGGCAATAATTATTTCCATTTAACACGACCTTTTAGGAAATTAAACATTTTCATTTTACAGAGAATTCCATGGAAAGAACTAGCTAAGAACTGTTCCCGTGGTCGTAAGGAACAGCCACTCTTAGGCACCACAGTCCAGACGGGGGTCTGACAAGGCGGCTTTATTCCTGAGACACAGGGACCTGATCCAACAGGCTGGTAATTGTGTTTCTTTTTCTCCCAGCAGAGGCACTTTCCCTCCACAGGCTCCTGTTTTCCTCTCTCCTCGCTGGGAAGGTCGCCTCGCAGAGATGCGATAAAAGCCAATGACATCATGTCTCATCGGGGCCCCGGCAGCCCCTCCGGCAGGTGCACGCCCCGGCAGAGGTGAGGGCATTTTCTGCTGTGCCAGCCTGGGTCTGCTCAAGTGGCCCTCAGGGCCTAACACTTAAGGTTGAGTTCATGGTTTTTCCAATGACCTTGGCCATTAGTTGGCTCCCAGCTCTTTCTCCATCTGCAGCTGAGTTATAAGGCCACAGTCTTCCATGGCTGCTGATATTGCCAAGAATAAGTGACCACTCATTTCTGTGAGGGCATGTTTCACAAGAGAACGTTTTTGGAGAGGGACCCAGGAATCGCCACTGGTGCCTCTAATGAAGACATTCAGACTTAGGTCTCAGACGAAGAAGGAAAAGCTGGTTTGGGGATCTCTGGCTGGTGAAGACCCTGCCTCTGTCTTTGCCTGGGCTGCATCCACTAAGAGAGACCCAGAGTGGGATCTCCCCAGCCAGCCAGCGCCGCTGAGACAGAAAGTCATGGAAGCCACTCAGACGGGACTCAGAAGACTTGTTGTAGTCCTGGCTGTGTTGTGTAACCCCTAAGAACTTGGGGTTTTTTTTGTTTTGTTTTGTTTTTTTCACATGGGCAGGCACCGGGAATGAAACCCAGGTCCTCGGGCATGGCAGGCAAGCACTCTTACCTGCTGAGCCACTGTGGCACACCCTTTTGTTTTGTTTCCTGTAAGATTAGTTCCTTGCACAAAATAAATGCTCATTAATAACCTGGTGGGTGCATAGAGTTGAGGCTATATTGTATAATTTGACAGTCTAGGTCTCTCTGGGTTGCTTTGGTCTGTGTTATGTTCCCCTGGCTACTTCTGCCTCAGTTGAATCTGACCTCCTTGTAAGTCTAGGCAATGCCTCTGGGAATCTGAGAAGGAAACCCTTGGGCTTTTTTTGGTTTTGTTTTGGGGGGTTTTCTTGGTAACATAAAGTGCATCGATCTTATGTGCATTGTTCAATGTATTTTAACAATTGTTACACCCAGATGCTCACTACCTCAATCAAGATATGGAATATTTTCATCATTCCGGAAAGTTCCCTCTTGCCCTTTATTTGCCAGTCCTCACTGTGCTCCAACACAGACAACCACTGTTCTGATTTCTGTAAATGGAAATCAGTTTTGCCTCTTCTAGAACTTCACATGAATGGAAACATTCAATCAATCTTTTGTGTCTGGCTTCTGTTAAAATATTTTTTTAATTCTTCCAGATTGTTGTAGATATCAGTGTTTCTCCTTTTTTTTTACATTGTATGAATATACCATACTTTATTTATCTAGTCTCCTCTTGATGAACCTGGGTGGTTTTAAGATTTGCAATAAAGTTACCTTGTACATTTTTTGTGTGAATCTTTGTGTGACATGTTTTCACTTCTTTTGGGTAAATATTAAGGAGTAGAATTACCGGGTCATAGGGTAGGGATATGATTTACTTTGCAAGAGACTGCTAAGCAATTTTCCAAAATGATTGCAGAATTTTTGCACTTCTTTCAACTAGGTATGAGAGTTCCATAGCTCCACATCCTCACCAACACTTACTATGATCAATCTTTTGCCTTTTAGCCATCCTTATGGGTATATAGCAGTTCTCATTTACATTTCCCTAATGACAGAAATGTTATTTCCCTAGCTTGTTAGTCATTCATAAATCATCTTTTATGAAGTGTCTGTCCAAGTATTTCGATGATTTGGGTGGATTAGTGCTGTTTGTGTTCTGCTAAGAAATAGTTGCCTACACAGAGATCTTGAAGATATTCCTTTATTTTGGCTTTTACATTTAAAGCTATCATCCTCAAGCTAAGTTGGGAGGCTAAATTTATGTAGCTGCAGCAGTAGAAGGAAAAGCAGTAGAAGTACATACACACCCACAGAATCCGAAGGTTGGGATTGCCATGTGTGTCATCATTAGGGTTGCCAGCACCACAAACCTTAGGCTCTTGTTGAGCCTAAGGACAGAGCTGAAGTTATAGGGGTCAAAGACGTATAAGCCACCTTACCTCACAAAGGAATTGCTCAGTTGCCAGATTTTTTTTTTTTATCTTAAGCCAGATGACAAGGTACTTGGCCTTGTTCAGATACTTTCCAAGTTGGTTATAAAAAACCAAAGCAAAATAATAGCATCATATCTAAAATGTCACTGATTGGAAGAGTCTCCTTTATTTGACATGCCATTAATTAACAAAACTCACTGTCATTTAAACAATGATCATTGATTCTATAACGTCCTGATTGTTCTTTGTAAAATATAAAAAATTATGTTTTGGAAATGATGAAACGCAGTAGTAAAAACTACTCCCTTACATGAGCCAATGGTATATGAACCTCATCTGTTGCTGATTACATCTGCAGTCAGCTAGAAGGTGTGCCTGCTGCAATGAATGATGTTTGACTTGGCTGGTGCTTAAATGAGAGAGCTCAATGTAGCACAGCCCAAGCAGCTCGGCATACCTCATCTCAGCACTCGCAGCTCAGCCCAGGCCTTTGGAGGTGCAGAAAGAAATCACCCCGGGGAAAGTTGTTGGAACTCAGAGGCCTGGAGAGAAGACCAGCAGAGACCACCCTGTGCCTTCCCACATAAAAAAAATCTCAGCTGAAAGTTAGCTGCTTTTCTCTGAAAAACTCATGGAATAAATCCCCTTTTATTAAAAGCCAGAAAAAACGAAAACAAAAACTACTCCCTTGTGGACCAGCCCTTTGGTGTCCTTGGGCCTTAGTTCCCCCCCCCGGCACCCATCGCCCCCACCCCAGTAGAATGGAGAAGGTCTCTAAGGTCTCTTTCTGCTCCAAGTGCTTTTAGTCTACTTCCTTCCTCACGAGGGGCTCTGAGTGCTTTCCAAGTGCCCAGATCACTGCACTGGAAGAGGAAGTTCCTTCGGGAAGTACTTTTAGAGGCTCACCAGGTCTGTCGGACATTGGGAGACAGCAGCACCTGCTGTGCTTAAAAATGGAACACACCTGGAACTTTGTCATTTGTGCAAGACCAGAGTTGACTGTTTCTCCCGTGCTGGGACCGCAGGCAGCAGTGGCAGCAGATTTAGGACTAGGACAGAGGCTGTGGGAGCTGACCCTGTTCTGGTCATCTGCCCCTTGACCAAGTCAGGACAGCAGGCCCACCTTGGCCTTCCTCCTCTACCCAAAACCCTCCCACCCAATGCGTCACCATGACCTGTCAGTTCTACTGCCTCAATATTTCTGACTCTCATCATCCCTACTACTTGGTTCACTCAACTGGACAGGTCTCATGCCTGGGTGCACTTAGAATCACCTGGGAAGCTTTTTAAAATTATTACCACTCAGGCCTCATTCCAAACAGATTAAATAAGATTCCCCTGGAGGTGGGCCTGGACATTGTTTAAAAGTTCCCCCAAGTTATACAGAGAAGGTCAGGTTTAACAAATGAGTAGGATTGCTGAATCATTTATATTGATATTTATTTTGAACTCCAGTGTCTGGGAGCAGCCAGAAGTAAAAACCTAAAATTGTAGAATTGTAACACATACCAAACTCTGAAATCTGTTCTACAACTAATTGTTTCAATGTGCTTTGAAATTTATTGCATTTTTTTGGTATATGTGTTATTTTTCACAAAATAAGGAAAAAGTCGATTGTGATGATTTAAAAAAAGTTCCCCCAGGTGGTTCTAATGTGAGCCCAAATTAAGAAGCATTGATCTAACTTAGCGGGTGTCAAGCCTGGCTACACATTAGAATCACCTGCCCAGCGTTTGAACCTCCTGTGGCATAGGTCCCATCACAAATTACACGGGGGTGGGGTAGGGGGTCTCCAGGGCAGGACCGAAGCCCAGGTACTTTGTGAGCCACTCGAGATCCACCAGTGACCAGGCTTGTGGTCGTCCCTCTTCACATCCCCCTCCACACTGCGGCCAGAGGGGCCTTGCCAACAACGCATCCTGTCAGGCCACCGCCCAGCTTAAAACCTTTAAATAAGACCTCGCTGCTTTTAGGAGGAAATTTAGAATCCATGCCTTGACTTCTAAGGCTGCTCCTGAGGTGTGTCCAACTGGACCTCCAGCAGGGGGCAGTGAATCCACAGGGAACCTTGAGGGGGGCGTGCACCCTCCTTGTCATACGACATTAAAATTGTTTATATGCAAATATCTTGGGAGCAGGAATCCTTGCTTTAATCTTTTTGTTTCTTCTCTGTATTCTCAGCGCTCATACAGCACTTGTCTGGCATATATGAGACATGTTAAAGGAACTTGAAAGAGGAAGGACAGACAGACAGACTTCAGCATGGCTGGAGCACATATGTCTAATGTGCATTGGGACTACTGGGGGAGTGGAAAGGGCTGAGGTAAAAGAAAATTCATGACTAATTCCAAACTAAGAATTTAGACTTTATCCTAAGAATAAAGAGATATCTTTGAAGGGTTTTTAACTGGAAAAGACATGACAGATTAGAGTTTTGAAAAAATAATCCCCCTGCAGTGAGGAGGATGGGTTGGAAAGACATTACCTGAGACCAGAGGATCTTCCCTTCTAATTCGATTTGTTTAAAAACTTGGGCAGAAAGGGATGAGGGGAGAGGAAGTGGGGTCCCAGCAAGGGGGGCAGGGACAGGTTCTGATTGGGCTGCAGTTCCTGCTAATGACAGCTGCTCAGTGGTTGTGAGGTAGGAGCTGGCAGCTGTGTAGGAGCCAAGAAGGCTGAGGAGCCTAAAAGACTATCCACATGAAGGGCTCTGCAAAAACCACTTGGGGCCTCAGTTTTCCCACCTGTATAACTGAGATATTAGCCCTTACTTCAGAAGGTTTTTGAGGATTAAATGAGATAACATCTATAAGAAATTTATCTCAGTACCTGGTACACAGTAGGCACTTATTACATGTTAGCCATCATCATTTAAAAGTGAAGAGGCTACAACTGGATCAGTAAGAGAGGGAAGGTCAAGCTGGGAAGAAATGCTGACACTCTGGAAGTAGTACTGGGCCTCCTTCTTTGATGGCATGGACGAGAAGTTAAGGGAATCTGGATAGTTTGCACAGAAGGGAGAAATTTGAGTTTGGGCAATGGAAAAGGAAGACTTGAGGATGACTCCCAGGATTCTGGAGCTGTTCTCTGAATGGATGGAACCGATGAACTGCAGGTAAGATGACAACTTAGAATTGGAGGTTCCTATCCAACAGGGGTTCCACTGGTACTTCTAGAGCTTAGGAAAGATGTCCAAGCTGGAAACATAGCTTCGGAGGTCATCAGTACAATGGAAGAAGTTGAGACGAAGAGTGGAAGAGTGGGTAAAGAGGAACCCAGGGGTCCAGGACAGAGCCCTGGTCAACATGGATATTTAAGAGACACATAGAGAGATTCAGAGAGAGCAGAACAATGTAGCCATGAGATGCAGAGAGTCCACCAGCCAGTGACCTTTGGAGATGAAGAAGGAAAACGCCTCCCAGGGAGCTTCATGAAACAGGAAGCCAGGAGAGTAAGCTAGCAGATGACGCCGTGTTTGCCATGTGCCTTTCCAGATGAGAGAGAAACTCAGACTGCGTTCGCCATGTGCCCTTCCACTTGAGAGAGAAACCCTGAACTTCATCGGCCTTCTTGAAACAAGGTATCTTTCCCTGGATACCTTTGATTGGACATTTCTTTAGACTTGTTTTAATTGAGACATTTTCTCGGCCTTAGAACTGTAAACCAACAACTCATTAAATCCCCCCCTTTTAAAAGCCAAAAAACAAAGAGACACATAGAAGAGGCTCAGAAAGGAGACCAAGGAGGCTGCCTGGAGAGGTGGGGGTGAACCAGGAAAGAGCAGCACCACAGAAACCCGGAGGGTGGTTCCAAAGTCAAGAGAGACATCAAAAACTGCGTTGGATGGATGGATGGTTATTACCTAATGCTACGTGGAAATCCCATAAGATAAGGCCCGAGAAGTGCCCCATTGGCTTTCGCTATATGGAGGTAACTGATAAACTCAACAGTGTCAGGAAACCACCTGGCAATTATTTGGGGATTGACTAGTGAGTAAAAACATGAAGACAGCAAGTGTAGATTGCACTAGCAAGTAACTTGGCTGAGAAGGGCAGAAAAGAAATAATCTTTAGTTAAAGGGCGATGTTTCTGTTTTTCTTCTGTTTTACGATAGAAGAGCTTGAGGAAGTTGAATTACTCAGGGAAAAAAGACTCAGGAGGAGTAGGAGGTCCCTCATTGGAGGCAGATAAGAAGTAGCTACCCCAGGAACCTGCGGGGAACATACTGAAGCAAATGAGAGTGGGATAAGCAGGAGAGGAGAAGGAATATACAAATACATAAACCTCCACCCAAATACCCGGGCTGTATCTATAGACAGGGCCATAAGGACACTTTCAAAGTTGGAACAAATGGAAGCCAAATCTGAATAGGATAAAACTCCTGGTCTGTACAAACTGGCTACTTCCCTGTTGGAATAAAAAGCATTTAAGCTATTTTATATTTAGGCCTCAACTCTACTCCTTTTTAACACCCAGCAAATTTATTTATGGCTGAATTCCTTATTTTATGTGTTTTTAGGAAATTGTCTTCATCAGGATTTTCAAAGACTATCTATATATAAATATAATTTTGTTTAAAGTTGCAGTAGGGAAAATTAAGCCATACAGATTCGTAATGGAAAGAAATGTTCACTTCTTATAATAATCTGGAAACTGAGGGGAATGGGCAGTGGATCTGTTACATGTTTTATGTGTGCCTGTCAGGCAGCGGCAGAATTGACATTACAGCCAACACTGAGGAATTCTTCCTCCAACCAGCACCTCCTCATTAGTTGCTCTGAGCTTTCATGGAAAAAATTTTCCTTGACGTGTTCCATGATCTGAGTCAGCCTTGGAGTGAATCTTTCTGGGAAAAAGTGAGCTAAAATTCCTTCGACTGTTTTTGACTGATGGGATATTGAAAAAAACATACAAACTCTCTTTTTTTAAAAAAAAAAAAGATGGGGAAAAAATGACCTATTTTTTACACTCATGTAACTCGCTAACAGTGAAGCTGTAGACTCAAAACTTGGCAAGGCTGGGGCTGACATCTTTGAAGAGGCAAAACCAGCTGGCTGCAAAGAAAAAGGCCACAGACATCACAAAAACTAAAGATTCTGCATCTTAAGCCTACAGAGGGAAACATTTCCTAGCCAGAATTTCAGCAAACCTCATTATAGGAGCCCCACCAAAAAGCTTCAGGGATGTTACCAATTGCCATTTCTTTTCATTAAAGACAAGCCAGGGGGTGCGGAAATAAAAGGAAGCAGAAAGCAAAGCAACATTTATCACCCAGCAGCAGGATGGGAAAATAACAACGCCTAAGTCTCAACTTCAAAGCCTTAAGCTCCTGACTCTGGAGACACTTGCAGTTTTTCTGGACTGATATGATATTTAAAATCTGCATTTGAAGGGACAAACAGTGAAATCTCAGGCATCAGGAGGCTAAATATAGAGTCCATTAAATGGGGTAAGGAGGCCTGAAGATTTGATTCTCCCAAGTGTAACTAAAAATTCAAACATGGTAGACCCATCATAAAAAAAATTAAAAAAATGAAAAAGTCTCAGATATTTCCAAGGACAAACTGTGATGCCTACAACTTAACAGGAACAAACCTGACTTGACAAGTGGTTCATCTGCAGAAGAAATGGGCTAGTCTTCCCAGCACCCTCTTATGCATAGGGTTTGGAGTGAGCTACACACTGTGGGGAGGGAAGGGCAGGAAGCAAATGGAGCCCCGAGCTTTGGAATCAGAGTTCAAAGCCCAGCTCTGATAATTCCTGCAAGTTGCCTCTCCAAACTTGTTTCTTCTTTGCAGGTCCGTTGGCAGGAGCCACATATAGCTGTAATGTAGTAGAGGCACCAGAGCTACACATTCTGGTTCTGCCATTTATTTCTTGCACTTTAGGCAGCCCAACTTCCTCAAGCCTCAGTTGTTTCATCTAACAAATGGGAAAGATGATGCCAATGATGGTGATGATGATGATGATGACACCCAGTTTATCCAAAGTGCACTCATTTGCTCCCCACTGTTCCCTGCTATTCCCTGGGGGGAGTCCCCTCTCCCAGTGTCAGGGATCAATGAAGAAATACACAAAAGAGTTTGTAAACTGTAAAGTACTATGTCAATATTAGCTTATTTTTATCATTATATATTTCATGAATATGTAATGAAAATACAAACTGTGTGACTATATTCCCACGACGGGAGTGTGCTGAGAGCCAGTTCTCTCACCTGTCAGGCCCACAGCCAGCTCCTTGTCACCTGGTTTGAAGACAGACACCTCAGAGTCCCAGTTGCCAGGGCTCTCACAGGCAGCACAGAATCCCCAGTGCAGCAGGGTCCCCGACTCCCCTCCACATCCCTCAACTCAAGGGATTGCTCATTCTAATCCAAGAAATTAGGATTTAAGGGGTGATTTTGCTTAGTGAATCATCATATAAAGATTCCTTTTGGTTTTCTGTTATTTTGGAGCAGACAGAGGGAAATACCTGAAATCCCTAAAGTATAATTCAGCTGAAAGGCCCTAAAGCTAACCAAGAATTTGCCTGGGATATTTGTAAATCCTATCAGCTAGACTTCTACTACTGAAAGATAACTTATCTCTCTTCCTTTGGGCTCCCACCTTTAGTATTGAAGTGATAGCTCTGCTCCCCCCCCTCCTCAGCTTATGTTCTCCTATTGAAATGATAATAACACAGTCTCCTTTTCTGCTTAGAACTTCTATTCAAAATGTCATCTCCCTTTGCTAAAATCCTTAAAATCCTTGAACCACCTAAACTTGGGGACACAGATTTTGGGCCACTAGGCCATCTGCTCTCCTGCTATGCGCCCAGTAATAAACTCTGAGCGCGCTGGGCAAAAGAATCCACAGCCTTTGTCCGGTTAACAGCCACCGGGCCCTCCTCCGGCTCCTGAATTTTACCTTTCCAGAGTCTCTCTCCATCCAGACAGCCCACATGTTCTCCCAGCACGGCCCTGATTCCAAGCCGTCATCATCCGGTCTGAGAGAAGTGAACCTGTCATTCCCTAAACCATTACAATCCATCTCGGGTGCATTGTGCTCTGAAACCATTATCATCTGTTTCAAACCGAATTTATTAAGCGGGAAGAGAGTCTCAGAGACCAGCAGGCAAATTCCATTCCTCTGGTGTCTAAGGAAGACGTCGCTCAGGGCAACCTGGTTTGGATCTGAGGAGCAGGCCGAAGTTCCTCAGCCTCCTCCTTTTCCTGAGGGTGTGAGAGCAGAGGGAGTAGCCGCGACCTTGCCAAACACAGTAATGTCCAAATCCCTCAGGGTACGGCTCGCATTTTTTTGGAAGAGGGGAAGCTGAAGAGGGCCTAGGGGTGAGCCTCCCCCAAACCATTTACACTCGGGACATTCAGAAAGGGTCTTGGGGTATGTGTGCCTTGGCTAGTGTGTGTCCCACGCGGTGCTTGTGGCTGTGGTAAAGGCACATGGGGCAGCCCCAGCCCTCCAGCAGTCCACAGTTTACAAGCAAGCTCTGAGCCCCTGCTGCGGGCAGTGTGATGTGTGAGGCCCCATCCGGTGAGACTGGAAAGGGAAACGCAGCTAAGATTTGTGTTTGCCTCCAGCCCGCTGATCATTTAGGTAATGCATGCAAGTACTGACAGGAGAAGAAGGACTAAGTGTACCCAGAGTTTAGCTATACAAAATACAACAGTCTGATGAAGTGTAATGAATGGTGTAGATAGTATATTACTGTATTTGTGTTGTTTCAGGCAGAATAAGGCAAGCTCCGATGGGCAAGTAACAGGGATGTGAGCTTCTCCTTGAAGGGTAGGTAGGATTTACATTTGTGGGGGCAACCTGGGGGCCTGTCCATAGTACCTGTTCTTACCTTGAGCCCACCTGAGGGTCCTAACACTCACCTCCAATGCAGATTTTTTTTGGGTTTTTTTTTTGGTTTTTTTTCACATGGGCAGGCACCGGGAATCGAACCCGGGTCCTCTGGCATGGCAGGCAAGCGTTCTTGCCGCTGAGCCACTGTGGCCCACCCTCCAACGCAAGTTTAACCCTTGATAAATAAGGCAATTTTTGCTAAAGATTTCCCAAAGAGATGGAAGAGAAGTTTCACTTGAACCCCAAACACTGAAACCTCTACCCAAACCCCTTTTGAACATACAGCTCTGATCTGTCTCCAAGTTTCTGTCCCTACAGAGGTCCCCACAACACCAGCGACCTCCTCTTTGCTGTTCTCCAGGCTTCCAAGCCATCTTCCATTTCAGAGTCCCTTCAGCTTTCAGATTCCATTTAGCAAAAGGGAGAGCTGGGTGCCTAGGCACACCCACCTAACCCCTCAGGAAGCCCCGGCCTCATGGTATGCTTCTACGTGGAAGGACTGTTGATGCTCCAGGAAGGGGAAACAGCAAAAGCAGAGACGCGGTGGTGGCCACACAGGGAGGCCAGCAGCCGGGCTTCAGAGGAGGAGCTGGATGATAAGGCCAGCGGAGGGAGCCCAGTAAGGAGCCTGGGCTGTGGGATTTGTATTTGCCAGTTATTGCCACGTTCCTATCCTCTCTACTCCAAAGGGATTGGAGGCAGCAGTTAAGGTCGTGCCTCGATTCTCTCTGCCCCTGGTTTCAGTGTGAACATTTTTACAGCAGAGTAGCTGGATCAGTGCCACCTGGCCTTGCCCTCGCCTGCACCCACTGGCAGTCCCTTCCAGGCTCTCACCGGGCGTTGCTGGCGTGGCTAGATTTCACGCTCACCTCGACACTCCTCTCGGGTCTGTATCTCTTCCGACTGTAAGTTCCCTGTGTTCTCTTGTCGCCTGGTGCCTTCTGTGGGCGTCTAATTGTAACTGAGATACTAAGATTTAAGGGATGATTTTGATTACTGAATCATATTCTTTTTTTGCTTTCTGAGATATTGGAGTAGACAGAGGGGAGTACCTGCAATCCCTAAACTGTAATTCAGCTGCCCTGCTGTCTGAAATGAGTGTAAAAGCCCTTATCTTGTGCCTTTATCTGGTCATTTTCTTGTAGGGCAAATGCCCTAATGCTAATGAAGAATTTGAAGTCAGCCAGTAACTAGCTCAGCCCTGGACATTTTTAAATCTTATAGGCTAGACTCTACTATTGAAAGATAACTTGTCTTCCTTCCTTTTGGCTTACACTTTCAGTACTGAAGTGATAGCTCTGCCTCCCCTCCTTTCAGGTTATATTCTCCTACTGAAATGATAATGATAACACTGTCTTCTTTTCTGCTTTACACTTGCTATCTGAAATGACCTCATCTCCCCTTGCTAAAATCCTTAAAACCCTTAAACCCCCTAAACTCGGGGAGACAGATTTTGGGCCGCTAGGCCATCTGCTCTCCTACGACGCACCTAGTAATAAACTCTTTCTCTGTTTGAAACCCCAGTGTCTCAGGAATTGGTTTTTGAGTGTGACAGGCAGAAGAACCCACAGCCTTTGTCCTGTAAGATATTCACACACCATCACATGAGTGGCCAGGAGTCGTGGGCAGGAGTTAGGGTTTTCGTTTCCTCACCCATAACATGGACCAGGCCGACTCAACCATCTCCCCAATTTGAAAAGTCTAAGGATCTTTAAATAATTGTGACCTCCTTCTTCTTCTCCAAGTCTGCAATGGTAATTTTCAGCATGTTAACTTGCTGCATCATTTCAGCTGCTTCATCATCCCCACTTCCTAAACAAGGATCCTTTCCCACCACACCTGGACAAACCTTAGAAAGTTGCAGTAGTTCTCTGTGTTTAAATGGGCCTCTGTGGATCTGTACTGCAAGAGCTGAGAGATTTCTTTGGTTTATTCAGAGATTGGACAAAAAGAGGCAGAGCCACTGCCAGCACTTGACCTTCCCTAGCAGCTACAGGATCATAGTCCTCTCCATCATAGTTTGGATCAAAAAACTTCTTGAACCACTGAATGAATTAAAAATTGTCCTGATCCTTTCACTAATCTGTCCACAGGAATTATTGTCAATGCTCATTCTCTTAAAACCTGCTTATACTGTTTTGAAGTTCTGGATGTATTCATATTCTAACTTAGCTTGGAACTTCATCATTTTCAAGTCAATGGAATCAGGGAAGAGTATGACCATAAACTGACAGTAAGCAACCCTTGATTACAACTGTTCAATCTTTGTCAAATTCAACTGCAGAGACTCTGATCATGTCAGCATGCCATGAAAACTTAAGTTATCACTGGTCACTGATGTCCATAGACATTCACTGAAATCTTCTGCTCTCATTGGGGCCACAACCACTGCCTGTGATTAGCTCCAGTTTTGTCTCTGTCTCATTAAAACTGCACAACCTGCCTATTAAGTTTTTATTGCTACTATAATTGTGCAACACATTATTGACATCTCACAACTGAGGAAATCCGAATGTAAGAGGTCAGACACATCAACCCCTGTTGCCCAGTTAGAGAAAAAAACTACATTGATTCTGCAGATGGTGCTACTCTGATATTTACTTCAGGGCTCTTTCAAATATCACAAGTTACCTCCTTACACCCTTATTTTGGTGACTTAATCTCATTGTATGCTTCAACCTTCCCAAAAGACAATATTATATTGGGATGAAGGAGACAACCACTAAGTTGTACTACAACATCCAACCTAGTGGGTTTCTCATTTGTGTTCCCACCCAGGCAACTTGATCCTGTTATTGCTCCAATTGTAGGCATATTGGCCAAATGTCTACTGCCAAGGCAGACAGCAGGTAAAAATGTCATTTATGGAGGTTGGGAGGACTGGTATTTCTTATGATCCAGGGAATTAGAGCAGCTGTGTGATATCAGGGCCCAGTAAAGACACTCTGCCAGCTTGTGTTCTTGATCCAGTTTCTCTCAAAAGCTTGGCCACTGGCAGTTGTCATGTTCATCATCAGTGAGAAGGTCTCTAAAGAGCTGATGGAGTAGCATGAGATGTGATTAATAGTAATTTTGGCTGTATCTGGATCAGCTCTTATAATTGATCATGAATTGGGAAATATATTTAATTATATTTCTCATATATTTATATAAGAGAAAATACAGTGATGCAAAGAGGTAAATGATAGGTTATAAGGATTTGAAAGAGATTTCTGTGCAAATATACCAAGAAGCTTTCTCCTCAAAAAAAAAAAAAAAAAATTGTGACCTCTTCCTGGAATAGGTATCCTGACAAAAAGTAGGGAGGGAGTTTGGGAAATGGTATCTTATGGTCACTCTGGGACCCTGGGCAAGGCAATAGAAGCCTAGACCTGCAGGGCAGGTTTTTTCCTGACTACTGATGGAAACCGGAAGAAGATCCCCACCATCTCCCAAGGAACTGGGGAGTCTGGGCCGCTCCCAGTCTCCCCTGGGATCGGTACAGGAGAGGCGACCCTCTGACTGCCCCCTGCCGAGGGGAGGCAGCTGCAGGGCATGTGGGCGCCTCCCCCCAGCCTCATGGCCATGCTCCTTGCCGCCCCCAGGTGGCGCTGCAGGACCGCAGCCCTGAGGATCGCCCCCAGCGCCCTTTTATCTAAGGGCTGCATTGGTTCTTTCTAGAAGGAGGAGAGACCCGAGGCGGCTGGATTCCAGGCCTGACCTTCCAGGGCTCCAAAGCCTTCTGGAACTCTGCAAATCAATCAACTCAAAAAGCGTCTAGCATGTGCCTGCCACCTGCCGTCAGAAATGACACCACCCTGTGAGCCTGGCTGCTGGATGGAATGCACACTCTGCCAACACTGGGCTGGTCTGATCCCAGGGCCCCATCCAGCCCTGTCTCCCCTGCCCCAGTAGGGACAGCGTCCGCCGGCCTCTCTGCCCCACTCGTCTCCCGGATCCTTATCACCACCACATCCACAGACATGCCGGGCTCCGGGATGGAAACCCATGTGAGCTCCAAGCTTACAAGAACAAGCAAATAAAACATCTCTGCACAGATGCGGCCCTCTGGCTGGAAGCACAGCCCACCTCCTCCACACTACTCGAGGGAGACACCACACACACACACACACACACACACACACACACATCACATACCACAAATACCACCTGCCACACACCACACACACACACTCCACATATACATGTACCGCACACACACACACACACCGCATATACCACACACATATACCACGCACACACATGCACCACACACACACACACACACACTACATATTCATATTCACCAGACACACACCACGCACACCTTCAAACACATCACACACACTATGCACATCACACATGCATCACACTCCAAACACACACCACCTACCATATACCACACACACACAAAACACCACACACACCATGCACAGCATAACAGACCACACGCATATATGATGATCCAGCTTCAACATGAACACTTCTGGAGATGGCCCCGTTTCATAAAGCAGCCTACTTATTATCCAACAGTTCATTCTTATATCACTGTAAAATCTGCAACCTATAACTTCTACTCTCTGGTCCCAATTCTGCTTCTGGAGCTATGCAAATGGGCCCTCTCCCCCTTCCTCAAGACCAAATGGGGGACTGTTGGAGGAGCAAGGCAGCCAGCCTGCTCCTTCCTGGGAAGTCACCCCAGAGCACACAGCCTTCTGTCCCTGCACTGCCAGCGCTGGTGCCTGCCCACACCCCTCCTCTCATGGACTCCCCTCCTCAGCCTCCTGCACCCCAGGCCTTCATGGATACACAGGGCTGGCCCCAAGAGCAGAAGAAATGTCCCAACAAGGTCATGGGATTGGCTTTGATGGATGCAGCCCCAGATTTCCTCAAGGCCTCATAAATATTGAGCCAATTCCCTCTCTGTCCCTCACAGCTTTACTGCTAGATTAGCATTTTATGGGGCCTTCTCAAGGGAGAAATTGGCCCTGGTGAGTGCCTCAGGCCCTTCAGCTGAAGAGTTGGCAAGAAGCTATAGAATCCATCTCAGCTTAAGGGCTCAGACCTACCCCCACCCCCATTCTGGAGCCGAGAGGGAGGGAGCCAGAGTGCGTCACAGCGCATGTCCCATCCCCTCCGTGGAGCAGTTACAGACGTTACCTCATCTGTCTAAAGCCAGTCTCCAATTGGGGGGGAGGGGGAGTGACTCTCCTTCCTCCCTTCTCACCCTGCCTCCCACCCCCACCCCAGTGTGGAGCCAGGGAGGCATGGGGTGTCAGGAGGGCAGAGAGGGCAGCCCAAGGTGCCCAAAGCAAAGGGTGGAATCCACCCGTACTACCCCCAACAGAGAAAGGGTCCCCTAAAGCCAGAGCCAGACCTTGCCTCTCAGGGGGAGAGAGGTGGCCTCCCTGCCAAGAGTGAGGGTCCTGAGCCCAAAGCCTGGGGCAAATGAGAGTGCCGAGTGTTTGGTTGGATCCCAGGTGTCCTCCTCCCTGCATCTGGCTTCTGTGCCTGACTTTGCAGTGGATCTGCGCAGTCCTTTCCTTCATAGGGCAGGGACTGTTACGTTCATTTTGGGGCCCCAGAGGTCCTAATGCGGGCAGTGTTTTGCAGGTCCTAGTTGCTCAGTAAGTGAGAAGTTAAACAAAATGGAATGAATTAGAGCTGCGTGGAGGGAATGGGGAAGGACCTTGCACTGAAGCCCAGGTGTTGCGTGCCAGGCCAGGGGCCTCCTCACCTATGCCCGGCACCACTGTCCACAGCTGTGGCCACCAGATGCTGCATGTGGCAGAAGCCCGGGCTGAGGAGAGTGAGGGGGCCACCCTGCACGCCCCCTGTTGCCCTCTGGTTGAGCTTATATGCGCCTCTGGGTCAGAGCCGGCTGCCCTTGCTCCCTGTGGGTGCAGCGTGGCCCTGCCAGCAGGGTGGACGGGAGATGCTCCTGGACCAGCGCCCAGCTCTTGGGCTATGGTGGCGCCCACTTACTTGGCCTGTTGTGGTTTTTCTTCCTTTCAGAGTCTCTATTATTGGTATTTCCCACTCATCTTCAAGACAGAAAAGGAATCTTTAGAAACCACAAGAAAGGGGGAGGTCGAGTAGAACTCCAGAAGCCAACTTCCTCTGAAGTCACTGATTTCAAAACAGAAAGACTGCTCTTTCCTGTTTAGACGTCTTGTCTGGTAAGAGGAAATCAAGACTGAAGTAACAATAATAATTACGTAAACCTATGATATGTTACCGACATCAGTATCAAAAATGGTTTTGTTTGTGTAAAACCTTCCAAGGCACACGGGGCACAGTTTGACTGTAGGCTGTGGTGGTGAGCTGATGAGCGGTGGTTTGGGAAGTCTTGTGTGGTTTGGGAGGTGGATCCACCAGGGAGTCCCCTGGATGCCCGAGGAACCCCCGGGATTGAGTGGGAAAGGGCCTTTGGGCAGAAGGGAAAAGCAGCTCGAAGAGAAAGAGAACATGAAATTTGCTCTCAGCCCTGGTTCAAATCCCAGCCCGAGCTCATTAAGCCGCTCAACTTCTCTCAGTTTCAGCTTCCTCTGCACTGAGATGAAAATAATTGCCCAGTCCCGTTGTTATATTGGGAGAAGAAACTGGCAGAGTGTGCAGCACATACCCTTGAGCCATTTCCTGCACATGTGGCATGGACCAACTTGAAGAATTACATAGAGAAATGTCTAGAGAAGAGAAGGGTTGGGACAAAATGAGACAAAGGGACTTAGCTTTCAATGAAGAATAAACCACCTATGGGGCAATAGGCCTGATTCAGTGCTCCTCAGGAGCTCATAGCTTCACCCAGAAAAGCACTCACCCCCTTTGTCAGGGTTAGTAAGATGGCCTCCGAACACAGACCCACAAGTGTGGACTTGACTCAAGTTCATTCCATAAGCACTTATTATGAGCTAACCCCACACAAGGCAATGCGTTCACAACGTGGCTCTGTACATGCAAAGAAAACCAGGAAATGAGAATGTGAACCAGTCCCTGTAACCCAACACCAGCCCAGAGAAGCAATTGCTCTTCTGTGCCCTCGCTTCTGACGGGCACATTGCAATAGAATTTAAATGAATAGGATACTAGAGGGAATTTTAGTTAAATATCAGGGAGCATTTCCTAGGTGTAAGGATTCTGTGCCGAAATCTTGTTTGTTTGATTTGTTTCGATTTTATTAGTATGTTTCGCTTGAACCATGTTTATGGTGTGAAATAACAAAGAAGGAAATAGAGGGTCAGTGGGACAAAAGGTCCATCCCCAAGTTTAACGGAGCAAGTTATTTGCACATCCGAGAGCTACTGATGCCCCAAATGATTTAGGTTAATTTTGTCTAGTGTCTGTTCTCAGTAAGCAAATCGGTGCTGCAGGCCTGTCTTTTGCTTGTTTTGTTCTTTAATCTAATGCTTTTAAAAAAAGTTTAACTGTCTGATATCTTCAAGAGAGACCATTAAGACATCAGAAACAGCATTTACTGAACCGAACAAATTGTAGAAAAAATAGAGGGTGGCTAATTGTTGAGCTATAAATATTTACCACACTACTGACGAACTTGAGGCTTTTTTTTTTTAAACCAGGGCACTTGAATAAATAAACTGATGCATTTAGAAGTCAGACATTAACCCAGGCGCCCGCTCCTAATCTGCCAACTGCTGGTGCGTACGAAGCGTCCACACCCCGACGAAGCGTCCACACCCTGGCCCATATCCACAAATACGTGCCACCCCCGCAGTACAAACATGTCACACGGGGCCAGCCCAACCCATGGCTGCGCTGTCATTTGCGGCCTTCCCAAGCCCGCAAAAAAGTAAAATGTCTCTTTTTAAAGAAAGAAGGAACCACGGAGGACGGGGTATGCGGGGACAAAACAGCGTGGGTACTTGGTGCCCATGCGTCCGTGGTCACCACTCCCAGAGCTGTCCTGCTCCCAGGGGCCGCGGTCACCTCTGGTCACTCGGGCTTCCCGCTCCCCAGAGACACCCTCCCAGGCCCCGCAGGCTGGCAGTTTCGTTCAACACATCGGAGGCTCCTCGGAAGCCAGGAAGTTTGCTGTCTATACGCTTCTATTTTGGGAGACTGGACTCAGCCCTGGAATTTTACAGGCCTGGGAGGAATTGGACGGCCTGCGGCGCTTTCCTCTGCCCCAGCCTCCCCCGCCCCTCCAGGTTCCCTGGACAGAAGGCCTGACCCCCTTGAGCTGCAGGCACACTGCAGGAAAGCAAGTTCCTCCCAGCACTGGCGGCTGCAGGAGCTGGGAGGCGCAGGACCTGCCACCTGAAGAGCAAAAAGAGTCCAGCAAGGGGGTACAAATGTAGTTCATTGGTAGAATTCTCGCCTGCCTTGTGGGCAATCTGGATTCAATTCCTGGTCCATGCACTTCTGGGGAAACTAAAACAAAGAAACAAACAAATTCAACAAATGGGGCTGCAATAACGGGATACTCAGATGGAAAAATAATGAAATGTGACCCCGCTATACAGCCTACAAAAAAAAAATGAGAGAGAGAGAGAGTCCAGCAGTGTAAACATTCCAGAGAGGACATAAAGCAGGGGGAGATTAAAAACGTTGTGATTTTCTGTAGCAGAATTGTATGATCTGTCATCCGTCAACTAGAATATCTGAGAGATTCCTTTAGCTGCTTTTAGAGCAAAATAAACTTGAATTCCGTAGAGAGAGGGCTCCTGACTGTAAAAATACACTGTACCAGAATTATTTGTTTATTATTCAAGCCCAGCCCCCACCCCCACTAGCATGAGGTTTCCACTGGCAGCGGATTCTTGTCTTCTACACTGCCCTATGGCCATCACGTAGGACAGAGTGCCTGGCCCATAGCAGGGGCTCAGTAAATGTTTGTTGAATGAATGAATGGACACAGCATCCTCTTTTGACGCCTCTCACAGCCAGATCCTCATACAGAGGGCGTAAAAGCAGAGAATGGGGAAGACTCTGTGCAAACCATGCCCTCTACCAAAAAAGGAGGTAAAAGCCTAGTTTCTACTGACCGAAAACCCAAGGACACCAACTTCACATTCTCACTTCAATTCTTTAAATCCTGTAGAGGGAGGATAACTGCTGCATCAGGAGGGACTTAGGCTGGACATTAATAAGAACCTGTGGTTACTCCTGTGGCATGGCAGCTGTGTGGGTGACATTTACCATTGACAGGTCCCTGTAGTAACTCCAGGGAAGGCTTATGGAAAAGAAGGTATCCTGGCATCATGTGAATGAACCAATGGCCATACTTACAGAAATCAAGTATTTCAGACATTCCAGATTCAAGTCGACTTGTTCTCTGCTTGGTAATATAGAATTTTAGAACTAACGCAAGGCTTCTCAACATCAGCACTATTTACATTTGGGACCAGATTATTTTGTGTGTGGGGTGGGGGGTAGGCTGTCCTGTCATTGTAAAATGTGCAGCAGCATCCCTGGCCTCTGCCTACTGGATACCCAATAGAGACCAGAAATGTCTCTAGACATTGCCAATTATCCCCAGGGGAAATGGAACACTCCCACTGCTGAGTTAGAGAGAATTCAAGGAACTTTTACTTTACAGATGGGGAAAGGGGTGCTTGGAGAGATTGAGTGAGTTACCCAATGCCATAGTAAAATGCCCATTAGGAGAACTCAAGGGGCCAGAAAAGTCGCCTTTTCCTTTATGTGTTATTAAAGGACATGGTAGATGCTAGATGCCGGTGGTTAAATAAATACAACAGGGCACTCGGCATTCCTACCTGGTTTGTCTCTAGGGTATAGGGTGATGAAACTTGTCATAATTGTGGATGGTTGGGACAAGAAGGGAAAGACAGAGAGCTTTCCCTCAAGCAGGGACACCATCCCTCTGCTGAGGACAAGCCCTAAAGCCAGTTCTAGGGCCCATGTATTCCTTTGCTTAAGGTCTCAAAAGTTTTGTTCAGTTGGGCCAAGCCTGGGCATCCCAAGAATGACACATATAGCAGGTTGAATTGTGTCCCCCATAAAGATACATTCAAGTTCTAACCCCTGATGACTTTATATGGAAAAAGGGTCTTTGCAGACGCAATCAAGTTAAGATGAGGTTATACTAGACTAGGATGGGCCCTAAATGCAATGATTAGTGTTCTTATAAGAGAAAGGAAATTTGGATACAGAGACACACAGGAAGGAGGTAAAGATAGGAGGCAGAGATTGGAGTGATTGCAGCCACAGCTAAGGAAAACCAAGATTGGTGGAGCTACCAGAACCTAGGAGGAGGCAAGGAAGGATTCTTCCCTAAGACCCATCAGAGGGAGCATTGCCCTGCCAACAATTTGATTTCAGCCTCCGGAACTGTGAGATAATGAATTTTGGTTAAAGCAGCCGGATTGTGGTAATTTGTTACAGCAGCCCTAGGAAACTATTACAATCCTCTTCTCTGTGTTTCTCCTCCATGCCAGGCATTTCTAGGGGTGGCAAATATTTATGTTTTTCTTCTGATGTATTGCTGGGAATCTCACGGGGACTGCTCTTCCCGTACATCTGTAGGGCCACGTGAATATTCATAGCCACGGCAGGTGCAAACTTACAAACAAGTGGCTAATGGCATGCCCTTGTTTCACAAAAGTAACAGATGACAGCTTCGGGCCAAAGTGGTTAAGAGACAGAAGTGTCTTCCCCATTGTGAGGGATAAGTTCGTTATGTCTAGGTTCTGGTATTCATCTGTTTGGTCAGGCAAGCACTGGCCTGATTGTTATTAAAAGATATGTCGTGGATTTAAATTATCGGTTGATTGCATCTGTGTCTGATTTTATCTACAGTCAACAAAGGAGATTGTCTTCAGCAATGAGGGGAGTCTCATCCAATCAATTGGAGGCCTTAAAGGGAGAACTGAGGATTTCAGCAGTCAGGAAGAATATCTATCTCTGTTTCAACCAGCCAGCTTCTCTTGGGGAATTAATCAAAAACTTCATTGGTGTTCCTGCTTGCAGCCTGCCTCATGGAATTCAGACTTGCCAAACCCCACAGTCACAGGAGCCATGACCTATGATCAATCACATATTCATGTAATATATATCTCCTGCTAGTCCTGCTTCCCTGGAGAACCCTGACCAATGCCCCTGTGTTCTCTCTCTCTCCACACACCAGCGGAGTGGAGAGAGCACCAAGGCTTAGAAGAAGGCAGAGCCACCAGGAGGAAGCAGCCTGGGTCCCTGCCTGGCCCCATGCAGGACTGGCTTGCCAGGACCATCCTCACTGGACTGTGATACAAACAAGAAATAAATGTTTACATGTTAAGGCACTGAGAACTCGGAGTGTACCTGTTATAGAGCCAGCGTGACATTAACTAATACACCAGACCACTAGGAAAACAACCTAAAAAGGAGATATCAGATCTCAAATGGTCTTGGTTGGGGGAAAATAGCCATTGATGGACCAGATGAATGTGTCCACCTGGGCTGGAACAGACCTTCAGCAGCAACGCTGGCTGACAAGGCTCGTGCTCCTGCATTTCACTCCAAAGCAGTTTCTGAGAATGTAATAGTAAGCAAGGAGACTTACAAATGAGTGGCTTAATGGTATGCCCTTGTTTCAGGAAATAAAGCCCCAATCTGACAATCTTATCTTCAACTTGGAATCCCATATTCAGTTTTTCCACCTCTATTCCAGAGACACCCCCCATGCCACCCTGCCCAAGCTTGTCTCCTGGACGTTTTCTTCACTGTCAAAACTCTTTCTATGGCAGTGTACAGTCTTTTACATTCATAGGCAAGACTTAATAACCCAGACTGTGGTGCTTGTATTTGTTTGTTTACTGGGTGGACTCACCCTAGACCAGCGTGACCAAGGGGATGTACTAACGTCATCCTCCCCGATCAGGAACAAGTCAGTCTCAGAGGTGCCGTCCTGCTTCTACTTTCGGAGCAAACTAGAGAAAAGTTGGATCACTTTTAAAAGAACCCCTTTGTCTCTACTTTCAAGGCTTCAGAATTATTTAGGTTCAATATCAGAGCACCCATGTATTTGATAACAGAAATATTTTAATGACCAGAAAAAACATAGTCACCTTTTGAATTGCCATTTGCCAGGTAGAAAGCCCAGATGTCAAACTGTCCACTTCAAAGCTAAGACCCCTGGTGAATGGAGTCTAGGAAGCTCAGGACTGGCAAGCCAAAAAGTCCTTTTTTCTGAATTTGAGCATTATACAGCGTGGTCTCAGCAGTTTTAAGAGACCAATACCCCATGAGCCTCTGGGGGTCCCCAGGTGTGTAGACTTTCTGTCTTGTGCCCTACACATTGCCTGGTTCTTGCTGAGTGTCTGCTGATTCAATGTTTGTCACTTGGAACTGAGCCAGTATCCTCCTCCCACAGCCACACCACCTCATTTCAAGCCAACAACTGCTGGAATTGTATGTGGTTTGGGGGTAACCAGTTTTTCATAACTTCATCACCAGTTCTTCACAATTGTACTGTCTTCCTTGGGACTAAAGATAGGACCATTTAATGGCCTAGCCAATTCTCATACCTGGTCCCAAACCCTGTACCCAGACTGGTTTCCATTACTTCTTTGGACCTCTTCTGCCATACATCTTACCCATTTCTGTACTGAGAATGGTCACTTTTCCCCTCCCCTCTACCCATCTGTCACCTTAACACCACCTTCCCTAATCACTCCCAGACTGCCATGGTCATTCCTTTCTTAGCTCTTGGTACCTGGATCACCCTTCTGGAACCTGTTCATCTGTTTAATAAATATGTATTGAGCAACCATTATGTGTTAAATACTTGAGTTAAGTACTGGAGTAAAGAAATCAAACATGGCCTTACTCTCTAGGGAGCCTCATAAGCATTATTCACAATCAAAGCCTTTTCTCCCTTCCACCTCTGGCCTGATGTCATTAAATCTTCAAGTGTACAACCAATCCCCGTGACTCTGCATTCAAGCTCAAAGATGACCTTCTAATGGTCACTTCTCTTTCCAAATAGCCTTTTGCTCTTTCCCTGTAGCTAATCAGACCTCTCAGTGGTTAAAGATTTTATTCTGGCCTATATTTCAGTCTCTGTGAGCTTGGTTAATATGAGTCTACCTCAAGAGACACAGCCATTCTTGATGTCTGGAGCATACAAAGCTGAAGGCCAGACCATAGGCTTGTCAAATTCATTGCAAAGAGGCCGCTCTGGGTCTTCCCTGAACTTATCCCTCCTTGCCATTTTGTATTTCTTTTTTTTTTTTAATTTTTATTGATAAAATAACATATAAGCACATACATTCTTAACATACAAACATTCCATACATGTTGTAAAATCAGTGGCTCACAATGTCATCACGTAGTTGTATATTTATCACCATGATAATTTTTTAGAACATTCGCATCACTCCAGAAAGAGAAACAAAAAGAAAAAAGAATAAACTCATACATACCATACCTCTTCCCTCCCCTCTCATCGACCACTAATATTTTCATTTACCCAATATATATATATTTTTAATTTTAACATTTGTTCCCCCTATTATTTATTTATTTTCAATCCATATGTTTTACTCATCTTTCCATACCATAGAAAAGGAGCATCAGACACAAGGCTTTCACAATCACACAGTCACATTACAAAATCTATATTATTATACAATCGCCTTCAAGAAACAAAGCTACTGGTACACAGCTCTACAGTTTCTGGCATATTTTGCATTTCTAAAGCTGATCACAGTAGTCTCATGGATGTGGGGATGCAAAGAGCATAAGCAGGTTATTGTGAGGTATTCTTATTATTGTGCACAGACAGACCCAGAGCCTTTATACCCTGAGGGATTTAGACCTGCCTGGATATCATCTGGCCTTTCCCCTAGAGGGATACAATAGGTGTTTGTTCATGGGCAAAGCTCTGATAAACGCCTGAGTTAGAGCTTAAAAAAAAAAAAGGAAAAAAACAAAGGTTAATTAGAAGGAGAACATGATTTCAGTGATTTGAAAACAATGAGTACAAGACAGTCTCACTGTTCTTGTACTTAATAAAAGTGTTTTTCAATTCAATTACTTTAAATTCTCTATTAACTCAATAGAAAGAGAGTTTTACAATAATTAACTTATTCTGAAAAGTAAAATTTGAGCCAAAAAAAAAAGAGATAAATCTCAGGGGGAGTACACAGTGTTTCCTCATGGATAGTAGTATTCACAGATGCTTCATTTACATACACAATGTGCTAAAATCCAGTGATACCAGTTCAGTGATGACGGTGTGACAATTTTCTGTTTGTCCCTCCAAATCTGCTCATTAATCGACTAATGTCGGTTTTAGCAAGTGCTTGGAACTTAGCCAGACTCTCTAGGATAAATGATTTTTTTAAATAATTAAGTTATGAAAATTCTTTTTCATATACAATAGCTTTCATGATTTTTCTACCATTTAGTGCTGTCACCTCCCAACTCCTTGGAATTCCCCAACTCTGCAGTCAGTCCCATGTCAAACTTTCCTACTTGAAAGATACTCTTTCAACGAGTGGTCAACAATGCTCAAAGAATAGGGCAGGGCTGAATCTTGGTGCCATGTTGGTCCCTTGGTAGACCCTAGACCCGTGGGCACTGTTTCTGTCATCATGGCACATTTTAGGGTGACAGAACTAATGGCCAATGCCTGCATGATCAAAATGAGGCCAACAGATTCTTCCATCTACACTTGGCCCCAATCTCATATACCTTCATGGAGGATGGCATGGAATCCTAGAAGATACTTCCCATCCAACATGAGTGCAGCAGCATGCCCCAGGAGTGAGCCATTCCTGCCTGGATTCCCTTCCCAGGTCTGCAAGGGTGACCTTTGGTAAGGAGTCCTGGAGCAGGGGCCGAGGTTATGGTGGAGGACCCGAGAGTCCATGGGTTGTTGAAGTTCGGTTTTGAAGGGGTCTAGCCAAGAAGTGAAGACCAGATGCAAAGGGAGGGACTAAACTCATCAAGCCAGCCCTAGAGGCTGACCAGGAGGCAGCCTCAGGAGATGGGGTAGAGTGTGAAGTTTCCACCAGGGCCTTTTGGGATACTTCAGTGGAAAAATGAGCAAGACAGGCACTAAATATGCTCCTGTTTTATCACCCAGATCAGAAGTTGCCCTTGGGCTGGATGCATTATGACTTAAGCCACAGCTTTGTTCTAAATCAATAGCTGCCCAGATGTGGGCTTCTTTTTATACCTGCCCTTCTGCTTCCCTGTGTTCATATTTAAATTGTGTTTAAATATGATCACTCGTGTTTCTCCAAATGTTTCTTCTCCAACTAGATGATGAGACTCTGAAGAGCAGAGAACATGTTTTATTCATTGTTATATCAACCACCCAATAAACATTTCTTGTGCAGTAAGTACATTAATCATAAGAAAAAGTTGAACAGGCATTTTGCAAGGTGTTTGCCTTAATGATTACATTTACTTCTCACAGGGAGCCAACAAGAGATATAGCTATAGATATAGAGGATATAGATATAGACATGATGTAAATATTATAATATTTATTACAGGGATTGGCTCACATGTCTATGGGGGTGGACACGTCCAAGTCCCATAGGGAAGGCTGCATGCTTGGAACTCCAATGAAGGTTTTGATGAATTCCTCAGGAAAAGCTGGCTGGTTGAAGTAAAGATAGAAATTCTTCTTTCTGACTGCTGAAATCATCAATTTTCCCTATCAGGACTTCAACTTAGTGGATGAGACTCCTTTCATTGCTGAAAGCAATCTCCTTTGTTGACTGTAGATGTAGTCAGCCATAGAAGCAATCAACTGACTTATTACTTAAATCTACAAAATATCCTTTCAATAACAATCAGGCCAATGATTGCTTGACTGAGCAACTGGACAGCAAAACCTAGCTAAGTGGAGAGATGGACTTAACCATCACAGTCTATGAATCATCATCTCCATCCAAAAGATGCGAACATTGAGAATCAAATTGGTTGAATAGCATGCCCAAGTTCCTCCTGCTGGTACATGGCAGATCCCAGCTCCAAACCAAATATGTCTGACATTAAAGTAAGGGATTACTCCGCAAGGAAATCTTATAGCCGACAGAGGGCATAAGGATGAAGAAACAGACTATTCTGGGGAAATACGAAGGGAAGTTAAAGGGAAAGCAACTTTTGAGGAGAAAGTCAGAAAATCTAGGAATATGAAATTTCCCTGTTCTGAGAAATATGCAGACACAGTGTTGAGACAAAGAGATGACCAGTAGGCCTGTCCCTGTCTCCTGACCGTCTGGAGCTGCCTGGAGAGACACATTCATGGGCCTCTGGGCATTCATGAAAATGCCACTTTTGCCATCATAGAACACTATGCATCTGAGAAGTGCGGGAGGACTGGATGCCACAGGACCCCAGAGTTGTGGACAGGAGCAGTTGGAGATCTTAAAAAAGGAGGCACATGAGGGTGCACAGGTGGTTCAGTGGTAGAATGATCGCATTCCATGAGGGAACCCAGGTTCGATTCCTGGACCATGCACCCCCCCCCCAAAAGGCACATTAGTTCTTTAAAACCCCCCTGAAAACATGCAGAAACTCACCCCCAGGTGAGGTGAGCCCCCAGCTGGTTTTAACTCCATATGGAGACCCAGCCAGACTCCTGGCTAGACGGCCAGGCCTCAGGATAGATGGCCCTTACACTCGTGACACCACGCAGTGGAGTTTGCCAGAACCTTTCCAGTATGTCATACACGTTGCATAACAGTCTAGGAGATTTGAGGTCATGCATATATTTGCATCCCCATGTTACAGATGAAGACAATCAGACTCAGTGACCTTCCCAAGGTCATACAGCTCATATCTGGACACCAATCCAGGGCCATCAATCAGCTCAGAATTTTTCTGGAACAAAGCAAGGAAGGACACAGACTCGGCATTGGAATTAGAAAGGTGCCCTGAGGCCATCTAACACTCACCATCCCTGCCCCTACACCCAGGCAGGAATCTCCTCAATTGCTTAAGCATCCTAGGTCTGGCTCAGTCGCCTTCCCAGGAGGCAGCCCACACCATTTTTGGATGACACTCATCATGGCAATGCTTGACCTCATCCATTCATTTGGAGCAAGGGCTCTGCTTGAGCCCAAGCTGAGTCACTCTAGGGCTCAAGCCTGACTGCAAAGCTCTTGGAGAACAAGAAGACAGGACAGTAAGGACTGTTTGCCAAAAAGGCCATATGACTCCTGTAGGAGATTCAGGCTGAGCACAGGCTCACTGGTTTGCTACCAGAACATAGGCCCATTGTTAGCCTCTTTTCAGGGGCGGGCAGGGGGGCATGCCTGCCCCTTCTGTAGATGGAGGAGATGTCTATGTGTATAACAGGATAACATAAGCATACAGGAGACAGAATGCTCCAAGAAATCAGTAAGAGAAAGTCAATCCAAGAGAATAACAAAAACAACAAATATATGAACAGGCAAGTCACAGAAGAGGAAATGCAAATGTCTAATGAACACATGAAAATGCACTCAACTCTACCAAGGGCCAAACAAATTAGTAGAATAATGAGATATATTTTTATCTATTGACAAAAATCAAAAAGTGCTGGTGAAGATGTGGGAAAACAAGTCCTGTAGTGAGAATGTATACTTATGTAGACCTCTTGGAATACATTTTACTCTACTTATTAAAATAAAAAATGTGTTCTTTTAGACCTGTGCCCTCCCATGTATTGAAGTTTAAGTGTAAATTAATTAAATTTTTTACAAGTTGAAGTATCAGTTCTTCAGTTGCAGTAGCCATCATTGCAAGAGCTCAAAACCTCTATGTGACTAGTGGCTACTATATTGGACAGAGAAAAATAGAATATTTCATCATTGTAGAACATTCTATCGGACGTGCTGCCCTAGATCCAGAAATCTCACTTGTAGGTATTAAATCTTGGAGAAACGCTAATACACTGTGCTGGTGTGAAGCTGTTTAGATCTCAGAAAAAGTTAATCCATTGCAAAAAATAAATTAAACCACTCCTGTGGGTGTGAATCTATTGTGAGTAGAACCTTTTGATGGGGCTACTTCAATTAAGGTGTAGCCCACCTCAATCAGGATGGGCCTTAATCTTATTACTGGAGTCCTTAAATAGTCTCTTCAGAGAGAGAGAGAGAGAGAGAGAGCCACAGACAGCTGAACATCAGCAGAATTCAGAGATGCTGTCATGTGCCTTGCCATGTGACAAGCTAAGAACCAAACCCCAACCCAAACCATGCCTGCCAACCTTAAAGAAGACCTAGGGCTTTATCTGAGGTTCTATGCACTATGATTACTTTCCAGAAACCTACATCCTCCAGATGGGTTCCTATGCCAGAAAGTCCTGAAACCCAGTGGGCCCAGCCTCTCCAGACCATCAACTTGTTCTAACTCCCTATCCCATATTAGTAACAGCCCTTTCCAAAAGGAGAAAGTTGTAACAGAGAAGATAGAATTTAACAAATGAGTATGATAGCTGAATCTTTATATTGCTATTTCTTTTAGTCTCTAGTGTCTTGGAGCAGCTAGAAGTAAAAACCTAAAATTGTGGGATTGTAACCCATCCAAAACTCTGAAATCTGTTCTACAACTAATTGTTGCAGTGTGCTTTGAAATTTGTTGCTTTTTAATATATTTGTTATTTTTCACAACAACAAAAAAGAACAAGTGGTGAAATTAAAAAAAAGTAAAATAAATAATAATAATAAGGATGAAGGCAAAAAACACTTTCCATCTAGATTAAATGTCCCAAGCAGTATTTTAAGACATACTAATGTTGCATGGGAAGTTAACAGGCATATCAAATAAAAGGAATTCTGTGTTCAAATAAGTTAGTAAAAACTGGCTTTAAAAGATAAATGTGTCATGACATCCAGGTGTGAAAGTCTCCCTTGTGGAGTGGGAGATGACTCCCAGGGATGAGTCCATCCCCAGCACCATGGAATCAACAATGCCATTCTGACCAGAAGGGAGAAAAGAAGTGTAACTAATGAAGTGTCAGTGGATGAGAGAGTTCAAATGGAGTCAAGAGGCTACTCTGGAGGTCACTCTTATGCAAGCTTCGGTTAGACATTGCTATCTATCATAACTTGCCAGCCCCTAACCAAAACCATTCCAGCTAATCCTAAAGAACACCTAGGACAATATATGAGATTCTACAAAGGTTCCACGCACTAGGGTAACTTTCCAGAAACCTACAACCTCCAGATGTGTCCCTGGACCAGATAAGTCCTGAAATGCAGAGGGGCCAGCCTCTCCAGTACATCAGTTATCTCCATCTTCCTACCTCGTATTACTGACAGCCCCTTCCTACATGAAAAAGTTAGAATGGCCATAGCCCAAACACCCCTAAAGAGTGGGATGGAAAGATCAAAAGTGATTGTGGAGTTACACAGAGAAGGTAGGATTTAACAAACGAGTATGATTGCAGAATCATTAAATTGATATTTCTTTTCATCTCCAGTATCTTAGAGCAGCTAGAAGTAAAAACCTAAAATTGTGGAATTGTAACCCATACCAAACTCCAAAATCTGTTCCGCAACTTATTGTTGTGCTGTGCTTTGAAATTTATTGCTTTTTTGTATAGATGTTATTTTTCACACACACACACAAAAGGCAATTGTGATTATAAAAATGTATTTGTTCCTTCTAGCCTCTATGTTCTGGAACAGCTAGAAGGAAAAATCTGAGAGGATGGTATGGTAGCCCATGACAAACTCTGGGATCTGTCCTGTGACAATAGTATTTTGACAACTATTGCTTTTGAAGTTTCTTTGCTTTGTAATATGTCATATTATACAATAAACAAGTTAAAAAAGATAAATATGTCTTTATTGCAAGACTTTTCAGAGCTTTTCTACACTGAAGTTTTTCTAAGTCATCAGAGGAAAGGAGCATAGTGTGCAAAGTTTCTCAAATGTGTCTTGTTTCTTAAAGCATGTATAGTACAGTTGCTTTGCAAAACAGTTTTGGAGCTGCTGATTTGGGATATATGATTAAAGTTATAACTCAGATTACACTGTTGTTAGTGTGTCAGTTGCGTCCTATGGGAAGCAGGCTCCAAGACTGCAAAGAAGTACAGGAGATTTATCAGGGGTCAAGCCTGCGAAAGGGAAAAGAGAGAGGCGCAGGAGTAGGTGGGTAAGCTCTAAGATTGCAATATGGAGAGGAGATGGGGAAGGAAGGAGAATTGAGTAAGAAAAGCCTCTGTGGGGAACTCTAAGAAAGTTTTGGTCAGTCCAAGGGACAGTGTGAATGAAAAACTTCTCTGAATGGGAACCAAGTTGGACAGAAATAGTCAGGCCCTACCACCCTTTCCCTTCTCTGTCTTTGGCTGGGGGCTGCCTGGGAAACACCTGGCTAAAGCTAAACCCTGCAGCTGGGAACTGTCAGCGAACTGCATCCTCCCAGTGGAGGGTAAGTTCTTTCTCAGAGGGAAATCTGAGTGACATAACTGACATGGTTATCACAAGAAGCCCACAAATTCTCCAAGAAAGACAAAATTTCTCACTGCTAAATTCTAAAAAGAAAATGTTATGTAAGCCTTTTTAAGGGGCATTGAAACAAAAAATAAATATGGGGGGAGACACTGGAGCAAGGCATCATTTGATGGTGTATTATAGAATTTGTCTCCAGCTCTGTAATCCATCTTGCCCATGGCCCATACAAAACTGAGTGGAGGAGTTCCTTGCTATCAATGAGGGTATAGCCTGTAAATGTGTAGAATCTTTCACATCAACTGAAAATTCCATCTCCCCTACAGACCCTTAAACACTGTTCTGGTTTGCTAGCTGCTAGAATGCGATATACCAGAAATGGGATGGCTTTTAAAAAGGGGAATTTAATAATTTGCAAGTTTACTGTTCTAAGGCTGTGAGATCATCCAAATTAAAACAAGTCTATATAGCTTCTGGGCCAAGATGGTGGCTTAACAATATGCGCATTTTAGTTCATCCTCCAGAACAACTACTAAATAACTAGAAACAGTACAGAACAGCTGCTGGGGACACGTCAGTGACTGGACACACAGCGTACCCCAGTCTGGACCAGCTGGACCGGCTGCGAGCCCTCCCAGAACCGTGAGTTTCCCAAGCCAGGCAGCCAGAGCCCCTCCCCCACAGGCTGTTTCCCAGAGGGGAAAGAAAAGAGACTTTACCAGCAGCAGGGGCTGAGAGCAACCAAACGCCAATTGTGGAATTAATTAACAAATTCTGACTATTAAAAATAGGCCCCCAGCTCAGGTGAGCTTGGTCAAAGCAGAGGATGCTAATTTTTGCCTCCGTGCCCAAGGAGGCAGGGCTGATGGAAAAAGCAAAACAAAGAAGGAAACAGAGGTTTTTGTGGCTGTGTATCTACAAAGGCTTGACTGCCTTTGGATACAACAGCAGGGCTTCCCAGGCTGCAACTGCTCCAGGCATAGGCAGAAACAAGCTCATTTGAGGGCTTGTCTGGAGCCTGTGCCTTCCCCTGGAGAGGGGTGAAGCCCAACTCAGGTGGAATCCCTCCCTCAAGGAATTCAGACACCAGAGTTTGGAAATGTGAGTCCATTAAAGCCAGCCTACTACCTCTCCTCTGTCTCCACCATGCCCCCAGCAGGGAGAGTCTGCCAAAGTTAAAGGTACCTCATCATCTTATGCTGGTGGGACCCGCAGGCAGACAAGCACCACATACTGGGTGGGATAAGAAAAACAGAGTCCAGAGACTTCACAGGAAAATCTTTCAACCTGCTGGGTCTCACCCTCAGGGAAAACCAACACAGGTGACTCTTTCTGCCTGATAGGAGGCCAGTTTGGTCTGGGAAAATCTGGCTGGGGTCTATAATATCTAAGTAGACCCTCCTAAGTGTGGGGGATAAAAGGCACCATACAAGCAGGGCAAGAAACAAGAAAACAAGAACTGAAAAATTCTCCTCTGTTAAACAAAACCTAAGCTAGAGGTCCATATAAAACTGAACTGAATGTCAAAGAACAGATAGACAACAAATTCATCCAGCAAGAAAACCCTAGGTAAAAGAAGTGAAAGCAATATCCATAATAAACTAATTAAGGTAATTAAATGCCTAGATGCCAGCAAAAAATAATAAATCACACTAAGAAAATTTAAGATATGGCCCAGTCAAAGGAACAAACCAACAATTCAAATGAGATACAGGAGCTGAAACAATTAATTCAGAATATACAAACAGACATGGAAAACCTCATCAAAAAACAAATCAGTGAATTGAGGGAGGATATAAAGAAGGCAAGAAATGAACAAAAAGAAGAAATGGAAAGTCTGAAAAAACAAATCACAGAAATTATGGGAATGAAAGTCACAGTAGAAGAGATGAAAAAAACAATGGAAACCTACAATGGTAGATTTCGAGAGACAGAACATAGGATTAGTGAACTGGAGGATGGAACATCTGAAATCCAGCAAGAAAAAGAAAATCGAAGGAAAAAGATGGAAAAATATGAGCAGGGACTAAGGGAATTGAAAGACAATATGAAACATATGAATATACTTGTTGTGGGTGTCCCAGAAGGAGAAGAGAAGGGAAAAGGAGGAGAAAAACTAATGGAGGAAATTATCACTGAAAATTTCCCAACTCTTATGAAAGACTTAAAATTACAGATCCAAGAAATGCAGTGTACCCCAAAGAGAATAGATCCAAATAGACGTGCTCCAAGACATTTACTAATCAGAATGTCAGAGGTCAAAGTGAAAGAGAGAAACTTGAAAGTAGCAAGAGAAAAGCAATCCATCACAAACAAGAGAGACTATGTGTAGCTCTCTCAGCAGAAACCATGGAGGCGAGAAGACAGTAGGATGATATATTTAAATTATTAAAAGAGAAAAACTGCCAACCAAGAATTCTATATCCAGCAAAATTGTCCTTCAAAAATGAGGGAGAAATCAAAACATTTTCAGACAAAAAATCACTGAGAGAATTTGTGATCAAGAGACCAGCTCTGCAAGAAATACTAAGGGGAGCACTAGAGACAGATATGAAAAAACATAAGAGAGAGGTGTGGAGAGAAGTATAGAAAGGAAGACTATGAGTAAGGGGAAAAAGAAGGAAAATTAGATATGACATATAAAATCCAGAAGGCAAAATAGTAGAAGAAAGTACTACCCGTGCAGTAATAACACTAAATGTTAAGGGATTAAACTCCCCAATCAAAAGGTATAGACTGGCAGGATGGATTAAAAAACAGGACCCATCTATATGCTGTCTCTACTCAAAGGACATGAGGGCAAGGACACAAACAGACATTTGCACACCAATGTTTATAGCAGCGTTATTTACAATTACCAAGAGATGGAAACAGCCAAAATGTGCATCAACAGACGAGTGGCTAAACAAACTGTGGCATATATATACGATGGAATATTATGCAGCTATAAGACAGAATAAAGTTATGAAGTATGTAACAACATGGATGGACCTTAAGGACATTATGCTGAGTGTGATTAGCCAAAAATGTAAGGACAAATGCTGTATGGTCTCACTGATATGAACTGACATTAGTGAATAAACTTGGAATATTTCATTGGTAACGGAGACCATCAGGAGATAGAAATAGGGTAAGATATTGGGTGATTGGAGCTGAAGGGATACAGATTGTGAACAGGACTGAATATAAAAACTCAGAAATGGACAGCATAATACTACCTAACTGTAATACAATTATGTTAAAACACTGAATGAAGCTGAGTGTGAGAATGATAGAGGGAGGAGGGCTGGGGGCATAAATGTAATCACAAAGAAAGATAGATGATAAAAATTGAGATTGTATAATCTAGGAATGCCTGGAGTGTATAATGATAGTGACTAAATGTACAAATTTTTAAAATGTTTTTGCATGAGGAAGAACAAAGGAATGTCATCACTGCAGGGTGCTGAAAATAGATGGTAATTAATATTTTAAAATTTCAACTTATGTGTGAGACTAAAGCAAAAAATGTTTATTTGGTACAAAATTTATATTTTGACTACTGCATCTCCTAATATAACTTATGTAGATAGTTGGTTGAACAACATAAGTACATGGAACCTTGGGTAGGACATGAGATTTTGTTGGTTTGACAAGAGTGATGCTCCAATGAATCCCAGAGTGATTTGATCAGTGAGTGGAAAGTATGTGCAAAGTCCCTTTCAGGAAATGGTGAGAACGGGGGAAAATTCAACCTCTCCAAGTTGAATTCTTGATATTCTCACAAGCAGTGTGGACAACCAAAGCTATAGGCTGAGCCACCAGTCTTGGGGTTTGTCCATATGAAACTTAACCCCACAAAGAATAGGTGAAGCTTACTTAAAATGAGGCCTAAGAGTCACCCCCAAGAGAACCTCTTTTGTTGCTCAGATGTGGCCTCTCTCTCCAACCAACACAACAAGCAAACTCACCACCCTCCCCCTGTCTACGTGGGACATGACTCCCAGGGGTGTGGACCTTCCTGGCAACATGGGACAGAAATCCCAGAATAAGCTGAGACTCAGCATCAAGGGATTGAGAAAAACTCTAGAATGAGCTGAGACTTAGCATCAAGGGACTGAGAAAGCCTTCTTGACCAAAAGAGGGAAGAGTGAAACAAGACAAAGTGTCAATGGCTGAGAGATTCCAAACAGAGCCAAGAGGTTATCCTACAGGTTATTCTTACACATTAAGTAGATATCACCTTGTTATCCAAGATGTAATGGAGAGGCTGGAGGGAACTGCCTGAAAATGTACAGCTATGTTCCAGTAGCCATGTTTCTTGATGATGATTGTATAATGATACAGCTTTCACAATGTGACTGTGTGATTGTGAAAACCTTGTACCTGATGCTCCTTTTATCTACCCTGTTAACAATGAGTAGAACATATGGAATAAAAATAAATACTGGGGGAACAAATGTCAAAATAAATTTAGTTTGAAATGCTAGTGATCAATGAATGGGAGGGGTAAGGGGTATGGTATGTAAATTTTTTTTTCTGTTTTTGTTTTATTTTTCTGTTGTCTTTTTATTTCTTTTTCTGAATTGATGCCAATGTTCTAAGAAATTATCGTGATGATGAATATGCAACTATGTGATGATATTGTGAATTACTGATTATATATGTAGAATGGAATGAGCATATACTAAGAATGTTTGTGTTTCTTTCCTGTAATTTTTTTTAATTAATAAAAACTCAAAAAAAAAAAGTCTATAGAAATGTCCAAAATAAGCACCAACAAGAGATTACCTCCACTCAAGAAAGGCCAATGAGAGAGGGTTTCTCTCTCAACTGAAAAGGCACGTGGTGACATCTGTAGCTATCTCTCCAGGCTTCTTGTTTTATGAAGCTCCCCTGGGGGCATTTTCTTTCTTCATCTCCAAAGGGCTCTGGCTGGTGGACTCTCAGCCTTGTGGCTCTGCCATGGTTCTGAAGCTCTCTCTTCATTCTCAAACTTTCTCCAAAATGCTTCCTGTTTTAAAGGATTCCACACATGTGAAGGGTGGTACTGCATCTCCATGGACATAATCTAATCAAGTTTCCAATATACAGTATTGAATAGGGTTTTAAAAAAAACGGCTGCCTCCACTTGATGAATCAGGATCAAAACATGGCTTTTCCAGGGCGCATAATCCTTTCAAACCAGCACAAACACCTTCAAGTAATCCTATAAATATGAAGCCAAACAAAGAGGGCTTAAATCATACATAAGTTCTGGGGTCAACACTGGCCTGCTGGCATCAAAACTGGGGGGTCAAAGACAAAATAAGCCAGAAACGAAAGAACAAGAATGGTCTGGTCACCTTTAGAAAATGCTTAGAAGAAAACAGGGGCCTAGATTGTGAGCTTTTAGAGCAGACACATTAAGTCCAGAGCGGTGATTATTATTTCTGGATTTTGAGAGGCTGTTTTATGTATATAACTTGATATTTAGAGATAAGAATGAAACCAAACAGGTTGGGGTTAAAGTAATTCAGAACATAGGGGCAAGGAAGGCAGTGTCTATATTTTAGAACCACACATACTCTTTGAGACCAATGGAAGAAAGGTTTATTTTGTCTGGAGCTGAAATTTTCTGTAGTGCATAATCTAATTCAACCTATCTGTATAGCTCATTTGAACAATTGAAACACAGGGAGCCCAGAATAAGAAAGAGGTCCTTTAATCCTGTATAGATTATTGTAATGCCTATATACATTCTAGAGTATGTTAAGCAGATAATCAAAAAGTATTGGTTAAGTCCTCTGAGGGATGGGAGAAAGAATATGAAACTATTAAACGTTACCATAAGGGAATCCCCTGATACTGTGTCAAACCTTACAGATACCCAAATCAATAGGCCATGCCCTTGATCATGAGGCTTACTTTTGTGAAGCTTATGTAGGTAGTGGAGAAGCTTAGCCTACCTATAGGCATGCCTAAGAGTTACTTCTGGAGGGCCTCTTTTGTTGCTCAGATGTGGCTTCAGTCTCTCTAAGCCCAACTCTGCAAGGGAAATTGTTGCTCTCTCCACTACATGGGACATGACATCCAGGGGTGAAAGTCTCCCTGGTGACATAGAAGATGATCCCAGGGATGAATCCAGACCTTGCACCATGGGATCAACAATTCCATCCTGACCAAAAGGGGGAAAAGAAGTGTAACTAATAAAGTATCAGTGGCAGAGAGAGTTCAAATAGAGTAAAGAGGCTACTCTGGAGGTTGCTGTTATGCAAGCTTCAGGTAGACCTTGCTGCCTATCATAATGCACCAACCCCCAACCAGGACCATTCCAGCCAATCCTGAAGAACACCTAGGACAATATATAAGAGTCCACAAGGGTTCCATGCACTAGAGTAATTTTCCAGAAACCTACAACCTCCAGATGGGTCCCTGGTCTAGATAAGTCCTGAAACCTAGTCCAGACTCTCCAGAACATTAGTTAGTTCCATCTACCTACCCCATATTAGTGACAGACCCTTCCAATATGAAAGATTTAGAATTGCCACAGCCTAAACACCTCTAAAGAGAGGGATGAAAATATCAAAAGTGATGGTGGAGTTATTCAGAGAAGATAAGATTTAACAAATGAGTATGAATGCTGAATCATTAAATTGATATTTCTTTTCGTCTCCAGTATCTTAGAGCAGCTAGAAGTAAAAACCTAAAATTGTGGAATTGTAACCCATGTCAAACTCTGAAATATGTTCTACAACTAATTGTGGTGCTGTGCCTTGAAATTTATAGTTTATATATATATGTGTGTGTGTGTTACTTTTCACAAAAGAAAAAAAGAAAGAAAAAAGTTAATTGTGATCATAAAGAAATATTTAAGCCCTCTAGCCTCCTATATTCTGGAGCAGCTGGAAGGAAAAATATGAGAGGATTGTATGGTAGCCCATGACAAACTCTGAGATCTGTCCTGTTACTACTTGTTGAAGAGTGCTTTGAAAACTATTGCTTTTTTATTTCTTTGCTTTGCATATATGTTATACTATACAATAAAAAAAGTAAATAAACAAAAAACAAAAAAATCCCTGAGAGTCAAATAAGTCCATGGGGGCCTCATAGCTCTGCCTACTCCCGTCCAGTCTCCAGAGTCTCCACCACCCATACACTGATGACCACTTACCATCTAAAAGGAAGCATCTAGAATCCCAGCATCCTACCCACAGGTTCCATCCTCTATACTGAAGGTAGGAAATCTTATGTGTAGTATAGCTAACTAAAAATGGTATTATAATGACTAGTAGAAAGTGCCTATTAAAAGTACCCTGTTAAAAGAAGCAGCATACAGTAAAAACATGAATGATAAAAGTAGGGAAATAAATAATGGACAAATAGACTTGGGATGGTGACTCAAAACATTGATCAAAATTTTTCTATATTATAGAAGTAAAGATGCAAAATGTTTAGGGGAATTTATTTTGTTACATGTAGAACTAATTAACCAATAAATCAAAAAACATGTGGGGTGGTGTGACAGTAGCTCAGTGGCAGAACTGTCACCTGTCATGCCAGAGACCTGGGTTCAATTCCTGATGCCTGTCCATGTAAAAAAAACAACAACAAACAAAAAAAAAAACATGTGATTATAATTTCAACACTAAATTACCTAAAATAGCCCCCAAACTATATGGTTTGCTCATTAGATTTTAAGGGCTAGTCCAAACAAATTTTCCAAAAGCACATCTTAGAAAAAAAAACATGAATATTAAGGAAAACCCATTAAACTGCAAGTGTTCATTTACTGGCACAGAACACAAGAAAGCATATCCGTTGCTGAAAAGCACCAAATAAATTAAAATCCCCAATATTTCCACCACCCATAAATCCTCAGTGTTTCCATCTTGATGTCTTTCCCTTTAAGGTATCTCTGGGGCATATCCACCCACACAGGTGAGCACCCTGGGATCCCACCAGGTACACTGCTTTCTCCCTGTGGAAATGTTCCTGGGTCACCTGATTGTGTGGATGGGCGGTTCCCTTCTACATCTGCAAAAGACACCTGCTGACTGTACAGGATGCTGCTCTGGGCCATGAAATGTTAGTCTGGAGACCAGAGTTTTTACCTCTTGGGGTGGGGCAGGTGAGTGGGTATTGACTTCTTGGGAGCTGGAAAGGTTTGATGTCCTGATCTGGCTGATGATTACATGGGTATACACATCTTAAAATTTCATTGTGTCCACACTTAAGATTCATGCTCTTTACTGTATCTATGTTAATATCAGTTTAAAAGTCACAAAAGAAAAATGTAAGAGAATGGGAGGAGACTAACTGAAGATGGCAAGTGAAGATTTTCTCCAGGAATTTTTCTGTAAAGAGAAGCAAGGAAACAGGTCAGTGGCTGGAAATAGATGTAGGGTCAAGGAAAGTTGTTTAAAATGGGGCATACTACAGCATGTTTCCATATTGATTGGGAGGATCCAGTAGGGAGGAGATATTGATTACATTGATTATGAAGAATAGCATAAGCACAATTACTGAGCAGGGATCTAGTCCAGAAATATAATGCTTGGTCTTTGAGGGACAGCTCCTTCACAGCAACAGACGGGAAGGCAAAGTGTTCTGGGTCAAATAAAGGGCAGATATGGTTGTGATGGTGAGAGCAGTGGAAGTTCTCTTCTGATTACTTCCAGTTTCTCAGTTATTAAGATAGACAGTAATAAATGAGCTCAGCATGAAGAAGGAAGCAGTGAAGTAATGAGAAAATAGAGGTGTATGCCAAGAGAGTGGGCAAATGAATGGACTGGACTTGCCAGAGAGCAGTGAGGGCCATTGAAATGAGAGGTCATGTGTCCAAAAGGATACTACTCAGCATCATGGGTGTTTTCTTCTGCCATGACCAGATGATGCACAAAATAGGCAGGGCTTTGGGTTTAACTAGGGAGGAGGGGCTTGCTGGGTAATTAACACAAGGGAGCAAGAGAGTTTAGCATATTTGCATTTTATTTATTGCTGGCTCTTGGGAACTAAGCTGGGAACACACTGAAGTAAGCAACAGTGAAATGTGGTAGAAAGAATGGGTTGAGATCCAAGTACAGTCAAGAAGTAGGGCACTACAAAGTCCCCTTGGGGAAATGGCAAGAAAGGGGGGAAATTCAACTTCCCCATGTAGAGAATTCCTGATATTCTCACAAGCAGTGGGGACAACCAAAGTAATAAGCCGAGCCCTCAATTTTGGGGTTTGTTCATTTGAAACGTATACCCTCAAAGGATAGGCTAAGCCTACTTAAAATTAGGCTTAAGAATCACACCCAGAGAACCTCTTATGTTGCTCAGATGTGGCCTTTCTCTGTCAGGCAACACAACAAGCAAACTCACTGCCCAACCCCTCTCTATGTGGGACATGACTCCCAGGGGTGTGGTCCTTCTTGGCAACATGGAACAGAAATCCTAGAATGAGCTAAGACTCAGCATCAAGGGATTGAGAAGACCTTCTAGACCAAAAGGGGAAAGAAAGAAATGAGAGAAAATAAAGTGTCAATGGCTGACAGATTTCAGAGTCGAGAGTTTATTCTGGAGGTTATTCTTATGCATTATATAGATATTACCTTTTTAATTAGGGTATATTGGAGAGGCTCAAGGGAAGTGCTTGAAAATGTAGAGTTGTGTTTCAGTAGCCGTGTTTCTTGAAGATGACTGTATAATGATGTAGCTTTCCCAATGTGACTGTGATTGTGAAAACCTTGTATCTGATGCCCCTTTGATCTACGGTATGGATAGATAAGTAAAACATATGGATTAAAAATAAATAAATAATAGGGGGAACAAATGTTAAAATAAATTAAGTAGACTGAAATGCTAGTGATCAATGAAAGGGAGTGATAAGTGGTATAGAAAAAATATAAACAAAAGCTGAAATATATTGTGTAGATAGAAATACTAGCAATTAATGAGAGGGGGTAAGAGGTGGTAAGTAGGAGTTTTTTTCTTTTTTCTTTTTATTTCTTTTTCTGAATTGATACAAATGTTCTAAGAAATGATCATGGCGATGAATATACAACTATGTGATGATATTGTGAGTTATTGATTATATACCAAGAATGGAATGATCATATGGTAAGAATGTTCATGTTTGTATGTTGTTATATTTTTAAAAAATTAAATTAAATTAAATTAAAAAACACCTAGGACAATATATAAGATTTTACAAAGGTTCCATGCACTAGAGTAACTTTCCAGAAACCTACAACCTCCAGATGGGTACCTGAACCACATAAGTCCTGAAACCTAGAGGGGCCAGGCTCTCCAGAACATCAGTTAGTTCAATCTCCCTAACCCATATTACTGACAGCCCTTTCCAACATGAAAAAGTTAGAATGGCCATAGCCCAAATACCCCTAGAGTGAGATAGAAATATCAAAAGTGATGGTGGAGATATATAGAGAAGGTAGGGCTTGACAAATTAATATGATTGCTGAATCATTAAATTGATATTTCTTTTAGTCTCCAGTATCTTAGAGCAGCTAGGAGTAAAAACCTAAAATTGTGGAATTGTAACCCATACCAAATTCTGAAATCTGTTCTACAACTAATTGTGGTGCTGTGCTTTGAAATTTATTGCTTCTTTTTATTAATTTTTCACAAAAAGGGGGGAAAAAGTGGATTGTGATGATAAAAAAAATTTGTTCCTTCTAGCCTCCTATATTTTGGAACAGCTTGAAGGAAAAATCTGAGAGGACCATATGATAGCCCATGACAAATTCTGGGATCTGTCCTGTAACTACTTGTTGACGAGTGCTTTGAAAACTATTGCTTTTTAGTTTCTTTGCTCTGTACATATGTTATATTATATAATTTAAAAAGTGGGACAAAAAAGAAGTAGGGTACTAGAGGGAGTGAGCTGGAAGGTGGTAGGAATGGGGTAAGATTTTCAATTACGACTACAGGGAGGGTTCTTTAATTGGTGACAAGGTCTGGAATATGACCATCAGGACATGGGACTGAAGTTCAGTGGAGGCCAACGTGAGTGGGGAGAGGAGTTCAAGGTCAGGGTATAAAGACTCCTCCTAGCAGTTAAGTCAGGAGTAGTGTTGGGGAAAGTGACAGTGATGCGGGCACTAAAACTTCGGGGAATGACAAGGAAGGATGCAGGGTTCTGTAAATGCCTTTAAAGGACAACTCAGAATGTCTCTCTGATGAAATGATATTAAAACCCAGGTTTTTGGTGGAGAGGGAGCAGCAGTGCAGAGAAAGAACACCTGCCTCTCCCCCAGGCTCAGTGTTGCAAGTCTCTAGTATTGAAAAGAGATACCACTTGTGAGGGTTTCGGAGGAATTTATGTCATCAAGGGAGGGCCAGGTTTCCATCAAGAAGATAAAGGGAATCTTCAGGGAAGAGTATCTGGGATTCTTCAAATGATGAACTGTGCATTCCAGAAGGTACAGTGCAGGATGTAGGGAGTTGGGAGAGTGGGAGGTAAAGAAATTTGCACAACTCTATGGGGATGGAAGTTCTGGAGTGATGGCTGATCTGTGAGTCATTCCCCTCTGAAGTCCTGCTTCACCCCCAGAGTCTGGCCTGGGAAACAAGGAACAGTTGTTTGCTTCTCTGGTAACCCACCTATACCCCCACCTCTTCCCAGACTTGTAGATTCTCCATCTTCCACAAGTCAGCACTTCAGACTCTATTCTCCATGTCTTATCCTTCTTGCAGCTGGTCCTTCCACACCTCTCGGAGAATGCCATGCAACCTTCCTTTTATAGGCCTTCAATAACAGGTTGCTTTCCCTGGGGGTGAGGGTTTCGAAGCTGAGCTAAGTCAATGTCTCTTCTTGCCAATTGCCTCTGTTATACTAGCATAGAGGCTTAGAATAAATAACTCCCCATAAGAGCAACCAGAGAAGCACAATTTCCATTACCCAATTACTTTGAGGCTGTTTGGCATAAAAACTTCAGAAAACTAATAATAAATTGTTGTTTTAGAAAGTATGATTTTGGGCAACTCACTTCTTCCTCAGTTTCTCTCTAATAGGAGAGGGTTACACTGGGTAATTTCCTTTCAGTTCTCTCATTGTAAGTCAGTGACTGTATGACCCCACATGATGTTTGCATGCTGTGTAGACAAAGCCCGAGTCAGCTAATGCTAAATTCCTGGCCTCCCTGGGTCTTTTTTCTCTACGGGGTTTGTCTCAGTGTCAAAGCCCACATCTACCAAGCATAATAACCAGCTTATAAATTAAGAAGAGGGAACAAGTGAACATTTATGAACAGGGCAGGGGACCAGGCTGTCAGTTAGAGGCCAAAACTGTAAACAGAGCCAGACACACAACAGAAATGCAGGCCCAGAGAGAGGTCTGCAGGGCACGAGGGAAATGTGCCAAGGGCCAGTATACTCCCACCTGCCAGGTGGAGAAAAAAATGTGAGAAGAAACTAAATGGAAACTTTATTGGGTGTTGAGCTTAGGGACTGTTTTTGTTTGGGATCTAGTCATAAATTAATACCACACATACTTGTTCCCAAATAGAGAATCCAGAAAAATATTTCATTTCAATTTTAGGAGGTGGAATAAATTTCCTCTCAGTTTCCAAGGCCCAGCTGAGCTCTCTCCTCCCTCTGGTGAGTTGCCTGGGGCAGGAAAACAGGACACATTCTTCCAGACAGAGAGGAGGTTGGAGTGAAGAAGATAAGCAGTGATTATCAGCCAAGGGAGGCAGATAAGACTTTGTTTGCTTTGGCTGTACTTGCCTAGCCCAGATCTTCAAAAATAGAACTGCCAGGCCTGTGGAAAGAGAAGAAAAAATGAGGGGGAACACACACCAAAATAAATTTTGAAGGAAAACATGGGGGTGAAGGGATGGGCAGTCTGAGGCTCTGTGATGATGTGCCCTCTTCTCCCAGGGCCCAGACAGCACGAAACACAGACACTGCACTGGAGGTTCACAGTCCTGACAAACTGGAAAACAGGAGTGGAGTCAAACCAAGTGATCTGGAGGAGAAGAAAATCAAAGGAAGCATGGGGCCCCCGCTAGGGCATCCATCCCTCCCCACCCCACGATTAAAGGCCACGCTACAGAGACCAAACCCACCTGCCCACAGGGCATCACACTTGCCCAGAGATCTACCACCCTTAGACATGAAGGGTTCCTGCCCTGAGACCCCTGCTTTAGAGGACCCTCCTCTTGTCTGACACCAGCTGAAGTCATTTCCATGGGATGAAGGGTCACTAGGTCCCAGGGTATGTGCCACCCAGAGCTTGTGCCTGCCTGCCTTCTGGAATATAGACCATATTAGGTGGACTCAGAACCCCCAAATGCCTCACTCATTTGACTCTGAGCCTTCTGTCAAGACCCTTAAGGTGGGCTTAGTGAGGTATGGAATTTAGTTCATCCTCCAGAGTAGCTAGTAAATAACCAGGAACAGTACAGAACAACTGCTGGGGCCACATCAGTGACCAGACACACAGCGTTCACCAGCCTGGACCAGGTGGACTGGCTGAGACCCCACACAGAACTAACTGTAAATTCCCCAAGCCACAGAGGTTGGTGCCTCTCCTCAATGGGTGCAGCAGCCTGGTTCCCCAGGGGAAAGGAAAGAGACTTTACTAGGAGCCAGAGTTTAGTTCAATCAAGCGCCAATTGCAGAATTAATTAACAAATTCTGACTGCTGAAACCATGCCCCCAGCACAGAGAAACCTGCCATAAGCACTAAAGGTACTAGGAATTTTTGCTCCAGCAGAAAGGGGGCAGGACTGAGGGGGAGGGGAACAGGTTTTCTGAGTCAGACAGCATAAAATACTGGAAAAGGGCTGGACCCCAAGAAAAGGAGATACATAGAGCCTGGAGATAGAGCCACATACCAACTTAAGCTCTTGATTGACAAACCCGACGAGTGATCCGCTCTGAAAAGTCTTTTTTATTTTTTCTTTTTATCTACTCCTTAACAGCTCATTAGATAGAACTAGAAGTCATGTCAGGTTCCAGCACTGCCCCAGGCAAGGGCAGAAATAAGCTGTCTGAAAAATAAAGTAACTAGTCAGTGTTGTTCTAGTTTGCTAGCTTCCCAAATGCAACACACCAGAGATGGATTGGCTTTTAAATAAAAGGGGACTTATTTCATTAGTTCTTCAGAGGAAAGGCAGCTAACTTTCAACTGAGGTTCTTTCTTATGTGGGAAGGCACAGGATGATCTCTGCTGGCCTTCTCTCCAGGCCTCTGGGTTCCAACAACTTTCCCCAGGGTGATTCCTTTCTGCATCTCCAAAGGCCTGGGCTGAGCTGCGAGTGCTGAGATGAGGTATGCTGAGCTGCTTAGGCTGTGCTATGTTGAACTCTCTCATTTAAGCACCAGTCAATTAAATCAAACATCATTCATTACAGCAGGCATGCCTCCTAGCTGACTGCAGATGTAATGAGCAATAGATGAGGTTCCCGTACCATTGGTTCACATCCACAGCAACAGAACTAGGTGCCTTCACCTGGCCAAGTTGATAGGTGTATTAGTTAGGGTTCTCTAGAGAAACAGGATCAACAGAAAATATTCGTAAATATAAAATTTATAGAAGTGTCTCATGTAACTGTGGGGAATGTAGAGTCCAAAATCTGTAGGGCAGACTGTGAAGCTGATGATTCTGATGGAGGGTCTGGACGAACTCCACAGGAGAGGCTCACCAGCAGAAGCAGGAAGAGAACCTGTCTCTTCTGAATTCTTAAAAGGCTTCCAGTGATTAGATTAAGCATCACTCATTAAAGAAGACACTCCCCTTGGCTGATTACAAATGGGATTGGCTGTGATATAGCTGATGTGATCGTCATTTAATTCTATGAAATGTCCTCATAGCAAAAGTTAGGCCAGCACTTGCCCAACCAGACAAATAGGTAATACCACCTGGCCAAGTTGGCACATGAACCTGACCATGAGATCAGGTGAAAGGAGTTAGCACCCAGCTCAAGTGGGATCCCTCCTTCAAGGAATTCAATCCCCAGGGACTGGAAAACTGAAGGAATTAATGCCAACCTACAACCTCACCTCTGTCTCAACCATGCCCCCAGCAGGGAGAATCTGCTGAAGTTAAAGGCATCATACCACTTTATATTAGTGTGAAGCCAAGAGCAGACAAGCACCACATGCAAGGCAGGATAGGAAAAACACAGAGTCTAGAGGCTTCATAGGAAAGTCTGGCAACCAGCTGTGTCTCACCCTCAGGGAAAACCGATGCTGGCAATTCCTTCTTCTTGAGGAGGGGCCAGTCCAGTAGGGAAAAATCTGACTGGGGTCTATAATTTCTGAGGAACCCTTCCTAAAAAAAAAAAAGAAGAAGAAGACTCCATATAGGCATGGCAAGAAACAAAAAAGCAAGAACTGAAAAATTCTGATGAGTTAAACAGAATATTTGCTAGAGGTCTAGAATAAGTTGAACTGAACATCAAAGAACAGATAGAGAACAAAGTCATCCAGCAAGAAAACCCTAGGTAAAAGAGTGAAAACAATCTCCAGAATAAACTAATTAAGTAAATCAAAATGCCTAGATGCCAGCAAAAATATAACAAGTCATACTAAGAAAATCAAAGATATGGCCCAGTCAAGGAACAAATCAACAATTCAAATGAAATACAAGAGTTGAAACAACTAATTCAGGATGTTCAAATAGATATGGAAAATCTCATCAAAAACCAAATCAATTAATTGAGGGAGGAGATAAAGAACACATTAGGTGAACAAGAAGAAATTGAAAGTTTGAAAAAACAAATCATAGAACTTATGGAACTGAAAGGCGCAATAAAAGAGACGGAAAAAAATGGAAACCTACAGCAATAGATTTGAAGAAGCAGAGGAAAGGATTAGTGAAAAAGGATCCATATCTCACAACCTATACAAAAATTAACTAAAAATATATCAAAGACCTAAACATTAGCTAAGACCATAAGACTTTTAGAAGAAAATGTAGGGAAATATCTTATAAAACTTGTAATAGTCTTACACCCAAAGCACAAGCATTGAAGAAAGAAATAGATAAATGGGAACTCGTAAAAGTTAAACACTTTTGTGGATCAAAGAACTTTGTCAAGAAAGTAAAATGGCAGCCTATGCAATGGGAGACATATTTGGAAACCATATATCAGATAAGGATTTAATATCCAGAATATATAAAGAGAGTCTTCAACTCAACAACAAAAAGCCAAACAATGCAATTTTTAAATGGGCAAAATACATGAACAGACACTTCTCAGAAGAGGAAAAACAAATGGCTAAAAGGCACATGAAAAGGCGTTCAACTTCACTGGCTTTTAGGAAAATGCAAATCATAATCACAATCACACAGTCACACTGAAAATGCTATATCTTTATACAATCATCTAAGAATCAAAGCCACTGCCTCTCTCTCAGCCAACACAACAAGCAAGCTCACCGCCCTCCCCCTCTCTACATGGGAGTAAACCTTCCTGGCAATGTGGGGCAGAAATCCTAGAATGAGCTGGGACTCAGCATCAAGGGATTCTGAAAACCTTCTAGACCAAAGGAGGAAAGAGAGAAATGAGACAAAATAAAGTGCCAATGGCTGAGAGATCTCAAACAGAATCGAGAGGTTATCCTGGAGGTTATTCTTATGCATTATATAGATATCACCTTTTTAGTTAAGGTATATTGGAGAGGCTGGAGGGAAGTGCCTAAAAATGTAGAGCTGCATTTCAGTAGCCCTGTTTCCTGAAGATGATTGTATAACGATATAGCTTTTGCAATGTGACTGTGTGATTGTGAAAACCTTCTGTCTGATGCTCCTTTTGTCTATGGTATGAACAGATGAGTAAAACATAGGGATTAAAAATAAATAATAAGGGGAACAAATGTTAAAATGCATTTAGTAGATTGAAATGCTAGTGATCAGTGAAAGGGAGTGATAAGGGGTATAGAAAAAAATAGGGGAAACAAAGGCTAAAATATATTGGGTAGATGGAAATACTAGCAATCAATGAGAGGGAAGGGTAAGGGGTATGGTATGTATGAGTTTTTTTTCTTTTTATTTCTTTTTCTGAATTGATGCAAATGTTCTAAGAAATGATCATGGTGATGAATATGCAACTATGTGATGATGCTATGAGTTATTGATTATATACCAAGAATGGAATGATCATATGGTAAGAATGTTTGTTTTTGTATGTTGTTATTTTTTTTAATTTAAAATTTAAAAATTAAAAAAAACACAAAAAACAAAAGAATCAAGGCCACTGAAACACAGCTCAACAGTTTCAGGTACTTTCCTCCAGCCACTCCAACACACTGTAAATTAAAAAGGGATATCTATATAATGCATGAGAATAATCTTCAGGATTAATCTCGACTCTGTTTGAAATCTCTCACCACTGACACTTTATTTTGTCTTATTTCTCTCTACCCCCTTTTGTCAAAAAGGCTTTCTTAATCTCATGATGTTGGGTCCTGGCTCATTAGAGATTTCTGTTCCATGTTGCCAGAGAGATATACACCCCAGGGAGTCATGTCCCATGTAGGAGGGAGGGCAGTGAGTTCACCTGCCAAGTTGGCTTAGAGAGAGAGGCCACATCTGAGTAACAAAAGAGGTTCTCTGGGTCTAATTTTAGTAGACTATCCTTTTCAGGAATGAGTTTCATAGGAGCAAAATCCAAGATCGAGGGCTTGGCCTGTTGATTTGGCTATCTCCACTGCTTGGGAGCCTATCAGAAATTCTCTAAATGGTGAAGTTGAATATTTCCTCCTTTCTCCCCTGTCCCCCAAGGGAACTTTGTAAATACTTCTTTATTCACTGCCCAAATTATTCTGGGATATATCAGGGCATCATGCTTTTATAATTTTTTCTGATGGTTACATGAAGATATTGGATGAGATGATCTCTAGAGTTCTTTCTGGTCCAAAGGCTCATTTGGCATACCTGAAATCTGGTCTCTTTGCACATTGCATGAGCCTACCACTCTGGGAAGAATCAACTGGTAACCTTCCTCTGAGGATTGTCCTCTGATTAGGAATCAATACTCTGTGTTCTGGGTTAAATGTCAATTGGTAATTACAACTAAATTGAACATTACCGATTGTAAAGAATTAGTCAAGGTCCTGTGTTCCAAAGGAGAGAAACTGGCTCTGGTTAACTGAAATTGAGAAAGGTCAGTAGCCACAGAATTACAGAAAGTCTGAAGAATGTGTGCAGGCAGAAACTGGAGGGGTAGAGGTAGCAGGCCCAAACGAGAAGCTGTGAGAGTAGGACTAGCATAACCAACCCTGGACACTTACCTCCATACTGCCATGCACTGACTGCTGAGCCTTTAAAATTTGCTCTTGGCCACAGCCACCATAGAAAGAAGTTTTGAGCTGCTGGTTCACTACTTCAAACTTTGGAAGTACTGACAGAAGCATCTGATTGGCTGTGCATAGGGGACATCCCCATTGCTGGGTTGGGAAGAAATTATCTGGCCCCACTGAACTTTTGTAAGGAGAAGCAATCTCCCAAATCTTGGGATTTCCCCCCAATAGTAATGGTGCTCAAATGGTGGCCAGCCAAAGAGACAGATGCTTACCTTCAAGAGCTCCCCATTCTGCAGTTTTTTACCTATGTCCTATTTTGATGAACAGAAAACTTTTTTTTTTTTTTTTTGAGAAATTTCTAGTCATTCGATGAAAACCTCAATAGAAAGTTTGAAATTTCCTCTTAGGTCAATTTGGCAACTGCAAATATCCCCACCCACTTCAGGCACACACCCCTGGCTCCAGTTTAGAAACAACCTCCTCACTGAGAAAATGAAGCCCGGAGACCAATTGACAGAATCAGGGCCCACCCCATAACTTCTGACTCCTGTTGCCCCGTGTTTTTTCCCCATGCCCCATAGCTTATGGTAGAAAACACAGCCACACCACAATCTCTTAGAGACAAAAAGCAAGAGAGAAAGAACTGTAACACTGGCTCATCTCATATATCTTCCCCAAGTACAAGAAACTCCTGCCTCTCAGTTCCCCGACTCAGAGGGAAGGCAGCCCCAGGGTGAAGGCCTCAGGACTTAAGAGAGAACACTTGGCAAGCACTGGTGCACTGGAATAACTCCCTCCACAGCCTGCCAAACCCACAGTGAACATCAAAGGCTGAACAGGAACAGGAGGCCCACAGCCAACATAGGTGAAAAGGGGTCCTGATGACCCTCCACACTCCTTCCCTCACCCCAACAGGCAGCTTCCTCCAGTCCAAGCAGGAAGCATCTCCAGTAATCCTGAGACTGAAGGGGAGGGGCAAACCTGATGTAAACTGACCTTGCAGCCTGGGAATTCCCCCACAACAGGAAGTTTTTCCTCCCTATCCCCCATCCTTTTTAGTAGCCTGAAGCATGACTGTGGTTGGAGTAGGCTCTCAAGAAACTGGGAAACTCTTTCTCCTAAGAATCCAGAGTGCAAAGAGTCCCAGACAATGAGTTAGGAGATCAGGTGCTTGTCCTCAAGATGCTGCAAAGCAAGCTGGCATTGAACTGTCCCTTAATCTTTGATATGCATCTGTTTGATGCATCTTTGACATATTTATGGGCTATATCTATAAAAATCCTTTGAAAAAAATATGATGTGCTAAACAAAAGTAAGATATCTTTAGTGTTGCTGCTGTTACTGCATTTAGCAAAAGAATTAAAAAGGACATGAGTGAGTTGGGAGGGGTCCTTGGCTAGAATTTGGCAGAGTGAGACTCTACAATGATTCTCCATGTAAATTTATTTTTATTTGTCCTCCTTGTGATTATTCATCAATTCCCGGAATCTAAGAACTCATGTCTTTCCTCAATTTGGGGAAATTCTCTGAAAATGATATCTTTAAGTATTGCCTCTCCCTTAACCTCTATTATTACTTTCTGGATCTCCAAATGTATGTATGTTAGACAGTCTCACCATATCCTCCATATCATTAATCCCTCTTTGTATTTTTTTTTATTCCTTTCCTCTTTGCACAAAATGTTGCATAATTCCTCAAGACCTATCTTCCAGACAACTGTCTCTTTAGTTATTTACTCTTTCTTTTGTGTTTTAAAATTCTATTGGCTATGTTTTCATTACTAGATGTGCTTTATTTTTCAATTGACCTGTTTTTTTTTTACATTTGTTCTTTCCTTATACTTTAAATTTCACTTTTAAATTCCTGTAATCATTCAAACATATCTATTTTATAATCTGCATCAGATAGTTTTAATATATGATTCTTCTGGTTGATGTTTCTGCTGATTCTTATCTTTGGTGGGTTTATTTTTGCAGTTTGAAATTTTAAGCCAATTTTTACAGGCTTTGTCTGAGTATATCTCAACCTGAGGTAAGAACTGGGCCCAGAGAAGATAAGTGTTTCCTTCTGTCACATGCACCCAGGACATTACCACCCTGAGATCATATTTTAGTTTTAGTTTTTAGAGATTTCCAGGACAAATCTTATCATTTCCCTCAGTTATCAGTGAGTAGAACAGAGTCTTTGGTCATTTACCTTTTTTTAAAATTATACAGTTAAATTATACGCATTTGTTTCATTGATGCTATTGCTTACCACATTGAGGAGGTGGAAACAATCTAAACATCCTTTAGGGGTTGCGTTATTTCCCTAGGGCTACCATAACAAATTACCATAGACTTAGTGGCTTAAACAACAGAACTTTATTCTCTCATAGTTCTGGAGACAGAAGTCTAAAATCAAGGTATCATCAGTGCCATGCTCCCTTTGAAGGCTCTAAGGAAAAATCCTTCTTTGCATCCTCCTAGCTGCTGGTGGCCCCAGCAGTCCATGGTGCTCCCTGGCTTGTGGCTGCATCATTCCACTCTCTATAAACTATACTATATATTTTAAATTGTATATTTTATAATATAGAAGACTGCTTTTGTCCCCAGCAGTTAACTCTGGGTAATGAGCCTGGGGTGTTGTTCAGCTTTTGAACTGTTGGATTTTTTTTTTCAGTAAATACATTTTTAAACCTAGTTTGTGGGTTATTTTTAAAGATGAATGAATGAGAGAAGAGACATAAAAAGAGAAAATGAATCCAGCACCCAACTACAACCTGTGTGGTTGCTTCAGTTCCAAATTCAAATCTGGTGACTAAATAAAGGAATTGGTTTCAAAAGAATGATTGTCTCGTGTCTTGGCAGAGCACCTCTCACCTCTGGCCACCCCACACCCTGCCCACCTTGCCCCAGCTTCCTTACTAATTGTTTTATTAGTTCTCTACTCATTCTCCCCACAGGGTCTTGAGAAGAGAAGTAAGGACAAGTGTCCTGCCTCTCTGTCAAGGAGGAAGCAGGGCCAGGGGCCGGCCTTAATTCCTCGAGGATCAGGCTGAATTCCTCTGCAGCTCCACCCACGCAAGCATTTAGGAACCTCTCAGCGCAGGCTTTGGCCCTGGCAGTCACCCCATGGGATGTCCCTGTCTTTCAGGGCAGGGCAAGTCCTATCTCCCCCTGCAGCCTTAGGGGCCCTTCCATTCAAAGATAGACAGCAAGCTCTTTCCACATACTCCAAATTCTCACAGAGATGCCGGGCATGAGGCTTGTCTCCAGGGAAGAATGAGCCCCCCCTTCTCTGGCTTCAGCAATGTCAACAATAAGCCATGGTCTCTGGACCTGTGGTGGAAAGTGAACGGGTTCACTCTCTGCACCTTCCTTCCCAGCTCTGTTCACTGTGGGCTCATGTGTGCACTCCTTCCAGGGCAGTGACAGAGTGGTGAGGGAGGCAAAACCCTAGTTCTACTGAGACCCTGTTTACTGCATTAGGAAAGAGCTCTTAGGTCAGACAGGTCCTCTCTCTCTCTCAGCCAACTCCGCAGGCGAACTCACTGTCCTCCCCACTGTGTGGGACATGACACTCGGGGTATATATCCCTTTGGCAATGTGGGACATGACTGCTGGGGATGAGCTTGGCCCTGGCATCATGGAAGTGAGAAAGCCTTCTTGTCACAAGGAGGGAGAGAATTGAAACAAAATAAAGTTTCAGTAGCTGAGAGATTTCAAAGAGTCCAGAGGTCTCTCTTGAGATTATTCTTATGCAATATATAGGTATCCATTTTCAGTTTTTGGTGTATTGGAGTAGCTAGAGGGAAATACCTGAAACTGTTGAACTGTAATCCAATAGCCTTGATTCTTGAAGATAACTGAATAACTATAGAGCTTTTAAGGAGTGTGCATGTGAGTGTGAAAACCTTGTGACTGACACTTCCTTTATCCAGTTTATGGGCAGATGAGTAAGAAATAAACAAACAATAGGGGGGTATAGAGGGTATGGGAAGTTTTGGGTGTTCATTTTTACTTTTATTTTTATTCTTATTTTTATTGTTTTTGGAGTAATGAAAGTGTTCCAAAATTTATTGTAATGAACTCACAGCTTTATGATGATACTGTGAACTACTGATTGTACACTTTGGATGATTATATCTCAATTAAAAAATCATTGAAGAGCATGTGAGAATGATAGAGGGAAGAGGGCTGGGGACATAAATGAAATCAGAAAGAAAGATAGATGTTAAAGATTGAGATGGTATAATCTAAGAATGCCTAGAGTGTATAATAATAGTGAAATGTACAAGGTACAATTTTAAAAATGTTTTTGTATGAGGAAGAACAAAGAAATTTCATTATTGCAGGGTACTGAAAATAGATGGTAATTAATATTTAAAATATCACCTTCTGTGTGAGACTAAAGCAAAAAATGTTTATTAGTTACAAAATTTATATTTTGACTAGTGCATTTCCTAATATAATTTATGTAGATAGTTTGATTGAATGCCATAAGTACTTGGAATCTCAAGTAGGACATGAGATTTTGCTGGTTTGTCCAGAGTGATGCCCCGATGAATCCCAGGGTGATTCGATCAGTGAGTGGAAAAGTATCTGCAAAGCCCCCTTAGGGGAGTGGTGAGAATGGGGAGAAATTCAACTTCCCCAAGTTGAATTCTTGATATTCTCACAAGCAGTGTGGACAACCAAAGCTATAGGCAGAGCGTGGGGTTTGTTCATATGAAACTTAACCCCACAAAGGATAGGTCAAGTCTACTTAAAAATTAGGCCTAAGAGTCACCCCCAAGAGAACCTCTTTTGTTGCTCAGATGTGGCCCCTCTCTCCAGCCAACACAACGAGCAGTCTCACCACCCTACCCCTCTCTACGTGGGACATGACTCCCGGGGGTGTGGACCTTCCTGGCAATGCGGGACAGAGATCTTGGAATGAGTTGAGACTCAGCATCAAGGGATTGAGAAAAACCCTAGAATGAGCTGAGACTTAGCATCAAGGGATTGAGAACACCATCTGGACCAAAAAGGGGAAGAGGGAAATGAGACAAAGTGTCAATGGCTGGGAGATTCCAAACAAAGTCGGGAGGTTATCCTGGAGGTTATTCTAATGCATCAAGTAGATATCATCTTGTTATTCAAGATGTATTGGAGAGGCTGGAAGGAACTGCCTGAAAATGTAGAGCTGTGTTCCAGTAGCCATGTTTCTTGAGGATGATTGAATAATGATATGGCTGTCACAATATGACTGTGTGACTGTGAAAACCTTGTGTCTGATGCTCCTTTTACCTACCTTGTCAACAAAGGAGTAGAACATATGGAATAAAAATAAATAATAGGGGGAACAAATGCTAAAATAAACTCAGTTTAAATGCTAGTGATCAATGAAAGCAAGGGGTAAGAGGTATGGTAGGTATAATCTTTTTTTTTTCTTTCCTGTGTTCGTTTTATTTCTTTTTCTATTGTCTTTTTATTTCTTTTTCTGAATTAATGCAAATGTTCTAAGAAATGATGAATATGCAACTAAGCGATGATATTGTGAATTACTGATTATGTATGTTGTTTTATTTTGCTTCTTTATTTTTTTAATTAATAAATAATTTTTAAAAATTTTTTTTAAATCATTGAAGAAAAGAAAAAAGAAAGTGCTCTTAGGAAAACTACTAAGTAAATAAAAATCTCTTGTCATTTCCATTTGGAGATTTCATTACTGTGTGGCTTTTAGAGGCATCTGGGCTTTCTCGAGGTAAAATCCCAGGAGTCATCTTTGGTTTCTTTGTCTCACCTACATCCACCTCATTTGAAGACTCTTCCATTTGCTCTCCATCTCACTGCCACCACCCTAATCACAGCCATCAACATCTTCCTCTCCCTCTCTCTTGCCCCCTTACAACCAATTCTCCTTCCAATGGCCAGGTGTGTTCATTTCCTAGGGCTGCTGTAACAAAGTAGTATAATTATTTACCCTTTCACAGTTCTGGAGGCCAAAAATCTGAAATCAAGGTGTGGACAGGCCCATGCTTTTTGAAGGTTCTAGGGGAAGATCTTTCCTTGCCTCTTCCTGGCTTCTGGGCCTTACCGGCAGCATCCTCGGCATTCCTTGGTTTGTGGCAGCCTAACTCCAATCTCTGCTTTTGTCTTCACATGGCCCTCTTCCCTCCGTGTCTGTGCTCGTGTATACAAATTCCCCTTTGGGGGGACCTCACCTTAACTTATTTCCAAGTAAGACCACATTCACGAATACCAGGGATTAGGACCTGAATGCATCTTTTGTGGGGATAAAATTCAACTGATAACAGCTAGGTAATCTTTAAAATGGGTAAATCAGAGCAGCTCACCCCCATGTTGCAAATCCTGTAAGAGCGCCTGTGCTGATTTGATAGGATTTATGTACCCTTAGAAAAGCCACGTTTTAATCTTAATCTTATTTCATAAAGACAGCTGTTTCTTCTAATACCTATTCAGTACTATATGTTGGAAACTTTAATTAGATTGTCTCCATGGAGATGTGACTCAATCAAGTGTGGGTATTAAACTTGATTAGGTGGAGATGTGTCTCCACCCATCCAGATGGGTGTTGATTAGTTTACTGGAATTGTATAAAAGAAGAAACAATTTGGAGAGAATACCTTTTGAGAACAAAAAGAAAGCCACAGCAGAGCCGAGCAGAGCCACGAGGCCAGGAAAACCACAGAGTCCATCAGCCAGCGATGTTTGGAGATGAAGGAGAATGCCCCTGGGGGCGGTTTCATGGAGCAAGAGGCCTGGAGAGGATGTTAGCAGCCAACGCTGTGTTTGCCATGCAACTTTCCAAATGAGAGAGAAATCTTGACCGTGTTCACATGTGCCTTTCCATTTCATAGAGAAACCCTGAACTTCATCGGCCTTCTTGAATCAACTATCTTTCGCTGGATGCCTTAGATCGGACATTTCTATAGACTTGATTTAATTGGGACATTTTCATGGCCTTAGAACTGTTAACTTGTAACTTATTAAATTCCCCTTTTTAAAAAGCCGTTCCATTTCTGGTAAATTGCATTCTGGCAGCTAGTAAACTAGAACAGCTTCCCAAAGTCACTTAGAATCCCAGCTGCATACCTGGCCCCCTCTGGTCTACCCTTGCCTGTCTCCCTCCAACCTTGTCTCTTCTCTCTCCCCTTACCTCAATGTGTGCTGGCCACACACGGGCTTCCTTTCCGTTCCCACCTCAAGTCCTGGGGTGCTGATCCTCAATCTCCTAAGTACGTGGCTGACTCCTTGGCATGATTCAGTTCTCAGCTCTGGTTTCCATCTTGAGATAGACACCCTCCCTCCCCTCTACCACTGCCTCTTCTGGCTGCTTCTGTGAACTCATCATCCTGTTTTATTTTCATTGAAGTACTAAGTACCACCTGAAATTAACTTATTATTTTATTTGCTTGGGTATCTGTGTCCCCCCAAAACATAAGTTCCACAGGAGCAGGGAACTGACCTTGTCCATCTTATTCACCTTTGTTCCTCAACAGCTGGGCTAGTGCCTGGCAACAAGATAGTAGTTTTTCCAATGAATGAAATATCTATTCAGGTCTTTTGCCCGTTTTTTAAATTGGATTGTTTGTCTTTTGGTTGTTAATAAATAGGATTTCTAGATATTTTTTGGATAGTTAATCCTTATGAATATGTGGTCTCCAAATATTTTCTCCCATTTAATAGGTTGTCTTTTTACATTCCTTTGATGCACCAAAGTTTTAAATTTTAACAACGCCCCATTTCTCTATTTTTTTTTCTTTCATTGATCATGCTTTGGATGTAAAGTCTAAGAAACAATTGCCTAAAACAAGGTCTTAAAGGTACTTCCCTGCATTTTGTTCTGGGAGTTTCATAGTTTTGGTTCTTATTTCTAGAACTTTGATCAGTTTTGAGTTGATTTTCATGTATGGTGCCAGGGAGGAACCCACCTTCGTTCTTTTGTACATGGACAAGAATTTATATTCTATTGTACATGGACATCCAGGTTTCCCAGCACCATCTGTTGGAGACTAGCCTTTGCCACTTGAGTGGACTTGGCACCTTTGTCAAAAATCAGTTGATCATAGATGTGAGGGATGGTTTCTGAAGTCTCAATTTAATTCCATTGGTCTATATGTCTACCCTTGTGCCAGTACAATGCTGTTTTGATTACTGTGGCTTTGTTATAAGTTTTTAAATCAGGAAGTGTGAGTTCTCCAATTTGATTTTTCTTTTTCAACGTGGCTTTGACTATTTGAGGCCCCATATTCTTCCATATAAATAAATAAAATCCTGAAAAATCTGCACGATCTATTAAAACTAATAAAAAATTCAGCAAGAGGTGGTATAAGATCAACACATAAAAATGAGTAATGTTCTATACACTAGTAATGAATAAACTGGAAGAAGAAATCAAGAATAGAATTTCATTTACAATAGCAACTAAAGGAATTACATATCTAGGAATAAATCTAACCATAGGTTTAAAGGGCTTATACACAGTAAACTACAAAGCATTGCTAAAGCAAATCAAAGAAGACCTAAGTAAATGAAAAGATATTCTACATTTATGGATCAGAAGACTAAATATTACACACCCAAATGAGGAATATGTTATCACCAAAATCCAAAGAAACCAACTAAGCATTGTGCCTCTTTTTTGGTCATAGGAGGGGCCAGATGCAGCAACTTATCCTTCACCTTAGAAAGGATATCTTGACATGCCCCACACCACTGGACACCTAGAAATTTCACTAAAGGGGAAGGCCCCTGTATTTTGTTGGATTTATCTCCCATCCTCTGACATGCAAATGCCTTACCAGTAAGTCTAGAGTAGCTGCTACTTCTTTCTCACTAGGTCCAATCAACATGATATCATCAATATAATGGACCAGTGTGATTCATGTGGGAGGGAGAAACGATCAAGGTCCCTGCAGACAAGATTATGACATTGAGCTGGAGAGTTGATATTCCCCTGAGGTAGGACGGTGAAAGTGTATTGCTGACCTTTCCAGCTGAATTGAACTGTTTCTGGTGGTCCTTACTAAAAGCTATTGAGAAAAAAGCATTTGCCAGATCAATAGCTGCATGCCAGGTACCAGGAGATGCATTGATTGCTCAAGCAATGATACTGCATCTGGAACAGCCTGCAATTGGAGTTACCACCTGGCTGACCTTATGATAATCCACTGCCATCTTCCAAGACCCATCTGTTTTCTGCACAGGCCAAATAGGAGAGTTGAATGGAGATGTGGTAGGATTCACCACCCCTGCATCCTTCAAGTCCCTAAGAGTGGCAATAATCTCTGCAATCCCTCCAGGAATCCAGTATTGCTTCTGATTTACTATTTTTCTAGGTATGGGCAGTTCTAGTGGCTTCCACTTGGCCTTTCCCACCATAATAGCCCTCACTGTATGAGTTAGAGAGCCAATGTGGGGATTCTGCCAGTTGCTCAGTACCTATATTCCAATTATATATTCTGGAACTGAAGATATAACTACAGAAGGGTCCCGGGGTCCACTGGACCCACTGTGAGACAGACCTGAGCAAAAACTCCATTGATCACCTGGCTTCCATAAGCCCCCACTCTGACTGGTGGACCAGAGTGACATTTTGGATCCCCTAGAATTAATGTCACTTCTGAACATGTGTCTAATAATCCCCGAAATATCTGATCATTTCCTTTTCCCCGGTGCACAGTTACCCTGGTAAAAGGCCATCAGTCTTCTTGGGGAAGGCTTGGAGGAAGATTGGCAGTATAAATTTGTGGCAGTGTAACAGGGTTCTCCCCCAAATGGACTTGGTCTCCCCTTCATTCAAGGGGCTCTGGGTCTGTAAACTGTCTGAAGTCTGGAAATTGATTAAGGGACCATGACTCTGTGCTTTTGTAATTCAGTTTAGACTTCTGGTCACTTGACTTAGAACTCTTTTGTTTATACAGCTCAAACAAGAATTTAGTAGACTGCCAATCTATTGTATTTCTAGGTACCCCATGATTTACTAGCCAATGCCACAAATCTCTGTGAGTCATACAATTTTGACTTTTGCTTTGAGTTTGCTGTCTATTATAATAGCCACGTCTTCTCTGTCTTTGGTGATTAGGTGCTGCCACCTGGCTTCTCCCAACTCAGGATCTAGTCATCTCCACTGTGTTTAAGGATTCCTGCTCAGTGACAGCAGTTCCTACAGTAATATCTGACCTACAGAGAAGTGCAACTACAGAGCTCTTCAGGGATGATGGCACTAGTCTCACAAATTTATTTCTCACTCTTCTGGTAAAAAGTGCATCCTCCAGACATTCCTGGGGTGTAAGAGCAGGCTTTGCATGATAAATCCACTCTAACATTCTAATCTCTCTAAGACTCTGGATCCCTTCATCTATATTATACCAGGGCAGTTCTGGCATTTCAACCTTAGGTAATGTCAGCCACCTTTTAATCCATGTTTCAACCAACCATCCAAACAAACTGTTAATACCTTTTCTAACCTCTGGAGTTATAACACTGAATGCAAATCTCTACTTACTGGGCCCATATCTATAATTCAGCCTGATCCAGCCTTATAGTCCTCCCACCATTATCCCACACCCTTAAAATCCATTGCCACACATATTCCCCTGATTTCTGTCTATATAAATTGGAAAACTCACACAGTTCTTTCGGAGTATAACATACCTCTTCAAGTGTGATACCTTGTACCTCACCTTTAGGGGTATGTTGGGACTTTAGTTTAGTTATAGGTCTGGAAAAAATGAGAATTGGTGGGGTGGGTCATGAAGAGAATTAAAAGTATCTTCCAAGCCATTTGTCAGGGCATTCATTTGCAGTTTCATCTGGTGAAACAGGATTAATCACTCTAGGGCTAATCCCCTCAGGAGGAGGTTGGGTGGCCAATTCCTCAAGGCAGGCTGGAGGTGGGGTGGCTATGTTCTCAGGAAAGACTATTACAGGGTTATCTAGAGAAGACTCAGCATGACCTAAGGTTTCATCCTCACCCTGGATATCATTATCAATCCATATGTCACCCTCCCATTTTTCAGGGTCCTACTCCTTTCCAATTAATGCCCTCGCTTTAATGGCAGATGCCATGCAACATTGAAATTTCAGTTTACATTGTAAAGTTCCTCCTCTAACAATAAGATTCTGAGTCTGATTTTCAGAGATCTCAAGTCTACAGCTATAAGAAATAAGATTTTCCTTCAGGATACACAAAGAAACTTCTACATCTGTCAGACAGTGCTTAAGCTTCTCGTTTAAGCTTTAAGCCCACCCCTTTCACTACTTAATATATCCAGTGATCTAACAACAACCAGCCAACATCTCTATACCTCTTATTTCCACAAAACTCCATAAAGGTGTCAAAAACATTATCCCTCAGAGCCTGGCTTCGTACAGGCGAAGCATTAGGAGAATCGAATGGTGATATTTTGACTATCTCTTTTGCAAACTCACTCCATGGATTGGGAGTGTCATTCTAATTATGGGAACCAGAGTCCTTAGTGCCTTTGAGTCAAGTCAGAGTAGAAAATCAATCATACAAACCCATTTTTAAGATTCTGTTTCTTAAGAACCATTCCTGGTACTAAATTGTGTTAGGGTTCTCACGAGAAACAAAATCAACAGGACACACTCACAAATATAAAATTTATAAAAATGTCTCACATAACTGTGGAGAGTCCAAAATCTGCAGGGAATGCTGTGAAGTTGACGATACCAATGGAGAGTAACTCCACAGAAGAGGCTCGCCAGCCGAAGCAGGAAGAAGAGCTTGTCTCTTCTGAATCCTCCTTAAAACGCTTCCAGAGATTAGATTAAGGATCACTCATTGCAGAAGACACTCCCCCTGGCTGATTACAAATGGAATCAGCTGTGGATGCGGCTGACATGATCATGATTTAATTCTGTGAAATGTCCTCATCACAACAGACAGGCCAGCACTTACCCAACCAGACAAGTAGGTACCACCACTTGGTCAAGTTGACACATGAACCTGACCATGAGTGCTATTTCTCCCATAGCCAGGAATCACAGGTCCAGGAATTAAGGGGTAAAAATGGGAGTGACACCATTCATTATCATCCTAATGATCCAATAGAAAAATTTTCATTTCCTGTCTCTGCAGTCTTAAGCTCTGCTAGTCTATAGGTCTTAGTTCCAAAAGAAGGAGGAGTATCCTACCAGAAACGCAACAGTGGTTCCATTATACTGGAATGTAACACTGCCACCTTCTCACTTTGGGCTTCTCATGCCTCTGAATCAATTAGCAATGAAGGGGATTACTGTTCTGTCTTGGGTGACTGATCCTGACTATAAGGGGAAATAGTATTGCAAGTATACAATGGAGGTAAAGAGGAGTTTGCCAGAAATAGAGGAAATCCCCTACGGAATCTCTTAGTACTACCATGCCCAGTGATTAAGGTCAATGGAAAAGTGCGACAACTCAATCCATCCTGGACTACCAATGGCCCAGAAACTTCAGGAATGAAGATTTGGATCACCTCACCAGGCAAAGAACCATGGCCAGCTGAAGTGCTTGCTGAGGGTAAAGGGAACATAGCACGGGTGCTGGAAGAAGACAGTGATAAATATGAACTATGAGCATGTGACCAATTACCAAAATGAGAACTATAATGGTATGAATATTATTCCTTGCTTTGTTATGAGTATGTTGGTATTTTATATAAAGCAAATACCTTTGTTTCCTTCTCTATCTTATCCCCTTATCATATGACATAAGTAGTATTGTTCGTGTCATAGTATTTAAGTTATAGAGTATCCAATTTAAAAGTGAATATTACCCAAGGACTTGCACCTTATTTTGGAGAGATTTAGTGTGTTTCTGATTGTTCACAGGACAGTTAAGTATGGTTAGGTGAAAAAAAATGTCTGTTATTGTGTTCTATTTAGAAATTAAGTTTTGTTTAAGGTGATATGTATAGCTGCCAAGTTGACAAGAGGTGGACTGTTATGGTTAAGTTCATGTGTCAGCTTGGCCAGGTAATGGTGCCCAGTGGTCTGGTCAAGGACATTTCATGGCTGGTTGGCAAGCCAGAAGGCTGGTTTATTAAACCATAAGCACACTGATTGCATCCATGACTGATTACATCTGCAATTGGCCAAGGGGAGTGTGTCCCAGTTAGTCACATTTAATCTAATCAGTTGGAGGCTTTAAAGGAGAAGTCAAAAGAGAGAATCTCTCTCTGTTTTAGCAGTCAGCCTCTCCAGCCTCTTCAGCCTCTCTCCACTGACATCCTTCACTGGAGCTGTCACCTTGCAGTTTACCCTACTGAATTTGGTCTGAAGAATCCCCACAGTTGTATGAGACACTTTTACAGATATCATATTTACAGATATCTCCTGTTTCCCTAGAGAACTCTAAAACACTGATTCAATCTCTTTACTAGTTATTCATCTGTTGAGAGCTATTTTTTCTTGAGTTAGTGTTGGTAGTCTGTGTGTTTCTACGAATTTGTCCATTTCATCTAGGTTATCTAGTTTGTTGGTGTGCAATTTTTCTTATTATCCTATTATGATCCTTTTATTACTATGAGGTCAACAGTAATATCCTCCTTCCATATCTAATTTTTGTTATTTCACCCTCTTTCTCTTTTTCTTTGAGTTTAAATATTTTCAAAGAACCAACTTCTGATCTTGTTGATTCTCTCTATTGTGTTTTTTATTTCTATATGTCGTTTATCTTCAATCTAATCTTTGTTATTTTCTTCCTCCTGCTAGCTTAGGGTTTAGTTTACTCCTCTTTTTTTATATCCTCCAGTTGTGAAGTTGGGTCTCTGATTTGAGAGCTTTCTTCTTCTTCTTTTTAAATTGCAAATTATATTGAGCTATATTCACATACCATATGTTTTGTTTTGCTACAACTGCCAGAATGCAATTTTCCAGAAATGGGTTGTCTTTTAAAATGGAGATTTATTAGCTTACAAATGTACTGTTCTAAGGCCATGAAAATGTCCAAATTAAGGCATCAATAGGAGGTTACTTTTTCCAAAGAAAGGTCTCTGGCATCTGGAATGCCTCTGTTGCATGGCATCTGCTGGTCCTTCTCTCCTGGGTTCAGGTTTCAGTGGCTCTGTCAGTTCCTCCAGGGACTTTTCTCTCCCAGCTCTCCCTGGTTGTTTCTCTTTCTGTGAACTCCCTCTTCGAGTGTTTCTCTCTGAGTTTTCTTGACATCTTCTGCCTCTTATCCTCTCACAAAGGACTCCAATAAATGATTACGGTCCGCCTGAATTGGGTGGGTCAAATCTCAATTGAAACAACCTAATCAAAAGGCTCCACCCACCACAGGCCTGCCCCACAGGAATGGACTGAAAGATCATGGCATTTTCTGGGGTACATACACAGCTTTAAACTAGCACACCATGAAATCCATCCATCAGTGCTTCACAGCATCATCACCTAATTGTGCAACGGTCACCATACTCAATTTTAGACCATTCTCATTATGCCAAAAAGAAAAATAGCAAATAGACATTAAAAAAAAGAAAACCCAAAACACCCCATACCCCTTATCCTCTCCCCCATTATTGACCACTAGTGTTGGTGTGGTACATTGTTACCGTTGATTGAAGAATATTAAGATATTATGTTAACTATAGAGTATAGCTTGCAATAGGTACTTTTATCCCATATATCATTCTATTATTAGCTCTTCATACAAGTGTCATACATTTGTACTAGTTCATGAAAAGATCTACTTATATTTGTAGTGTCAATCATTAACAACATCCACCAAAAGGTTCGCTATGCTATACAATCCCATATTTTAACCTCTAGCTTTCCTTTTGGTGACAAATATGACACAAAACAACTTCTTTCAACCAAATTCAGCTACAATGCAGCAGATTATTACTTATTCAGACTGTTACCTATATTCCCAATTACAAACTACCCTCACCTCTAACCAGTTCCAAACATTTATGCTTAACCTTGTTAAAAATCCTGTACGTGTTAGGCAACCACTCCCCATTTTCTAGCCTTGCTCTATCTCTTGATAGCCTATATTCTAATTTTTATGTCTATGAGTTTACATATTCTATTTAGTTCATATTAGTGAAATCATACAATATTTGTCCTTTTGTGCCTGACATATTTAACTCTGGATTATGCCCTCAAGGTTCATCCATGTTGTTGCATGTTTCACAACTTCCTTCTTTCCCGCTGCTGAGTAATATTCATCATATTTATGTACCACATTTTGTTTATCCATCCATCAATTGATGAACACTTGGATTGTTTCCATCTTTCATAAATTGTAAATAATGTCATTATGAAGATCAGTGTGAAAATGTCTGTTTGTGTCCCTGCTTTCATATCTTCTGGATATACTCCAAGTGGCAGAATTGCTGAGTCATAAGGCAACTCAATATTTAGTTTTCTGAGTAACCACCAGACTGTCTTACACAGTGGCTGTACCATTTTACATTCCCATTATCACTGATTAAGTGTTCCTATTTCTTCATATTCTCTCCAACACTTGTAGTTTCCTGTTTGTTTAATAGTGGCCATTTTTATAGGTGTGAGATGATATCTCACTGTGGTTTTGATTTGCATTTCCCTAAAAGCTAATGAAGATGGACATCTTTTCATGGGCTTTTCAGCCAATCGTATTTCCTCTTTGTAGAAATGTCTCTTCACGTCTTTTGCCCATTTTATAATTATTGTTTTTGTATGTGTCTTTTTATTGTTGAGTTGTAAAATTTCTTTTTATCTACTGGATATCAAACTCTTAACAGATGTGTGTTTACCAAATATTTTCTCCTATTGAGTTGGCTGCCTTTTTACCCTTTTGACAAAGTCCTTTGAACCACAGAAGTATTTAGTCTTAAGGGCCTCCTATCTATCTATTTTTTTCTTTAATTGTTTGTGCTTTAAGTGTATGGTATAAGAAGCTACCTCCTCTCAGTAGGTCTTTTTTTAAATACAATTTTATTGTGATATAATATATATACACATCCCATGTAATCATTCAAATTGTACAATCAGTGTTTCACAGTATCATATTGTGATGTGCATTCATCATCACAATAAATGTTTGAACATTTCATTACTCCAAAAATAACAAAAATAAGAATAAAAGTGAAAAAAAAAAATCTCGTACTCCCTTCCCTCCCATTGTTTATGGTTTTTTTTTTCATCTTTTTTTTCTTATTCATTTGTCCATACATTGGATAAAGGGAGTGTCAGTCACAAGGCTTTCACAATCACATGATCACACCTTAAAGGCTCCATAGTTCAATCATCTTCAAGGATCAAAGCTGTTGGATTACAGTGTGGCAGTTTTGGGTATTTCCCTTTAGCTACTCCACTACACCAAATACCGAAAAGGGATAGCTATATACTGCATAAGAATAAGCTCCATAATGATATCCCCACTTTATTTGAAATCTCTCAGTCACTGAAACTTTACTTTGTTTCATTTATCTTCCCCCTTTTGGCCAAGTAGTCTTTCTCAATCCTATGATGCCAGGGCCAGGCTCATCCTCAGGAGTCTGCCCCATGTTGCCAAGGAGATTAACACCCCTGGGAGTCATGTTCCACATAGTGGGAAGGGCAGTAAGTTCACCTGCTTATTTGTCTTAGAGAGGCCACATCTGAGCAACAAAAGACGTTCTCTGAGGGGTGATTCTTAGGCATAATCATAAATTGGCTTATCTACTCCTTTGCAGGAATAAGTTTCATAAGGGCAATCCCCAAGATTGAGGGCCAGCCCCATCAAATTGGCAGTTCTCAATGATTGCAAGAACATTTGGTCTTCCTCAGATGGGAAAGTTTAATAGTTCTACCTCTTCCCAGTTCCTCAAAGGAATTTTGCAAATACTTTTTAATCTTCTTCCCCCTGATACATTACTCTGGGATGTATCAGAGCATCACACCAACCTGTACAAATCAGCAAATTCAAGGTTCCATGTAGTTATGGTGTTCAAATAAGCTGATCATACAAGCTAAATTAGACAATGTTCTACCAAAAATATAAATTTTGCACCAAATAAACATTTCCTCCTTTGGTCTCACACAGAAGTTGAAGTTTTGAAATACAATCAAAATCTTCCTTTACCCTTTAGTCTGATTTACCTCAGTCCTGCTCAGATCAGCTTCATTCATATCTGTAATTTTTAAAGTCTGATCACTTTTTCAGTATTTTTAACAGTTGCTCTGTGGGGTAATGCTGACTTTTTCAGCTGCAGAATTCTACCTCTGAGTCTCAGGAGTCACACAGATGCCTGAAGTTCCAGGGAATAGACAAAAAAATCTCAGAATTTAGAAATAACAGTTACAACTCCAGAATAAATGTGACTGCTGTTAGATTTTACAATCTAAGAAACTTTACAATAGGTCTTCACCTGATAACCTATGCTGTTGAATTCAATTCTCAATTTGTACATTGTAGTTAGTCCATATTAGTGAGGCATTATTAATATTTGTCTTTTTGTTTCTGACTTATTTCCTTCAACATGCTGTCCTCAAGATTCATTTGCTTAGTTGTATGCCTCACAACTCACTCCTTGCAGCTGCTCAATAGTCTCTTGTCTGTATACACCACAATTGCCCTTCCATTCTTCAGTCGATGTACCTTTAGGCCACTTCCATCCATTGCAAACTGGGAACACTGCCACCTTAAGCAGCAGTGTGCAAATGTCCATTTGTAGCCCCACACTCAGTTCCTCCAAGAATACACCTAATTCTTGGGTTGCAGGATCATACAGCAACCTCCTGTGAAGCCACAACACTGCCCTCCAGAGGGACTGCATCACTCTACTTTTCTACCAACAATGAAGAGGTACATCTTTCTCTCCTAATTTTCTCTAGCATTTTTATCTTTCTGTACATTTTTAAACAGTTTTGTTTGCCCATCATATAATCCAACTTAAGGAAAAATTAATGGTTCCTGGTATAATCGCATAGCCAGGCTTTCACCACTACAACTCATATGATGACATTTCCATTTCTTCCACAGAGAATCCCATACCTCTCCCCCATATCCCCTGCCTATTGACATTTAACTTTGGCATATTGCCTTTGTTACATTCAATGGAAGCATATGACAATGTTACTGTTAACTATACACTCTAGTTTGCATTGATTATATTTTTTCCATATACTGTCCCATTTTCAACACCTTGCAATGTTGACATTCATTACTTTTTCTTCATGCAAAAACTTTCTAATATTTGTACATTTAATTATCATCACTGTCCACACTAGGCATCACGATGTTATACTGTCCCAGTCCTTACCCTCTGTCTTTTCTTCTGGTGTCATATGTGCCCCAGGACTCCTCCCTCAACCATACTGACACTCATTTTTGTACAATGTATTTACAATGTTGTGCTACCATCAGATAGTATCGTATCACTGGGTCTTGAAGATATTTCCCTATATTTTATTCTAGCAGTTTTATGGTACTGGCTCTTATATTTAGGTCTTTGATCCACTTTGAGTTAATTTTTGTATTAGATGTGAGATCGCAGTCTTTTTCATACCTTTGGATGAGAATATCCAGTTCTCCCAACATCATTAATTGAACAGACTATTCAGTCCCAGTTCAGTGGATTTGGGAAACTGGTCAAAAATCAATTGACAGTAGGACTGAAGGTCTATTTCTGAACTCTAATTTCCATTCCATTGATTAATATGTCTATCTTTATGCCAACATATGCTGTTTTGAGCATTGTGGCTTTATAATAAAACTTTAAAGTTAGGAAATGTGGCTCCTCCCACTTAACTCTTCTTTTTCAGGATGTTTCTGGCTATTCAAGACCACTTTCCCCTCCAAATAAATTTTATAACTAACTTTTCCAATTCTGAAAAGTATATTATTGGAATTTTGATTGGTATTGCATTGAATCTGTAGATCCATTTGGATAGAATTGACATCTTAATGACATTTAGCCTTCCACCTATTTAGGTTTTCTTTGGTTTCTTTCAGCAAAGTTTTGTAGTTTTCTGTGTAGAGGTCCTTCACTTCCTTGGTTGAGATTATTCCTAGATACTTGATACTTTTAGTTGGTCTTATGAATGGATTTTTTTCTTAATTACCTCCTTGGATAGCTCATTACTAGTGTATAGAAACTCTAATGATTTTTATGTGTATCCTGTCACTTTTTAAAAAATTTATTTATTAATAAAAAAATAAACAAAATAAAACAACGTACAATCAGTAATTCACAATATCATCACTTAGTTCTAAGAAATGCATATTCATCATTTCTTAGAACATTTGCATTAATTCAGAAAAAGAAATAAAAAGACAAAAGAAAAAGAAATAAAATGAACACAGGAAAGAAAAAAAAAAGATTATACCTACCATACCCCTTACCCTTTGCTTTCATTGATCACTAGCATTTAAAATGAGTTTATTTTAGCATTCGTTTCCCCTATTATTTATTTTTATTCCATATGTTCTACTCCTTTGTTGACAAGGTGGGTAAAAGGAGCATCAGACAGGTTTTCACAATCACACAGTCACTTGTGACAGCTATATCATTATTCAATCATCCTCAAGAAACATGGCTACTGGAACACAGCTCTACATTTTCAGGCAGTTCCTTCCAGCCTCTCCATTACGTCTTGAATAACAAGATGATATCTACTTGATACATTAGAATAACCTCCAGGATAACCTCTCGACTCTGTTTGGAATCTCTCAGCCATTGACACTTTGTCTCATTTTCCTCTTCTCCCTTTTGGTCAAGAAGGTTTTCTCAATCCCTTGATGCTAAGTCTCAGCTCATTCTAGGGTTTTTGTCAATTCCTTGATGCTGAGTCTCTGTTCATTCCAAGATCTCTGTCCCACGTTGCCAGGAAAGTCCACACCCCCGGGAGTCATGTCCCACGTAGAGAGGGGTAGGGTGGTGAGACTGCTCGTTGTGTTGGCTGGAGAGAGGGGCCACATCTGAGCAACAAAAGAGGCTCTCTTGGGGGTGACTCTTAGGCCTAAATTTTAAGTAGGCTTGACCTATCCTTTGTGGGGTTAAGTTTCATATGAACAAACCCCAAACTCTGCCTATAGCTTTGGTTGTCCACACTGCTTGTGAGAATATCAAGAATTCAACTTGGGGAAGTTGAATTTCTCCCCGTTCTCACCACTCCTCAAAGGGGGCTTTGCAGATACTTTTCCAGCCACTGATCGAATCACTCTGGGATTCACTGGGGCATCATTCTGGACAAACCAGCAAAATCTCATGCCCTACCTGAAATTCCAAGTACTTAATGGCGTTCAATAAAACTATCTACATAAGTTATATTAGGAGAAGCACTAGTCAAAATATAAATTTTGTAACTAATAAACATTTTTTGCTTTAGTCTCACACAGAAGGTGACATTTTAAAATATTAATTACCATCTATTTTCAGTACCCTGCAATAATGACATTCCTTTGTTCTTCTTCATGCAAAAACATTTTTAAAATTGTACCTTGTACATTTCACTATTATTGTACACTCTAGGCATTCTAGGTTATACCATCTCAATCTTTAACATCTATCTTTCTTTCTGATTTCATTTATGTCCCCAGCCCTCCTCCCTCTATCATTTTCACATGCAGCTTCATTCAGTGTTTTAACATAATTATATTACAGTTAGGTAGTATTGTGCTGTCCATTTCTGAGTTTTTGTATCCAGTCCTGTTGCACAATCTGTATCCCTTCAGATCCAATTACCCAATATCTTACCCTATTTCTATCTCCTGGTGGTCTCTGTTATGAACAAAATATTCCAAGTTTATTCACCAATGTCAGTTCATATCAATGAGTCCAAACAGTATTTGTCCTTTAGTTTTTGGCTAGTCTCCCTCAGCATAATGTTCTCAAGGTCCATCCATGTTGTTACATACTTCATAAGCTTATTCTGTCTTAAAGCTGCATAATATTCCATCGTATGTATATACCACAGTTTGTTTAGCCACTCATCTGTTGATGGACATTTTGGCTGTTTCCATTTCCTTGCAATTGTAAATAATGCTGCTATAAACATTGCTGTGCAAATGTCCATTTGTGTCTTTGCCCTTATGTCCTCTGAGTAGATACCTAGCAATGGTATTGCTGGGTCATATGGCAATTCTATATTCAGCTTTTTGAGGAACCGCCAAACTGTCTTCCACAGTGGTTGCACCATTTGACATTCCCACCAACAGTGAATAAGTGTGCCTCTTTCTCCACACCCTCTCCAGCACTTGTCATTTTCTGTTTTGTTGATAATGGCCATTCTGGTGGGTGTGAGATGATATCTCATTGTGGTTTTGATTTGCATTTCTCTAATGCCCAGGGACGTTGAACATCTCTTCATGTGCCTTTTGGCCATCTGTATTTCCTCTTCTTAGAGTTGTCTGTTCAAGTCTTTTTCCCATTTTGTAATTGGATTGGCTGTCTTTTTGTTGTTGAGTTGAGCAATCTCTTTATAAATTTTGGATATTAGACCTTTATCTGATATGTAATTTCCAAATATTGTCTCCCATTGTGTAGGCTGTCTTTTTACTTTTTTGATGAAGTTCTTTGATGTACAAAAGTGTTTAATTTTGAGGAGTTCCTATTTATTTATTTCTTTCTTCAGTGTCCTTGCTTTAGGTGTAAGGTCTATAAAGGATATTGGACAAGGATGTCCACTATCACCACTGTTATTCAACATTGTGTTGGAAGTTCTAGCCAGAGCAATTAGACAAGAAAAAGAAATACAAGGCATCAAAATTGGAAAGGAAGAAGTGAAACTATCACTGTTTGCAGATGATATGATACTATATGTCGAAAACCCAATTATAAGATTTAAAAGATATTTCCCTATATTTTCCTCTAACTGTTTTATGGTCTTAGACCTGATGTTTAGATCTTTGATCCATTTTGAGTTAACTTTTGTATAGGGTGTGAGATACAGGTCCTCTTTCATTCTTTTGCATATGGATATCCAGTTCTCTAGGCACCATTTATTGAAGAGACTGCTCTGTCCCAGGTGAGTTGGTTTGACTGCCTTATCAAAGATCAAATGTCCATAGATGAAAGGGTCTATATCTGAGCACTCTATTCAATTCCATTGGTCAATATATCTATCTTTATGCCGGTACCATGCTGTTTTCACTGCTGTGGCTTCATAATATGCCTTAAAGTTAGGCAGCGTGAGACCTCCAGCTTCGTTTTTTTTCCTCAAGATACTTTTAGCAATTCGTTGCACACTGCCCTTCCAGATAAATTTGCTTATTGGTTTTTCTATTTCTGAAAAGTAAGTTGTTGGGATTTTGATTGGTATTCAATTGAATCTGTAAATCAATTTAGGTAGAATTGACATCTTAACTGTATTTAGTCTTCCAATCCATGAACATGGTATGCTCTTCCATCTATTTAGGTCTTCTGTGATTTCTTCTAACAGTTTCTTGTAGTTTTCTTTGTATAGATCTTTTGTCTCTTTAGTTAAATTTATTCCTAAGTATTTTATTCTTTTAGTTGCAATTGTAAATGGAATTCCTTTCTTGATTTCCCCCTCAGATTGTTCATTACTAGTGTATAGAAACACTACAGATTTTTGAATGTTGATCTTGTAACCTGCCACTTTGCTGTACTCGTTTATTAGCTCTAGTAGTTTTGCTGTGGATTTTTCAGGGTTTTTGACGTATAGCATCATATCATCTACAAACAGTGATAGTTTTACTTCTTCCTTTCCAATTTTGATGCCTTGTATTTTTTTTTCTTGTCTAATTTCTCTGGCTAGAACTTCCAACACAATGTTGAATAACAGTGGTGATAGTGGACATCCTTGTCTTGTTCCTGATCTTAGGGGGAAAGTTTTCAGTTTTTCCCCATTGAGGATGATATTAGTTGTGGGTTTTTCATCTATTCCCTTTATCATTTTAAGGAGGTTCCCTTGTATTCCTATCCTTTGAAGTGTTTTCAAAAGGAAAGGATGTTGGATTTTGTCAAATACCTTCTCTGCATCAATTGAGATGATCATGTGATTTTTCTGCTTTGATTTGTTGATGTGGTGTATTACATTAATTGATCTTCTTATGTTGAAACATCCTTGCATACCTGGGATGAATCCTACTTGGTCATGATGTATAATTCTTTTAATGTGTTGCCGGATTCGATTTGCTAGAATTTTGTTGAGGATTTTTGCATCTATATTCATTAGAGAGATTGGTCTGTAGTTTTCTTTTTTTGTAATATCTTTGCCTGGTTTTGGTATGAGGGTGATTTTTTTGAAGTGTTTGAGCAGGATTGGTACTAATTCTTTCTGGAGTGTTTGGTAGAATTCACATGTGAAGCCGTCTGGTCCTGGACTTTTCTTTTTGGGAAGCTTTTTAATGACTGATTCAATTTATTTACTTGTGATTGGTTTGTTGAGGTCATCTATTTCATCTTGAGTCAAAGTTGGTTGTTCATGCCTTTCTAAGAAGTTGTCCATTTCATCTACACTGTTGTATTTATTGGCATAAAGTTGTTCATAGTATCCTGTTATTACCTCCTTTATTTCTGTGGGGTCAGTGGTTATGTCTCCTTTTCCATTTCTGATCTTATTTATTTGCATCCTCTCTCTTCTTCTTTTTGTCAATCTTGCTAAGGGCCCATCAATCTTATTGATTTTCTCATAGAACCAACTTCTGGTTTTATTGATTTTCTCAGTTGTTTTCATGTTCTCAGTTTCATTTATTTCTGCTCTAATCTTTGTTATTTCTTTCTTTTTGCTTGCTTTGGGGTTAGTTTGCTGTTCTTTCTCCAGTTCTTCCAAGTGGACAGTTAATTTCTGTATTTTTGTCCTTTCTTCTTTTTTGATATAGGCATTTAGGGCAATAAATTTCCCTCTTAGCACTGCCTTTGCTGCATCCCATAAGTTTTGATATGTTGTATTTTCATTTTCATTTGCTTTGAGATATACTGATTTCTCTTGTAATTTCTTCTTTGACCTACTGGTTGTTTAAGAGTGTGTTGTTGAACCTCCACATATTTGTGAATTTTCTGGTGCTCTGCCTATTATTGATTTCCAACTTCATTCCTTTTTGATCCGAGAAAGTGTTGTGTATGATTTCAATCTTTTTAAATTTGTTGACACTTGCTTTGTGACCCAGCATATGGTTTATCTTTGAGAATGATCCATGAGCACTTGAGAAAGAGATGTATCCTGCTGTTGTGGGGTGTAATGTCCTATAAATGTCTGTTAAGTCTAGCTCATTTATTGTAATATTCAAATTCTCTGTTTCTTTATTGATCCTCTGTCTAGATGTTCATCCATTGATGAGAGTGGGGAATTGAAGTCTCCAACTCTTATGGTAGATGTGTCTGTTTCCCTTTTCAGTGTTTGCCTCATGTATTTTGGGGCATTCTTGTTCGGTACATAAATATTTATGATTGTTATGTCTTCATGTTGAATTGTTCCTTTTATTAGTACATAGTATCCTTCTTTGTCTCTTTTAACTGTTTTACATTTGAAGTCTAATTTGTTGGATATTAGTATAGCTACTCCTGCTCTTTTCTGGTTGTTATTTGCATGAAATATCTTTTCCCAACCTTTCACTTTCAGCCTATGTTTATCTTTGGGTCTAAGATGTGTTTCCTGGAGACAGCATATAGAAGGATCCTGTTTTTAATCCATTCTGCCAGTCTATGTCTTTTGATTGGGGAGTTAATGGTAACATTTAGTGTTATTACTGTTTGGGTAGTACTTTCCTCTACCATTTTGCCTTTTGTATTTTATATGTCATATCTAATTTTCCTTCTTTCTACACTCTTCTCCACACCTCTCTCTTCTGTCTTTTCATATCTGTCTCTAGTGCTCCCTTTAGTATTTCTTGCAGAGCTGGTCTCTTGGTCACAAATTCTCTCAGTGATTTTTTGTCTGAAAATGTTTTAATCTCTCCCTCATTTCTGAAGGACAATTTTGCTGGGTATAGAATTTTTGGTTGGCAGTTTTTCTCTTTTAGTAATTTAAATATATCATCCTACTGTCTTCTTGCCTCCCTGGTTTCTGCTGAGAAATCTACACATAGTCTTATTGGGTTTCCCTTGTATGTGATGGATTGCTTTTCTCTTGCTGCTTTCAAGATCCTCTCTTTCTCTTTGACCTCTGACATTCTGACTAGTAAGTGTCTTGGAGAACGTCTATTTGGATCTATTCTCTTTGGGGTGCGTTGCACTTCTTGGATCTGTAATTTTAGGTCTTTCATAAGAGTTGGGAAATTTTCAGTGATAATTTCTTCCATTAGTTTTTCTCCTCCTTTTCTTTTCTCTTCTCCTTCCAGGACACCCACAACACGTATATTTGTGCGCTTTATATTATCATTCAGTTCCCTGAGTCCCTGCTCATATTTTTTCATTTTTTCCCCTATAGTTTCTGTATCTTGTCAGATTTCAGATCTTCCATCCTCCAGTTCACTAATCCTAACCTCTGTCTCTTGAAATCTGTCATTGTAGGTTTCCATTGTTTTTTAATCTCTTCTACTGTACCTTTCACCCCCATAAGTTCCGTGATTTGTTTTTTCAGACGTTCCATTTCTTCTTTTTGTTCATTCCTTGCCTTCTTCATATCCTCCCTCAATTCATTGATTTGGTTTTTGATGAGGTTTTCCATGTCTGTTCAAGCATTCTGAGTCAATTGTTTCAACTCCTGTATCTCATTTGAACTATTGGTTTGTTCCTTTGACTGGGCCATATCTTCAATTTTCCTGGTGTGATTTGTTATTTTTTGCTGGCATCTAGACATTTAATTACCTTAATTAGTTTATTCTGGAGATTGCTTTCACTTCTCTTACCTAGGGTTTTCTTGCTAGATGAATTTGTTGTTGATCTGTTTTTGACCTTCAGTTCAGCTTTTTTTGGACCTCTAGCTTAGGTTTTGTTTATCAGAGGATAATTTTTCAGTTCTTGTTTTCTTTTTTCTTGCCCTGCTTCTATGGTACCTTTTCCCTCCCCACCCTTAGGAGGGTCTATGTAGGTAGTATAGACTCCAGCCAGGTTTTCTTGGACTAAACTGGCCTCCTGTCAGGGGTAAGGAGTCACCTGCATCAGTTTTCCCTGAAGGTGAGACCCAGCAGGTTAAAATACTTTCCTGTGAAGTCTCTGAGTTCTGTTTTTCTTATCCTGCCCAGTATGTGGCACATCTGCCTGTGGGTCACACCAGCAAAAGATGTTGCGGCACTTTTAACTTTGGAAGACTCTCCTTGCTGGAGGTGTGGTGGAGACGGAGGAGAGGTTGCAGGCTGGTTTTAATGGCTTCAAATTGCCAAGCCCTGGGGTCTGAATTCCTTGAGAGAGGGATTCCACCTGACTTGGGCCTCACCCCTCCCCTGGGGAAGGCACAGGTGGGAGACAGCCCTGAAAGCAGGCCATTTCTGCCTATGCCTGGGGCAGTTGCAGCCCGAGAAGTCCCACCACTGAATCCAGAGGCTGCCAAGTCTCCATAGAAACACAGCCACTAAAACCTCTGTTCCTCCCCTTTCCTCTTTTTCCATGAGCCCAATGAGCGAACTCTGCTGTGACCAGGTTTAGAGTCTCTTTCCTTTCCCTCTGGAAAGCCACCTGTGGGGGAGGGGCGCTGGGCACCAGCGGCCACGGCTTCCAGAACTCACAGTTTTGGGGAGGCTTGCAGCTGGTCCAGCTGGTCCAGACTGGGATATGCTGTGAGTCCAGTCACTGACGTGGCTCCGGGAGCTGTTCTGTACTGTTTGTGGTTATTTAGTAGTTGTTCTGGAGGACGAACTAAAATGCGCACATTGTTAAGTGGCCATCTTGGCCTTGTATCCTGTCACTTTGCTGAATTTGTTTATTAGATCAAATAACTCTGTCATCATTTTGGAGGGGTTTTCAAATACCCAATCATGTCATCTGCAAATAATGAGACCTTTACTTCTTTTCCAACTTGGATGACTTTCATTTCTTTATGTGTGTGTGGTTTGTTTTTTTTACTTTAAAAAATTTTTTATTCCAGCAGCATATATATATAATGTAACACTGCTCTTTTAGCTACATTCAGTGCTCTTAATTATATTTACAACATTGTGCCACCATCACCACCATCTTTACTAAAGCTTTCCAAACAGAAAATCTACTGCCATATCAGCTCCTGGTAACCTGTATTCTCCTTTCTAACTTTATGAATTTACTTACTCTAATTATTTCATAGCAGTGAGATCACATACTTTGTCCTTCCATGTCTGACTTATTTCACGTGACATGATGTCCCAAGGTCCACCCGTGTTCTTGCATGTGTCAGAATTTCATTCCTTTTTATGGCTGAATCACATTCCATTGGTGTGGGGACCACATCTTGTTTATCCATTTCTCTGAGCATGGACACTGGCGGTACCACCGGCTTTTGGCAACTGTGGATAATGCCTTGATGGACATGGGTGTAGAAGTCTGTTCAATTCATTTCCAAATGGCCCTGGGTTGGGGGAAGGAGGCGCCAGGAAGGGCACCAGGAGTTCCTTCCATGTTCCTCAAAGCTGTACTTTCTTTTCCTTTTTAAAAAATTTTTAAAGCATAAGAACATACAAACATGAACATTCTTACCATATGAACATGCCATTCTTGGTATATAAACAATAACTCACAATATCATCACATAGTTGTGTACTCATCACCACGATCACCTCTCAGAACATTTACATCAATCCTGAAAAAGAAATAAAAAGAAAAAAGAAAAAAATTCATACATACCATAACCCCCCTCACCGATCACCAGCATTTCAATCTACTACATTTATTTTAACATTTGTTACCCCTCTTATTTATCTTTTTATTCCATATGTTTTACTCATCTGTTGATAATGTAAATAAAAGGACCATCAGACACAAGGTTTTCACAATCACACAGTCACATTGTGAAAGCTATATTATTATACAATCATCTTCAAGAAACATGGCTACTGAAACACAGCTCTACATTTTCAGGCACTTCTCTCCAGCCTCTCCACTACACCTTAACTCAAAAATTGATATCTGTATAATGCATAAGAAAAACCTCCAGGATAACCTCTCAACTCTATTTAGAGTCTCTCAGCCATTGACACTTTATTTTGTCTCATTTCACTCTTCCCCCTTTTGGTTGAGGAGATTTTCTCAATCCCTTGATGCTGAGTCCCAGCTCATTTTAGGATTTCTCTCTCATGCTACCAGTAAGATCCACACCCCTGGGAGTCATGTCCCATGTAGAGAGGGGGAGGGCAGTGAGTTTGCTTGTCATATTGGCTGAGAGAGAGGCCACAACTGAGCAACAAAAGTGGTTCTCTGGAGGTGACTCTTAGGCCTAATTTTAAGTAAGCTTAACCTATCCTTTGTGGAGTTAAGTTTCATATGAACAAACTCCAAGATTGAGGGCTCAGCCTATTGCTTTGGTTGTTCCCACTGCTTGTGAGAATATCAGGAATTCTCCACTTGGGAAAGTTGGATTTTCCCCCTTTCTCACCATTCCCCTAAGAGGACTTTGCAAATACTTTCTTATTCATGGTTCAAATCACTCTGGGATTTATCAGGGCATCACTCTAGATAAACCTACAAAATCTCATGCCCTACTCAAGGTTCTATGTACTTATGGTGTTCAATTAAGCTGTCCAAATAAGTTATTTTAGGAAATGCAGTAGTCAAAATATAAATTTTGTATCAAATAAACATTTTTTCTTTAGTCTCACACATAAGTTAAAGTTTTAAAATATTAAGTACCATCTATTTTCAACACCCTACAGTATTGACATTCCTTTGTTCTTCCTCATGCAAAAACATTTTTAAATTTGTACATTTAGTCACTATCATTATACACTCTGAGCATTCCTAGATTATACCGTATCAGTCTTTATCATCTATCTTTCCTTCTGATTTCATTTGTACCCCCAGGCTTCCTCCTTCTATCATGCTTACATTCAGCTTCATTCAGTGTACTAACATTATTGCATTACAGTTCGGTAGTATTGTGCTATCCATTTCTGAATTTTTACAATCAGTCCTGTTGTACAATCTGTATCCCTTCAGCTCCAATTACCCAATATCTACCCTATTTCTGTCTCCTGATGGTCTCTATTCTTAACTGAAATTCTCCAAGTTCATTCACTAATGTTAGTTCACATCTGTGAGACCATGCAGTATTTGCCCTTTTGCTTCCGGCTAGTCTTACTCAGCATAATGTCCTTAAGGTCCATCCATGTTGTTCCATGTTTAATAACTTTATTCTGTATTACAGCTGCATAATATTCCATTGTAGGCATATACCACAGTTTGTTTAGCCACTCACCTGTTGATGGACATTTGAGCTGTTTCCATCTCTTGGTAATTGTAAATAATGTTGCTGTAAACATTGGTGTGCAAATGTCCCTTTGTGTCCTTGCCCTCATGTACTCTGAGTAGATACCCAGCAATACCATTGCTGGGTCATATGGCAATTCTATGCTTAACTTCCTGAGGAACCACCAAATTGCCTTCCACAGCAGTTTTACCATTTGACATTCCCACCAACAGTGGATAAAGTGTGCTTCTTTCTCTACATCCTCTCCAGCACTTATTTTCTATTTTATTGATAATGGCCATTCTGGTAGGTGTGAGATGATATCTCATTGTGGTTTTGATTTGCATTTCCCTAATAGCCAGGGAAATTGAGCATCTTTTCATGTGCCTTTTGGCCATTTGCATTTCCTCTTCTGAGAAGGGTCTGTTTATGTCCTATGCCCATTTTGTAATTGGGTTGTCTGTCTTTTTGTTGTTGAGTTGAACAATCTCTTTGTATATTCTAGATACTAGACTTTTATCTGATATATCATTTCCAAATATTGTCTCCCATTGTGTAGGCTGTCTTTTTACTTTCTTGGCAAAGTTCTTTGATGCACAAAAGTGTTTAATTTTGAGGAATTCCCATTTATTTATTTATTTATTCAATGCTCGTGCTTTGGGTGTAAGATCTAGGAAACCGCCTCCTATTGCAAGATTTATAAAATATTCCCTATGCTTTCTTCTAAAAGTTCTATGGTATTAAATCTAATGTTTAGGTCTTTGATCCATTTTGAGTTAAATTTTGTATAGCATGTGAGATATAGATCCTCTTTCATTCTTTTGCATATGGATATCCAGTTCTCTAGGCACCATTTATTGAAGAGACTGTTCTGTCCCAGGTGAGTTGGCTTGACTACCTTATCAAAGATTGATTGTCCATAGATAAGTGTCTATCTCTGAACACTCAGTTAAATTCCATTGGTCAGTGTATCTATCTTTATGCCAGTGCCATGCTGTTTTGACCACTGTAGCTTCATAATATGCCTTCAAGTCAGGTAGTATGAGACTTCTGACTTCGTTTTTCTTTCTCAGGATATTTTTAGCTATTTGGGGCAACCTGCCCTTCTGGATAAATTTGGTTATTGGTTTTTCTGTTTCTGAAAAGTAAGTTTTAGGGATTTTAATTGCTATTGTATTGAATTTGTAAATCAATGAATTGACATCTTAACTGTATTTAGTCTTCCAATCCATGAACATGGTATGCCCTTGCATTTATTTAGGTCTTCTGTGATTTCTTTTAGCAATGTCTTGAAGTTTTCTTCTATAGGTCTTTTGTCTCTGTAGTTAAATTTATTCCTAAATATTTTATTCTTTTGGTTGCAATTGTAAATGGAGTTTTCTCTTGATTTCCCCCAGAATGTTCATTACTAGTGTATAGAAATACTACAGATTTTTGAGTGTTGATCTTGTAACCTACCGCTTTGCTCTACTCATTTATTAGCTTTAGTAATTTTTCTGTGGATTTTTCAGTTTTTGATGCATAGTATCATATAATCTGCAAACAGTGAGAGTTTTACTTCTTCCTTTCCAATTTGGATGCCTTGCATTTCTTTTTCTTGTCTAATTGCTCTGGCTAGAACTTCCAACACAATGTTGAATAACAGTGGTGATAGTGGACATCCTTATTTTGTTCCTGATCTTAGGGGGAAAGTTTTCAGTTTTTCCCCATTGAGGATGATGTTAGCTGTGGGTTTTTCATATATTCCCTTTATCATGTTGAGGAAGTTCCCTTCTATTCCTATCCTTTGAAGTGTTTTCAACAAGAAAGGATGTTGAATTTTGTCACATGTCTTTTCTGCATCAATCAAGATGATCATGTGGTTTTATTGCTTTGATATGCCACATTACATTAATTGATTTTATGTTGAACCTTCCTTGCATACCTGGGATTGAATCCTACTTGGTCATGGTGTATAATTCTTTTAATGTGCTGCTGGATTTGATTTGCTAGAATTCTGTTGAGGATTTTTGCATCCATATTCATTAGAGAAATTGGTCTGTAATTTTCTTTTCTTGTAATATCTTTGTCTGGCTTTGGTAAAAAAGGGTGTTCTGGTTTGCTAGCTGCTAGAATGCAACACACCAGAGATAGATTAGTTTTCAATAAAAGGGGATTTATATAGTTAACATATAGTTCTTCAGAGGAAAGGCAGCTAACTTTCAACTGATGTTCTTTCTTACATGGGAAGACACAGGGTGATCTCTGCTGGCCTTCTCTCCAGGCCTCTGGGTTCCAACAACTTTCCCTGGGGTGATTCCTTTCTGCATCTCCACAGGCCTGGGCTGAGCTGCAAGTGCTAAGATGCAGTATGCTGAGCTGCTTGGGCTGTGCTACATTGAGCTCTCTCATTTACGCACCAATTAAATCAAACATCATTCATTGCAGCAGGCACACCTCCTAGCCCACTGCAGATGTAATCAGCAACAGATGAGGTTCACATGCCACTGGCTCATGTTCACAGCAATAGAACTAGACATCTTCACCTAGCCAAGTTGACACCTGAACCTAACTACCACAGAGGGTGATGTTGGCTTCATAGAATGAGTTAGGAAACTTTCCCTCCTCTTCAATTTTTTGAAGAGTTTTAGCAGGATTGGTACTAATTCTTTCTTGACTGTTTGGTAGAATTCACATGTGAAGCTATCTGGTCCTGGACTTTTCTTTTTGGGGAGCTTCTTAATGACTAATTCAATTCTTTACATGTGATTGATTTGTTGAGGTCATCTATTTCTTCTCAAGTCCACAAACCTCACCCATACAGGCAGGTGCTCTTCCCCTGCTATGTCTACCACATCATCAGTGATAATTGAAAAGAAGTCTGAGTCTCTCACTTGCGTGAGCGGTTCTTCCCGAATGCAGCTCTAGCATATCTCTAGCTACATCTCTAGCATATCTCTGGCTAGTTTTGAACAGAACAATGTGTTAACTGCTGTTGTCTCAAAGCATTTTCTCAGAATCTCTTCACCAGAATTTATTCAGCACTCCAGCAGTGCTTGCAAGTTATCAGGAGTAAAGAGAACTTCAGGAAGCTCATCAGCATCATGTCCATCCAGAGGTATGTTTTGTTTTCTCATAAGAAACAAAATTTGGGGGTGGGCCACGGTGGCTCACTGGCAGAGTTCTCGCCTGCCATGCTGGAGACCCAGGTTTGATTCCCAGTGCCTGCCCATGTGGGGAAAGAAAAAGAAAGAATCAAAATTTCCAAAAAAAGACTTTAAGAATTCTTTGTTTTCCTTCCCTTCAAGGCTTAAAGGTAAAATATCTTCATCCTTTTCTTTACCCCTTTCTGCATTGCTGTTTGTTTCTTTATATTTTTGTTCCTGTTCAGAAGTTTCATCAATTTTTTTCTGTTTCAGTGTCCTGATTTCATCTTCACTCAATTCTTTTATTCATTTTCTGTGTCTACTATGTGGATTGTTCAAATGACTGGTAAGATCAAATATTGCTGGTATAGCATTATCTCAAAGAACTGTCCTAGCAGGACTAGCTCTACAGATCACATCTCAAGTCTTTGGCACATAACTGATAATGTTGATTTAGCTGAGCGGGTGTTAAGTCTTCCAAGTCCGCTCTCCTATCATTCTCCACCCACTCCTGGCATCTGCTCAGGTTCCATGGAACCTGAGGAAGGCCAGGTCGGACTGCATGCTCTTCCGCGTGCAGTTGGGGATAGCGCAGAAGTTCCACATAGTAGCCGGCCCACTGGATGGCCCAGTCCTACCCTGCCCGCCTCCTCAGGGCAGCCCACCAGCCCATCAGGGCCAGGGAGGGGAGCCAGGCCAGCCGCCCGACTCTGCCACTCTGCCTATTATTGATTTCCAACTTCATTCCTTTATGATCTGAGAAAGTGTTTTGTATGATTTCAATCTTTTTAAATTTATTGAGACTTGCTTTGTGACCCAGCATATGGTCTATCCTTGAGAATGTTCCATGAGCACTTGAGAAAAAGGTGTATCCTGCTGTTGTGGGGTGTAATGTTCTATAAGTGTCTGTTCAGTCTAGCTCATTTATTGTATTATTCAAATTCTCTGTTTCTTTATTGATCCTCTGTCTAGATGTTCTGTCCATTGTGAGAGATGTAATTGAAGTCTCCAGCTATTATGGTAGATGTGTTTATTTCTCTTTTCAGTGTTTGCCTCATGTATTTTGGAGCATTCTGGCTCAGTGCATAAATATTTATAATTTTTATGTCTTCTTGTTGAATTGTTCCTTTTATTAATACATAGTGTCTTTCTTTGTCTCTTTTAACTGTTTTACATTTGAAGTCTAGTTTGTTGGATATTGGTATAGCTATTCCTGATCTTTTCTGATTGTTACTTGCATGAAATATCTTTTTTCAACCTTTCACTTTTAACCTATGTGATCCTTGGGTCTCATATGCATTTCTGTAGACAGCATATAGATGGGTCCTGTTTTTTAATGCATTCCTCCAGACTCTGCCTTTTGACTGGGGAGTTTAATCCATTCACATTTAGTGGTATTACTGTATGGGAAGTACTTTCTTCTACCATTTTGCCTTTTGGATTTTATATGTCATATCTAATTTTCTTTCTTTTTACCTTTACTGATAGTCTTCATTTCTACACTCTTCTCCACACCTCTCTCTCCTGTCTTTTCCTATCTGTCTCTAGTGCTCCCTTTAGTATTTCTTGCAGAGCCGGTCTCTTTGTCACAAATTCTCTCAGTGGCTTTTTGTCTGAAAATGTTTTAATTTCTCCCTCATTTTTGAAGGACAATTTTGCTGAATATAGAATTCTAGGTTGGCTATTTTTCTCCTTTAGTAACTTAAATATATCATCCCGCTGTCTTCTTGCCTCCATGGTTTCTGCTGAGAAATCTACACAGTCTTATTGGGCTTCCCTTGTATGTGATGGATTGCTTTTCTTTTGCTGCTTTCAAGATTTTCTCTTTGTCTTTGACATCTGACATTCTGATTAGTAAGTATTTGGAGTACATCTTTTGGATCTATTCTGTTTGGGATACGCTGCACTTCTTGGATCTGTAATTTTAAGTCTTTCATAAGAGTTGGGAAATTTTCAGTGATAATTTCCTCCATTAGTTTTTCTCTTCCTTTTCCCTTCTCTTCTCCTTCTGGGATACCCACAATGTGTGTATTCATGCACCTTATGTTGTCATTCAATTCCCTGAGTCCCTGATCATATTTTTCCATTATTTTCCCTATATTTTCTTTTGCCTGTTGGATTTCAGATGTCCTGTCCTCCAGTTCACTAATCCTATCTTCTGTCTCTTGAAATCTAACATTATAGGTTTCCATTGTTTCTTTCATCTCTTCCACTGTGCCTTTCATTCCCATAACTTCTGTGATTTGTTTTTTCAGACTTTCAATTTCCTCTTTTTGTTCATTCCTTGCCTTCTTTATATCATCCCTCGAGTCATTGATTTGATTTTTGATGAGGTTTTCCATGTCTGTTCAAACATTCTGAATTAATTGTTTCAACTCCTGTATCTCATTTGAATTGTTGGTTTGTTCCTTTGACTGGGCCATATCTTCAGTTTTCCTAGTATGATTTGTTATTTTTTGCTGGCTTCTAGGCATTTAATTTCCTTTATTAGTTTATTCTGGAGATTGTTTTCACTTTTTTTACCTAGGATTTTTGTGCTGGATGATTTTTCTGTCTATCTGTTCTTTGACATTCCGTTCAGTTTATTCTAGACCTCTAGCTTAGGTTTTGTTTAACAGATCAGAATTTTTCAATTTTTGTTTTCTTGTTTCTTGCCCTGCCTATATGGTGCCTTCCCCTTCCCCACTTAGGAGGGCCTACTTAGGTATTATAGACCCCAGCCAGATTTTCCCAGGCCAAACTAGCTTCCTCTCAGGAGGAAAGAGTCACCTGTGTTAGTTTTCCCTGAGGGTGAAACCCAGCAGGTTGAAAAGCTTTCCTATGAAGCCTCTAAACTCTGTTTTTCCTATTCTACCCAGTATGTGGTGCTTTTCTGCCTATGGGTCCCACCAGCATAAGGTGATATGGTACCTTTAACTTCAGCAGACTCTCCATGCTGGGGGCTTGGTTGAGACACAGGAGAGGTTGTAGGCTGGATTTAATTGCTTCAGTTTTACAGACCCTGGGGTCTGAATTCCTTGAGGGAGGGATTCCGTCTGAGCTGGGCCCCACCCCTGTCCTGGGGAAGGCACAGGCTCTGGGCAAACACTCAAACAAGCTTAATTCTGCCTATGCCTGGGGCAGGTGGAGTCTGAGAAGCCCTGCAGCTATATCCAAAGAGTAGTCAAGCCATAGAAACACAGCCACATAAGAGAAAAAGAAAAATCTTTTTCAGAGCAGGAGCCCCATTCCTCCGGTTTGCCAATCAAGAGCTTAAGTTGGTATGTTGCTTTGTGTACTTCAGATCCTATGTGCCCCCTCCTTTCCTTCATGGCCCAGACCCTTTCAAGTATTATGTGCTAGCTGATCCAAAAACCCTCTATTTGTTTTTTTGTTGTTGCTTTTTTTTCCCTTTTTTCTTTTTCCGTCAGCCCTGCCTGCTCTGTGCCCAGGTAAAAACCAGCAACCTCAGCTTTTACCTGAGGTTCAGTTGAACTGGGAGCCTATTTTTAGTAGTCAGAATTTGTTAATTAATTCCACAATTGGCATTTGGTTGGACTCAGCCCCTGCTGCCAGTAAAGTCTCTTTCCCTTCCCCTCTGGAAAGCAGCCTGTGGGGGAGGGGCGCTGGCTCCACAGCTTGGGAACTCATGGTTCTGGGTGGGCTTGCAGCTGGTCCAGCTTGTCCAGACTGGGTTACACTGTGTGTCCTGTCACTGATGTGGCCCCAGCAGTTGTTCTGTACTGTTCCTGGCTATTTACTTGCTCTTTTATGTCTTTTTCTTGCCAAATTGCTCTAGCCTCCCTGGCCACTTTGGGCTTTTCATGCCTCTGAGTCAATAGGCAAAGAAGGGGATTACTGTACTGGCTGAGGTGATTGATTCTGACAACTACACAGTGGAGATAAAGAAGAGTTTCCTGGAATACAGGAGATCCTCTAGAGTGTCTTTTAATACTACCACAGACTATGATTAAAGTCAATGGAAAACTGCAACAACCCAATCCAAGAAGGACAATCAATGGCCCATAAATGTCAGGAATGAAGGTTTGGGCCCACACCACCAGGCGAAGAACCACAGTCAGCTGAGGTACTTGCTGAGGGTAAAGGGAACATGGAATGGGTAGTGGAAGAGGGTAGTGATAAATGTGAATTATGACCATGTGATCAGTTATAGAAATGAGGACTGTGATGGTATAAATATTTCTTCTGGGTTTTGTTATGAGTATATTTGTATTGTTCATGTCATAGTATTTAAGTTATAGGATGTCAAGTTTAAGATTGAATATTACCCAAGGACTTCCACCCTATTCTGGATATTTAGTACAATCCTGGTTGTACACAGGACAGGTGAAAAATATGCTTGTTTTTTTAATCTAGATATTAAACATGGTTAAAGGCGATGAGTTTGGTCAACTAGTCAAGCGTTTCTGAGCAGTCAAGCAACGTGGAGGCCATCAATGACCTTTACAATGACCTTTTGCATTCTTTCTATTTTTAACTTTTTTTTATTGTATAGTATAACATATATACAAAGTAAAGAAATAAAAAAGCAATAGTTTTCAAAACACTCTTCAACAAGTAGTTACAGGACAGATCCCAGAGTTTGTCATGGGCTAACATACAATCGTCTCAGATTTTTCCTTCTAGCTGCTCCAGAATATAGGAGGCTAGAGGGCTTAAATATTTTTTTTTATCCTCACAATCGACTTTTTTTCCTTCTTTTTTTTGTGAAAAATAATATATATACAAAAAAAGCTACAAATTTCAAAGCACAGCACCACAATTAGTTGTAGAACATATTTCAGAGTTTGACATGGATTACAATTTCACAATTTTAAGTTTTTACTTCTAGCTGCTTCAAAGTACTGGAGACTAAAAGAGATATCAATTTAATGATTCAGCATTCATATTCATTTGTTAAATCCTATCTTCCCTGTGTAACTCCACCATCACCTCTTTAGGGGTATTTCCATCCCTCTCTTTAGGGGTATTTGGGCTATGGCAATTCTAAATTTTTTATATTGGAAGGGTCTGTCACTAATATGGGGTAGGGAGATGGAACTAGCTGATATTCTGAAGAGGCTAGACTAGATTGCAGGACTTATCTGGACCAGGGACCCATCTGGAGGTTGTAGATTTCTGGAAAGTTACTCTAGTGCATGAAACCCTTGTGACTCTTATATATTGTCCTAAGTGTTCCTTAGGATTGTCTGGAGTGGTCCTGGTCGGGAGTTGGCAGGTTATGATAAGTAGCAAGTTCTACCTGAAGCTGCATAAGAGCAACCTCCAGAGTAGCATTTGAACTCTCTCTGCTACTAATACTTTATTAATGACACTTCTTTTCCCCCTTTTGGTCAGGATGGAATTGTTGATCCCATGGTGTCAGGTCTGGATTCATGCCTGGGAATCATCTCCCACATCGCCAGGGAGACTTTCATCCCTGGATGTCATGTCCCATGTAGGGGGGGAGAGAAATGATTTCCCTTGCAGAGTTGGGCTTAAAGAGACTGAGGCCAAATATGACCAACAACAGAGGTCCTCCAGAAGTAACTCTTAGGCGTGCCTATAGGTAGTCTAAGCTTCTCCACTACCTACATAAGCTTCACAAGAGTAAGCCTCATGATCAAGGGCATGGCCTATTGATTTGGGTATCTGTAAGGTTTGACACAGTATCAGGGGATTCCCTTATGGTAACGTTTAATAGTTTCATATTCTTTCTCCCATCCCTCAGAGGACTTAACCAATACTTTTTGATTATCTGCTTAACATACTCTAGAATGTATATAGGCATTACAATAATCTATACAGGATTAAAGGACCTCTTTCTTATTCTGGGCTCCCTGTGTTTCAGTTGTTCAAATGAGCTATACAGATAGGATGAATTAGATTAAACACTACAAAAAATTTCAGTTCCAGATCAAATAAACCTTTCTTCCATTGGTCTCAAAGAGTATGTGTGGTTCTAAAATATAGACACTGTCTTCCTCACCCCTGTGTTCTGAATTACTTTAACCCCAACCTGTTCGGCTTCATTCTTTTCTCTAAATATCAGGTTATATATATATAAAACAGCCTCTCAAAATCCAGAAATAATAATCACCACTCTGGACTTAATGTGTCTGCTCTAAAAGCTTACAATCTAGGCCCCAGTTTTCTTCTAAGCATTTTCTAAGGTGACCATACCATTCTTTTGCTTCTTTTGTTTCTGGCTTATTTTGTCTCACCAAATATCCCATATGTTCATTCACATCGTGGCATCCTTCATGACTTCGTTCTTTTTTGTAGCAACATAACCTTTGTTCATAAGTATATACCATCGTTTGGCAATTTACTTCTCTGTGAGTGCATCCTTCAGCCACCTGCATTCATCGGGCATCACATAGAGGGCCCAAAGTCCACACAGTCCATCAACATTCTCAATTTTCCGAAGAGAAAGAAAACAAATAAATATGCCCTTGCCAAATAAGATATCTAAACCTCCTCTTAACTCTTGTCCCTCTCTATTATTTACCTCTGCTGTTGTTGTAGTAGTGCTGATGGTTTCCTTTTGAACATAGCATATAGCATGCAATAGCAGTTTTCCCCCTGTACCCTGGATTTTAACACTCTTTGTAAAAGAATCATATCTTTGAAGTAGTTCTTGCAAGAAATAATTCATATTTCTAGTGTTAATCAGTGGGACACATAGGTCTATACAACCCCTTTCAATCTTGTTCATCTTCAGTATGGTGATATTACTTATAGACCCACTAGAGAATTACTTCACTCCTATCTATTCCCTTACATTGGAGTTCAACCTCATTAGCTAATGGTTCACCCATCTCTAACTTCTATGTATCTCTAAGTCCCCTGTATTCTGTATTATAAGCCTCTGATTATACACAAGGTCAGTTTTGATGAAGAAATGGTGGTGGAGACCATGCTGGAGTAGATTTGAGAATAAGAGAAATTGAAGACTGCTAGTAGAGGGTAACTCTTGTGTACTTGACCATGACAGGAAGCAGAGGAATCGGGTGATTGAGGGCTGTCTTCACCTCCCTCAATGGCCTTTTGGACAGGTCAGCTGTAAACTTATTCCAACTCTGCTCCCAGGCCTGCATGAAATCCATTTGGTCAGTTTGTGGCAGGGTGCTGTACTTGATGGAGTTCATGGCCAACAGCTTGAGTGTCTTTAAATCCAAAATCTAGTTCTCTTCATTGATGGTTTCTGACTTTTTTTTCTTGTTCCTTTGGGTAGGCCATCATTTCCTGGTTTTTGTTTGTCTCATAATCTTTTGTTGCATACTGCTCATTTTAATACTTTAATGTGTTAACACTGGGATTTAGTCCTCAAGCTTTCTGTTTCTTAATTTTGTATCTAGTTAGCATCATGACAGTTTTGAATGCCAAGAGCTAACAAAAACAAACACACCAAAGCAAAAAACACCTTTCATAGTCTTTGCAAATTGGCTTTGCATTAACTGTGATCTCCTTTAGAGTTTAGCCCTCCTATCAGGAAGATCAGCTCAAGGTGAATGCAAAGTGCAGGGTCCTTTCTGTCTTATCTGAGCCTGTGTGGAGCCATGGACCCTGCTTCTTTACTGGGCCTGTGATTTCTGGTGGTTTTAGGAATTCCCTGCTTATATTTTATAAGAGTTCAAATGCCTCTTCCACTCCCTTTGAAATAGTTTCACCACTCCCTGGTTGCTCCCTTGAATGACTTAATGCAGGTAGTCCTTTGCCCCATGCTGCTTCTGCTTAGCTGTTTCTTACACTGTCCCATGTGTCTGCAAGGGGCTTCTTTGCCCTTAGGATAAACTTTGGGAAAGCTAGCCTGAGACAAATTCTTCTACTCAGTCTCTCAGACTTCCACTCGATAGATTGGCCCTGACATACATACACTCCAGTACGCACATAAGGGCCACTCTGTTCCCTCTGAATCAGAGTCAGGGACCCACATGAGAGCACAAGCTCTCTCCCCACTCCGTTGCATCATGAAGGGGGTCAGGGAGAGCCAGTAAGGACATCAGGAGTTTCTTCTACGGCTTTTGAAGCTGCATTTTCTTGATTTAGCACTTGCTCAGATCATGCAGCCCTTTAACTGTTTTCCACGGCTTTGAAGAAGGTCACTGTCTTTAAGATTCCTCTGCTGCATTTGCCTGAGGTGGACTGGAGCAATGGCCATTCTCAGAGCCCATCCCTAGAGATCTGAAGTAGCTGATCAAAAGTAGTGAGTAGTGATTTACTCCCTTCCCCCCTGAGCTTGGAGAACAAGGTCTTTATAACCCACCCTGCAACACCGGAAACCTGGGGCTTATCTGTGATTTTCCCATGGTGAGACACAGAAGAAGGATGCTTCCCAGTGGGACAGCTGGGACTAGGCTTGAACCCAGGAGCCAGAACCTTCACAGCCCTCTTCTCTCCCTGACCCGTTCTCTCTTGCCAGCTCTTCTTTTCTTATTTCCTGTCTATTCCTTGAGCTCATTTCATGACCAGAATTTCCGAAACAGTGGACACTTTTCTTAGCATAAATGTGTCCCATATTTTATTTGCTAAATATGACAACCATCACCAGGGAGGCTGTGCCAATGGGAGCCAGAGGGCCCACAGTGTCTCAGCCCCTTCATCCAGATGCCTGGTGAAAAAAGGGCAGTGCCCAGCATTGCAGGATATTCATTCTCCAAGTGGTCCTTAAGGAGCAGCTCATTGCACTTATTGGGCTCTGTCCAGAAGAGCAGGTGAACAGGGGAAATGGGAACAAGGTTGGGGAGGGGCTATTGGGAGAAGGGAGGGCTTCAATATGGGAGAAAGTGGGTGGAAAGCAAAGGGATTGTGAAGACAGGCAAATCTGGGTTCAAATCCCAGCTTGGACTTTAACTGTCTCTGGTTTTAAGGAAGTCCATAAACTTCTCTGAGCCCCAGTTTCCTCATATGGAGATGGAGAACCATCTGCATTCAGTCACCTGCATGGTTGGGTTATGAGAAGCAATGCATACAAAGTGCCAAGTATGGGGTATGCGCTGGGCAAATAGAAGCCATCACCATGTACATTATTGGTCCATTCTGACTGCTTGTGATGAACAAGGCATATAAAGACCCAGCAATGGCCCTTATCTCAAGTTGTTCCTTTGGTGCTAGCTGAGACAACAAGCAAAACCATATACATATTCTTGCTTGGCAACCAAGCCTTTGGGCAAGCCTTGTGGACAGGCTTGACCAGGGCTTGTTCCAGAGCTGGCATGGTGTGGGGAAGTTACCCAGAACTGTCGTAATTTCTTAAGAATATGGGAACCCAGGGCATGGGGCATTCATACCCTCAACATAACAGGTACCCATCTCTCATCTCCTTGAGTGGGTGATAAAGGGAAAGTGAGGATGAAAAAACCCATTTTTTCCTGCCACCCCTCCCCACAACTATTGTTCTGGTCACCTAAGAATCCCAGAACCGTAAGGGCTCTTAACAGACCCTGGACACCAGCCCTGGGCTCCCACATAGAGCTTGCTTGGGCTATAGCAGACCAGTGTGGGTCTGTCCCAACCCAGAGGTCTCCAGGGAAGACTGAGATCTAGGACTTTAGGGAAAGTGAGGGAAAAATCTTTTGTGCTTGGAGAACAACCCTCCATGGGGTGTCCTACCTAGGGTTCTTGGCTCCTTATCTCAGATGGGAAGCACTCATCATGGAGGTGAAGGGTTAGGCCGGCCAGCCTCACCATGCCCACTGTCTGAAAAGTCCGAGATTCCCAGGGTGGTACGGGCGGGGGGTGGGGAGGGGGTGAGGTACTAGTTGCTTGTTGACCTGTTTGCTCCCAGGGAAGTGCTTCAAGCTGATATGGAATTCCCAGTGGTGCTAACAAGGAGTTGCATGCCTGGCTCTGTGGATGCAAAGTGGTTTCATTTGTGATTTGGTTGAACACAACTTCTCTCACTAACAGCCCTCATTGCCGCCTCTTCTTGGCAGCAGCAGCTATAATTTCTCGATAGAGCATCTAATTTGAACTTATATAAGCATCCTCCCCTTAAAATGCTTAATTATGTTCTTTTAAAATATCAAAGGGAATCTTCTCAGCCATTTGAAATTCCTGGGCAGAAGAAAGGACAAACCAGCAATTACTGCCGTGAACTCAGATCCCCAATGGTCTGCATAGGGCCAGTGAATATATTCTGCTCCTTTGGTCCACCTGGGTAAGCTGCCTGCTAGGAACCCTGAGGGAAGCTGTTAGAGGACAAGCATAGCTTGGGGTCTATGGTGTGCCTTCTCCCTTCAGTTTTGCTGACCCTGAAACACATTTCTCCCTGGACACTTTTGCTTCTCTGGCAGCCTTCTTGAAGACAGAGCCACTCTTTCTCCCATAGCTCCCCAACCTAAGCCACACTGCTTAAAGGCAGGGTTAATATTTTCCTGATTTGTGCCTTCCTTTTCCAGATTAGTCCTTTGACGATCTTTCAAAAACTTCTCCTCTGAAACTCCAGCCTTCCTTATTATATCATTCCATGCCCACAAGTCACTTGTCTGTACATTGAAGTCTTTGGTGCCTGGTTCATCCTGGCATATTCCAAGACTGTGGGATGACCAGTGACCTGCCCTTGCTTCACTATTTTTTTAAATTGTATAATATAACATATATACAAAGCAAAGGAAGAAAAAAGCAATAGTTGTCAAAGCACTCTTCAACAAGTAGTTACAAGACAGGTCCCAGAGTTTGTCCAGGGTTACCATCATGTCAGATTTTATCTTTGAGCTGCTCCAGAACATTGGAAGCTAGAAGAAATAGATTTTTTTTTCCATCACAATCAACTTTTTTCTCTCTCTTTTTTTTTCTTTTTGGCATGGGCAGGCTCTGGAAAATGAGTCCAGGTCTCTGGCGTGGCAAGCGAGAATTCTGCCACAGCCATTGATGCACCGCCCCCTTTTTTTCTTTTTGTACAAAAAAGCAATACTTTTCAAAGCACAGTGTAACAATTAGGTGTAGAAGAGATTTCAGAGTTTGGTATGGGTTACAATTCCACAATTTTAAGTTTTTACTTCTAGCTGCTGTAAGGTACTAGAAACTAAAAGAAATATCAATATAATGATTCAGCAATCATATTCATTTGTTAAATCCTAACTTTATAACTCCACCATCACCTTTGATCTTTCTCCTACTCTTTAGATGTATTTGGGCTATGCCCATTCTAACTCTTTTCATGTTGGAAGGGGGTGTCAAGAATATGGGATAGGGAGATGGATCTAGCTGATGTTTTGGAGAATATGGGCCATCTAGGTTTCAGGATTTATCTGGTCCAGGGACCCATCTGAGGTTATAGATTTCTAGAAAGTTACCCTAGTGCATGGAACCTTTGTAGAATCATATATTGCTCAAGTGCCTTCACTGTTTCTTGATTTCTCATCATTAATGACAGCCCTTTTCCCTTTTGGCTACACAGTCCCATGGACACACCCCAGCTCATGTCATGTTCAGGTCATTCACCAATGTCACCAATGGCTTCTCCAAATCTGCAATATCATCTTCAGATACCTGTCACAACCCCTGTCCCCGACTTGTTCTACCCCCTCAATCCCATGATTCCTATGCTCTGACCTCACTGAGCCTCCTCACCCACCCAGTCCTCTCTCGCCCACTTATCCTTCCATTTTCTCTTTGTATGTAGCAACACTTTCTCAGCTTAACAATGCTCTCACCAACATCTCACCTTTCCTGTACCCTTATTTTTCTATCCCAACCAGCATGGGAAACTTCAACCCTAGACTCAATTCCTTCAAGGGAATGAGATGCTCCATCCAAGCTGCTTGGCAGAAGCTGTTCCCCCACATGGCTGGAGAGAGTGAAATGACAAGAAGCACCAGAGCAACTTTCCATGCCAAAGCCATGCACAAATCTTTTCACTCCTCTTTGTTTAGAATCCCAGCATTTGGGTCCCGGGGCCTTAGGACAGCAACAATCAGCCTCCTGTCTGGGCCAAGGGCACTGTGCATGGGGTCCATGGAATTTCCTGTGAAGAATGTGGTTGTGCCGGTTTGAATCTATTGTGTACCCCAGAAAAGCCATGTTCTTTAATCCTCATTCAATATTGCTGGGTGGACCTTTCTGATTGTTTTCCACAGAGATGTGACTCACCCAATTGTGGGTGGTAACTTTTGATCAGATGGTTTCCATGGAGATGTATCTCCATCCATCCAAGGTGGGATTACTTACTGGAGTCCTTTAAGAGGGAACCATTTTGGGTAAAAGATTTACAGCCACCAGAACCAACAGAGTCCACACAGCCAGAGACCTCTGAAACGAGGAGAGAAAGCTAGCAGATGTCACCATATGCCCTCACAGCCGAGAGAGAAATCCCGAACTTCATTGGCTCTTCCTTTAGAGTTAAGGTATCTTTCCCTCGATGCCTTAATTTGGACATTTTCATGGCCATAGAACTATAAACTTGCAACTTAATCAATTCCCCTTTTTAAAAGCCATCCTGCTTCTGGTATATCATATTCTGGCAGCTTTCAAACAAAAACTGTGCAAGGGCTGGAGTCTCCCAGGCCACAGGCAGAAGCTTTAGAAGACTGGACGTGCATGTGTTCTCCCAGCTCTGACCCGGTGCTGTTCTGCTGGTGACCTGAAGTCAGTTCTGGAGGTATTTATACCAGAACTGACTTCAGTTCTGGAGGTATTTATACCAGAACAGTTGGCAAATGCCAACTTTATTCCAAAGCCCCCAACTAGCACACCATGCCGTACCTGAGACCTCTGGGACCCCTGAGACCAGAACTCAAGACTCCCCACTTTGATGAAGACACACAACTTCTGTAGACTTTAAGGTCTTCTGAGGCCTTATTCCTCAGGAATAAGGAAAATCAGTTTCTTTCACCTGAGGTGGTCATGACAGTGGGGTTTCAATGTCATTGGGTACTGTTATTATTATTATTTAGGTTTTCATATTCTGCAAAAGGAAGAGACATACTTCGGTGCATGAATTTCAGAGTAAAGAATAATCAAAATACATTGAGTACGTTTCTTGCCCAAAAGAAACCAATCATTTTCACATGGTTTAAATTTCTCTTGTACAACTAATACTGTTCAAGCACTAGTGTAAGTGCTTTATCTCATCTAATTTTTTCAACAACCCTATTATAAGGTAGGCACTATTATTATCCCTACTTTACAGATGAGAAAATGGAGGCTCAGAGAGGTTAAGAAACCGGGCCAAAGTCACAGAGCTTGTAAGTAGAGGAGCTGGGTGTGAGTCCAGTCAGTCTGGCTCCTGAGTCTGCACCAGAAGGCACAGCCCAGGAGGACCAAGAAGGGGGAATGCCTGAGAAGTGCTGGAAACAGAAGGCCTGAGTGCATCTGATCTAAACTCTCACTCTTTACAATAGGGTGAGAGCCCGGCCTTCCAGGAAGGAAGGGCCCCTAGGATGTGAGGTTTAAAAATACAAGTTTCTGCAGTACAACAGTGGCACAGTGGCAGAATTCTCGCCTGCCTTGCTGGAGACCTCGGTTCGATTACCGGAGCCTGCCCATGCACACAAAAAATTAACAAATACAAGTTTCCTCCCATTCCCAGAGAAGAAGAAAAACCCAAGGACATTACAGGAAAAGAGGTGATCGGACCCTGTGGCCCCTTGGATGTTTTATCAACAACTATCAGATGATGCTGAAATGCTGAATCGTTCCCTGAAGGCATCAGTGGAATTACATTGTATTACGAAATGGGAGCCCATGTTTAAGTCCATGACTGAATCAGCAATAAAGAGCCAAGGGAGCAAGTGTTCCAAAAACCTGAGACTTCCACCTCCACCCAGCACTGACATGAGACAAACCAACACAAATGGATGCAATCATCAACACCAGGGATTTCAGTCACTACAGGAGAACTTCAGAAGGAGGAGGCCATTCAAACACCGAGAAATGACATGCCCTTCTCTGCAGTTCTTTTAATGGAATATCCCAGATGTTGAGAGGAAGTGTCTTGAGCATGTCAGCCCACGGCAGAAAAAAGAACCCTATGGCTTCCAGCCCAGGACTCTGCCCACTCAGGAAGACCCCATTACTCTCTTTCGTTCAAGACATTTCTCACTGGCCACTTCCACACTGGTGCTGATTTCCTATTTGGTGCAGCTGGGAAGAAGCATTTATCATTCTCATCCTCTACTCCTAGCTTCCCTGCTCCAAAATCCATGACTTGGCTTATGCTCCTCCATGTCCCTTCCTGTCTATGATCCTGGCTTCCAGGCCCAGTTCACCCTGACCTCCAACCCTCAGAGGATTTTGACTTGCTTTGGGGACCCGAACATGTGTGTGATTTGTGCCGTAAAACCTGTGACTTGTTTCTGTTTTCTCCTTGTTTCTGGCTTTGCTTGTTTTATATGCGTAAATAACAGGTTTGAGTATTCTGATCTTCTGGTACCTGCTGGACCTGTGATCTTATCAGTGCTGTTGTTCAAATGATGGAGTGTGAATGTAGATGAGTGAGAGCCAGTGAACTTGGATGCCATTTCCCCTAGAAATTTTCCCTCTAGACCAGTGGTTCTCTCCTTGGCTGCATGTTAGAATCACCTGGAAACTTTAAAAAATACTGATGCCCAGGCCATGCCCCACAGCCAATTAAATCAGGCTCCCTGGGGGTGGGACCTAGGCATGAGCATTTTTTTCAAAGCTCCCCAGCTGGGGATGAAGTAAGACTGGGAGCCAGGGCACTAGGCCAGTGCTTCTCAAATGTTAATGTGTGGGTGTGATAGGTTCAGGTGTCAGCTTGGCCAGGTGATGATGCCTTGTTCTGTTGCCATGGATTTAAGGCATCAGCGTGTGAATTTCATCTTTGGCTAAGGACAGTGCATTCCGCAATGAATGAGGCTTAAAACGAGAGGTCAGAAGACAGCTCAGCACAGTGGAGCACAGCAAGGCTCAGACCTGAGAGCTGGCTCAATCCCAGATGTTTGGAGATGCCAAAAGGAACTCCCTGGGGAAAGAAACCATTTGAACCCAGAAGCTGGGAAAGAAGTTCAGAAAGTGTTGTGTGCCTTTCCATATATAATTTGTAACAAAATAAATATCTTTTATAAAAGCCAGTCCAGGGCGGGCCACAGTGGATCAGCAGGCAAAGTTCTCGCCTGCCATGCCGGAGACTCAGGTTCAATTCCCAGTGCCTGCCCATGCAAACAAAAGACCAGTCCATCTTAGGTGACTTACATTCTGACAGCACTAACAAGCTAAAATGTTGGGTAAATGACAGAACTCTTGTTGAAAGGAAGAGTCTGATTCTGTGGGGTGGAAATGGAGCCTGAGATTCTGGATTTCAAACAGGTGCCCAGGTGGTGCTGATGCTGCTAGCCAGGCACTAGGTTATATTTGGTGCTCTTCGAAATTGTTCTTTGTAAACCCCATCTTGGTCTTCTTATACTTTTCATTATTGCTTGAGCCTCTTCTGTCCAGACTCTGAGTTCAAGGGTATCATCTGGTTTGTTGCTGTATCTCCTTGGTTAGCACAAGATACATGTTCAATTGCTGCATGAATGAAAGAAGAAATGGATGGATGAGTGAATGAATGGATGAATTAAATGGATAGAATAATTTTCAAAGTGTGCAAACACATGGCCTGTTAACCCCAAACAGACCTAAGCAGCCTTTGCCTATTGATGACACCCAATGGGACAGCCTGGAACACACTGGCTGGAGCCTGAACCCCTGGCCACATGGGGCCAGAGCGCTGAGCTTATAAAAAATCAGAAAGGCACATCCTACCGGCTGAAACATAAACCAACTGAGGCTGCGTGGAGCTTCCTAAGGAAGGGCGGGACCAGCCCAGATAGGAGGGAGGACATGAGCAGGAGGGTTAAACTGGGGTTGGGGTGGGGTGGGGAGAAGAGGGGCTGAGGGCTGCCCCCAGGGGAGAAAAGCCTCTAATGATGGCAACACCTGATCTGACTCTCCTTGCTAATCCTAAATCATAACAGTGTGAAATCTGAGCAAGTGTGAATGCCTGGGGCTGCAGCTGTTTTTCATATCAAGCCCTATTCCCATCCTTGTCACAGAAGGAAAGAAACCCCACCCTGAGGCTCCAGAGTTAGATGCTGCAGAGTAAGGGGCACAGATCAGGACTCTCAAGCCCAGCTGCTGCGGTAGCTCCGGGTTGTTGCCTGGCCCTGCCCCTCTGCACCCTGAGTCCTGCCTTCCAGTCCTTGTGAGTTTCCCTGGGCCTTTTTTTTGGATAACAAACCAGGCAGGTGGGGATGGACAGGAGCAGCTGCCTCCCTGGGAAGCGGGGGCCCTTAGGAGAAGGACAGCCAGCCGCCCGTCAACCATGAGCAGTAAGAAAGGCGACAGGCTGGGGACTCTGCCAGGGCAGCTCAGTGGCTGGGGCAGGTTTAGCAAGAGGAGAAGGAACAAAGGCAACTTCAGAGAGATTAGCAGTCACTCTCGATGGGCTGGACCTACTAACCCAGATGGAAATTGCTCTCCAGGAGGTAGTGCCTGGGGCTGGAGGCCTTCGGGGAAAATGCCTGCTGGCTCAGGTGTCAGAACCATGGCTCCTATTACCTTCAGTGGAATGCACTCCTTTGGCGGCCGCCCGGGGTGGGGGGAGGGGAGCAGCAGGCCAGGGCAAGGGTATCTAGCTGCTTCCTGTAAAGAGAGACTGAAACCATCCAATCCACTTTGTTTTTCTCACCTTCAAGCCTGTCAAGGCCTAGAGCAGTGAGCTGATGGATAAATGAAGGAAGGTGCTGTATGGTTTTAGGACTGAAGGAATTGTCCGCAGCTTCATGAGACAGACACTTGTTGAGTTGCCTTCCCATTCCTCCTTCCCCTGCGCTAACCCCTCCTCCCCCACCCCGGACCCTCCTCCTCTCCCTGAGGTGAGAACTGGCCTGAAGGCCAGCCCAGGGACAGGCTGTGCTGGTCAGGTTTTCTTTTGAGCTTTGCAAACGGGACTCTGAGAGACTGGGCTTGCTGGGCCAGTGGGCTCCAGGGTTGAGGGCACCATTTGGAAGCAACCCCGAGAGAAACAGAGACAAGCAGGGAAGAGAGCTGGCATCGCCTCAGAGACAGACAGAGATGGAGGCTAGGAGAGAGCAGCTCTCCTGGTTGCAGCCCCTCCAAAAGCCTTACCTTGGGTTCCATGATGCACCTCTATATCCCTTGATACAAATCTTCCCACTATATTTAAAGCAGACCGAATTGGGTTTGGGTCCATTAATACATATCATTCAAGTAGGGTCAGGCCGTGGGGTGGCCAAGGCCAGGCAGCCAGCTCTGAGCCCAAAGGTCAGGCCCCAGCTGTCCTCGGGCCCAGGCAGTGGCCTTCCATCTCTCTCCACACGGGAGCACCAAGACCACAGACTGGCTTCCACCTCCCTCCTGGCTTGGGGCCTCCGGCTCCTACAGGAATCCAGAGTTTCCTTTGGCCTATTGACCCTCAGCTCTCTCCCTTGCTCTCAAAGGAACTTACAAGAGAAGAGGCCTGCTGCCCCACCCCGCCCCCAGCGCTCCTTAGGGCTCCACTGAACAATTTTCCTTTGGCCACAGGATAGCCCTGGATCCAGTTTCCAGGAAAGGTGGACTGTGTTATTTGAACCTGAAACATTCCAGGGGTAATAAGATCAGTCTGAGAAAACTGAGAAGCCTGTAATTTCCTGGGAAGAGCTTGGCAGACAGAAATCACCAGCTCTCAGTGTCCCTGGGTTGCTGGGATTAGAGAGTCGCCTCCCCACATCACAGTGAAGCTCTCACTGTAGGGTGCAGCCTCTGAGGGGCAGAACACGGGGTCTGGGCTGTGGCCAGACTTCGCGAATTTCAGTTCCAGTCCAGCTGGGTCCCAGCTGTCCCCATGAACAGCCTCTGAAGTGCAGCAGCCGTTTCTGAGGTCCGGAACTTTGGGAAGGTTCTAAGGACTCTTGTAATTCCTGACTCAAACTAGAAGCCCATGTTAAATCCCTGAGCCTCCTGGGTCTCCCTGAGGTCTCTGGGATGCTTCAGACTTCCTTGATCTACCATACCAGGGCATGTTCCCCCTCCCCGCCAACCGCCTCCCACCCCAAACCTCGGCTGGCTTAACTGCTAAGCACTTTCTCATGCAAATCTGTAAAGTTCAGACTCTAAAGAAGGAAAAATAGAGGTAATATTTGCAATGAGGCAAAAGAAGATTCTGGATGGTGGGTCTGCAATTCCACTTAGAGAAATACGAGGCAAGATGGTTTGTTTGCTTCTAGGAACTAGTTCACTTAATGTAAACAGAGCAGGGTGAGGGATTGAGACATGAAGATAGGAACTCATGTTTATTGAATTCCTACCACATGCCCTATAACCCTCACATCTTCTTATAAAGTTAGTGTTACTACCCCCTTTTCAGATGAGGAAACTGAGGCTCAAAGAATTGAGTACAACTGTCATGGCCACAGGTCTATTTAATGTGCTGGGGTCTGTCCACCCCCTCCTTTCACTATCAAACCCCATAGTAAACATAACTTATTTCTGACATTTCAATGGTTTGTCCTTGAATGCACATCTGTTGTATACATAGCCACACTTATACTCCTAGGCCTTAGGCTTCAGATTCTTCTTGACCAAACTAGGCCTCAGTTAACTTCCTCTTTTAGAAACGGCCCCAGCTTTTAGCTATCTGCCCAGCAACCTATGACAAGTATATCACCCCACACGCTAGCTACCTCTTCATAGGATAGCATAGTAACCGCATATATCACCTCATAGCATACCATCCTGCTTCTCATACCTGATAGGACAAAAGCTAACCACACATTATAATATGGCATAACTCATTAACATACTTGCTTAACTCATTATCATGCTAATATAACCATACGTATAAACCCGCACCCCAATCAGAAAGAAAACACATATCCTACCCTACCAATCACTATTAAACACCATCCCTTCTCCCAGTTATTTCCACCCTCTCCTTACCGCTATATAAACCCTTGTACTTCCACAAATAAACGTCCTGGTGCGCAGACTTGCTATCTCCTCCTGGTCCTGTGGTCGTCATTTTCCCTCGTCGACTGCGCGCGCTCCGAAACCAGTTCGAGCCCCCCGGAGGCGACTGATCATCGCCACCCCCCTTCTTCGCTGGCGCGGAGACCCCTCGAGACTGGGACTTAGCAAACCCCGGCCTCCCCAGGCGGGCGGAGCGCGAGAAAACTCGGCTGCCGACCCCGCACACATTCATCCAATCAAATACAATTTGCAGAGAAGAATGGAAACAAAATGATAGCAGGCAAGAAGGAGAATAAGAATGAAAGAGAAGGCCAGGGCCTAGGGAAAAAGAAAGGAGGGATGGCCCAGTGGCCACTAAATCAGAGACTGTTTGTTAAAATGCAAATCCAGGGACTGTCCTGACCTGCTGGAACAGAACCTCTGAGGGGGGCGTCTGAGTTCTCTTTTCCATCAAACTCCTTGGGTGGTTCTTGGGCCCAAGGGAGTCTGAGAACCACCAGGCTTAGGCTGGGCTGTCCAATGTGGCAATCACTAGCCAGGTGTTTTAGTTTGTTAGGGCTGCCAGAATGCAATGTACCAGAAATAGAATAGCTATTCAGGATGGTGGGTCTGCGATTTCAGTTACAGAAAAGGAATTTATTGAATTGTAAATTTACAGTTCTAAGGCCATAAAAATGTCCAAAGTAAGGCATCCAGGAAAAGATGCCTTGATCAAGGAAGGCCAGTGGGTCCAGAAAACCTCTGTCAGCTGGGAAGGCACATGGCGACATCTGCTAGCTTTCTCTCCAGCTTCTTGTTCTATAAGGATTCCTCTCGGGGTGTTTTCCTTCTTCATCTCCAAAGGGCTCTGGCTGAGTGGGTTCTGTCAGTACTGTGGGCTCTTTCCAAAATAGTTCCAGTAAGCAGCCCCACCTTGAATGGGTGAAGATACAGCTCCATGGAAACCATCTGTGCTGGTTTGAAAGAACTATGTACACTAGAAAATCCGAGTGCTCAGTAGCCACACGAAACTAGTGGTACTGTATTAGCTGCCGTTGAAAGGTCTATTGGATAGTACTGAGAGCCCAAAAAAGACTGTGCTCCTCTGTCCCCTTGTGGTATTGGTTTCCAGCTCTGCCCTATTGTCTAGGCATTGGGAGAGATTGTTGCCCTCTTCTTAGGGCACTATCTGCCCCAAAGAACTCCTGGCGGGCCTCATGCCAAGCAGTTCGCCCCGCATTCTCCAAGAGTCCCCTAGGCCTAGGTGGTTGCATATTGGCGGGCGTCTTGCCGTGTATAATACAGGCTGGCAGGGTGGGTCAGACCCCGTGCAGTGCCCCTGGCTCTGTCCAGGCTCTAATCCTGGCCTGCAGGCGCTGACTGCCTACACGGGGGGATGGTCATCGAGCAGCCATTGCCCAGCTCAGGCTCTTCCTCTGGGATCTTTGCAGAAGAGGGGCCCATGTCGAAAGACTGAGCACTTTGGGACAGGCTACTTCCCATTCATTTCCCCATCCTCACACTCAAGCCAGAGCTACAGTACTCCTGTGTAGTGTCCAAGAAAATGTCCCCTTGGGGCCTGAATGCAATGCACTGAGGGGCACACATGCAGTGTCACAAACAGCCATGGTAGATTGAGCCTTGTCCCCGATAAGACAGGTTCCAGTCCCAATCCCCTGTCCTTTGAGTGTGAACTCATTTGTAAATAGGACCTTCAAAGATACCATTTGAATGAGGCCCAGTGGGATCAAGGTGGGCCTTAATTCAACATGGCTGAAGTCCTAAGCAATGGAAATGTGGGTGCAGTCAGGAGAGGCCAGAAGAGGAGGGCATAGAAGGAGACCTCTCTCCATGTGATGCAGGCAGAGATCAAACCATCACCAGGGCACTCTAGGAGAAAACAGGGCCTGGCAATATCTTGATGTTGGACCTCTGGCCTCCAAAACAGTGAGCCAGTGTCTGTGGTTTAAACCAGTCAATTTGTGGTATGTGTCATAGCAGCCCTGGAAAACCAAGACAGAGCCCAAGGAGGCCAACATCACCGCCCCTTTTTATAGATGAGACTCCAGAAGGTAGAGGAATTGACCTCAATTATACCGACTGGAGGTAGGGGGTGGGGGTGTGGGTCTGGACTGAACCAGGATCTAGCTGACTCCTTAACTGGTGCTCTCAGGACCTTGATTTTCCACGGTGGGGGTGAGGTGGGGGAGTGGGAGTGCTCAAGGGGTTTCAGGGGGCATCCAGGCCTCTGTCCCAGCTCTTCCCTCTGAAGATTCCTAGCAGGTACCATCTCACAGATCCATATCAGGATATCCCTTCCTTTCAATTAAAAACAATACCTTATTCAGGAATTTCTAGCCTATAAACACAGCCTCCTATTTACTCCTCTTGACTCGCTCTGACCTGAAGGTAAGGAGGAACAGGTCTTTCCTTCCCTTGCAGCAGAGCACATTTCCTGCTGGACTCCAGGCAACCACTTCCAGCCTGGTCTTTTCCTAGGGGAGAGGGATGCTCACAGGGACTTCAACCTCTCACAGGAGGGGGAGCCCTAGAGAAATGCCACCAGGCAGGAAGGCAGCGAGGTGGGGCCCGGGCCTGCCTGAGGTGGGCAGCACTCTGCCTGGGGACCCCAACCCCCACCCCCGCCAAAGCACACACACAACATCTGGGCTTTCCATGGGAACCAGGCACTTGTCTGACCACAGCCCCTTCATCTCTGCACTTGACGGAACTCCTAGCAAGAAAGACAAGACACTGACCAACCCGGACGCGACCGCCGGGCCCATTCACATGGGCAGACCTGGCCAGCGATGGATCCAGATGCTACCTTGTGTGTGTAGCAGAGGCAATGGCCACAGTCCTGGGCGGGGCACTCACTGCAGGTCTGCCTGTGAAAGGCTGGCCTCCTCCAGTAGCCCAGGGCTTGCCCGCTCAGCAAGTCTGATGTTGCCAGCCGGTCACCACTCCCAGAGACTTTATTTTCCTAATACGGGCAGAGACAGGCCACTGCTTTCTGGCTTCAAAGACCTACCCCATTTCTCTTCCCCCAACTTCATCCCCCAGAGCCTAGACCGAGGGCTGCAGCAAGTTCCCTGCTTGGCAGCAAAACTTTTCCTCTGCATTCATTTATTGGTCTTAGTCTTTATTTTTGCTTGCTTATTACATAAATGGAAATAATTCTGCCTCTAACTCCAAAGATGACAGAAAACTAGAGAAACAAACACACAAGCCTGGCCTCGTGTGGCCTCAGTGGGTCTCCCCACTCCAAGTACAGCCCTAATCTCCTGGGGTACAGGCCCAGCTCCCTTAAGTTGTCTTGGGCAGATGGAAAAAACTCCATCTCAAAGTTTTTCCCTAGAGGTACAACTCTCCCAGTACACAGCAACCTGTGTGACTAGAAGCTTCTTTGCACATTAGACCTCCAGATCCACCTGCTGGCACTATCGCTCAGCTTCCCTCTGGTTGCACCCTCACCTGGAGGCTCCAGGTTACCTACAGCCTCACATAGCCCTCTGTCACCTCTATGGGGCAAAGACAGACCCATAACTACTCACAACCTGGGCAATTCCCTCTTGTGGCTGGATTCCAGCCAGGCAAGTTCTGACCTAACTCAGGGTTTTCCTCAGCAACAGTGCTGCGCTGATGGAGTGGTGCCCAGCTTTGGACAAGCATGGGTGTTTTTCATTGAATTGTGTCCCTCAAAAAGAAATGTTCAAGGCCTAACCTCAGTACCTGTGAATGTAACCTTATTTGGAAATAAAGCTTTTGCAGATGTAGCCAAGTTAAGATGAGGTTATTGCTGGAAGAGTGTGGGCCCAAATCCAATATGACTGGTGTCCTTATAAGAAAAGGGAAATTTGAATACTCAGAGACACAGAGGGAAGATGGTCGCATGAAGAGATTGGAGATTATACTGCCACAATTACTGCCACAAGGCAGAGATAGGAATTATACTGCCACAAGTCAAAGAACACCAAGGATGGCTGGTAATACGTAGACTAGAGAGAAGCAAAGAAGGATCCTTCCTTCTTTGAAGAGGCTTCAGAGAGCATGACTCTGCTAGCACCTTGGTCTCAGACGTCTAGCCTCTGGAACTGTGGAAGGATAAATGTCTATTTTTGTAAGTGCCTCAGTTTCTTTCTTTCTTTTTTCTTTTTCTTTTTTTTTTTTTTTGTATGCTGTGTGGTGGGGGTCACATTTCATTCTTTTTCCATGTGACTATCCCGTTATTGCAGCACCAAGTGTTGAATTTTTTTCTTTGGAAGTGCACGGACCGGGAATCGAACCTGGGTCTCCTGCGTGGCAGGCAAGAATTCTACCACTGAAGTGCCTCAGTTTCTGCTACTTTGTTATGGCAGCCCAAGGAAACTAACCCAGTGGGCCAGATCCTGGGCTGAAACCATCCACAGGCAGAGAGGAAAGAATTTGCCTCCAGATTGAAGCCATGCCTTGGGAATCCTACGATCAACCAGCCTGCGAACCAGCCCTTGATACATTGGAGAGGTGCTCCTTGAAGGACAACTCAGGCCCCACTTGTCCTAATCCAGATTCAGAGCTGGTCTGGGACAAGGTTGATCATCCCAACCTAGCCTGGCCAGGAAATTCTTGGGCCTCTCCACTAAGGAGACAGGAGACCCATGGTTAGACTGACACCAAGAGGCGCAGAGTGGCCTTTCCTGTTCCTTTCCCACCCTACTCCACCCCTTGTCTTCCCAAAGTGACATCAAGGCACAGATCTGAGTTGTCTTTGGTTTACTGCCTTGTCTAAAGTTCCAGTTTTAGGGGCTTTTGAATATGGTTTAATCCCCAGCACGCAGCTCCTTCCTGCCTCTGTTTCAGGTTCCCTTCTGGAACCATTGTGTCTTTCCTTATTTCAGAAACGATGTCCATCAGAGGATGTCGGAAGACTTAGAGCATCCTCATTCAGTAATGGGAAGGCAGCGAGGGCTTCAACTAAATGTGTTGTGGGTTTCCCAGAGCACTCAGCACCCAGCTGCCTTCTTACCCCATTGCTATGTTAATTGTTCATTTCCGTCAAGCTCCTGTTGGCTTGGAGCTTAGAGCTGGGGCAACAGAGAAATCCTACTTGAAAGGCCTGAAGACCCTGCACTGGGTCTGTGCCTCTGCCCCTCCAGGTGGGCCTCCTTCCCACTCTCTCCCCAATGCATCAAGTGCCCTCCCCTCCCACTGAGTGCTGCCAGCAGCTGCTCAACCTGATGTGTGAAATGATGGTCGCTTTCTGTTTTAGTGCCTGGTCTTGAGGGGTGGGGGGCATCCTGTCCAGGGATGGTTGGCTTTCCAAGCCCAGACAGAAGTGGATGCTGAAAAGGTGGGAAACCCGCTTCCACAGAGGTTGTATTGGTGCTGCTGCCAGGAAGTACTGCCTGGGTACCGGTTCCAGAAGACCCACCGTGGGCTGGTAAAAGACATTAAGACTTTATTTTACCCATTTTTCAGATGAGGAAATTGAGAAACAGGAAGTTTATTAAACTGGCTCAAGAAATAAATAACTAGTCAGAGGCAGTGCCAGATTCTTTTCAATTCTAAAGTCAGCTCTCATTCACTGAGTTCCATCACCTCTGGACAGCCAGAGAGGACAAGAAGTCTTGGCCTGGCCTCCTTGGTGCAGATGCTGAGAGCAACCCAGCCAGCCTGAGCCAGCCAGTTAGCCACAGACTCAACAAGGAGGGCCCCAGGGAAAACACTCTGGGGTTGGGCAGGCACTGCAGGGCTAAGAGGATGAGCTCTGTGAAGCTGTGGCTTCCTGAGCCCAAAGGCCTTTGCAGATGTCCTGTTGGGGAAGCGGTAGAGCGGTGGGCAGGTTCAAGATGAAGACAGCTTCTGGTACACAGTTATGACGTAATAAACACCTGTTGCTTGGTTACATTTAGATAATTCAAGACCAACTTCAACTACAGTCCTACTTTCAGTGCCTTGTATTGGGAGAGAAGTTCATCTAAAGCATTGTTGGGTGCCTTGGCACTGATAAGGGAGGGATTTGGTGATGAGGGACTTTAGATAACAAATGCAAAACCAGATGTCTAATGGCAACATTGCGGTGACTGGTAAAGGGGGATACTTGGAAGTCTGGCAAAGCCAGTCAATTGCAAATTTGGGCAAATCACTTAGCCTTTTTGAACCTTGGCTTCCTCATATGTAAAATGGGGATATTAATCATCTCTACCTCATATGGTGTGTAATGAGGGCTCAAACATTTAATATGTAAAAAACATTTGACCCAGTGCTTGGGTGCCTAGAAAATGCTCATTAATTTGTAGCTGCTATTATAACCATTCATAATGCAGACAACAAGCACAAGACGAGCACAGCACGCTGCGTGAAATCCAACTGAACTTTCCTCTCCCTGATGTTATTCCCCAGCTCTTGAATTAACAGATGATCTTCTCTTAAGAAAATCAAAGGACATTACAGTTGTCTTCTCATCCCTCCAGCTACCCTCTCTGCTCACGTTGTTCTTTTTCTTAGGGAAGTCAGCGGTGGCATTAGGCATAGCCCCAGCCTCTATCCTTATCAGTTATGCATTTTGGCTGAGTTGTCTCCACTGTTAGCATTTGCTGGAGAAGTGGATGTTTCAGAGGCTACAACACGTGGACATTATTACTAGAACATCTGAAATTCCTATAAATCAATACCAGAACATCTGGAATTCTTATACATTAATAGGAGTTGCAATGATGGCTTTGGGGCAGAATTTAAAACTCCAGGGAAAATTCTGAACATGATTGAAACTCATTGACTTTACTGAGAGCATACAGTTTTAACAGGAAGGCCAGCATATCTTACCTTTATTTCTCCCTTTTCTCCATCCCTTATTTGGAGCTAAGACTGACCGGATAGTAAGAAATCTACCCCCTCTGCCTTAGAGTTCTCATGTTATAGCAGTTGAGTTCCAAGCCACCGATGACAGAATTTATGCCAGCTCACTGTCAGTAGAAGATTTATCAAGGAACATCAGGAAACTTACTGAAATGCTGCAAAAGCTGAGGCACCCAAGGCTCCAGGAACAACTCCCAGCACCACATGGAAAAAATTGACCTGGTAAAGGAGCTACTGCTATCGACAACCCCAGGGTCATTCAGCTGCTGCTACTACTTGCATTCACAAATTAGTACCCTGATCCCTGCTTGTCTTCTCACTTCTGCACCAAAGTCTAATGTATGGTCCCGTCTGACTGGTAGACACTAAGTCATGTGGCCTTGTTACAAGGGAGGCTGGAAACAGTTTTCAGGGCAAAGCCTTCAAAATATGGAGATGGATTAAAATATGAATGATCACCTCCACTAAACATGTAGAATTCCCTTTACGCTAGTCACTGACTGAGATGGTAAGCCTAGATTCAGACCTGTGTTTTCTTATTTTGCCATAAAAGAGAACAGTCTTCATTCCATATACACTGGGTTAATTTAGTAGGCACAAGTCTCTTTTTCCATCCTTGGTTTTGGAGCATACAAGGAGGTCTGGAGCAAAAAAGATCCTGATACTTGTGTTGCTTGTGGATTCTGTCACTATTTTAGAGTCTTATGTTATATATGAGGAAGTTTAACAATTTTCCTCCATTATTAGAAAGTTCCCTTAATCAGGCTATATGCTTTCAAATCTCTCATCTCATCCCCGTGCATTCTCCTCTGCCCAGATTGCAGCTCCCTGCTCTGATCGCCATCTGCACAGCCTTCCACACTTGAACCACATGCTCTGTGGGTGCATCTGGGAGCTTTGCCACTATAGAGCTGTGGGGGCAGATCTATTGTTGGGTGGGATCTTTCGATTAGATTGTTACCATGGAGCAGTGACCCCACCTTTTCGAAGTGTCCTTTAAAAGGAGAACATTTTTGGAGAAAGCGCAGGTGCAGACGCTTAGAGTTGCTGAGAGAGCCGTTTGAAACTCAAAGCCCAGAGAAAAGGCAGCAGATATCACAAAGTGCCTTCCCACGTGACAGAGAAATCCCAGACACAATCAGTCGTTCTTGAATGAAGAAATCCTTTTGTTGGTGCCTTAATTAGGACATTTTCATGGCTTAGAATTGTAACTTGTATCTTAATAAATTCCTTTTATAAAAGCCAATCCATTTCTGGTATATTGCATTCTGGCACTTTTAGTAAAGTGAAAAAGTTGATTGGCCATTTGTATTCTTTCTTCTATAAAGTGCCTATTTATATCATTTGCCCATTTTTCTGCTGAGTTTCATTTTCAATTAGATTCACATGTTAGAGATATTAATCTCTAAAATAGAATTATTCTTTCTTCCAGGAAATCATTTGTTTTCTGTAATGACTTGTTCACTGCTCTGAGCTCTTGGAGGACAGGGGCCTTGCCTCATGTAGGCACCACCAGTGCCTGGAACACAGCTGCCTCAGTGTACCATCTCAGCAAATTTGAGTAGTGGACACACAGTAATAGACAAAGCTAGAGAAAGCCAGTCTTCATTAGTCAAAACTCTAAATTAGGGGATTATAAAATGAAATGTAAAGTATGTAAAATGTCTGTTGTGTCTGTCCATTTTCTGAAAGTTTCATCTTCAGTTTAGCTCAGTGCAGTAGAAACCACTGCAGGTATCAGGCTTTGCTTTTCAATTCCTGAACATTATGAGACTCTCAAACTGAGTATGAAACAAATGTTATATGGAAATATACAAATGAATAAGTAGCAAATTTAAAAAACTAAAAAATATGTATCCACCTTGAATAAAAACTAAATAAAAAGAATCAGGCTAGTGGGCAATTGTAGCAGAACAGTGGCCATGTGGACTGTTAAAATCAAGACAATATCAGAGAATCACGAACCACTTTTTAAAATCATGTAATCACAGTAGGTTTTAGAGTAGACATAGCACCAGCCTCCTAGCTTGGCACTTGCCAGCTGAGTGTTCAAGTCATGTCCCTTGACCTCAATTTCCTTATCTGTAAAATGAGGGAAAAATATCTGCCCAGACTACTTTAACCACCCACCATCCTTTTATACACTCATTTGTTCATTCGAAACTTATCAACAGATAGTTTTTAGTGGGAGTTGATTACATTTAAATGAGGATGAATGTAAAGATGACTTGTAAACTATTAAACCTACAATTGTAATATGAGGGATAACCTTTAAAAATATTTTGTTTATAAAGTTGGAAAATAAAGTAACTCTGTTGTGCCTGGGAATTAGTGGATGAATACAACGATGCAACTTTTGGAACATAAGTAAAAACAGCTTATTTAAAACACAGTGGTGGTCACAGAGACACAGATTTGGAGTAGGATAAAGTGTTTATTATTGAAGTACTTGCAGCAAACATACACACTGAACACATATATATACACACATTTATATATAATACAGTATATATAGTATTTGCAATATTAGCATATATACATAGCAAGGCCTGCTCAAATCTTTGTAGATGTGCTTTAATGGATAGAAAAGAACGACATCTTGGTATAACAACTACTGGGATAGTCATATTTACCTAGTAGCATTTTTGTAAAACTTTCTAACATGCCTCATCTCCTTTAATCCACACAGTCTGTGAGGTAGGTGTCATCAGCTTTAGCTTATAGAGGAGAAAGTTAAGGTACTAATAAGTGGCACGTCTTGTTCTTCAACCTAGGTTTTTGTCGTTTAAAGACCAAATCCCTTGATTTTTTTAAGGCTGTGCTCTCCACAGGAGCGGTTCTACAATGCTCGAGACTAATCTGAACACTTATTTCAACATTTTAAATGTTCTTTTATTAAAAAAAAAAAAAAAGAAAAAGTCTTGCTTGCACAATTACTTGCTTTCAAAAGCCTTTCTGCTTGTGGTGCATCCAATTTTGCCTTCAAGGCCTGTAGCTTTTCTAAAGGCAGGGGCTCTGTGATCAGAGGCCTGCTTCAGTGTTCTGGGCACAATCCACTTACAATCAAGTTTCGTTACTTAAACACAAGTAGGTGCTGGGGAGAATCTTTGCTCTCAAGGAATAGTCTAGTGAGGGAGACAAGTAATCAAATAATTATGAAAAAGGGTGCTAGGTTCTTGATGTAAGAGTAGTCACAAGAGCTCGTACACTCCCTACTCTAGTGGAGTTGTGAAATCCCAGGAAGGTGCCTATAGTTCCCATCAGGATAGCCCAGACTGCTGATAAAGGACTGAGCCGCCTGATTCTCCCAAGACCCAAACATGACATAAAAATCCAGAGACATAAAAACCTTCCCTGTACCTCTGAAGAGGCTCAAGATGAATTCTGCCACCCCCATGTGGTTTGTAACAGTCAACCTACAGACGAGGAAAAAAATCACAGCTTTCGTTTCCAGAGCAGGATTTGTGCCTAAATTGGTTTTCAGATTTGAAGGAAGGATCGAGCTTGGTCTCAAGGTTGGCTTTTCTAAGCTTTTGCTCACTCTGTGTTGGTAACATGTAGATACACCAGAGTATTGCTATAGCACTTGTCATGACTGGCAGGAAAGTCATTCATGGCAGGAGTCTCTCCCCTTACCCACCCATCAGAGCCCAGGGTCTCTTTTAGAGTGGAACAAAGACATTCACCGTTGGGATGTGTGAATTATTCAGCAACTTCTATTTCCATCTGATAGCTACAACTAATAATACATGCAGTATTGAGAAAACTAAATGCAAAGAGATCAGGCTGTAGAAAAGAATAGACAGTGACAAATGAGGATGTTATCAGACATATTCCCCCAAGCCTTTACTCAGCTTTCTGCAAAAAGAGGGCGAGGGTGAAGCTAGTGGCTTTACACCCCTTACCCTTTTAGGCTGTATTGAATCAAACGCTTGATTGCTGCAGAGAAACAGAAGTCACCGGCAGACTACAGCGATTCCCAGCACAGAATAAGGGCTCTCTTGGAAGTGGGGAACATCAGAGCAAGATCATGCTTAAGACTATTTTTAAAAGATGCTATTGAATACATTTCGATTAATATTTGAAAGATCTGGTAAAATTTTCCTAGGGATAATCCTATTGGACCTTTTTATAATGAGATTTGTAATGATCACATTATGTTGCAAAGATAGTGGTAACATCACTGTGGTTTCTTAAACTCTAGAGGTGAGCTTTTTAAGGCAGGCTAAAATGGGCTCTTTGTAATCTTGTTTACATTATTCGTTTATTTAGCAAGTCCTTTCCTGTTTAAATAGTGCAGAGCTAAAGTCTAGTTCATTGATCAGAATATCCCCTTAGAGGATAGAGGTTAAGCAAGTTTTACTTTGATCATCACTTTGTCTCAAATTAAAAACCAGCTCTTTTTAGAAACTTATTGGTTTCCAAAGAAAAACTGCTTTTCATTTTTTTAGGAAGGTGAAGATTACATTACAGAAAGGTAAGTGAAAAAATATAGGATTATAAGGGGTAAAGGTTAAAGTTTAGTTCTTCTAGCTGATTTCAGGCCATGAAGTTTAACTCCTGGTATAGTCACATGGTCAGGGATACCACAGTTATTAATTTAAGCACAGAGAAAGTCAACAAATGCACCCTATATTAGGTATTGGGTGGGAAAAGTGGTGTTGGCTTAAATCCCCAAAGAGTGCATGTGCTCTATAGCGTTTGTCTTGACAAGTTGGGCCTCTGACTTGTTTTCTTACTCAAAATGAATATGGATCTCAAGGTTTCCTAAAATAGAATCCTTGAAGCACATCCAGGCTAGGACTATGACTTCTGAAGGCATTGCTTTATTCCATGGCCCCTCCTTAAAATTGAAAACAACAGGCACACCCCCAAAAAATCTCAGGAAAGTGAACATTTGTGCAACAAATGCCCATCAAGTTCCAGTAAGTTAGTAAACTGTGTCCTAGTGACATTTCTATTGCAACATCATGCTTTAACTGGTGGCTTAGGAGAGCAGATGGAAATTCAGTATTGATGCTGGCTGTTTAGTCAGTGATTCTTGGGCGTGTGTGTGCACTTTGGTTTTCAAAGCTAACTAAAAGAAATGGCACTTTTTTTCACTCAGATTCCTACATTAGGGCAGTTAAAACATTGTTAAAAACAAAAGACTTAAGAGTTTACCTATGCTATGAATATTTCTTAACTTTTTTCTATATATTTTATGCACAGATGGGAAACCTCAGTGTACAAAATAAAGCATTATTGAAAGTGGCCGTTTTACAAAAAAAATAGATTAATAAAATAACAATTGGAGATAAACATTAAATGCCAGCAAACATTTTGGAAAGATCCCATACGGTATAGAGGGTATTTGAACACGATGTTCCTTCTTTTATATTAAAAAAAAAATCCCCTTATGATTTAAATAAATCTCTACTTCTGTGGCTCTGTCTAAACTTTATGAAAAAAGCCCATTTGAGTCTTTGGATTTTTTTTTTTAATACAGAAGTTCATGGGATAACTCTCCTCATTAAAGTGAAAAGACTCAGCTGTTTTCAAAATCATTGTTTCCTTATATTTCATTCAGAAACTATCATTACTGCTGGTGGAAAGATTATTTATATGTGAGACAATGTGAACCAGAAACATATCCTAATCTTAAGACCACATTTGTAAAACCACTATTCAGACTGCTTGTTGCAAAAGTTTTAACCTTTAGAATGACTAAAGCTAGGACCTAATAAACTATTGTAATGAAATTTAATAGCAGCTTAGCATAACCTTAAAGAATATTGTTTTAGGAGGTGCAGTTTACAGTAATTCCTCATAAGAAATGACTATACACAGATGAAGCTATGTAGTTATTTCCAACAGTACTGCTCTTCTCTGTGAAAAATTTCTTGTTCTTGGCCTATTCCACTCAAATATAGATTTAAAAGTGACCTTGCAGGGAAGAAACCAGGAACATATTTGGTAACAAGGATTCAAAACTTCAAAGGGAAAGCCATCTGGAGACACAGAGAGCATCCCACGGGTTAAAGTAGGGAAAGCTCCCCGACTTTCCCCTAGGACTTCCTGTTTTCTCCTTTGCAGTAACAGACGGTATGCAAATCCTCCCCATAGTCAAATTCCTTCCAAGTAACAGATACTTCAGCAGTGGGAGGAAAAGGTTATTTTTGCTGTATAATTTAACCTCTTATCTGCTTTACACATTATCTAAAAGAGGACAGTGGAGGGATTTTCTTTGTGAAACAGATCTAGAAATAATGATCTTTTAATGAGGAATTTTTAAAAGGCTTTCAAGTCCCAGCAAAAAGAACTGTTAATACATTCCTGCATAAAGAAGGGAAATAATCAATTCACAGTTCATAGATAAAATAAATGGGAACCCTCCTCACCACCACATTCAAGGTTCAGGGTAACTAAGCAGAGCTGGGAGAAAAAGGCAGGTTTGGTAGAAGATCCCACAGCAGCAGCCTGATTGAGGCTCTGGGAAACGCCTTGAGCTTATCCCTTCCTCCTATAAGTTCCTTTCATTGCAGTTTTTATTTTCTAATTAAATGACATTTAGCTCACATGAGAGTCTTCCACATTAGACTATTTGTAAAGAAGCTTGTGTCTCCTCTCACGCTTAAATTCAGTGTGTGTACCCAACAAAGTGCCTTGGGGCCACTAAATTTTCACTAGCCACTAAATAAAATTTATTCATTAGCCAGGAAATAAAAAACAATCCAGTGTTGGGTGTTGTGAGTTCTATTTTAAGTGTTCCCTCCTTCTCCTGTTTCTCATTTACCTACAGAATTAAGTAAATAGGAATGAGCATATGGGAACATAAGGTTCTGAACTTTCCTGTAGAAACTAATTGAAGAGGCAGCTAAGCAGCTGTCCATGTGAAAGACTTATAGCGGTTTTAGTTCCCTCTAAATTCCATGAGAGTCTGCTGTTAATACTTGAGCCAAAAGTTATTTTCATCTATAAGTAAATTAACAGGTGTACCAATCGATCTCCCTGAGGCTGGTCATCCTCCTGTGCTATATCAGAGTCTGCTGTGGGTACCACACTTGGAAAGGGAATTCAACAAACTTATTCATCCAGAGGAGACAATTAATTGCTCGATCAAGCAAGAACAATGAAGCGAACTGGGGTATAAGTGGAGGACATAAGTACTGTTTTCAAATTTCTGCAGACTATCATATGGCTGAAAGATCAGAGACATTTGTTTTCACTTTAGAGACGGAACAAAGACTAACCGGTAGAGAAACTACAGGACAAAAGTGCAGCCGAGGTAGACACGTCGTGAGTTATTTGTGATTGAAGAATTCAAGGAAAGGCTGAAAAAGCTACGTAACAGGAATGTGGTTTGGTGGAGGTGAATTGCATTCAAAGACCCATAAGATTCCTTCCAACACTATACATTTTTTTTTGTTTTCAGGCCCTAACATAATATGCAAATCTAACTTGAAAAACTATTCTTAGAAAAAAAAATGTAATTGCTGAAAAGAACTCTGTATTTAGAAATATTTCTATGCGTTTTCTTCAGAGGATCATATTTGAGGCAGTAGCACAGGAAGGAACAGAATACAGCTGAATTCTCCCCCATGGGGCTGTAATGCAATTAGTATCAGGTGACACTCCGATATAAGGGCTATGCCATCTGATGTATTACTAACAAAGCATGCTCCAACAACTCAATTACTGTAGATTGATCTCACATAAGATACGTAAGTGCTATTTAAGATGCTGCCTGCAGGCTTAATATTTTCAGGTGTTAGTTGCACAATAAAATCATCCTTACAGGTCTTAAACACTGCTTCTAGTTCACCAAAACATAGGAGAAAGGTGTCTGAACATGTCCCCTTAGGGACAGACACAGAAGCAAAACTTTTCATAAAACAAACTCCCTTATACTGAATGCCTCAAGGGATTAGGATATACCTGGCTAGGACCCATCTTTGCAAAATATGCAACAAATCCCATGAAGTTCATTTACTATTTTGGATTACCAAATATCTTTATTTATGTTCTTCTATGGCACTAATAAAATTGTTACCCAACATGAGATGATGCCTATGACTTCTGTGTTAATAGATGCAATAACTGAATAAATGTAAATTTTGGCTAAGGTGGAAAAAAATACTGATTTGGACATAGATGTATCATTGGCTTCATGTAATGTCTATGTATACAGACAGGTAGAAGGTATTATTAAAATACTTGTTAATTAATTTTTGAACAAGGCCTCGCCAAAAATGTAAAATATTAATTATGTGGTTTAGCTCCTGGAGCCCAACTGAAGAGACTATTAAAAATAGGGCACTTTCTGTATTTATGGTGAACAACCAAAACTCCTGACTACTGCCAACCAAATGTACCGGAATAAGGATATTAGGCAAATATGACTGCCCAGAGAACAGAAATTTCTAGGTATTTCAAACTCTGATTCGCTGGTTTGGGAGAACAGTGAGAGTTATTTTTCAAGCTGGCTATAAATGTAAAAAAGCAACAATAGGTTTTGAAAAGATAGAGTCCAATAATCAACCAATACTCATTAGATGTGTGCTATTTGTTCACTGATGTTTGTTCTATCTGCCATAAATTTTAAACTTTTTTTGCATGGGTAGGCACCGGGAATCGAACCCGGGTCTCCGGCATGGCAGGCAAGAGTTCTGCCACTGAACCACTGTCGCACCACCCTATATTCCATAATTCTTAACAAAATGAAACAAGCTTGTTCTTGCATTTTGGGGTTCACTTTCTAAACTTTTGGATTTCACTTCCATTTTGAAAGAACAATTGAGGCACTGATTCTGAATTTAATGCTATGTTTATTAAAGTGTTTTTATTAGCAAACTTTCTCCAGAAAGTTCTGAATGTGTTAATACAGCAGGCACATTGGCTTCAATGTTTGGCATTTGACAGTCCACAGAATTGCACTTCACTCTCACAATTCTGCCACAACTTTGTGGATTGTTTGGGCAAGACACATAACCAGCTTCCCCTATTAAATGCGTAAATATAAATTTTGGTTCACTAAGATTTAAGTGTTCTGAGTTCACAATTACATCAGTCTGTGGCAAGCTCTGCTCCACTTTCCTTTCTGCTTTGTTCATCTGATTCACTAAACTAGAACCCTTGTTTACAGTCCCTCCATTGCCCTCCATATTCCCACTGTCTCTATTTTCACAGAATTCCCTTTGGTTATTCTCAGGATCACAACATGCTTTTATTAAAGACCCAGTGCTTCTGCAGACAACTGACGATGACTCTGCCATCTTTGGAAGATGCTCTTCTATGCTCTGAAGGCTGTGTACACTGGTCTTACCAATTTTTTCTTGGGTCTGAATGTGCTGGACTGGGTGAAGGAAACAATTTCTAGGCAGACAATTCTGTATTCCAGGTGACTTTACTCTCCCGTGTAGGCAGGGACACTGGTGGAAGTGTGGGATGGGACGCATGAAGCCTTCAGGAGCTTGGTGTGTAGCCTGCAGAGGTGCTATACCATTTTGGATCTGAACAAAGCTGCTAGCAGTTGGAGCACATTGGTGGCACAAGCAGTCACCTAACTGTTGGCAGGAGTGCAGGCCATATTTCAAATGTTTGTAGGCATTTGGGCAGCTACACCTTCGATTCAGAGAGAAGAACTGACACGTCGTATGTTGTTCCAGAGAGGACTGTAACAAGGCAGAGTTAGCTTCACTTTTAGAGCTTTTGTTTAGTTCACTGTTGTAAGTGGCATGCACAGGCATCCCTAAATTCTCTTGGTTGTTGAAAAATTCAGAGCAGATTTGGGTCTCTTCATAAGTGGTTTTCTCAGAAGCATTACAACTGTGGGATGCCAGAGGTTCTAATTCATAATACTCATGCTCCATTTCAGATTTCTGGCCCCTGGGATCTAAATGATATGCATTTATGGTATGTGTTTTGTTTTGTCCTTTGTCACTAGGACTTGTAGACAAGGCATGGGAAAAGGCACTGCACTGTAGTTTTTTAGGTAAAGGAATCTGACCACAGGTACCCTGTGGTCCAAGGCATAGGCACATACACTGGAAAAAGAAGGTGGCAAAAGCCCAACTGATGCACATAATAAGCATCATGAAGGTGCCAAGTTGAGTATACGCTAGAACCGTGGAGGGCATCATCATGGCCCCAGCCACGAAGGTGGTTAGAGCAGCCATTGCAATCGCAGAGCCCATGCGACTAAGAGAGAAGATGACCTTTCCTTCTCGGTCGGGGTCGGGAGCTAAGCGGTAGGCAACGCCATAATGGACTGCAAAGTCTACAGACAAGCCAACTGCAACTGAAATGGTGACAGACTCCAAAACATTGAGCTCCCAGCCCAGCAGGACAAGAGAACCAACAGTAACAAATATAGTCCCAGCTATTGAAATTATGGCATAAAGGCTTATTATGATGTTCCAAGTTGTAAGCAGCATCACACTAAACGCAACAGCAACAGAGAGACCCATGGCAATGAGGGTGCCATCAGAGAGGCTATCCTGAAGGTCATAGAACTCCAGATTGCTGACAAACCAACCATTGCTCAGGCCTTCTGGTGCAGAACTCAGCTCATTTGAAATCCATGAATCCACCTCTTTATAAAACTGATGCATCTTTTCATAAGCCAGTGTGAAGAGGTAGGTACTTTGGAACTCTAGCACTACTGCCCTGATAGTATCATTGATATCAAACCTTGGCCCTGGGGTTTTACTGTCCAAATGGTAGCCTGTACTCCTTTCCAGCTCCATGATAGCTCTCTTGATATACAGCTCAAAAATCTCCTGCTTGTAGGGAAAGCTCCAGTGGCTGCAGCATGGATACAGGGCAGTCTCATCACAGTCCTGGTTTTCCATCCACTGATTGAATGTCTCAATGAAGCAGCTGGTGAAGTCCTGCTCATCAGTCTGGTAAAAGAATGTTTGATTTCTCAGTTTCTGACAAAAGTGCAAAATCCAGACCTGGGAAGCTGGGCTCGCAATGTTAAAACTGCTATCTAATGTCAACTTCCCTTTACTCTTGGGATTTAGCGGATTGCCATTGTCTTCCGGGGAAACACCCCATATTACTGTAATGGGCATGTGGAGCTCCTCTCCATGGTGAACACGTTCAAACATGAAAAGTTTTTTGAACTCAGCATCATAACGTTCAAAAGGGTGAGACGACCTGAACACCTGGAACTCAGATAACTCTAATGAGGGCAGTTTCATCTTTGGATTTATGCATACAATGTAGGCCCCACCTATGGTTAAGGCAAGGAACCAAAACAGCCAAAGGTAGCGAAACTTAATGACAATGCATGGCAATATTTTTTCAAAGAAAATTCGAGAGGCTTCTGAAATGGCAAAAATTATTTTGTGGCACTTCTGGCAAGCAACCGACCAACAGCTTTTGTTATCATATATTTGCTGTTGGGGCTTTCGGAAGCAACTGAATATGTTGAGAAGATATCGCTCATGCAGTACAACAACTGCTGGAAGCCATGTGACCATCAAAACATAATTCACCAATATAGCTGTTCCTGCATAAACCCCAAAGCATCGGATTGCTGTAATATTGCTAACATAGTTAGCATAAAAGGCAGCTGCAGTGGTAAAACTGGTGACGAACATGGAGAGGGCGGCATGTTGCAGGGTGATGCTCACTGTTTCTGAAGTTTCAGCATGAGGCTTGTCAAACTTGGTGTAGTTCCAAACGTCACACAGGACAAAAGCATCATCTGCTCCAATCCCAACCAAAATAATGAGTGCAGTGAGGTTCATAAAAGGAAAAAATTCAAAGTTAAATACTACACGATAGAGAAAATAGGAAACAATCAAGGAACTGATTATTGCAAACATTGTCATCAAAGTGATAAACATGGACTTAGTGTAGACACACATGACTAAAAGGACAATCACAATAGCTATGGCAGGATACACAGTATCCATTAGGAGATAATCTTGAAACAAACTGTGTTTGATACCAAACTCAATCCCAGTGATGGTGGTTACACCGTCAGAAGAGTTCCAGTTTTCGAAGTTGTCCAAATAAATGTTCATCATGCTTTCTCCTTTCTCTGTGGGAGAGAATAGCATGCTATACTTTAAAGCTGGCACAGAGTACTCAGCTGTCTTTGGGGTCATAAAGTCTTTGTCCACCAAGTAATGGAGGATCTGGTACACGGCATTGTACTTGGTACATTTTCGAGGCACATTGGTGCACTTGAGCTGATCCTTTCTTCTGGCTGCCATGTCCCAGCAGTCTGGCCCCAGAGTGCCATTTTGGTAGTGTTTGGCACAGGTTCGAAGCAACTTCAAGGTATGAGAGACATCTCGCTCAACAATTTTCTGACAAGATGATCTATTGTTCAGAATGGCGATGTAGTTTCCCAGGGTCCAGCTGGGGCAACAAGAAGCAGCAGTGGTCCTCTGGCAGAGATCACCAAACTGAGGATGAGATCTGATCTGCAGAGAGAGAGAGATATACAGAAGAACTGGAATTTAAAATCAGTTCTCTGAAAAGTCTGAATTGAGTATTGGACTTGAAGGAGACAGAAAGTCACAGAAGTTAACTATCTTCTTAAATTAGATCTCATTTGAATATAAGATGCTATTTCTCCTTCAAACAACCTCAATTACAGCAAACTCTCTAGGTTTACTTTATTTTGAACAACACACCATGGTTTGGGGATGACATATACATGTGAAATGACCTCAATCAATGCCAGTTTGGTTTGAAAATGGAGACGAAATAACACCTCTTTAGTAAACAAGTATTTTGAAAATCACTCTAAAAAGAAATAAAGAGGATAGGTTGTGAAGCTGATGTATGCACACTTGCAGGATTAAGTAAGAAAACAACTGTCCAGTTGATATATGAAATAGCATTGCCTCAAATCTCCAGTATATCAGCATAAAAATTTTGGGGACCAAGGTATTATATCTTGGTCAACTTAGTTGGAAGCAAAGACTAATATCTTAGAAAACTTAAAGAAAGTTAAAAAAGTGACTCTGGTGATATCACAGATGCATGAAAGAATCATTTTTCTAAATTAAAACTTATATTTAATTTTAAATATAATTAAACATACAATTGAGTAAATAAACTAAATACTTTAAGAATTTAATTATTTCTTCCATATCCTTAAAAGTTTATTCAAGTTGGCTACAACTCTTTTTTGGGGAACCTTCTTTTTTGGTAAATGGGGGGTTGTTGTATAGCAGCATGTGTGATAATTCTGGGCTTAATGTGGATAATATGACATTTAGAACATATTCCTGGATAAGGCATTTCTTCTTATGGCTGTTTTCTTAACAAAAGATTGAAAAATTGTCCCATTACTGGCATTACTAGATTATGGTGACACGGGTACCATTTCATTGCCTTAGAATCTGTAAATTAGATGAATGGCCCTCTTCTCTGAGGATGAGAATAAGAAATAATCTCCTCTTAATTCCAACCAGACACTTCACTTTAGAAGTTACCAGAGCTAAAGATGACCCAGTCCAATCAGTTTTCCTCCTCTTTATTTACCAAAGGCTGTTCCAGAGAAGAAATCCAAAGTTCAAAGAGGGTGTGAATTTTTTTTTCAAGTAGGATAAAAAATATCCTTTACCTTTATTAAACTAGGTTTCAACAATTATGCATTGAAATGTCTTCTCAAAGAAGAGAACATGGCAGAAATCACCACTTTGGAACTTGGGACTTACCTAAGAACCAAGTTATTTATAATCCCTGTAACTCAGATTATCAAGATATTTAATTGATACTAGTTCTGTGGAGGTAGGGGTGTTGATGAAGTAAGATTGGCCACATGCTCATAATTGTCGAAGGTGGATGACCTGCACATGGGGGTTCATTATACACTTCTCTCTACTTTTGCAAATATTTGAAAATTGCCATAATAAAAAGTCTTTGATGTTTTGAAAAGACATTTATTGGGGGTAAAGAAAAATAAGCCAGAGTTATTCTCAAATGCACTAGAACACTTACTTTAACAAAGGTTTAATTTTTCAGCTCATTTCTAAAAAGCGATAATTACTTGACATCTCATAAAATAGGATAATTCATATTTGATGTTTCCAGGTAAAAATCACGTTAATTTGGGAATACTGAGCCACATAATAAATAACAAGAAACCCTGAAATAGCATCTCTCACATTTTCACAGCAGATCACCAGTTTTAGCCCCCAAAGAAATAACAAGCAGCCCCTGGGGTTAACCTGGTGAACTGACAGAAAGGTAATGCATCCTCAATGCTGACATTTTTCAGATGGGAGAAAATAAGTTGTTCCATTATGAAAATCATCATCAACTAGAAGGAACATATGGAGTTGCTAGAAATCAGGAACAGGAGGAAATGGAAAATTTACAAATGTATGGAAATGAAACATACTCTTAAACAACCAATGAGTCAAAGAGGAAATCACATGGGAAACTAGGAAATATCTTAAAGCAAATGAAAATGAAAACAGAGCATACCAAAACTTATGGGATGCAGAACAAGGCAGTGCAGAGAAGGAAATTTATAGCTCTAAAAACTGACATTAAGGAAGAAGAAAGATTTCAAATCTAAGATCTAACTTCAAAACTGGAAGAACTAGAAAAAGAAGAGCAAATTAAACCCAAAGCAAAGAGGAGGAAGGAAATTACAAAGATTAGAGAAGAGAGAAATGAATAGAGAATAAAAAAGTAATAAGAAAGGGTGGGCAATGGTGGCTCAGTGGCAGAATTCTCACCTGCTATACTGAAGACCCAGATTTGGAGCCTGCCCATCCAAAAAAAAAAAAAAAGTAATAGAATCAACAAAACCAGATGTTGGTTCTTTCAAAAGAGCGATACATTGAACAAAACGTTAGACTGACAAAGAAAAAAAAAAGGATATAAATAACTAAAATTAGAAACTAACCCCCCTGAAATAATAAAGATTATAAGAGGATACTATGAACAATTGTACGTCAACAAATTAAATAACCTAGATGAAATGGATGAATTCTTACAAACATACAAACTAATGAATGAATTCCTAGAAACACACAAACTAAGAAATAGAAGATCCCAAGAGACAAATAACAAGTAAAAAAGATTGAATCCATTATCAAAAACTTCCCAACAAAGCAAAGTCTAGGATCAGATGAATTTTACCAACATTCCAAGAAGAATTAACACAAATTCTGCTCAAACTCTTCCAAAAAATTGAAGAGGAGGAAACACACACCCTAACTAATTCTATGAGGCTAACATCACCCTTATACCAAAACTAGATGAATCATAAGAACAGAAAATTACCAACCAATATCCTTTAAGAATATAAATAAAAAACCCTCAACAAAATTCTAGCAAACCGAATCCAACAGTATATTAAAAGAATTATACAGCACGACCAAGAAGGATTTATTTCAGGTATGCAAGGGTAGCTCAACGTGAGAAAAATCAATTAATGTAAAACATAGTAACAGAACGAAGACAAAATCCATATGATCATCTCAATTGATACATAAAAGGCATTCAATGAAATCCAGTACCTGTTCCTGATAGAAACACTTACAAAAAAAAAAAAAAGACACTTGCAAAACTAGGAATAGAAGGTGTGCCAGTTTGAAAATATTACGTTCCCCAGAAAAGCCGTTTTATCCTTATTCAATTTTGTGGAAGCAGCCATTTCTTTGAACCCTGATTCAATAATATATGTTGGAAATCTTTGATTAAATTATCTCCACAGAGATCTGCTTCGCCCAATTGTGGGTGTGGTCTTTTGATTAGATGGAGATGTGGCCCCACCCATTCAAGGTGGGCCTTGGTTAGTTTACTGGAATCCTTTACAAGAAGAAACATTTTGGAGAGAGTCAGAAACAGCAGAAGCCTCAGAGCCGACAGAGAGCAGATGTAGATGCTTGGAGAACAGTTGTTTCAGAGAGCAGAGACACAGATGTCTGGAGAAGCTTGGAGCCCAGCAGAGATCACCGTGAGATGCTAAGCAAGCCAGAACCTGGCGAGAGCCAGCAGAAGCAAAGAGATGAAAGCCAGCCCCAGAGGAGCACAGTAAGAACCCCCACAGGAGCAGAGGCTGAAAAAAGTGGAGCCCAGGAGCAGGGGACCAGCAGATGCCAGTCATGTGACCTCCTAGCTGATAGCGGTGTTCCTGACACATTGGCCCTTCTTGAATTAAGGTATCTTTCCCTGGATGGATTAATTTGGACATTTTTATAGGCTTAGAACTGTAAACTTGTAACTTATTAAACTCTCCCTTTATAAAAGGCATTCCATTTCTGGCATATCACATCCTGGCATCTTGTACACTAACACAGAAGGAAACTACCTCAACATGATAAAGGACATATACGAAAATCCCATTGCTAACATTACACTGTATGTTAATGTTATAGTATACAGTGAAAGACTGAAAGTGTTCCCTCTAAGATCTGGAATAAGACAAAGATGCCCACTGTCACTACTGTTATTTAATACTGTACTGGAAGGTCTAGCCAGAGCAGTAAGGCAATAAAAAGAAACAAAAGGCATCTAAGTTGGAAAGGAAGAAGTAAAACTTTCCCTATTTGCAAATTACCTGGCCCTATATACAGAAAATCCTGAAAACACCACAACAAAGCTATTCGAACTAATAAATAAATTCAGCAAAGTGCAGGGTACAAGATGAACATGCAAAAATCAGTAGTGATTCTATATACTGTAATGAACAGTCTGAAAAAAAAAGTTTATAATTCCATTTATAATAGCAACTAAAAGAATGAAATATCTAGGAATAAATCCAAGGATATAAAGGATTTGTACACTGAAAACTAAAGACATCACTTTAAAAAAAAAAATAGAAAAGAAAATGAAGGCCATTCCATATTCATGGACTAGAAGACTAAATATTTGTAAGATGTCAATTCTACCTAAAGTAATTTAAAGATTCATTGCAATCCCAGTCAAAAATCCAACAGCCTTCTTTGTAGATATGGAAAAGTCAATCATCAAACTTATGTGGATGTGCAAGGGGCCCTGAATAGCCAAAGTCATGTTGAAAATGAGGAACAAAGTTGGAGGACTCAAACTTCCTGAACTTTAAACTTATTACAAAAGCCACAGTAATCAAAACAGTATAGGACTGACACAAGAACAAATATATGGACCAGTGGAATAGAATTAAGAATTCAGAAATCAATCCTTAAGTCAATGGTGAATTGATTTTTGACAAGGGTGCCAAGTCTGCTCAATTGGGAAAGAATACTCTCTTTAACAGTTGTTGCTGGGAAGACTGGATGCACAAATGCAAAAGAATGAAGGTGGACCCCTACCTCATATCTTACACAAAAATTGACTTAAAATGGATCAAAGACCTAAATATAAAAAACAGCATTATAAAACTAGAATAAAAAATAAAGGATCATCTTCAGGACCCTGTCTCATGCAATGGTTTCTTAGACTTTGTATCCAAAGCATGAGCAACAAAAGATAAAATGGGACCTAATCAACATAAAAAAACTTTACATATCAAATTATTTTCTCATAAAAGTAAAACGATAACCTACAAATTGGGAGAAAATATTTGGAAACCACATATTTGATAAAGATTTAATATCTTGAATATATAAAGAAATCCTACAACTCAACAATAAAAATACAATTAAACCAATTAAAATTGGGCAAAAGACTGAAATAGACATTTTTCCAAAGAAAATATACAAATGACCAAAAAGCACATGAAAAGATGCTTTCAATACCATTAGCCATCAGAGAAATGCAAACCTAAACCATAAGATACTATTTCACAAATGATTACTATTTAAAAAATGGAAAATCACAAGTTTTGGAGAGGACGTGAAGAAATAGGAACACTCATTAATTGTTGGTAGGAAAGTAAAATGGTATAGCCAACGTGGAAGACAGTTTGACATTTCCTCAGAAAGCTAAGTATAGAACTACCATATGACCAAGCAATCCCAGTTCTAGGTATATACCCCAAAGAATTGAAAACAGGGACTCAAACAATTATTTGCAAACTGATATTCAGTGGCATTTACTTAATTGCCAAAGGATGGACGCAACTGGAGTATCCATCAACTGATGAATGGATAAATAAAATGTGGTACATACATAGACTGGAACATTATCTAGTTGTAAAAAGGAATGACGTTCTAATGCATGTGACAACATGGATGAACCTTGAAGACATGTTGAGTGAAATAAGCCAGATACAAAAAGACAAATATTGTATGACCTCACTGACAGGAAATAATCTGAATAAGCAAATTCACAGAGTCAAAAGCTAGAATATATGCTACTAGGAACCAGGGTCAGGGTTGAGAATGAGGAATCATTAATTTGCACACAACTTCTAGATGAAAAAGTCTGGTAATGGATGGTGGTGATGGCAGCACAACATTGTGATCATATTAACAGCACTGAATTATATCTATTTGAATGTTATTTAAAGGGGGGCATTTTAGGTTGTATAAATGTTACTAGAATAAAAAATTTTTTTAAATCATAGAACTGTACAAACAGTGAATCCTAATGTAAACCATGGACTACAGTTAATAGTACAATTATTTAATGTTCTTTCATCATTTATAAGAAATGTACCACGCTAAAGCAAGATGTTAATAATAGGGTGATAAGTAGGAACTATGTATTTTATGTATGCTTTTATTTTAGATAAATAGGTAAATAGATAAATAAATGCTACTAGGTCACTGGGGAGCCAATCCTTAGATTCAATGGTGGTATTGGCAGATGGTTTTTTTGATGATTTACCTTTGGTGAAACCTTTTTAGAGGACTCTTACAGGGTAAGAAATAACGACAGAGAAAAGACATTGGGACCAGCACTCTTTAATTATCCTGAGTTGGATGCCAGCATCCTGAAGCTAAAGGAATGGAGCTCAGGGACTTGTCCAGGTTCTTGGAGAGTTAGGCTACATATTCCAATTCATCCATACATTTATCTAAAAGAAAAAAACCTTCACTGAGCATTTAACAAGATGCATAAGGCACAGTGGTCTTTGTCCTCAAGTTGCTCACAGTGTGGCAGAAAAATCAGATGAGAAAATAATTTTAATTCAATGTCATGAGTACTAAGGCCTATGGGAACTGGAGGAGGGAGGCTCAAAGTATGTAAGTGTGATGGGAAAGTGGCATTAACTTAGTCTTGTATGACTGATACAGCTAAATACAGATGCACATATTGTGGGGCTTAAAGAGATTGATAAGCAAACAGATGTTCATCTAGAAGGCAGCTATATTTGCCCCATATTTTTGAAAAAGGGATTCAAAATCTTTGAGGTTTATAAATATAAAAATGGGGTAAGCGGGCGACGGTGGCTCAGCAGGTAAGAATGCTTGCCTGCCATGCCAGAGGACCCGGGTTCGATTCCCGGGGCCTGCCCATGTAAAAAAAAAGGAGGGGGCGGTGTGAGAGCAAATTTTTGAGTAATATAGTCCTTTTAACTCAAATTATTCACAAATTGGATGTTTTAGAGAATTGTTTTGTTTTTGTAGTTATGTCTTTGTGTACTGCCCTACTTAGACAGTAGCAGGGATGAAGCTGATTTAAAATAAGGGGGTAGAGGCAGAGAACAGAGAAGAAAAAGAAACGAGAGTTTTGGACAGCTTAACTTCTAAAACAATGGCTCAGTCAGAAAAAATTGAAGAGACTAAGAAAGAAATAAAGATAGGAAAATTAAGCCCCTAAAACTAGGTTCGATTGACTACTCAACTCTCCTTCCCCAGGTATCAAGACCTTAAAAGTTGAAGGGGAGCCCAGACAGAAAAGAAAAAGCAAGGGCTTCACAGTATTCTTTACAACTAGAATCAGGAAACATTTCTGGAGTCCTCTAAGCTTTGAGAGGGATACCAGCAGTCTACAGGTAGCTTAGTAAACAGGGTCTCTGGCACCAAATTTCAAATCTGTTTTATAAGCTGATTTCTCAGATCTCCAACTTTTAAAGTGTGCAAAAACCAAGAAAGGGCAAATGACCTTCAGCAGAATCAAAATTAGGGAAACACACCGTGGTTACCAATGACTATCTACCACTGTGTTTCTTAGGATGTCAAAGGACAGAGTTCCTTCTGAAACTATCTAAGAAAATATTTCAGTTAGGTATACAACAACCTCAGAAACAGAAATATTAGAAACCAATGCCTGTATGAATTATGAGTATAAGTGGCATGTAATTGGAATGGAATCTGGAATTTGAACTAAATATGCTGTAAATACAGGTAGGTGACAACTGAAACATTACTGAGCTATTACACTGATTTCCAGACATTTTTTGGAGTCAACCGATGAGCAATTAAGCTCTTCAA